>NW_028225292.1:0-600000 GCF_052327205.1 Somniosus microcephalus
CTGTGCCCCAAGAAAAAGGAATAAAATAATACTTCATAGATAAAAATGCTTTATTTTTATTTTTGTCATACCTTATGGGTTTCATTTTGATGATTGAGAGTTTACAATTTAAAATTGAAACATCCAGGAAGATCAGTAGATTTTTACATAGCTACTGCAGGCAAAGATACTACAAGGTGTTCTGTAAATGTGGTTAATTGAATCTGTATTTCCTGGCTGAATTAGATTTAAAACCTAAAATTCGTTTCTAGTTGCACTGTTCAGTTGTAGTGTTTCTCTGGTATTGGAGACGTTTAGGTGTTGGTAATGAAAGGCCTGACAGTTGGATGGGTTGCAGAAAATAACATCATGGATTACAAAAACTGTGAAATTCAGCTTGGGCAAAGCTATCAATTAACAGCATGATAGTGTAAATAGGAAACTATCCAGTTGAGTTTCTTGAAGACATTATGAGCAACCTTTATCCTAGGCAAAGCAAAGTTGTTTGCACACAGAAAAAGCTATTAACTTGAAAGCATCTTTTTCTTTTCAGAATAGTCACAAAATATGAACTAACATAAAATTTATTGTTACAGTCAGCAGCTTTCTCATGACAAGAAAACCACTGTACAATAATTTCAGCATCTTTGTGGTATAATCAGGATATACAGTTAGAAACAAAACAAATGGATTCCATTCATGAGTAAGAATTTCTATTCATAGATGACTTTGGTCAAACACAAGACTTTCTTACTAGTGGGATATAGTTTGTCTATTTTGACAGATAGAAAGGCACAAATAGCCACAAATAATCCATAGATTTTGGAGTTGTTTGAAAGTGGTAACTGTGGACCAGTACAGATGAGAAGCAATTAAATGATGATTGAAACATAAGTAAATAGTTTTAAGACATTCTCTGGAAATGTCCGGTGCGAATGGGTTGGTTAGAAGTAACAGCATCAGAAATAGAGCAGGTCCTTGTTTGAGTAATTGGTGTTAAATTTCCATCAATACCAATTGGTTTTTTAAATGATTAATTCTCTGGATTTTGTTGTCACTGGCATAACCGGCACTTATTGCCCATCATTGGTTGCTCTGAGAAGGTGGGGATGGGCCGCCGCCTTGAACCGCTGGTAACAGTTTGATGCAACCAAGTGGCTTGCTAGGCCACTTCAGAAGGCAGTTAAGAGTCAACCATGTTGGCGTGGAACTGGAGTTGCATATAGACAAGACCAGGTAAGGATGGCAGGTTTCCTTCTCTAAAAGATGTTCATAAACCAGTTTTTAATGACAATCTGATAGCTTCATGGTTACTTTTACTGATGCCAGCTTTTTTTTCCAGATTATTTTTAAACTGAATTCAAATTCACAAACTGTCATGGTGGGATTTGAGCTTGCGTTCTCTGAATTATTAGTCCAGGCCTCTGGCTTACTAATCTAGAACATAACCACTACACTATCGTACTATAATTCTTTTGAATTCTAATTTGCAAAATTTTTCAAGTTAATACATTTCAGATACTTGAACCTTTAACAACTGCAAATCCTGGTCATTCTTTAATATGAAACCATATACATGGTTAGGTAATGTAACATAGAGAAAGGTTGATGTTTCCACTTACAATGAGGCACCATTGGAAATAAAAGTTGTGAACAAAATTGGACTGTGTAACTTGAATGTAATGTTTTGCAGATTTAACTTGGGTGTAATGTCATTTTTTGCAGCAGCCAATAGCATAGGCAAAACATCACTGCCCAATTAGATAGTTCCTGAAACCTGAAGGCATCTGAACCTATTAGCTTCCTTTTTCTAGACTGGCTTATTTCATTAAACTGTACTCTATATTTGAGCTGGTAAAATCTCCAAGTTTAAAAAAAAAACAGTCCAAACTAAATGTGCAAAGGTTGTCATTTTTGCACTACTCAATGCCTGACTCTAGTTTCTTTAAAATACATCTTTGGAATATGAACAATTATGAATCTCATAGTATGGACACCCAGAATGTCTCTGATCATGGAACCAAGTGACTGCATCCATGCTAAACATTGCTGCTAGTTTACTTTTAATAGGATTATGAAATAAGGAAAATGTAAAGGGGATATCAAATTTTAAGAGAATGTTAATAAATTAAAAACAAAATTATTTTTTTATGAAACAAAAACTTGTCTGCGTAATTTAACAAAAAAATATCTAAGTGTATCAAACTTAGGATCAGTACAGTGGTCAGGGCACCATTGTGTAGTGCCACAGCGTGGTCAGTGTTGGTTCAGTTCCCATATCACCGAGTTCCCAATCTCTGACGTTCTGCTGTGGGGAAAGTAAATCAGGAGGAGTGTCGTCCCTGAGCTCTTGTTAGCTTGCATCTTAGTAGCTGGCTCAGATTGGCATTGTTAGATGCCTGGACTTTGGTTATCAACTCTGCTTCCCAGTTGCAATTCGTGGAAAGCTTAGGAAGACTATACCAGGAAAGTACAAAAACGAAATATCACTTTTGAGCAAATTGGTTGTAAATCAATTCCTTAGGTGTTGGTCATTTGATGACATTTCTGTTTACTTAAGAGGATGAATGTTAAAAACCACATCCGTTGCTATGATCAGTAAATCCTAATGATGAATAACTATGTGAAAAACAATTTTGATTTTGGACCATATCACCTTTATCTTGCTTGCCAACTTATTGCAATAACAAATCTATTCTTCTAAGCCCAAGTCTACTAATTTCAGTCTTTCACTTGTTCTGTTTGTACAACTAACCTGTTGGTTACTTGAAAATAGTGTAGTTTAAAACTATATTACCATGTTACTGCAACGAAAAGTTAAACTTTCACACAGTTACAATATGCTCAGTGACCTTATATAGAAAACAAAGCATTGGCAGTATTACACGAGCAAGCTCCATCAAATTAACCCTTTCTTTTCTGGTTTATTACATTCATCCAAAGTTATTATCCAGAATATATCTATTGTTTGTAGGACCTTGCTGTGTGCAAGTTGGCTGCCGTGTTTACTTAATGCCATGTTGCCTACATTATAACAGTGATTAGACTTTACTTAATTGGCTGTGAAGTGCTTTGGGACATCTTGAGGATGTGAAAGGCGCTATATAAATGCAAGTTTTTCTTGTGCTGCTTCACATGTTTTTAGATGGTTTACAACGTCTTGACACAAAAAAATACTTTAAACTCATACATGATCTAACACTTTGTACGGTTTCATGTCAATTGAACTGTTTTGATTCATGTACTACTTGAGCTCTTTACAACTATATCCTATAGTGGTGTGGAGATGCCGGAGTTGGACTGGGGTGGACAAATGTAAGAAATCACACAACACCAGGTTATAGTCCAACAGCTTTATTTGAAATCACAAGCTTTCGGAGCGCTGCTCCTTCTTCAGGTGAAGTGGAGAAATGCATAAAGACACAGCTTATATAGTCAGAGAATCATGTCAGATGTTTACAGGTAACCTTTCCGACTGTCATTTATCACACCTCGGCAGAGAGATAATCACAGCAGTGGTGTGAATGGTGTCCAAACAGGTCAGTCAGGGAAACATTACATCAAAGAACAATGAGGTGGGGTCACAAGGGGTCAAATATTGCAGATGCTGGAGTCTGTATGAAAAACAAAAAAACAGACAAAAAACATTTTTTTTGGCTGGAAATCACAGCAGGTCCGGCCGCATCTGTGTAGAGAGAACAAGCCAATGTCGACTCGAGTCTGGATGACCCTGCATCAGGTGGGGTTACATGTAGCGTGACATGAACCCAAGATCTCGGTTAAGGCCGTCCTCATGGGTGCGGAACTTGGCTATCAGTTTCTGCTCGACGATTTTGCGTTGTCGTGTGTCTCGAAGGCCACCTTGGAGAATGCTTACCCGAAGATCGGAGGCTGAATGTCCTTGACTGCTGAAGTGTTCCCCGACTGGGAGGGAACCCTCCTGCCTGGTGATTGTTGCGCGGTGTCCGTTCATCCGTTGTCGCAGTGTCTGCATGGTCTCGCCGATGTACCATGCTCCGGGGCATCCTTTCCTGCAACGTATGAGGTAGACAACGTTGGCCGAGTCACATGAGTATGTACCATGTACCTGGTGGGTGGTGTCCTCACGTGTGATGATGGTATCTGTGTTGATGATCTGGCATGTCTTGCAGAGGTTGCTGTGGCAGGGTTGTGTGGTGTCGTGGTCGCTGTTCTCCTGGAAGCTGGGTAATTTGCTGCGAACGATGGTCTGTTTGAGGTTAGGCGGCTGTTTGAAAGCGAGTAGTGGAGGCGTGGGGATGGCCTTAGCGAGGTGTTCGTCGTCATCGATGACATGTTGAAGGCTGCGAAGAACATGGCGTAGTTTCTCCGCTCCGGGGAAGTACTGGACGACGAAGGGTACTCTGTTGGTTGTGTCCCGTGTTTGTCTTCTGAGGAGGTCTATGCGATTTTTCGCTGTGGCCCGTCGGAACTGTCGATCGACGAGTCGAGCGTCATATCCCGTTCTTACAAGGGCGTCTTTCAGTGTCTGTAGGTGTCCATCGCGTTCCTCCTCGTCTGAGCAGATCCTGTGTGTTCCTCCTCGTCGAGCAGAAACTGATAGCCAAGTTCCACACCCATGAGGACGGCCTTAACCGAGATCTTGGGTTCATGTCACGCTACATGTAACCCCACCTGATGCAGGGTCATCCAGACTCGAGTCGACATTGGCTTGTTCTCTCTACACAGATGCGGCCGGACCTGCTGTGATTTCCAGCCAAAAAAAATGTTTTTTGTCTTTTTTTGTTTTTCATACAGACCCCAGCATCTGCAATATTTGACCCCTTGTGACCCCACCTCATTGTTCTTTGATGTAATGTTTCCCTGACTGACCTGTTTGGACACCATTCACACCTTTGACTGCTGTGATTATCTCTCTGCCGAGGTGTGATAAATGGCAGTTGGAAAGGTTACCTGTAAACATCTGACATGATTCTCTGACTATATAAGCTGTGTCTTTATGCATTTCTCCACTTCACCTGAAGAAGGAGCAGCGCTCCGAAAGCTTGTGATTTCAAATAAAGCTGTTGGACTATAACCTGGTGTTGTGTGATTTCTTACATATATCCTACAGTGATAACTGGAAAATATGCGGCAGCAGTAGGCTCCTTCATTTTTTTTTAATATAAGTTGTCTGTTTCACATCAATGTAGGTGTTTTTTAGATTTGCATTTTTCTCTTCTATCTATATTGGCAAACTTCATTCTAAATGGTCAACTCTAAGTATTATCAAACTGTTTATTACTAAAATTTAGATAATATTTGTTAGTTTTATCTACTTTCTTTGGTTTCATGCAACATCTCTTGGAGATCTTGCCATTTAATGAGGTTCTGGCAGCTCCATTTAGTCACATCATCATTGCATTATAATTTAAAGGGTAAAGCTTTGGTTCAGTTCTTTAGTCAGTTTTGGCTGCTTTTGCCAAATGTGCAGAGTAAAGTGAATAATGCTTAATTTCAGTTATCAGACTGGCATATTTTTATAAATGGCATAATGAATTGCTATTTGTTTAATTATTTAAAAACATTACTCAAATCTTGGCTACCACAAAGAAATGTAATGTATTGCCTTTTGTTATGAGTCTGGGCAGCACTGGGATTTTTATAGCATTTAATATAATTATTGTACTTCTCTAAAGACCTCCATGGGCATGGCCATTTTGTTCAAATTGAAATTATTGTAGCACAGTAAATCAATAGTGGAAATAGAGAAATAAAGAACAGGCATGATAAAGCAAGTTTGACATCGGTAATTATAGAAGTATAGACAATGGGTCCTTATTTGTGCTTGTTCATGCAATGTTAATAGGTCCGTATATTTGCAAATCATATTTGATTTTTTAAAATACATTTTATATTTTTTCCCAAGCTCTTCACCTAATCTTGTTAAATAGCAATGTACAGAAAAGCAGAGTGAGCAATAACAACAAAATCTAGTGTTCATCAAGAAGGTAAACTGCCTATTAGTGTTGATTATCTGATCTACTGTATTTCTGATTTATAAACGCCGTATATGTAAAATGTTTTAAAAGAAATGTTGTTTGTGCTGAGTTAACTGATCTTGGCGGTGGGGTGGGGGCAGCAGTAGCAGGTGGGTTGGGAGTCACAATTGGGCTGCAAAGCAGAAAAATCAGCCAGGATTCCTGGCTGCACTACCGGTTAGTGATCGCTCATGGAAAGTGTGCCTGCTGACATTAGGCGAAAACAGGATGACATACACAGTTGAAAAGTTTGCCGACATTCATAATCTAGGCTCAGACATAAAGAATGGTAATCTGAACAGCTTTTGAAGGCTGCCAATGCCTGTGGGACTCGTTTGCAACAAGAATCAACACCATCAGGAGAGGAGAGAAACCCGGAGGGAAATAAATACTCTTGGTTGTCTCAGTGCCTAGAACCTCAACAAAAGTCTTTGTACCTACTGGATGGTTATGTTACTGATTAAATGACCAGATCAGATAAGTTTCTGAGGCTAACACTATTTTGGGGAGCAACATTGTCAAGAGAGAGAGTCATAAACTGAAGTGAGTTTTAGCAATAACCATAATTGTTAATTTAACTCCTTCCAACTGGTAAGTTCAGCTCTCTTCAAAGCCAGAAACTGTGATGACATCAGCATTAAATATTGATAGTAATGCTATTTGCGCACAATGTAAATGGGTGATCGATTGTTATGTGCAAGCATCAAGATCATAGAGCTACAGTGGATTCAAATTGGATCATGTCAAATATTGTTTTTTAAATGTTTGTTAATATCAGTGTATGTGCTATTTTGAATATGAGGGGCCAACGACTGCGACTGATCCCTGAGATGTTTAACTGACTGCAGCTACTTTTATTATCTAAGCAGTCATGTATCCAATCATTTTTTAATCAATAACAACAATTTGTATTTATATAGCACCTTTAACATAGTAAAACGTCCCAAGGCGCTTCACAGGAGTATTCTAAGACAACAATTTGACACCGAGCCACATAAGGGCCGATGATCTAAAGCTTGGTCAAAGAGGTAGATTTTAAGGAGCGTCTTAAAGGAGGAAAGAGAGATAGAGAGGTGGAAAGGTTTGGGGAAGGAATTCCAGAGCTTGGTTCCCAGGCAGCTGAAGGTACGGCCACCGATGGTTCAGCGATTATAATCAGGGATGCTCAAGAGGGCAGAATTAGAGGAGCGCATATATCTTGGTGGGGCAGAGGGGTGGGTTGTGGGGCTGGAGGAGATTAGAGATAGGGAAGGGCGAGGCCATGGAGCGACTTTAAAACGAGGATGAGAATTTTGAAATTGAGGCGTTGCTTAACCGGGAGCCAATTAGGTCAGCGAGCACAGGGGTGATGGGTGAACGGGACTTGGTGCGAGTTAGGACACGGGCAACCGAATTTTGGACGACCTCAAGTTTACGTAGGGTAGATCGTGGGAGACCAGCCAGGAGTGCATTGGAATAGTCAAGTCTAGCAGTAACAAAGGCATGGATGAGGGTTTCAGAAGCGGATGAGCTGAGGCAGGGGCAGAGACAGGTGATGTTACGGAGGTGGAAATAGGTGATCTTAGTTATGCTGCGGATATGTGGTCGGAAGCTCATTTCAGGGTCAAATATGACTCCAGAGTTGCGAACAGTGTGTTTCGGCCTCAGGCTGATGTTAGGAAGACGGATGGAGTCAGTGGCTAGGGCACGGAGTTTGTGGTGGGGACCGAAAACAATGGCTTAGGTCTTCCCAATATATAATTGGAGAAAATTTCTGCTCCTCCAGAACAGGATGTCAGACAAGCAGTCTGACAATTTAGAGACCGTGGAGGGGTTGAGAGAAATGGTGGTGAGGTAGAGCTGGGTGTCGTCAGTGTATATGTGGAAACTGACGCTGTGTTTTCGATGATGTCGCCAAGGGACAACATGTAGATGAGAAATAGGACGGGCCATGGATAAATCCTTGGAGGACACCAGAGGTAATGATGCGGAAGGGAGAAGAGAAGTCATTGCAGGTGATTCTCTGGCTACGATTAGCTAGATAAGGATGGAACCAGGCGCGTGCAGTCCCACCCAGCTGGACGATGGTGGAGAGGCGTTGGAGGAGGATGGAGTGCTCAACCATGACAAAGGCTGCAGACAAGTCGAGAAGGATGAGGAGGGATAGTTTACCTTAGTCACGGTCACAAAGGATGTCATTTGTGACTTTGAGAGCCATTTCGGTACTGTGGAAAGGGCAGAAACCTGACTGGAAGGATTCAAACATGGAATTGCGGGAAAGATGGGTACGGATTTGTGAGGTGACAACATGTTCAAGGAGAGGAAAGGGAGGTTGGAGATGGGGCGGTAGTTTGCAAGGACTGGAGGAGTCAAGGGTTGGTTTTTTGAGAGGGGTGATGATGGCAGATTTGAGGTAGAGGGGGACAGTACCTGAGGAGAGAGAACCGTTAACAATGTCAACTAACACAGGAGCCAGAAAAGGAAGTTGGGTGGTCAGCAGTTTGGTGGGAATAGGGTCGAGGAAGCAGGAAGTGGGTCTCATGACCAAGATGAGCGCGGAGACGGAATGAGGGAAGATCAGAGAATCTGGGAAACAAAATGCCAGCTCAGGGCTAGGGCAGGGGGGAACCTTAGAGGAAGTTTGGCCCGGTGGGCTAGGGCAAGGAAGGGAAGTGGCAGAGGCAGCTGAATGGATGCTCTCAATTTTCGTGACAAGTCCATGAGCTCCTCACTTATTGTCGGAGGTGAGGGTGGAGGAGACAGGGAAGAGGGGTTTAAGAAGATGGCTAGCAATAGAGAAAAGAAGCTGGGGTTTATCTTTACATTCTAGAATGATTCTGGAATAGTGAGCAGTTTTGGCAGATGAGAGCAGGACCCGATAATGCTTTATGTGGTCTAGCCAGATCTGGCAGTGAATGGTTAAACCAGTTGTCCGCCATATCCATTCAAGTCCGAAAAAAAAAGAAAGACTTGCAAATTTATAGCACCTTTCTACAGCCAATGAAACACTTTTTGAAGTGTAGTCACTATTGTAATGTAGGAACCGCAGCAGCCAATTTGCACAGAGCTAGTTCCCACAAACAGCAATGTGATAATGACCAGATAATCTGTTTTTGTTATGTTGATTGAGGGATAAATATTGGCCAGGACACTGGGGATAACTCTCCTGCTCTTCTTCAAAATAGTGCCGTGGGATCTTTTACATCCACCTGAGAGAGCAGATGGGACCTCGGTTTAATGTCTCATCCAAAAGACGGCACCTCCGACAGTGCAGCCCTCCCTCACTACTGCATCGGAGTGTCAGCCTAGATTTTTTTGGTGCTCAAGTCTCTGGAGTGGGACTTGAACCCACAACCTTCTGACTCAGGCGAGGGTGCTACCAACTGAGCCACAGCTGACACTAGGGAGCGAAGATGAGGGCTGTACCAAGGTGAACGGCCAGGATGAGAGAGAGTAATTGTTTTAATAGGGACTAGGGCGTCAAAGGTGGTGGTCAGGGTGTGGTTGAGTAGATTGGTAGCTGCAGAAATGTTGTGGTGAATGAAGGGCCAAAGGCTGGACAGTTGGGATTTCGTAAGTGCAGTTGGGAGAGAGTTTTTGAACACAGAAGGAAGTAGAAAAATCTCACTTTGGACAATCCTTTTTGGGGGATCTTAAGCAATGTTTTCTGAGAATGTCCCCCCTGCTCTGCTAAACTGCATTGGCTCTTGGTCCCTCAGCACCTCCAATATAAAATTCTCATTCTCGCCTTTAAATCCCTTCATGACCTAGGCCCTCCCGGTCTCTGTAACCTCTTCCAGCCCTATAAAACGCCTGCTCTCCTCCCCCCCCCCCCCCCCCCGGCCATAACTTCTTCCAACTCTGTCCTCTAGTGCTTTAGCCCTCCCTTCGCATGGCAGATGAAATTCAATGCTAAAAAAGTGTGAGGTCATACATTTTGATAGGAAGAATGAGGGGAGACAATACATGCTAAATGGTACAATTTTAAAGGGTGGGGGTGCAAGAACAGAGAGACCTGGGGTGCTTCTGCACAAATCTTTGATGGTGGCAGGACAGGTTAATAAAGCAGTTCATAAAGCATATGGGATTCTGGGCTTTATAAATAGAGGCATAGAGTACAAATGCCAGTAAGTTATGCTCAACCTATATAAAACTCTAGTTTGGCCCCAGCTGGAGTATTGTGTTCAATTCTTGGCACCACACTTTAGGAAGGACGTGAAGGCTTTGGAGAGGGTACAGAAGAGATTTACTAGAATTGTTCCATGGATGATGGATTACAGTTACGTGGAGAAGCTGGGGTTGTTCTCCTTAGAGCAGGGAAGACTAAGAGGAAATTTGATAGAGGTGTTTAAAATCATGAAGATAGAGTAAATAAAGAGAAACTGCTTCCAGTGGGTGAAGGGCCAGTAAACAGAGCACACAGATTTAAGGTGATTGGCCAGAGAACCAGAGGCAACATGAGGAAAAAGTTTTTTATGCAACGAGTGGCTAGGATTTGGTTTGCACTGCCTGATAGGCTGGTGGATGCAGATTCAATAGTAGCCTTCAAAAGAGAATTGGTTAAATAGTTGAAGGAGAAAAGAATTGCAGGGATATGGGGAAAGAACGGATGGGACTAATTGGATTACTTTTCGAAAGAGCCACCACAGACTCGATGGGCCGAATGGCGGCCTCCTGTGTTGTACTATTCTATGATTCAAGTTGACAGAACAAAAAGATGTTGGAGTTTAATTAAATTACAGCAGTATGATTTTTAAAAAGGGACCTGGCGGTGTGAAGTTTATTAGGCTATTTTGCAAATATTATTTCTTTTTGGAAACTTTGCCATGTGATTTTATAAGCCTTATGGTGTCATGCATCTTGCACTGGACTTTTGAATCCATTTCAGCATCACCTGTAATTACTTGAAATGGATTTAGTTGTATGTTTAGTGTACTATATTCAAACAGCTTCTTAACTTTACCATGTCTGTTGGAAGATGGGTGTTTCCTTCTATTTCCGTTTTAAAGTAAGCTTAATCGGAGTTGGTGCCTTGCAGCATTGCTAGTTTTATGGCAGTGCATTGTCAAACCAGTGGAAATGTGTACTTGATTGCAATTATGCTTCAAAAAGAATTTTTCTTAAATATATGTGAATAATTAAAACTTCTTTTTTACTAATACTAATTTCTTTCAGTTCCTCATTCTCGTTAGACCCTTGGTTCTCCACTATTTCCAGGAAGTTTTTTGTGTCTTCTTCCTGAAGACAGACAGAGTATTTGTTTAATTTCTCTGCCATTTCCTTATTCCCCAGTATAATTTCTCCTGTCTCAGCCTGTAAGGCACCAACATTTACTTTCATTAGTCTTTTCCTTTTTACATACCTATAGAAGCTTTTACAGTCTGTTTTTATGTCTCTCGCTAGTTTACTCTCATATTCTATTTTCCCTTTCTTTATCAAGTTCTTGGCCCTCCTTTGCTGAATTCTAAAATCCTCCCAATCCTCAGGCTTATTACTCTTTTTAGCAACATTATAAGCCTCTTCCTTTAATCTAATACTATCTTTAATTTATCGTGTTAGATAAGGTTGGACCAATTTTCCCGTGGTGTTTCTATTCCTTAAGGGAATGTATATTCGTTGCGAATTATGAATTATTTCTTTAAATATTTGCTTTAAATTATGTAGCTGGATGTTGGGTACATCTATCATATTTCCACATAAGGTCAGCTGATGAATATTAGACAACGAATTAGTTAACTTTTTACAAGCTGCAGACTTCAATTTTGCCTATTTTAGTCTTATAACTCTAGCATATTGCAGTGGAATGTGGTGGTGGGGAGGGGGGTGGGGGGAGAGAGAGAGACACACAAATTCATAGGACTTTGATTTAATATAAATATAAGCTCCAGAAAATTTATTATCAACCACAGAGTTGACTGAAAAGTTCTTAACCACTTTTAAAGTCAACTTTTGCTTTTAGTATGATTTTTTTTTAAATGTTTGGTTCACCTGTGAAACTGCACGCCTATGACAGAATGATGGCTGAAATCATTACCATAATTCAATTGAGCCCTTGTTTTGAAACCTTAGCAGCTACCTTCAGAAGACTAACACCAAACTTCATATTATACTGATCTCTTATCTGAATTTGAGCAGCAATCCTATCTGACAGCTCAAGTTAACAAATATCAGTGGAAATGGATCAAATTCAGCAGTCAGGTTGATTTTGATGAAGGTGCAGGTTAAGTTCAGATGTCAGTTCAATATGACTTAATTTGACCAAGTTGTGGAGGTTGCGCAGGTGAGCAATGAAGTATATTGTTTTATTTTTTTTCTTCCCTGTAAGTGTGTCACATAGTCATAGAATTAGGTATGGACACAAATGCACTAATTGGCAGCACATGGCGCTCAACTGGCAGTGCCATGGAGTGATGGAACTTGTTCTTGTACTTGCAGTTCACCCCGCCTAAGCTTGCAAACTTGTTGAGGTAGTACCAGATAGAGGCTAAGAGGGAACACAGGATGGTCTAAGATAGGTTTACAGTGTATGTATGTGAACGCATGAAGCACGGCCACCAAAGGTTGAGCGATTATAATCAGGGATGCTCAAGAGGGCAGTATTAGAGGAGTGCAGATATCTCGGGGTGGGGGGGGTGGTGTGGGGCTGAAGGTGATTACAGAGATAGGAAGAGGCGAGGCCATGGATGGATTTGAAAACCAGGGTGAGAATTTTGAAATCGAGGCGTTGCTTAACCGGGAGCCAATGTAGGTCAGCGAGCACAGGGGTGATGGGCGAAAGGGACTTGGTGCAAGTTAGGACACGGGCAGCCGAGTTTTGGATGACCTCCAGTTTATGTAGGGTGGAATGTGGGAGGCCAACCAGGAGTGCGTTGGAATAGTCAAGTTTAGAGTTAATGGATGAGGGTTTCAGCAGCGGATGAGCTGAGGCAAGGGCGGAGACGGGCGATGTTACGGAGGTGGAAGTAGGCGGTCTTTGTTATGCTGCGGATATGTGGATGAAGCAGAAAAAGGGGGCGTATGGCAAATGTCAGGTCGAGAATACATCTGAGAATCAGACTAAATATAGAAAGTTCAGAGGAGAAGTCGAAAAGCAAATAAGAGGGTAAAAGAGAGGGTATGAGAATAGAACGGCAGCTAACATAAAAGGTAATCCAAAAGTCTTCTATAGGCATATAAATAGTAAACGGGTAGTAAGAGGAGGGGTGGGGCCGATTAGGGACCAAAAAGGAGACCTACGCATGGAGGCAGAGGGTATGGCTGAGTACTAAATGACTACTTTGCATCTGTCTTGACCAAGGAAGAAGATGCTGCCATAGACATAGTGAAGGAAGAGGTAGAGGAGATACTGGATGGAATAAGAATTGAAAAAGACAAGGTACTAGAAAGGCTGGCTGTACTTAAAGTAGATAAGCCACCAGGACCGGTATAAAGCATCCGAGGATGCTGAGGGAAGTGAAGGAAGAAATCACTGAGGTACTGGCCGGCCATAATCTTCCAATCCTCCTTAGAAATGGGGGTAGGACTGGAGAATTGCAAATATTTACACCCTTGTTCAAAAAAGGGTGTAAAGATAAACCCAGCAACTGTAGGTCAGTCAGTTCAACCTTGGTAGTGGGGAAGCTTTTAGAAACAATAATCCGGGACAAAATTAACAGTCACTTGGACAAGTGCGGATTAGTTAAGGAAAGCCAGCACGGATTTGTTAAAGGCAAATCGTGTTTAACCAACTTGATCGAGTTTTTTGATGAGGTAACAGAGGGTTGATGGGGGTAATGGGGTTGACGTGGTGTACATGGATTTCCAAAAGGCGTTCGACAAAGTGCCACATAATAGGCTTGCCAGCAAAGTTGAAGCCCATGGAATAAAAGGGACAGTGGCATAATGGATACGAAATTGGCTAAGTGACAGGAAAGAGAGAGTAGTGGTGAACGGTTGTTTTTCGGACTGGAGGAAGGTATACAGTGGTGTTCCCCAGGGGTCGGTTCTAGGACCACTGCTTTTCTTGATATATATTAATGACTTGGATGTGGGTGTACAGGGCACAATTTCAAAATTTGCAGATGACACAAAACTTGGAAGTATAGTGAACAATGAGGAGGAGAGTGATAGACTTCAAGAGGACAGACAGGCTGATGGAATGGGCGGACACGTGGCAGATGAAATTTAACACACATAACTGCGAAGTGATACATTTTGGTAGAAAGAATGAGGAGAGGACATATAAAGTAAAGGGGGTGCATGAACAGAGACCATGGGGTATATGCATAAATTGTTGAAGGTACAGGTAGACTATCCTTTATCCGAAAACCTCGGGACCAGCCGAGTTTCGGATAAAGGAGAATTTCGGATTTCGGAAGGTGGGTCGGCGGGGGTCGGCGGGGGGTCGTGCGCACGACTTACGCTGACGCTCAGCGTAAGTCAGTCGGGGTCGGCGGGGTACGCGGGGGGGTCGGCGGTTGTCGGGGCTGGCGGGGTTGTTGGGGCCGGCGGGGTCCGCGGGGGGGTTGGCGGCTGGCGGAGTCGGCGGTTGTCGGGGCCGGGGGGGTTGGCGGTTGGCGGGGTCGGCGGTTGTCGGGGCCGGCGGGGTCCGCGGGGGGGTTGGCGGTTGTCGGGGCTGGCGGGGTCAGCAGTTGTCGGGGCCGGCGGGGTCCGCGGGGGGGTTGGCGGTTGTCGGGGCTGGCGGAGTCGGGGCCGGCGGGGGGTCGTGCGCACGACTTACCCTTTACCCGAACTTCCGAAACCGGAACCCTCTAAAAACCGAAGGTTTTTTCGTTCAGTGTAAGTCGTACGCACGACTTATGCTGAACGAAAAAAACTTCGGTTTTTAGAGGGTTTCGGTTTTCGGAAGTCCGGATAAAGGGTAGTCTACCTGTAGCAGGGCAGGTTGAGAAAGCAGTTAAAAAAGCTTACGGGATCCTGGGCTTCATTAATAGATAAACATTTTTTTTAAACTTTCCAAAGGAGCATGCACTTGAATCCTACATAAAAATACACTATTAATTTGGCAGGGGGTGGGGACAAGTATGAAAGAGGTATGTTCAATTCTAAATTTGTTGCCTGTGGCCCTGACTGGAATAATCCTCATCAACAAAACAGAACCAGGTTCCAATCCCCTATGTGATACTGGGCAATTTTAAAAAATGATTAATTTAGAACCTTTTCTTTGAGTAGTAGATTGTCTGCTGTTACTGAGAAAAGTTTGAAAATATTTTTTAATTCCCAAATGGCAAATAGAAGTAGATTTTAGTATCAGTACAATTGAGCAAATGTCCCTTTTAGATTAAAAAAATGAAATCTCTATGCTCTGGACTCAAATACTGGATGATTAATCAAGTAGTGTCAAAAATCAAAGCTTTCTAGGTGCTGGGGAACAGGACCCCAGATCATGCTTAAAAAAATAAAGATCTGTGTCTTTTTCACTTTTATCCCTCCATATATTAAGGCTTATTTTCTCTAATACAAGTAAAGGAATGTTGGGTATCCCTACAACTTAAGTTACAAGCTCATGTCCCATTGCACTTTGTGTAATTACTTGTTTCCACACATCATGGGTTTATGAGGTGTTAGCATTCTATATCAACGTTTTTGAAATTGCTGGTCAGCTTTTGCTAGTTTTCGAGGTTGCCATATATAATGGGCCAGAAATTCGGGTCAGAGGCTTCCCGCGGGCGCAAGCCCCCGACCTGCACTTACATAGCGCGCCTGCCGTTGTGCAGTGGGGCCGCGTGGGATTCCGATCCTGGGCCGCCTCCAGCTGCCGGTGTGCAGTGCTTGCGTATCCCAGCGGCGAAGTTAGTTCGCAGCGTCCCCTGGGATCACATGGGCCATGGGGAGCCAATTGGAGCAAGGAATCTCCATTCATAGATTTGACAGGAAGACCTGTCAAATCTAAGTAAAACTTCAAATACATTTTTTAAAAAACATCACATTTTTAAAATAACTATAAATTGCATAGATTAACTATTTTAAACAAATTTACATTTTTGAAAAAATTAATTAAAGTTTTTAACGGGGCTAAAAATAAACTTATGTTTCTTTAAAGTATTTTAAAATGATAAACCTGTGGAAATTTTTTTTAAATTTTACTTAATTAACCTCTTACCTTGATAAAAGCAGGTCTTGTGACTGCTTTTTTCACGCGCAGCTGCAAGGGACTTGGCCGCACGGAGAAACCTGTTTAAATTTTTTTTTTAATCGGATGTTCCAGGCGTATGCGCTGCCTCTCTGGCACACACGTTTGACCTGTGAACCCCTTCCTTCAAGGGAACGGAAGTTCCGGTTTCCAGCGCATGCGCCGTGCATGCACGAAACTGGCACTTTCGTTGGCCCTACGCGTGTACTCACCCGTGGGGACCCGAATTTCTGGCCCAATGAACTGCAAGATAATTTTGTGAACTCTGAAATAAGCAGACATTATTCTACATTTCACATTCTCTGCATGCTGTAGAAGGATAGCCTAGCTTGATAGATTCTGGGGAAACCATGTGATGAACATGTACATGAAAGCATCCTCATTATGTTGCAGGTAGACAGTGCCACACATTGGCCCAGAAATTTGGGTCCCAACGCGTGAGTACGGACGGAGTACCCACGCGTGGACCCGATGGAAGTGCCGGTTTCTTGCATGCGCGGGAAAATGGCACTTCCGGTCCCCTGAACGAAGGAGTTAAGAGGTGAAACGCGTGCGACGTATGAGGCAGCGCGTGCGCGTTGAACTTCCATTTTTTTGACAGGTTTGCCCGTGCGTGAAGGCCTGTACTTTTTGCACATTTAAAAACCAGACGTAAGTACTTAGTTTTAAAAGATAAGTGGTCTATTAATTCAAGTTAGAAATTTTTTTCCACAGGTTTATTATTTTTAAAGACTTTACAGTAAGGTAAGTATTTTTAGACCCGAATTTTAAAAAAAATATTTTTTTCAAAAATTTGATTAATTGTTTAAATTAGTTTTTTACAGTTATTAATAGTTCATTTAATTAGTGGGATTTTTAAAAACTTTTATTTGAAGTTTAAGTACTGCATTGGGCGCCCGGAGTTTCCATGAGTTTGACAGTTCTTACTATCAAACTCATGAATGAACTTTTGCAACCTCCGATTGGTTGCCCAGTGCTCACGTGATCCCAGCCGGCTCATCGCACTAACTACGCCGCTGGATCACGCAAGCACAGCGCGCCGGGAGCTGCAGCGGGCCACAGACTGGAAATGCACGCAGGCCCAGGCCTCGACGGCCGGCGCGCTAGGTAAGTGCAGGTCGGGGGCTTGCACCCGCGGGAAGCCCCCAACCCGAATTTCTGGGCCATGGTCTCCTACTCCTGCTTTCCATAAATCTGCACAACCTGTGCCTTTGCGCAACAAAATTTTCACTAGTTAAAGGTTTTTGGCTTTCCCTGCAAATGTTTAGGACCGAATCTCCAGCTGCTCTATCACTGTAGGTCAGATTAGACAGACACTTGCATATTAAACATTCTGTTAATTAATACAGCCTGTCTGAGTTTTTATTGACTTTTTTCAGGCTTTACAGGAACCTATCGTGTTGGCACCTGGTGACAACCCTCCAGACAATATACAAGGCTGTCCTTTTCAGGACAAAGGAAAGAAAAGCTCTGCTTTTTGGCTCATATTGGCCCGTATTTTCCGATCGCAGGCCTCCCGCGGGCGGAGGCCTGCGATCTGGAAAAATCTGTGCCCTTACCTGAGGGCTCCCGGGACGCGCACAGTTCCGCTGCTGGACCTCGCCAAACTCCAAGTGCGCAGGGCCCACGTATCCCAGGGGCGCATGTAGTTCGCAGTGTCCCTGGGATCACGTGGGCCATGGGGAGCCAATCACAGAAGGGAATCTCCCTTCATACATTTGACAGGAAGACCTGTCAAATATATGAATGGAGATCAATGAAAAAAACATAGTAAAACTTTAAATACATTTTTTTTAAATCACTTTTTTAAAATGACTTGAAATTACAATAAATTAAGTATTTTAAACAAAAAATTAATTTTTTGAAAAAAGTAATTTAAAGTATTTTACGGGGCTAAAAATAAACGTACCTTTTTTTAAAGTATTTTTAAATGCTAAATCAGTGAAAAAAACTTTTAAAACTTTTTTCTACTGTTATCCTGGTAAAAGCAGGCCTTTTACCAGGCGTAAGAATTGTAAGGGTTTTCTACGGGCGGAGGGTCTCCAAAAAGCGGAACTATCCGCCCGCAGAGGCCCTTCTCTAGGGCAGCCGGAGGATCTGTCGAGGATTCTTGACAGATCGGAAATGCCGGTTTTCAGTGAATGCGCTGTGCATGCCTGAAACCAGCATCTCTGATGTCCCTACGGTTGGGTGCACAGCGCGGACCCACCCGTAGGGATCGGAATATCCGGCCCATAGTAACACCAGCAACCAATCTAGTGATTCCTAAATGGCTATATAAGGAGCAAATAAAACAGGCAAAACAAACAACAGCATTAACAAACAAGATTGAGGCATTAACTGGAATTTTGCACTGAGCAGATGGTGAGCCCCAGCTGGGCTGTGGTTTGTATAGTACATCCTTTGCGCTGACTCATGCAATTCTTCTCTTCCATTTAAAAACAAATGTAGCACCACAATAGTACTTAAGCGTTTCTGCACTAACATCTGCCAAAGGTTTTACTGCGCAATGGTCAATTCATCAATAATGTTTACAATCGTTGGACAAAATGCTTGTTGCCCAAACATGGTACTGCGACTTCCCAAATTCGTGCACAAAAATAATTTGTAAGGAACACCTTTGCAATGTTTTCCAATTCTTCAGAAAAGACAGACAGGCATAATGGCCCAGAAATTTGGGTCGGAGGCTTCCCGCGGGTGCAAGCCTCCGACCTGCACTTACCTAGCACGCTGGCCGTTGTGCTGTGGGCCCGCGTGGGATTCTGATCCTGGGCCTGCTCCAACTGCCGGCATGCAGTGCTTGCGTATCCCAGGGGCGCAGTTAGTTCGAAGCATCCCCTGGGATCACGTGTAGTGTATGTACTTTGAAGAAGGAACTATATTCTGCAGCCCCTGTATACTGCAGTACCAGTAGTGACCACCCCGGTATATAAGCCTGTGCAGTAACTTTGTATAGTAGTTCCAGTTTTGTCTTCATTCAGTAAACACCTGTTATAACCAACTCCTGCAGTCCGTGTCTCAATTACACACGGACGTTACACTGGCGACGAACAGATCCGAACTTACCTACAGTTCTGCACCACCTCACGGGGATCCATCCCTGAAACGAAGTTGTTAGAGGTCGAGGCCAGAAGGAAGAAATCCAAAAAGAAAAAAAAACAAACAGAAGAAACGGGCATCGACCGTGGGCAACCGCCCTCTGATTCATCGAATTCGAAGATTTGCAGGAGAGGCTGTCGAGAGCTGGGCTTGGTTATCCAGTCTATGGTGTTCCAGCTAATCGGGCTGGTGGCAGGTAGTACACTGATCCTTCCTGGGCTGCGGCGGGCTAGAGCTCGATCGGGTGGCTTTTCAACGGGGCCGGGCAGCGTTGTCGGGAAGAGGAGAGAGAGAGGGTGGAGCACACAGGGCGCGGCCGGTGCTACGAAGCCGGGCAGCGTACAGACCCGAGAAGAGGGAGGAAAGTGTCCCATAGGGTCTGCTCTGACGACGGGAACAGTAATTAAAATAAAAGAAATTAGAAGCGCAGAAAGCCGCGAGGAGCTGCAGTTTGCCATGGGGACCGCGGAGAGCGGCGTTGGCAGCAGCGCGGGGGGGAGGTGCGCGAAGACCATAGGGTGTCGCCATCAAGGCATAAAAACGGCAGCAACAGCGCTAGCAGCAGCGGAAAAGACAGAAAGCGCGGGAGGCGCCATCTTAATCCAGCGGGGAAGAAGGCAAAGCGCGGGAGGCGCCATTTTGTTCAATCGGGGAAGAAGGCAAAGCGCGGGAGGTGCCATCTTAGATCTCCAAGATGCCGAAGACTGGCAATATCACTGCCTTCGATAATGCAATAGAAGACTGGACCACGTATGTGGAAAGAGTCGAAGTATATTGCAAGGCAAATGAAGTAGCCGATGAGAAAAAGGCATCGGTACTACTAAACTTAATGGGCGCAAGAACGTACAGCCTATTGCGGAACCTGATCACTCCAGTCAAACCGATGGCGAAGAGTTTTAACGAAATTGTTGATATCCTACAGGAACACCTAAATCCTACCCGCTGCTGATAGCAGAAAGATTTAAATTCCACAAGAGAAATCAGCATAAAGATGAGAGCAATGCTGATTACCTTACGGAACTACGCAAGCTATCAAAGCACTGCCAGTTCGGAGCAGGACTGGCAGATACCCTACGGGACAAATTTGTCTGTGGACTCCTGAGTGAAGGAACCCAGAAGAGGTTACTCTCAGTGAAAGAGCTGATGCTAGATAAGGCTTTCAGCGTGGCAGTATCGTACGAAGCAGCAGCAAGGGGAGCTGCGGAAATACAGCAAAAGCCACAGGAATACGGCACCCATGAAATGACACGGGGATTTGAAAAATGTTATCGCTGCGGCAGAACAACCCATGACCAGAAGGACTGCTGGTCCAAGGACAAAACATGCAGGCAATGCGGAAAGATGGGACACATTGCACGAGTTTGCAGGTCCGGGAAGAAGACTAACGACAACAAAAAGACTACTAAGGAAAAGTACAGGAAAGTACAAAAGATGACGGACAGTAGTTCCGAAGACCAGAAGAGCGATAGTGAATCCGGGAACAAGAGACTAAGCTGTCTCAAACTACACAATGTAATCACAAAAGAGGATCACCGAACCATTTGGGTCACCCTCATGATAGCAGGGTCCCAAGTCAAAATGGAATTGGATACAGGATCAGCCCTGACCATCATGAATCGACGAGACTTCGAGCGGCTATTCTCACACATACCCTTGAAAGACACATCCATTGTCTTGAAGACATATACGGGTCAGAAAGTATACCCCAGAGGGAAAATAAGGGTGCCTGTCGAATACAACGGCAAGGAAATACAGAAATTGTATCTGTACATACTGCAAGATGGTGGACCACCGTTATTGGGACGTGAATGGATCAGAAAGATAAGTTTAGACTGGCACTCCATTCAGACACTGACGGTGGCTGGTAAAAAGGATGACGACGTCACACCTGGACGATTGTCAAAAATCTTGGCTAACGCTAAAGAGGTATTTCAACAAGAACTGGGAACTCTTAAAGGTGTAACCGCCTCGATAAAAATAGATGAGAATGCAATTCCCAAGTTTTTCAAAGCAAGACCGGTACCGTATGCAATTCGCCCAGCCGTCGAGGCAGAGCTGGAGAATCTGGAGAATGCAGGCGTGCTAACTAAGGTAGACTGGAGCGAGTGGGCGACACCCATCGTTCCTGTCATGAAGAAAACGTTAAACAATAAGTCTGAGGAGCCAAGGAAGGTTCGCATCTGTGGGGACTTCAAGGTGACTGTGAACCCAGTCCTTCACACAGTACAGTATCCTCTTCCGAGGATAGAAGATATTTTCGCCTCACTATCTGGAGGGAAACGTTTTACAAAAATTGACCTAGCGCAAGCATATTTGCAGATGGAGGTTGAAGAATCCTCTAGGAAATATCTCACGATAAACACTCACAAAGGTCTTTACCAGTATAATCGACTGGTATTCGGAGTTGCATCAGCTCTGGCTATATGGCAAAGAGCGATGGAACAAGTCCTGCAAGGGATTCCGGGGACTCAGTGTTACTTGGATGACATCCTAGTGACAGGTGAAAATGACAGTGAACACCTTGCCAACCTAGAGCAGGTGCTCACTAGATTAAGAGAAATGGGCTGCCTGAACAGATTTGCTCCGACAATGGACCACAGTTTGTGCCTGAAGAGTTCTGGAGGAATGGTGTTAAGCATTACACATCCGCCCCATATCATCCAGCCACCAATGGATTGGCCAAGAGGTTCGTTCAAACATTCAAGAAGGCTATCAAGGCAATGTGTAATGAAGACATACCCCTACAACACAAGGTGGATAACTTCTTGTTTGCCTACCGGAATGCGACACATGCGGTTACCAACCAAACTCCAGCCATGATGTTCTTCAATCGAAGACTAAGATGCCACTTGGATTTGGTTAAGCCAAACATCAGAAGAGATGTGGAGAACAGGCAGTTTCAGAATATGAATGATAGGTCAACCAGTTTTGGCCCGGGACTACCGCACAGAGAAATGGCAGCCAGGAACGATCTGCACACGGCAAGGACCTCTAATGTATACCGTGGACGTTGGAGCGAGCATTGTAAGACGCCATGCTGACCAGATTCTAGAGTCACTGGAAAACGTCAAATCCACACCACAATCCGATACACCTGGTGATGAAACCGAAGTACCAATTGCATCTACCTCAGAATCGGTGATATTGGAAGCAGACGAACCAAACAACGACGTTGATCCCAAATCAACTTTGCCAGAAGAACCTGATACCCCAAAGAGGCGTTATCCGGACAGAATCAGGAAGCCTCCTCAAAGACTGAATTTATAATTGCTTAACTTCAGCTAATGTATATAGCAACTGTAATTGTAAATATGTTATTTAATTATTAATCGAATGTTATGTACTGTTTAGCTAAAAGGGGAGGAATTGTAGTGTATGTACTTTGAAGAAGGAACTATATTCTGCAGCCCCTGTATACTGCAGTACCAGTAGTGACCACCCCGGTATATAAGCCTGTGCAGTAACTTTGTATAGTAGTTCCAGTTTTGTCTCCATTCAGTAAACACCTGTTATAACCAACTCCTGCAGTCCGTGTCTCAATTACACACGGACGTTACAACGTGGGCCATGGAGAGCCAATGGTAGCAGGGAATCTGTATTCATAGATTTGACAGGAAGACAATTCAGCCCTAAAACATAACTAAAACCTCAAATAAATTTTTAAAAAATCACATTTTTAAATAACTAAATTACATAAAATAACTTTTAAACAATAATTTAAATTTTTGAAAAACTTAATTACAGTTTCTAACAGGGCTAAAAATAAACTTGCCTTTAAATATTTAAAAATAATAAACCTGTGGAAAAAATGTTTTAATTTTACTTAATTCACCACTTACCTTGTTAAAAGCAGGCTTTGCGACTGCTTTTTAAAAGCGTAGCTCCTGGAGACTTACCCTCCCGGAGGAACCTGCAAAAAAAACCAGAAGTTCCAGGCGTACACGCTGCCTCTCCGGCGCACGCGTTCGCCCTGTGAACCCCTTCCTTTAAGGGAACAGAAGTTCCGGTTTCCCGCGCATGCACAGTGCATGCACAAAACTGGCACTTTAATTGGGCCTACGTGTGAGTACCCAGTGCGTACTCACCTGTGGGGACCCGAATTTCTGGCCTAAAGTCTAAGAAATCCAACGGTTGAGTATTATTGAACACAAAATGGCGTTGATCAGCCTTGAAGACTTAATTTAGTACCAAGAGACCAGAGGTTGGGTGATACTTGCACCAGCTGGCACAGTCGATCCTTTAGCCCCTTAAATGCTGAGATTTAATTGACACAAGTGACCTCCCCCACCCAAAACAATGCCAGTACTGAAAGAAAGTTAACACTAACTACATTCAAAAGAATTTTGTCTCCGACGTTGGCACTGACCCGCATTGAATTCTATGTAAATCAAGAGCAGATTACCTCCATCCATCAGCAACTTAGTGGAATCAAGAGCAATGATTTTCTGGCTATAAATGAGACAGGTCCAAACTCCTAACCAGAGGAGACACAAGAGCCCACTTTAGAGAATTCCCCTCTATCTGCACTTGAATGAGGACAGGATTTCCTGAGGGGGAGGTGGAAGAGGAGGAAGCTAGTGATGAATTGCTTGGAATTAAATTGTTAGAGTAAAGTTCCAAATAAATAGAGGTTTTTAATGGGAGAGTTGTCCAAAGCTTGGGGGTTATTTTGGTGAAAGGGTAAAAACAGGTGCTAAATGGGTGCTGTGCTAATAAGACATGCCTGTTTGAAAGTCTGGTTTCAGCACGCAATTTTGGACCTAACTGCTGATTACCATAATTTAAACTTTCCTGGAGGTACTAAATCAGACACCTGCAGGTTTAGCACTCAAGTGCTGATTAGACACAGTTTTCATGGAGCAGTATATGTGGGCTTCCACTGAAGGTGCGGAGTGGGCTGGCTGACGCAGAACGTCAGGTTTCAGCATGGCTCAGGGACCGAGTGACAGGGCGCACGTTCTCTGACGTGGCACTGGAGGTCCTGGTGGAGGACGTATGTCCTGTACCTGCAGGCAGGAAGGAGTCCACCTCGCCCTCCTGGCCCTCTCTCCTGGTGCTGCTCTGCCTGGCCTCATTTCCTTCTCCCATTCTTCCTGCAGACCAAACTAAAGTTACAGCCTCCTGTCCCATTGGTGAGAATGCTACCAACTGAGTGTAGCTCCGCTTGATCTTACAAATCATAGATGATATTTTCTTGTGCATGCTCGGGTTCTGGGGAAATTATGTATTGCCAGTATGTGCAGGATACATATACTTTGAAAATGAAAATTACCCTATTGAGTAGATCTTTTTTATTTTATAAAAAAAATAAAATGTAGGTTTCCTTTGCTCTCACATCCCCTACCACAATACAAATGAGGTATCAGACCAGAAAAAGTGAAATACTTGTACATATGTTGGGGTCTGTCTGTGGTGACAATGAATTATGACTATTACTGTGCTGTGATTTTAATTAAAACATTCCCAAAGCAAAATTATATCTTTAATCATATTTCATGTCTTTCAAATATGCAGCACTGACTGTAGTCACTTCCTGAAAATATTCTCTTAGTACCAGTGGCAACTCCTCTTCCAGGCAAAGTTGCATTGCCGGGCCATGTACACTGAAGTAAAAGGATAAGCAACTCGTGATCCTGAAGATCACCAAGTACTGTCCCGCTGAAAGAAATTTTTGAAATGATTTTTCTTCTACAATATTTTTAGATTTAAATGTTTAGTGTCCTGTATTAAAACTCAACTCCAGGCACAACATATTTCACAATATCTACTGCTGATTATAGTTTTCTTAGAAACAACATTTTTCTTTACTGTTCTTGACTTTGAAACCCAGTAAATTGTACTATTTCCTTGCTGTTTTTTTTTAAAATAGTCAGTGGAGACTATGGTTAAAGCCTGAAGCTGTCACGAGTTTCTTCTTGTCGTAGATCTCTGCAGCTACACACACACACACACACACACACACACACACATTATTCAGAGAATATTATTAATTAAATCGCCAAGATTTTTGTGGATATACATTACAGGAGATGAGGATTTTTAGGACTGCATGTTTTAAAATTAATCAGTACGCTGGTTTCTGAACATTCCTTTAGATTTGAATGCAGTGATACTCTCTTTAACCCTTTGCTGCTCTCAGTGCTGCTCCATTTCCTGGTGGGAAGCAGATTGTCAACCAGTGCTGCACTAAAGCTCTGTTAGGATGGAGCCTTTCATTCCTGGGTAAGCACCATTATGCTGAGGTATTCTCAACATGTGCTGGAATTATAGTGTTCAGCTAAAAGGAGGCTGCACTCTTAAAACATAATAGAGTTCTAGAGCTGCCTCAAGATAGCAAATTTTTTGCTGCATTTTTCTGCAAATTAAAGAAAACTGGTGATACTGTAACCAAGAAATAAAAACTTTGGCTTAATTTATAATGTGACCTTTACAAGAACACAACAGAAAAAAAATGGAGGAAATTCTAATACAGGAACCGGCATCGACGTGGTGCCGGTTCATCAAAAATTCCGGATAACCGAAAGCTATAGTAAAAGATACGGAGTAAAGCAACAAACCCTGTTGCTTAGCAACAGGTTCAGAACAATGGCCACAAGTTCCAAGCGTCTCTGTAGCTTAGCAACAGCTGCAGCCACACCCTTGCACAGCAACAGATCGAGGAAGGCAAGTAATAAAACTTACCTGAACCTACTCCTGAATTTTGCCGGTTAACCGAGATTTCCGGTTATTTAGGTGCCGGTAAATCGAAAGTTTCCTGTATGAACATGCAAAATAGAAGAGTTTTTATCTTTTTTTCCCCCAAGACAACCCAGAATTTATACCTTGCATGTTTTATGCTCTGTGGAGTTGTACTGAATTTCTGATATCTCAGTAGACGGAGATGGCTGAGGTTTGGTTTTGAATAATATGATTACAAATGATGCACTTTGCTTGTTACTAAAATTAAAATTATGCCCATTTCATTCATTGCACAATTAAACGCCATCTTTGTGCACAAATCTACTGAAATTATTTTCTGCTTTTGAATTTAACTTTCTTCAGTGCCATAGAATTTTTTAAATATGATCCAAGTCTAACAAGTACATTACACAGTTTTTTTTATATAGTTTTGATTTATAGTCCAGGAAGGCATACAGAAAAGAACACAAGCTCTTAAAACTTTTGGCATTTCTCCTTTGTTCAAGAGTTGCATAGAAATTGAAAATGACTATTAAGCACTCTAGAGGGAGAAAAGGATATGAGCTAGTTTAATATTTTAAGAAAAGCCAAGTGTTGCCAAGATTTTATTGGCAAATCAGAGATTTTGAACCTATGATGATGATTAATTGTTGCAACCTTTTTGCTTGGTATTTTGGATAACATCCTTTTGTGATGGGCACGTAAAATTAAGATATCTCGATGTTTATAAAAATCAATTTTGATATATTGAAATGCATTACTATTAAGCAACTTCCCTTTTTCCCTCCTCAAAAAATCCATTAGATATCACTTATTGTATGGTGTTTCAAAGCAAAAATTATTTGATCTCAAAAATGTACCTAGCAAGCTGAGCCACCACCTAGGAGGACAAGGGCAGCAGGTGCATGGGAACACTATTACCTCCTTGTCACACACTATCTTGACTTGGACATATGTTGCTGTTCCTTCATCATTGCTGGGTCAAAATCCTGAACACTTTTGGGATAACCTTAACCACATAGATTGCAACAGTTCAGGAAGAAGGCCCAACCCACCTTCGCCTACAGCCTGAGAATGAATTAAATAAAAAGTCAAGTGTACTGTAAATTGTGTGATTAGGACTGTCAATTAGCTGAAGTCCTAGATGCTGTCTTTTACCACTGAATATCTATGCATAAACAATCCAAAAATACCTGATGGAAGTTACCTCAAGCTTAATGGCCATTGTGGGTTAATTAAAGCGAGTTACAGAAGTTTCTGAAAACTTTTAAGGATTTTTTTCTTTTGACAGGGCTGCTGGTTCTAAACTGGAATAAGTACAAGTTGAGAAAGTGATTTGATTTTTAATTACTGAAAGGAAAGGTGTGTTCCAGCATCTTGTAGCCTGTGCGTGAGGTGCCAAAAGAGCTGCCCCAATTATGCGAGTAACAAAAAGTTAAAGTAAAATGAGGGTTGTGTGGAGAAGCTTGGATTCTTACTCAAAGGAACGTTTCATGCCAAAGCTCCATAACAGCCATGTTTTATCATATTTTTGATAATGTTGTACTTGTTAGTTTTAATTGACCTGTTTTTGGTTTGGTGCATATTGGAACACGAAATTGAAAGCTTGGTAACACAATGAAATGCCTTTCTTTAGCAAAGGAAGAGAAGGAAAAAGATTTGGTGTAAATATTGATCACTGGAAATGTCAATTAATGTAACGAATCAAATATTAGATCGTAGCTTGCGTACAGAGTGATATTTGACTATTTTGGAAGTGTTGGAGATGGTTCAGAATAGAGAAGGGAGCTGATCCCAAAATTTAGTGCTATAAGTATGAGACTTGCAGGGTTGAACTTATTTTCAATGGAGTAAAGAATATTGAGGGTCTCCAAAATGCTGCAGGGTATAAATGATGCAGATGTCACCTGGTTATTTGGTTTGGACTGTAATAGACACAGCCAAATTGAACAAGTCTCAAGCAAGGTTAGAAATTCAAGAGTGGCGGATGTGTGAAACAGATTCCGAGCAAAAGTGTCAAGACTGAGTCAGAGGTTGGTTTCTGACAAAAATTAAGCATTTTTTCTGATGTGTTACATATAGTAAACATGGATCCCTTACCGGCAGAGACAGGAGACATTATAACGGGGACTAAGGAAATGGCAGAAACATTAAACGAATACTTAATTTATGGTAAAGACACACAAAGCATTCTGGAAATAATAGTGAGAATGAGGAACTTAAAGAAATTAGTATTGGTAAATAAATAGAACTGGAGAAATTAATGGGACTAAAAGCTGACAAATCCCCTGGACCGGATGGCCTACATCCCAGGATTTATAAAAAGGTGGCTACAGAGATAGTGGATGCATTGGTTTTGATCTTCCAAAATTTCCTAGATTCTAGAATGGCTCCCTGTGGATTGGAACCTAGTAAATGTAACCCTGCTATTCAAGAAAGGAGGGAGAGCGAATACAGGGAACTATAGACCAGTTAGCCTGACATCAGTAGTAGGGAAAATGCTAGAATCTATTATCAGGTATGTGGTAACAGGGCACTTAAAAAATCATAATAGGATTGGGCGGTCAACACAGATTTATGAAAGGGAAATCATCTTTGACAAATCTGTTAGTTTTTTGAGGTTGTAACTAGCAGGGTAGTTAAGGGAGAACCAGTGGATGTAGTGTATTTGGATTTTCAGAAAGCATTTGATAATGTGCTACATGAGATAATTAGACAAATGGGATTGGGGGTAATATATTAGCATGGATTAAGGATTGGTTAACGGACAGAAAACAGAGTAGGGATAAATGGGTCATTTTCGGGTTGGCAGGCTGTAACTAGTGGGGTACTGCAAGGATCAGTGCTTGGGCCTCAGCTATTTACAATCTATATCAATGATTTAGATAAGGAGGCCAAATGTATTGTATCCAAGTTTGCTGACGATATAAAGCTAGGTGGGAAAGGAAACTGAGGAGGACACAGAGGCTGCAAAGGGATATATACAGGTTGACTGAGTGGGCAAGAACATGGCAAATGGAGTATAATGTGGGGAAGTGTGAAGTTATCCACTTTGATAGGAAAAACAAAAGAGCAGAATATTTTTTGAATGGTGAGAGATTGGGAAATGATTGCATTCAGAGGGACCTGGGTGTCCTTGTACATGAATCACAAAGTTAACATGCAGGTACAGCAAGCAATTAGAAAAGCAAATGGTATGTTGGCCTTTATTATAAAAGGATTGGAGTACAAGAGTGACAAAGTCTTACTATTATATAGGGCCCTTGGGGGGTGGGGGGGAGCGGGCATTGTCCTATGAGGAGCGATTGAGCAGACTAGGCCTATATTCCCTAGAGTTTAGAGGAATGAGAATTGATCTCATTGAAACATATAAGATTCTGAGGTGGTTTGACAGGGTAGATGCTGAGAGAATGTTTCCCCTGGCTGGGGTTTCTAGAACTAAGGATCACAGTCTCAGAATAAGGGATTGGTCATTTAGGACGGAGATGAGGAGAAATTTCTTCACTCAAAGTTTTGTGAATCTTTGGAATACTTTACCCCAGAGGCTATGGATGCTCAGCCGTTGAGTTTATTCAAGACAGAGATCGATAGATTTTTGGATACTAAGTGAATCAAGGGATATGGGGATAGTACAAGAAGGTGGAGTTGAGGTAGAAGATTGCCATGATCTTACTGAATAGCAGAGGGGCCTCGAAGGGCCGAATGGCTTACTCCTGCTTCTATTTCTTACGTTCTTATGTTTTTGTATAGAGTTTAAAAAAAAAAAAAAAATCAGGTTCAGACATGAAATTGGTCCTGATTGTTTTAATGCACAAAGCCACAAAATATTGACATTATGACTGGTTAGGAATCTGAGGAAGTGGCCAAGCCATTAAATTCAAATACAATCATCTTGTGACTGGCAGCTCTCTTTGAATTAGAGACACATATTTAAATGTCCTTTGTCGCTGTCAAATTTTGAAAAATATTCCTAGCCTGTCTTGTCCAAATTGGGAAGTCTGTCCAAAGCCATCAGAGGCAGGGCGATATGGATAGTCAGTAGCAAACTGACTTGGCTAAAAACAGAAAATGGTGGAAATAATCGGCACGTCAGGAGAGAGAAACAGAGTTAATGTTTCGGGCCAATGAGCTTTCGTCAGAACGTCATCGCCCTGAAATGTTAACTCTGTTTCTCTCCACAGATGCTGCCTGACCTGCTGAGTATTTCCAGCATTTTCTGTTTTTATTTCAGATTTCCAGCATCCACAGCATTTTGCTTTCGTAATATTCAGGCTTCTTGTGTCTGTTCTCATTTACATTGCAGTTTAGCACAGCAGACAGCAGGAGGGATAGTTAAGTCTGTAGCTACTGAAAATCTACCGTGTGCCATTGCTATTCTTAACTTATCTGTTTATGGTTCAATTAGTTTGTTTGGCAATTTATAGTTTAAGCCACAATCTAACATCTCTTATAGTTGAGGAATCTCACATGAGTACATCTGATGCAGCCAGGCTAAAATGCAGCAACAAGAGTTTGCTGTTTAATCTCAAGGCTCACTCCAAATTGCTTAGTTATTAGTCACATAAAGGCATACAAAGGGCCATAGATGTGAGGGCATGCCTATTGAAGTGGTCTCCGATACTGTTCCAGTACAGCTATAACACTGGTATTTATCCAACAATGTGGAAAACTACCCAGGAATGTCCTGTCTACAAAAAGCAGGACAAATCCAATCCTGCCAATTAATGCCCCATCAGTCTATTCTTAATCATCAGCAAAGTGATGGACGATGTCAGCAACAGTGCTAACAAACAGCACTTACTCACCAATAACCTGTTCACTGATGCCCAGTTTGGGTTCCGCCAGGACTACATGGTCCCAGACCTCACTATAGCCTTGGTCCAAACATGGACAAAAGAGCTGAATTCCAGAGGTGAGGTGAGAGTGACTGCCCTTGACATCAAGGCAGCATTTGACCAAGTGTGGCATCAAGGAGCCCTAGTAAAACTGAAGTCAATGGGAATCTGGGGGGGAAACTCTCCACTGGCTGGAGTCATACCTAGCACAAAGGAAGATGGTTGTGGTGGTTGGAGGACATTCATCACAGCCCCGGGACATCGCTGCAGGAGTTCCTCTGGGCATTGTCCTAGGCCCAACCATCTTCAGCTGCTTCATCAATGACCTTCCCTCCATCATAAGGTCAGAAGTGGAGATGTTTGCTGATGACTGCACAGTGTTCAGTGCCATTCGCAACTCCCGCAGATAATGAAGCAGTCCAGGCCCGCATGCAGCAAGACCTGGACAACATTCAGGCTTGGGCTGATAATTTCACGGTAACATTCGCGCCACACAAGTGCCAGGCAATGACTATCTCCAACAAGCGAACGTCTACCCACTGCCCCATGACATTCAACAGCATTACCATCGCTGAATCCCCCACCATCAATATCCTGGGGGTCACCATTGACTTGAAACTTAACTGGACCAGCCACATAAATACTGTGGCAACAAGAGCAGGTCAGAGGCGAGTGTCTCACCTCCTAACTCCCCAAAGCCTTTCCACCATCTACAAGGCACAAGTCAGGAGTTTGATGGAATACTCTCCACTTGTCTGGATGAGTGCAGCTCCAACAACACTCAAGAAGCTCGACACCATCCAGGACAAAGCAGCCCGCTTGATTGGCACCCCAACCACCACCTTAAACATTCACTCCCTCCACCACCGGCGTACCGTGGCTGCAGTGTGTACCATCTACGAGATGCACTGCAGCAACTCGCCAAGGCTTCTTTGGCAGCACCTCCCAAATACGCGACCTCGACCACCTAGAAGGACAAGGGTAGCAGGCGCATGGGGACACCACCACCTCCAACTTTCCCTCCAAGTCACACAGCATCCTGACTTGGAAGTATATCGGCGCTCCTTCATTGTCGCTGGGTCAAAATCCTGGAACCCACTCACTAACAGCACTGTGGGAGTACCTTCACTACATGGACTGCAGCCGTTCAAGAAGGCAGCTCACCACCACCACCTCGAGGGCAACTAGGGATGGGCAATAAATGCTGGCCTTGCCAGCGACGCCCACATCCCATGAACAAATATTTTAAAAAATGCTGATCCAGAGAAAAATATCTAAAAACTCTAGAGTCTACTTTAGACGCACATATTCTAACTTTGTGTGCGGGATGGATCCCTGCTTGTTTTGCTAACCAACCAGGAATTTCCAAAGGAAGGGTCTGCAGCAGTTTGGCATACACTGAACGCAACCTTCAGTTCTCTTCCCAGACCTAAGATATTAATTTCAACCACCACGGAAGGATTAAAGACTGAGGGGGAGAAATTCTGTATCGCCCATTTGGGGCGCAATTATCGGCCGGGCGCAAATTTTAGCGCCTGACGCTAATTATCGCTTCCAACTGCAAACTTGGCTTCTATTGCCCCTGGAGGTGATTGGAGTGCTAAATCTGACGCTACACACCTCTCTTAAGGCGCTAATGCCGAGAAGCAAGGCGCTACCTCGGCACTGGCGAAGCTCATGATGTCAGTCAGCAATGGAACATACACACTGATGCCGACCAGTTCTTAAAGGGGAGAGTCGATCTTGCTCTTCATTCGCACCCTGATCATTGCAGCCTTGAATCTCAGCTTAGAGAAACCTGTACATCAAATCTGCTGGAAAGAACAATGGAGAGGCCCAGGGAAAGAGCTCAGAGTGCAGCCCCCATAGTCTCTTCTAAATCGATGCAAGGAAGGTCAAATCAAAATGAACATGCAAACTGCTGCTCAGTACCCAAAACTCCTTCACACAGCATTGAATCTCTCCAGAGGTCTCTCTCGGAATGCGTGATGCAAAAATGTCACCCTCAAAAAAAAGGCAGGAAGCGGTCGCCTTTAAATAGCACTCCCCCAGTCCCTTCCCAACTGCAAAACGCTCCCCTCAACCTGTCGTTGCTAGCGACAGGTGGTAAGGCAGGGGGCGCCACTCAGTATCCAGACCGGGGTGTTGCACGCTCAACTGACGTCACAATCTGCGGGCACAGGAAATCGTGGCGGTAGCGTTTAGCGCCGCTGCAAAATGTTTGGTCAATTTCGCGAGTGGCGCAAACATTGCCGCGCCCGGGCGCTAGTTGCTTAGCGCCCTCTTAGGGCGTTAACGGGAGGCGCAAAGCAACCGAATTTTTCTCCAACTGACTTCCCCTAGCATTTGAGCATGGGACCTTTCAACCTTCAACTGACTGAACTACCTGACCATAACTCCTTCAAAAACAATTGAGATAAATATATGTTGGGAAAGGGATTGGATTAGTTCTGGAGTAAGATGACTAAATTTACCACAGGACATGATGGTTCTTGTGGATAGGGAAGTGTCAGCCATTAAACATTGAAGAGAACTGGGGAGAATTGTCTGTGTGGAACAAATCGGGGCTAAATTATGGAGATGTTTTTGGGCATCCCAAGGACGCAAACAATTGTGAGCATGTAGCATAGATTCACTGGGATGATGCTAGGAAGGGAAGACTATAGTTATTAGAAGAGACTTGAGATTCTTCCTGCATGGAAAGTTGACCTTGTTCAAAAAATGTTAAAATGTGATTAGACGAGTAAAGAAATCCCCAGGTTGCACATTCAATCTGTGTAAATTTTAAATAAATCACTCAAAACTTTTTAAGTGTGTTGGAAACATATTGTTGAAGATGAAGTCCATTGTGGCTCCCTTTGTGAGGCAAGCTACATAGAAGAGACAGTGATTTTAATACAATTCATTTTCCAAAAAAATGAAATCAATAGGGCATTAATAACCTTACCATTGACATTTCTTGAAGATAAGCTTTTCTTTTGTAAAAGTGACTCAAAGTCCTCTATTTGTAATAATTGAAGTGGAACCATTTTCTATACTTTGATCATGAGAAACCTCATGTATAATGCTACCACATTCCTCTTGAATCAACAGTTCCCCAGGTGGGAGTCCAGTGCTGTGCTGTTCAGCTACCAAGTTGTCCTATGTTTGGTGTACTGTAACTGCTCATCACTAGCTAATTAAACTGATGTGCACATGCCTTTGTAAATTAGTTTTTTTTGCCATCTTAAAGCAGACCCGAGTGCTCTAATAAGGTTGCAAGCTAAACTAAATATTGCTTCAAAAATTGTAGCTGCATTTCAAAAGGAAATAGGAAATATACAGCTGGCAGTTGTTGTGCCCTTAAACAGCATGCGATCATTTGAAAGGAATTTTTTTTTTTAATTGAATAGAATTACCAACTAACCACTTGATATTTACTGCATTTTGAAAGGACTGTGTAACCTGAGAAGTGACAGGCGAGAGAGATCAAAAGCATGGTTTAGTGAATGAGTAAAGGGCCAGAAACTTCCTGCAAGGAAAACCTAGCTTACTATGGCAAAACCCAGTTTTGTTTAAAGTCTTATTTTATATGCAGTCATTAGTCCAATTGTGGTTCAGAACTGACCTAATTGGTCACACAGGGTTCCTTTGTAATTTTTCATTTGAAGAGTTTTAAAAGAGACAGCTTATACAAGCTGTAATTTTCAATTTGTAAAAACAAAATTTAATTGTGCTGTGTGTATTTTATTATTCCTCAGATGCCTTAAACTATCAGTACAATTTGAAAATGAAGTATTACTGTTGGACATGGGATTAAGCTTTTCATTTAAACTTCTAAATGTTTAGAAGAATTCAGAGAGGAGGATGTATAAAAGAAATGTATACCGTTTATAAAAAAAAAAGTTAATGTTCCCTGTCTATGTGATACTTAACGGGGCAAGGCAAGGTAAAACTTGTGTTTAGGAGTCCCGATGGCTCCGCTGGTTAAGGCAATGAGAGGGTGAGCCGTACAGGCCAGGAAAGTTCAAGGTTTGACTTTTGCTGAGTTAGCTGATCTTAGTTGGGCAGCAGTTAGGAAAAAAGAAAGACTTGCATTTATATAGCGCCTTTCACGAACATGTGACATCCCAAAACGCTTTATAGCCAATGAAGTACTTTTTGAAGTATAGTCACTGTTGTAATGTAGGAAATGCAGCAGCCAATTTGTGCACAGCAAGCTCCCACAAGCAACAATGTAATAATGACCAGATAATTTGTTTTAGTGATATTGATTGAGGGATAAATATCGCCCAGGACATGTGGAATATCTCCCCTGCTCTTCTTCGAAATAGTGCCGTAGGATCTTTTACATCCACCTGAGAGAGCAGATGGGGCCTTGGTTTAATGTCTCTTCCAAAACTACAATGATCTCGGGGAACCGAATATCAGCCAAGGTCTTGTTTTATTGCTATCAGTGACCCGTGCTAGAACTATACATGTATGAAGGCAGGACATCAGGTAAGACAGGATCAGGGTTGGTTCTGATGCCCCTGTTGACTTACTTTATGGCAGTGTGCACTGATGATGACCAATTGGATGAACATCTAGCCAAAGAGGAACCATATTCCAGCAAGGAGTCCACACCCTTAGCAGAGATGGGGAGATAACAGGCAAAAAAGAGAAAAATAATAAAAACAAAGTTATACAGATATTTAGGAACAAAATTTGGATTTTACACAGTCAGTTCTAAGCCTCTGAAAACAAAAAGTTGCTGAAAACAAACAAGTGCTGGATAAAGATCAGTTTTATTCTACAGTGACGAAGCTGAGCTTCAAGAGACCACATTTCACTTTTAAATAGTCAGTGGTGAGAGGACTTGTTTAGCCACTCTTTGCGGGCTCTAATTAAATAATTGGCCCCGAAATGAAGAGCAGTGACCGCCTAATATATTTAGCCATTTTATTTTTACCCCGGAGCTGAGAATTAACACTGGTTGCAAATCTGTAGTAAAGTTACTGCTGTAAACTGTGCAGTTATTCACTTCAGTCTGGACAGAATGCCTCCCCTCCATGTTTGCAAGTGGGTTAGAGTTATAGGCAGTCATGGAACTAGAACGAGCAGCCATCTGTTTGGGAATAGAGCGCCCCTGCTGTTTTAAGCTACTCGACGCCCCACAGCTCACCACTGACTGATGATTTAATTATGCCTGAGGCATCAACTGAAACATGACGTCGAATAGTGTGAACACTACAGATGTTCTAGTGGTGTAAAGTGGAGTATTTGTCGGAATAGTTGGCATTATCTACTGTTACAATATTGTTTGAAACTTTAGCGGATTCATTCAAAAAAACTTTTGTACAATTACTTTGTCCTCACTGGGAGGCCCTCTTCCACCAACAAGCCATTCAGTTTAATGATTTTTTTTCTCTCTACCTCACTAAAGGAAAAGGGTTAATAGTTTTGACCTAAAACTATAAAAACCATAAAAGAGCTGCCGCCGATTTTAAATGGAGTCTTGAAGATTTTGAGTTTGAAAAAGCGCAAAAAATGGCTATATAATGTTTCAGGAACTGGGACTTGATCGATGATAGTAACTTAGGCAAAATCTTAAAATAAAATGAATAAATATGATTTTTAACAAAGGACCTGATCTGAAATCTGACATTTCTGAGCAATTTCTAAGTATTACAGGCCAATTTTAAGAAAAGCTGTCAACTTTGATGGGCTAAGGATCAAGCTCTTGAGCCACTGGTATAGCCCAAAGGGCTTTCGTTTTTGCCGAATGGAATTCATAATGACAGGATTGGCAAGCCAGTTGGAAAAATTAGAATTCTGTGCACTGAAAAAAGCCACAGTTATAAATGATGACTGGAAATTATTTAATCAGTTGAGCAACTGCCTAGTAGTCAACACTTCATATCCTGAATGGTTTCTGGTTTAAAATATATTTCAAATCAGATTGGACTTTGGTTATTGGGAGGCTGGTTAGAATTTAACTCTTCACTCTCAACAACCTACACATTCAACAGAGAAAACAATGATATATTAGTCAAGATGGAATAAAAATGCTTTATATAGTTCACTATAAATGCATTGATTTGTATATGTATTTAGAAATAATATCCTTATTTACTACTTTTTTAAATGCATTTTATCTTTGGTTTTGTCCTGTATGAGGGACCTTGGCTCTTCACCTTAGTTTTGAATCTTCTGTTAATTTTTCCATTCTCTGTTGAGGGTGGTTGTTAACTTGCATGTGTTGTCAGTTTTATAAATCTGAACGTTTAAGTGCTTGCAAGAAAAAAAACATGTTTTATGAAAAAAAATCCCATCATAATATCAAATCCTGTAACCTTAGCATTGAGTTTCCCCTTCCGCATCTTGGCCCAGAAATTCGGGTCGGGGGCTTCCCGCGGGTGCAAGCCCCCGACCTGCACTTACCTTGTGCGCCGGCCGTTGTGCTGTGGGCCCGCGTGGGATTCCGATCCGGGGCCTGGTCCAGCTGCCGGCGCGCAGTGCTTGCGTATCCCAGGGGCGCAGTTAGTTCGATGCGTCCCCTGGGATCACATGGGCAGCCAATCGGAGCAGGGAATGCTCCATTGATAAGTCTGACAGGAAGTGCTGTCAAGACTTATAAATACTACGGCCCCAAAATAGCACTAAACCTTCAAATAATTTTTTTTTTAAATCACATTTTTAAAATAAATATAAATTACATGAAATAACTATTTTAAATAATTTAAATTTTTGAAAAAAATAATTTTATATTCTAACAGGACTAAAAATAAACTTACCTTGCTTTAAAGCATTTAAAAATAATAAACCTGTGGAAAAAATGTTTTAATTTTAATTAATTCACCACTTACCTTGTAAAAAGCAGGCCTTACGCCTGCTTTTTACATTTCTAAATTCTGCAGGCTTACGTTCCCAGGAAAACCTGTATTTAAAAAAAAAAAACTAAGTTTGATGCGCACGCGCAGCCTCCCCCGCGCACGCGTTCGACCTCTGAACCCCTTCGTTCAGGGGAACGGAAGTGCCGGTTTCCCGCGCATGCGCAGTGCATGCAGGAAACCGGCACTTCCATCGGGCCTACGGGTGAGTACCCCGTGCGTACTCACCCGTGGAGACCCGAAGTTCTGGGCTTATTTTAAGAAACTAGATATTACACACAGGTTACAAGTTGAAGCAGAAAATTTGGCAAACAATTAATGACCTAGGTATAAACATTTTTGTAAATTGTAATTTTTCATAAACTTTTTTTGGAAATGAGAAAACTCATACACTTTTTTATGCTGATACAGTATTGGTCTGTATTCTCAACATAGCATTTACAGGAGGGTACATTGACAGCCTACTTGTGCATATTTGTACAGTAATTTAGCATGCTCATTTTTTTAACAGAAGAGGCTGACTTTTTACTGTCTGTCTATTCTAGAGTCTCTGAGTTTGTCTTGCATGTTGACAAACAAAATGTATTTTGTCAGGTACTTGTGAAGGCTTCCCATTTTTGCTCAATGGAGTGATAAAAGCACGATTGTGACAATGAAGAATGAGATGTATGAAACTTAATTCAGGTACCCCAGCGATGTAGCAACATGCTGCTCAAAAGAGATGTAGCAAAAGACAATGCTGAAGCATTTGCAACCATCTTCAGCCAGAAGTGCCGAGTGGATGATCAATGTCGACATTCTCCTAAGGTTCCCACCATCACAGAAGCCAATCTTTAACCAATTTGATTCACTCCACGTGATATCAAGAAATGGCTGAGCGCACTGGATACAGCAAGGGCTGTGGGCCCCGACAACATCCCGGCTGTAGTGCTGAAGACTTGTGCTCCAGAACTAGCCGCACGTCTAACCAAGCTGTTCCAGTACAGCTACAGCACTGGTATTTTGCCTGGATGAGTGCAGCTCCAACAACACTCAAGAAACTCGACACCATCCAAGACAAAGCAGCCTGCTTGATTAACACCCCATGCACCACCTTAAACATTCACTCCTTCCACCACCGGCGCACCATGGCTGCAGTGTGTACCATGTACAAGGATGCACTGTAGCAACCCGCCAAGGCTTCTTCGACAGCACCTCCCAAACCTGCGACCTCTACCACCTAGAAGGACAAGGGCAGCAGGCGCATGGGAACACCACCACCTCCAAGTTCTCCTCCAAGTTCCAATCGAGCCTGACTTGGAAATATATCGTTGTTCCTTCATCGTCACTGGGTCAAAACCCCTCCCCAACAGCACTATGGGAGTACCTTCACCACACAGACTGCAGTGGTTCAAGAAGGTGGCTCACCACCACCTTCTCAAGGGATGGGTAATTGGGCAATAAATGCTGGCCTTGCCAGTGATGCCAACATCCCATGAACGAGTAAAAAAAAAATCTACCTGACCGAAGTGGAAAATTGCCCAGGGATGTCCTGTCCACGAAAAGCAGGACAAATCCAATCCGGCCAATTACCATCCCCTCAGTCTACTCCCAATCAGCAGCAGAGTGATGGAAGATGTCGGCGACAGTGCAATCAAGCGCACTTGCTCACCAATAACCTGCTCTCTGATGCTCAGTTTGGGTTCCGCCAGGACCATTCGGCTCCAGACCTCATTGCAGCCTTGGTCCAAACATGAACAAAAATGCTGAATTCCAGAGGTGAGGTGAAGGTGACTACCCTTGACATCAAGGCAGCATTTGACCAAGTGCATTGGGCGAAGTCATACTTTGCACAAAGGAAGATGGTTGTTGGAGGCCAATCATCTCAGCCCCAAGACATTGTTGCAGGAGTTCCTCAGGGCAGTGTCCTAGGCCCAACCATCTTCAGTTGCATCATTAATAACCTTCCCTCCATCATAAGGTCAGAAGTGGGATGTTCGTTGATGATTACACAGTGTTCAGTTCCATTCGAATCTCCTTATATAGTGAAGCAGGCCCTGCCCGCATGCAGCAAGTGGCTTGGGCTGATAAGTGGCAAGTAATATTCGCGCCATACAAGTGCCAGGCAATGACCATCTCCAACAAGAGAGAGTCTAACCACCTCCTCCTGAAATTCAATGGCATTACCATTGTCGAATCCCCACTATCAACATCCTGGGGGTCCCCGTTGACCAGAAATTTAACTGGACCAGTCACTCACATATTGTGGCTACAAGAGCAGGTCAGAGGCTGGGTATTCTGCAGCGAGTGACTCGCCTCCTGACTCCTCAAAGCCTTTCCATTATCTACAAGACACAAGTCAGGAGTGTGATGAAATACTCTCCACTTGCCTGGTTGAGTGCAGCTCCAACAACACTCAAGAAGCTTAACGCCATCTAGGACAAAGCAGCCCACTTATTTGGCACCCCATCCACAAACATTCATTCCCTCCACCACCAGCGCACTGTGGTTGCAGTGTGTACCATCTACAAGATGCACTGCAGCAACTCACCAAGGCTTCTTCGACAGCACCTCCCAAACCCACGACCTCTACCACCTAAAGGACAAGAGCAGCAGGCGCATGGGAACACCACGACCTCCAAATACCCCTCCAAGTCACACACCATCCTGACTTGGAAATATATCACCGTTCCTTCATTGTCACTGGGTCAAAATCCTGGAACGCCCTACCTAACAGTACTGTGGAAGTACTTTCACCATGAGGACTGCAGCGGTTCAAGAAGGCGGCTCACCACCACCTTCTCGAGGGAAATTAGGGATGACACACCCGCATCCCATGAATGAATAAAAAAATACAAGTACAGGAAACTTTGGTTTATCCGGAGGTTATATGTCCGGAATACTCGATCTAACAGCAAAAATCAGGAGCCGTTTTCTATAAGTTTTTTTAGTTCTCGTTGCTTTTTTTTCCCCAGTCAGGCACTGCAAGGTCTGTAGCTATAGCAACAGCTTCAGCTAGAGTCGCTTGCAGCTGCAGCCGACTGTTTTGAAGCTGTTAGGGTTTGTTGATTCACACGGAGCTTTTCAGTTCCGTATGTTTCAACATTAATGCTGGTATGTCCGGCACTTTTGATGGTACGGCACCAGCTCGGTCCTGTCAGTGCCGGATATCAGAAAGTTTCCTGTATGTGCTTGTCAGTCTGTATACAGTGAAGCTTATCAATCACTGAACAATGATGTGCTGCATGATGGAGATGGCGAGAGAAGTGAAGGCCCAGTCAAAACCGGAATGGGTACCTTGCTTGCTTTCAGTCAAGGAACATCGGCATGCGGGGGGACTTGGAGGGCAGAAGTGATTAAATTGATGGTGCAAGGCAAAATGAGATGATGAGATAAGTATAAAAACAAAAGATGGGTCCAGAGGAGGTGTAAATGGTTACAGCAGAATAGCAGAGGAGGAGGGAAGCATGAAAAATCGGGCAAAGATAGGAAGGCGCCCGTGGTCCGGGTGTGTAGAGGAAGAAAAGCAGGTAGATCCCAGAAGTGCGGACCACCCCGCTGGCCATGTACTAATAGGAGATCCCCACCCCAACCACCAGCTCACACCACCTCTACTCCCAAAACACATTGATGCTGCCCTTATTTGAGTACACAGCTCTTTAACTTTGAATCAGCACATTTAAGAAACAATTGAGGGCTATTCTGCCACACTTACTGCTTCTGTTCATCATGCTCTTAGTGGGTATAAAAAAGGTGAATTTACGTGGCTCATTACATTGAGGGTTGTCTGTGCTGGGGAATTGACATGTTCCCACTTTTGGACAGGGTATATAGCACAGGCTCAATTTAGGATACAGCTTCCTTGACATTGTTTTAATATTACCCGAGACACTACATCTTTCTTAACCCAAACTCACCAGTGAAATTTCCCACCTCAGCCTCCATGAAGTTTTTCCTGAGATTGCTAATTTAACGTGAGATTATGGGCTGTTTTTGTGCCTACTTGAAGCTGAATTGAGGCTGCCCAAACTCCTTCCACTGGATGCTTTCTTTAGAAAATTGAGTACACCGTTTCAAAAATAGACAAATACACTTTGGAACAGGATGGTTTTGTACTGCTAGGACCAAGGTTGGAAGATTAAATTAATTTGGAGTTTTGCTTGATTACCCTTTGTGGTTGGGAAGTAATGCCATGGATCTTTACCTTGGAGGGTTAGCTTTAAGATTGAGTGAATTGGATTGGATACATGGTCTGTGAAGGGAATGGGCATATTGGGTACAAATGCCTTTTCTAGTCCTGTATTTAGAACAAAAGAATATAATTTCACTGAGAATGTTGTACCCATCATAGAAAGTATGGTTCTATTCCTTCAATTGGCGTTAGACTTGAACCTAAATCACAGGACAAAGGACAGTTTTGTAACCCAGAGAGCGGTCTGCACAGAGCGGGATTAAAATGGAGTGTACTTAAACAGAATGTTTTATTTGGAAATTCGGAGAAGAGGGGGAATGAGTTACTGGTTTTTGCCTACGCTACTTGTAGTGCTTTGTGTTACAGGTAGATATTTAATTTCAGTACCTATAACTTAATCTAGATCAAGTAAGTCGTCAAGAAACTATACTTTAAACTAAGTTACCTAATTACAAATTTAATTAAATAAAACAAGGTCATATAGTGATGGCAGTGCAGGTGGTGTGCCGCAACTGCAGCATGTGGGAGTTTGTAGAGAGCATTGTGATCCCGGACAACCACGTTTGCAGTAAGTGCCTGCATCTTGAAGAACTTCAGCTCAAGAGTTTTTGAGCTGGAGTCTGAGGTGCAGACATTGCGGGGCATCAGGGATGGGGATAATTACCTGGACACTTTGATCCAGGAGGCAGTCACACCCCTTAGGTTAGGTAGTGGTACAGGTCTGGTTAGTGGTCAGGGACAGGAGGGTGTGACTGCAACTCAAGCAGGTAAGGGGACCCCAGGTGCAGTGCTGGAGGAGCCTCAACCTTTGCCCTTGTCCAACAGGTATGAGGTTCTTGCTGCTTGTGTGGATGAGGGAAAAGCCTGCAGGCTGGATGAGCAAGCTGCCCATGGCACCATGGTGCAGGAGGCTATTCAAGTGAGGGAAGTGAAAGGGAATGTAGTTGTGGTAGGGGACAGTATAGTCAGGGGGATAGATACTGCTTTCTGCAGCCGTGACCGAGAGTCCCGAAGGTTGTGTTGACTGCCCAGTGCCAGGGTTAAAGACATCTCCTCATGGCTGGAGGAGAACTTGGAGTGGGAGGGAGAGGATCCAGTTGTCATGGTTCATGTAGGAACCAAGGACATAGGTAGAACTAGGAATGAGGTTCTGCTGAGGGAGTTTGAGGAGCTAGGATCCAAATTAAAAAGCAGAACCTCAAAGGTAGTAATTTCTGGATTGTTACCTGAGCCACACGCAAATTGGCATGGGGACAAACAGATTAGAGGTTTAAATGTGTGGCTCAAAGAGTGGTGTTGGAGGAAAGGGTTTCAGTTCATGGGTCACTGGCACCAGTACTGGTGAAAGAGGGAGCTGTTCTGTTGGGATGGGCTGCACTTAAACTGAGCTGGGACCAGTGTCCTGGCGAACCGGAACTGAATAACTAGGGCAGTAGACAGGGCTTTAAACTAATGAATGGGGGGGTGGGGGGAGGATTCAGGAAAGAGTAAATTTAAAAGCAGCGAGAGAAATGTCAAGGCTCTAGAGCAGAGTAGAGTTTTGAATGAAAATAAACAGAGTGGGTCAGGAAGGGACAAAGAGAGTAACAAAGGTAATAAGGCATCAGTGACTAAGGTGACATCAGGGAAAAATAGAAATAAGTCAAAGCTAAAGGCACTATATCACTAAAAGCATTCGCAACAAAATAGATGAATTAATAGCGCAGTTAGAAATTAATAGGTTTGATCTACAGGAAATTTTGTTATATCCGGCACCGACGGGACCGAGCTGTTGCCGATCTATCAAAACTGCCTGACATACAAAGTTAATGTTGAAGCATAGAGGTTTTCATCTCCGTATCTGACAACAAACACTGTTGCTTAGCAACAGCTTGTAAACAGTCGGCCCGTACCTTGGAAGCATCTCTGTAGCTTAGCAACAGCTTCAGAGAGACTTTCCAGAGCCCGACTGTTGAAAACAAAGCCACGAGAAGAAAAACAACCTAACAAAACGGCTCCTGATTTCTGCCGGTAGATCGAGGTTTCCGGACATACAACCTCCGGATAAACCAAAGTTTCCTGTAATAGCCATTATCGAGACATGGTTGCAATGTGGCCAAGGTTGGGAACTAAATATTCCAGGATACATAACTTTTGGAGGGATAGGCAAAATGGAAAAGGAGGAGGGGTAGCCCTGATAAAGGATGGGATAAAGACAGTGGAGAGAAAGGCTCTTGGTTCCGAAAATCAAGAAGTAGAATCAGTTTGGGTGGAGCTAAGAAACAGCAAGGGGCAGAAAACATTGGTGGGAGTTGTTTATAGGCCTCCAAACAGTAGTTGTAATGTAGGGCAGAGTATAAATCAGGAAATTAAAGGCGCATGCAACAAGGGTAATACAATAATCATGGGGGACTTTAATCTACATATAGACTGGGCAAACCAAATTTGCAGTAATAGTGTGGAGGACAAATAAGAACATAAGAAATAGGAGCAGGAATAGGCCACTTGGCCCCTCAAGCCTGCTCTGCCATTCAATAAGATCATGGTTGATCTTGGGCTCAAAGCCACTTCCCTGCCCGCTCCCCATAAACCTTCACTCCCTTATCTTGCAAAAATCTGTCTATCTCCACCTTAAATGTATTTCATGACCCAGCCTCCACGGCTCTTTGGAGCAGAGAATTCCACAGATTTACGACCCTCTGAGAGAAGAAATTCCTCCTCATCTCAGTTCTAAAAGGGCGACCCTTTATTCTGAAACTATGTCCCCGAGTTCTAGATTTCCCCACAAGGGGAAACATCCTCTCTGCATCTACCTTGTCGAGCCCCCTCAGTGTCTTATATGTTTCAATAAGATCACCTCTCATTCTTCTAAATTCCAATGAGTATAGGTCCAACCTGCTCAACCTTTCTTCATAAGACAATCCCCTCATCTCAGAAATCAACCGTGTGAATCGTCTCTGAACTGCCTCCAATGCAAGTATATCCTTCCTTAAATAAGGAGACCAAAACTGTATGCAGTACTTAAGGTGTAGTCTCACCAATACCCTGTACAGTTGTAGCAGGACTTCCTTGCTTTTATACCCCAACCCCTTTGTAATAAAGGCCAACATTCCATTTGCCTTTTTGATTACTTGCTGTATCTGCATGCTAACTTTTTGTGTTTCATGCACAAGGACCCCCAGGTCCCTCTGAACTGGAGCATTTTGTAATCTCTCTCCTTTTAAATAATAATTTGCTTTTTTATTTTTCCTGCCAAAGTGGATAACCTTGCACTTTCCCATATTATACTCCATCTGCCAAATGTTTGTCCACTCACTTAGCCTGTCTATATCCCTTTGCAGATTCTTTTGAGTCCTCTGCACAACTTGCTTTCCCACCCATCTTTGTATCATCTGCAAACTTGGCTACATTACACTCGGTCCCTTCATCCAAGTCATTAATGTAGATTGTAAATAGTTGAGGCCCCAGCACCGATCCCTGTGGCACCCCACTAGTTATCATTTGCCAACCGGAAAATGACCTATTTATCCTGACTCTCTGCTTTCTGTTAGTTAGCCAATTCTCTATCCATGCTAATATATTACCCCCAACTTCGTGAGCTCTTGTGCAGTAACCTTTTATGTGGCACCTTATCGAATGCCTTCTGGAAATCCAAATACACCACATCCACTGGCTCACCCTTATCCACCCTGCTCGTTACATCCTCAAAGAACTCCAGCAAATTTGTTAAACATGATTTCCCTTTCATAAAACCATGCTGACTCTGCTTGACTGCATTATGATTTTCCAAATGCCCTGCTACTGCTTCTTTAATGAAGGACTTAAGCATTTTCCCAACGACAGATGTTAGGCTAACTGGTATATAGTTTCCTGCTTTCTGTCGCCCTCCTTTGTTAAATAGGGGTGTTACATTTGCGGTTTTCCAAGGGAACTTTAGTATATTGCAACCAATGCATCCACTATTTCTGCAGCCACTTTTTTTAAGAATTCATGGAATGTATGTGTGGTAAACCACTGTTATACCTGTCTGTATGTGTATTCCACTAGGTACAGGTCTGGACATGCCTCGGCTGACTCCTCCCACTATTCCAGGTATATAAGTGACTACCTCCCAGTCCCTTAGTATTCTGGACGGGTCGACCACACGAGACTAGACCTTCATTCTTTAGTTAATAAAAGCCTGGTTGTTACTCGCTTAACCTCAGTCTTTTGTGTAATTGATGGCGCATCAATTTTATTAACTAAATTTTTTATAATGGAGAAGATCCTCACACCAGCATGCCTGGACCTGGACAGTCGGGAAGCGGACGCTTCCACCAAGTTTGCTCACTGGCTCATGTGCTTCGAGGCATTCCTGACTGCCTCCACTGCGGTCGTAACGGATGCGAACAAACTGTCTGTCCTGATCTCCAAGGTGAACCACCGAGTGTACTCAGTCATCCGGGACGCGACCTCGTACACAGCCGCCCTCCAGCTCCTCAAGACCCAGTACACGCGCCCTGTGAACGAAGTTTACGCCAGGCACCTCCTGGGGAATCACAAGCAACAACCTGGGGAATCAACTGAGGAATACCTCCAAGCACTGTCCGTGCTTGGCCGGGCCTGTGGGTGTAAGGCGGTAACGCCCACTAAGTACACGGAGGAACTGATCCGGGATGCCTTCGTAGCGGGCCACAGGTCCAACTACACCCGACAGCGACTGCTGGAGCAGAGTGACCTCACCCTCGACAAAGCCTCCGAAATCGCACTAACGCTGGACGCAGCTTACCGGGGTATGGATGCCTACTCCTCTGCACTGTGGATGCCGCGGGGAACGACAACCTGGGACACGGTAGGACAGCTCCATAGCACCGTGCCACCCCAGCCACAGCCCAACAACGGCCCAACCACCGCAGCAGTGTCCCAAAGCCAGACAGCAGTATCCCAAGGCCAGAAATGCTACTTCTGTGGCCAGGCCAAACACCCCAGAGCGCGCTGCCCGGCGAAGAATGCGACCTGCTCGGGCTGCGGGAAAAAGGGACACTACGCTAGCGTCTGCAAGGCCAAAGCCACCCCGAACGCCAGCAGCGCCGCGTGTGGGCTGTGCGAGCGGCCATCTTGGGCCCCCAACAGCGCCGCGTGTGGGCCGTGCGGGCCGCCATCTTGGGCCTCCCCAGCCATGTGCGAACCACCGCAGCAGCAGCCATCTTGGACGACTCCAGCCACATGGGAATCATGGACGCCGCCATCTTGGACACCAGCCGGGACGCAGCAGGCCGCCAACCCCCCCCCCCCCCCCCCCCATCTGATACCCGCAGCGACACACCGACCCCTACGCTGGCCTCTGTTACGCTGGACCAAACGAGACCGCACCAACTAGCTCGGTCCAAAATGGACGTTAAGGTAAACGGCCATGCAATAAACTGCCTTTTTGACTCCAGGAGCACACAGAGCTTCATCCACCCCGACACGGTGCGGCGTTGCTCTCTCCCAGTCCTGCCTGCGCACCAGCGGATTTCTATGGCCGCCGAGTCCCAGTCAGCGGACATTGGCGGCTACTGCGTGGTGACACTAGTAGTAGACGGGACTGTGTTCAATAATTTTAAACTCCTGGTCCTGCCCCAACTTTGCGCTGCCGTTCTACTGGGGTTGGATTTCCAGTGCCACCTCAAAAGCGTTACGATGGCGTACGGTGGCCCCCTCCCCCCACTCACAGTCCGCAGCCAGCAGCCTCCAAATTGCCCGCCGCGCACCAGATGCAACCTCTCCATACTCAGTCCCACCCCCCCCCCCCCACTGTTTGCTAACCTCACCCCCGACTGTAAGCCCATCGCCACAAAGAGCAGGCGATACAGTGCCGGGGACAGGGTTTTCATCAAAACCGAAGTGGAGCGGCTCCTGAAGGAGGGGATTATTGAGGGCAGCTCCAGCCCCTGGCGAGCCCAGGTTGTGGTCGTTAAGACCGGCGAGAAACAACGCCTGGTCATCGACTACAGCCAAACAATAAACCGCTACACCCTGCTGGACGCCTACCCACTCCCCCGCATAGCTGACATGGTCAACCAGATCGCGCAGTACCGCGTCTTTTCGACCATTGACCTGAAATCAGCGTACCACCAGCTCCCCATCCGCCCCGAAGACCGCCAGTATACTGCTTTTGAGGCAAACGGCCGCCTCTATCACTTCCTTAGGGTTCCCTTTGGCGTTACCAACGGGGTCTCCGTCTTCCAAAGGGAGATGGACCGGATGGTCGATCAAAACGTGCTGCAGGCCACTTTCCCTTACCTAGACAATGTGACCATCTGCGGCCATGACTTGCAGGACCATGACGCAAACCTCGAGAAATTCCTCCACACCGCCCAACTCCTGAACCTGACATATAACAAGGAGAAGTGCATATTCCGCACAGACCGCCTCGCCATCCTTGGCTGTGTTGTGGAACACTGGGTCATCGGTCCCGACCCGGACCGGATGCGTCCCCTTATGGAACTCCCACTGCCCCACTGCCTAAAAGCTCTGAAGAGGTGCCTAGGGTTTTTTTCCTACTACGCCCAGTGGGTCCCCTACTATGCAGACAAAGCCCGTCCGCTGATCAAATCCACCTCTTTTCCCCTGATGGCAGAGGCCCGCTCGGCCTTCCACCGTATCAAGGAGGACATTGCCAAAGCCACCATGCACGCAGTGGACGAATCCATCCCCTTCCAGGTGGAAAGCGATGCGTCCGACTTCGCTCTGGCCGCCACCCTTAATCAGGCGGGGAGACCTGTGGCATTCTTCTCACGAACCCTCCAGGGCCCAGAGACCAGACACTCCGCAGTCGAGAAGGAGGCCCAGGCTATTGTGGAGGCTGTGCGTCATTGGAGGCACTACCTGGCCGGAAAACGATTTACCCTGCTCACTGACCAGCGTTCAGTTGCTTTTATGTTCAACAACAAGCAGAGGGGCAAAATCAAAAATGACAAGATCTTGAGGTGGAGAATCGAACTTTCCACCTACAATTACGAGATCTTGTACCGGCCTGGGAAGCTCAATGAACCCCCAGATGCCCTATCGCGTGGCACCTGCGCCAGCGCGCAGATCGATAGGCTGAGGGCCCTCCACAATGACCTCTGCCACCCGGGGGTCACCAGGTTCTTCCACTTCATCAAGGCCCGCAACCTGCCTTACTCCATTGAGGAGGTCAGGACCATGACCAAGAACTGCCAAGTCTGCGCTGAGTGCAAACCGCACTTTTATAGACCAGACAGAGCCCACCTGATAAAAGCCACTCGCCCTTTCGAACGCCTGAGCGTCGATTTTAAAGGGCCTCTCCCCTCCTCCGACCGCAATGTGTACTTCCTCAACATCATTGACGAGTACTCCCGTTTCCCGTTCGCTATCACCTGCCCGGACATGACCAGTGCCACGGTCATTAAATGTCTGAACAGCCTCTTCACCCTGTTCAGTTTCCCCAGCTATATCCATAGCGACCGGGGCTCATCGTTTATGAGCGACGAACTCCGCCAGTACCTGCTCGCTAGGGGTATAGCCACAAGCAGGACCACCAGTTACAACCCCCGGGGGAACGGACAGGTGGAATGAGAGAATGCAACAGTTTGGAAGGCCGCCCTACTAGCCTTAAAGTCTAGGGGCCTTCCGACCTCCCGCTGGCAGGAGGTGCTCCCCGATGCGCTCCACTCGATTCGGTCACTGCTCTGCACTGCCACCAATGCCACCCCTCACGAGAAAATGTTTGTCTTCCCAAGGAAGTCCACATCGGGGACAGCGTTACCGCCGTGGCTGACGTCCCCAGGGCCGGTACTACTGAGAAGACACGTGAGGACCAATAAAACGGACCCCCTGGTCGAGAGGGTCGACCTCCTCCGCGCCAACCCCCAGTACGCTTACATTGCATACCCGGACGGGCGGGAGGACACAGTCTCCATACGAGACCTCGCACCCTCGGGGACCGCTGTAACCCACTACCCATTACCACCCCCCCCCCCCCAACGACACCCTCGGGGACCACTGTAACCCACTACCCATTACCACCCCCCCCCCCCCCCCCCACGACCCGATATCCAACCCCAGCAGCCGGCTCGCCTTGGACCGTCACCCACGAGGACTACACTCCAGTGCCCCAGCCTACACGGGACGCGACGCCGGAAGCTCCACCACCTCTGCCGTCGCCACGTCGATCACAGCGGCAGACAAGACCTCCGGAGAGACTCCAATACACGAAGTTTTAAATACACTTCACCCCGCCGGACTCATTTTTAAACAAGGGGTGAATGTGGTAAACCACTGTTATACCTGTCTGTATGTGTATTCCACTAGGTACAGGTCTGGACATGCCTCGGCTGACTCCTCCCACTATTCCAGGTATATAAGTGACTACCTCCCAGTCCCTTAGTATTCTGGACGGGTCGACCACTCGAGACAAGACCTTCATTCTTTAGTTAATAAAAGCCTGGTTGTTACTCGCTTAACCTCAGTCTTTTGTGTAATTGATGGCGCATCAGTATGCAAGATAGTTTTCTAGATCAGTATGTTGAGGAACCAACTAGGGAACAGGCTATTTTAGATCTAGTATTGTGCAACAAGAAAAGGTTAATTAATAACCTTGTGATGAAGGGGCCTTTAGGGAAGAGTGACCATAATATGATAGAATTTTATAATAAGTTTGAAAGTGATTTAGTTAAATCTGAAACTAGGGACTTAAATCTAAACAAAGCAAACTATGTAGGTATGAGTGGCGAATTGGCTAAGGTAGATTGGGAAACTACATTAAAAGGTATGATGGCGGAGAAGCAATGGCTAGCATTTAAATAATACATTCCTTTAAGGCACAAAAACCCCACAGGAAAAGTGGTCCAACCGTGGCTAACAAAAGAAGTTAAAGATAGTATTAGATCAAAGGAAGAGGCTTATAATGTTGTCAAAAAGAGTAGTAAGCCTGAGGATTGGGAGGATTTTAGAATTCAGCAAAGGAGGACCAAGAAATTGATAAAGAAAGGGAAAATAGAATGAGAGTAAACTAGCGAGACACATAAAAACAGACTGTAAAAGCTTCTATAGGTATGTAAAAAGGAAAAGATTAGCGAAAGTAAATGTGGATCCCTTACAGACTGAGACAGGAGAAATAGGAAATGGCAGAGAAATTAAACAAATACTTTGTGTGTGTCTTCATGGAAGAAGACGCAAAAAACTTCCCGGAAATAGTGGAGAACCAAGGGTCTAGCGAGAATGAGGAACTGAAAAAAATTAGTATTAGTAAAAAAAACAGTACTGGAGAAGTTAATGGGACTGAAAGCCGATAAATCCCCTGGACCTGATGGCCTACATCCTAGGGTTTTGAAAGAGGTGGCTATAGAGATAGCGGATGCATTGGTTGTCATTTTCCAAAATTCCATAGATTCTAGAATGGTTCCCGCGAATTGGAAAGTAGCAAATGTAAGCTCACTATTTAAGAAAGGAGGGAGAGAGAAAACGGGGAACTACAGACCAGGTAGCCTGACATCATTAGTAGGGAAAATGCTAGAATCTATTATTAAGGACATGGTAACAGGGCACTTAGAAAATAATAATAGGATACACTGATTTATGAAAGGGAAATCATGTTTGACAAATCTGTTAGAGTTTTTTGAGGTTGTAACTAGCAGAATAGATAAGGGGGAACCAGTGGATGTGGTGTATTTGGATTCTCAGAAGGCATTCGATAAGGTGCCACACAAGAGGTTATTAAACAAAATTAGGGCTCATGGGATTGGGAGTGATATACTAGCATGGATTGAGGATTAGTCAATGGACAGAAAACAGAGTAGGAATAAACGGGACATTTTCGGGTTGGTAGGCTGTAACTAGTGGGGTACCGCAAGGATCAGTGCTTGGGCCTCAGCTATTTATAATCTATATCAATGATTTGGATGAAGGGACCAAATGTAATATATCCAAGTTTGCTGATGATCCAAAGCTGGGTGGGAATGTAAGTTGTGAGGAGGATGCAAGGAGGCTTCAAGGGGATATAGACAGGCTAAGTGAGTGGGCAAGAACATGGCAAATGGAATATAATGTGGAGAAATGTGAAGTTATCCACTTTGGTAGGAAAAATAGAAAAGCAGAGTTTTTTAAATGGTGAGAGATTGGGAAATGTTGGTGTTCAGAGAGACCTGGGTGTCCTTGTACATGAATCCCTGAAAGTTAACATGTAGGTACAGCAAGCAATTAGGAAAGCAAATGGTATGTTGGCCTTTATTGCAAGAGGATTTGAGTACAGGAGCAAGGATGTCTTACTACAGTTATACAGGGCTTTGGTGAGACCACATCTGGAGTACTGTGTGCCGTTTTGGTCTCCTTACCTAAGAAAGGATATACTTGCCATAGAGGGAGTGCAGCGAAGGTTCACCAGACTGATTCCTGGAATGGCAGGACTGTCGTATGAGGAGAGATTGGGTCGACTAGGCCTGTATTCACTAGAGTTTAGAAGAATGAGAGGGGATCTCATTGAAACGTATAAAATTCTGACCGGGCTAGACAGACTGGATGCAGGGAGGATGTTTCCCCTGGCTGGGGGGTCTAGAACAAGGAGTCACAGTCTCAGGATATGGGGTAGGACATTCAGGACTGAGATGAGGAGAAATTTCTTCACTCAGGGTGGTGAACCTGTGGAATTCTCTACCACAGAAGGCTGTGGATGTCAAGTCACTGAATATATTTAATAAGGAGATTGATAGATTTCTAGACACAAAAGGCATCAAGGGGTATGGGGAGAGAGCGGGAATATGGTATTGAGATAGAGGATCAGCCACGATCATATTGAATGGCAGAGCAGGCTCGAAGGGCTGAATGGCCTACTCCTGCTCCTATTTTTCTATGTTTTACTATGTTAAAGGTGCTATATAAATACAAGTTGTTGTTGTACTGCAATTACATAGGGCCCTGGTGTGACCACACCTGGAATATTGTGTATAGTTTTGGTCTCCTTACCTAAGGAAGGCTATACTTGCCATAGAAGGGAGTGCAACGAAGGTTCACCAGACTGATTCCTGGGATGGAGGGGGGGATTGTCCTATGAGGAGAAATTGAGTAGACTAGGCCTATATTCTCTGGAGTTTAGAAGAATGAGAGGTGATCTCATTGAAACATACAAAATTCTAGGGCTTGACAGGGTAGATGCAGGGAGGATGTTTCCCCTGGCTGAGGAATCTAGAATCAGGGATCGCAGTCTCAGAATAAGGGGTTGGCCATTTAGGACTGAGATGAGAAATTTCTTCACTCGGAGGGTGATGAATCTTTGGAATTCTCTACCCCAGAGGGCTGTGGAGGCTCAGTCGTTGAGTATGTTCAAGACGGCGATCGATAGGTTTTTGGATAGTAAAGGAATCAAGGGATATGGGGATAGTGCAGGAAAGAGGATCAGCCACGATCTTATTGAATGGCGGTGCAGGCTCGAGGAGCGAAATAGCCTACTCCTGCACCTATTTCTTATGTTCTAATGTACTCCATCAGTTCCGTTAACTGTGCCTGTGATATAATTAAAGTCTCAATTTAGGGTACCTGGTTTTATCATTTTTGGTGAGGCGTGGAGTTTTTTTTTCAAGTTTCATTTGTCAGATGCTAACGAAGACCTTTATCTTTGTTTCATACTTCATAATCTCAAGTGATGTATTGATTTTATTTTACCAACCACATTTTGTCAGAATTCTGTATTGGTCATCATCTCTATTAAATGGTACAAGCAAGTGATATTTAGTTTCCCACTCATTGTGACACAAAAGGCATCAAGGAGTATGGAGAGAGAGCGGGATTATGGTATTGAGATAGAGAATCAGCCATGATCATATTGAATGGCGGAGCAGGCTTGAAGGGCCGAATGGCCTACTCCTCCTTCTATTTTTCTGTTAATGAAATCCAAAAAACCAAGCTGTTTGTTACGTTTCACACACACGTTTTTTAGAGCTCTGTAGACTTCTACCAATTTAGCGTTATAACACTAATTATGTATTCTTTTGTATACGTCAACGTTATGAATTACTGGCACAACTCGTGTACAACAAGCACCATCAAGTGGTAATTAAGTGAACTGCAGTAATATATTTTCCTCTCTTCGCCGCACTTTCTCCAACATTCTCATATTTCATGGCCAGAGCTGGATTCAAAATTCAAGTCTGACCAGAGCAGTATTAAGTTTGATCATTACCTCCTCTGCCTTGTATTCTACTATTTTGGCTATGTACTCCAGCATCCTTTTGGCTCTGATTGCTGCTACGCATTGGTTTGACATGTTCAGCATCAAGTCTGCTAAGATCTCTTTCAGCTTCATTCTTAGCTATTTTAACAACATCCATGGAGCATGTCTGTCCCTCATCTGCCATTATTGTGACTATTTACATATTTTGTCTGACACATTTATATAAATTAGGAACAGTAGTGATCCCAGCGTCGAGCCCTGAGGCACCCCAATGCTGATGATCGATTCCATTATTTTACATGGAATGAAATGGAAGTAAGACTAATGGGTCTGCAGTTGGCTGTGTCTGTTTTGTCATCTTCTTTGAATACGAGCACCACATTTGCCTGTTTTCAATCTACTTGTACCTCCCCCGTGCTCATCGACTCCCTCGTAATGATCATCAGTGCCTCACAGATCTTCTCCACTCTGGGGGATATACACTTTTAAACCTGGGATGTTACAGCCATTGTATTAATTCAACTCCTTTAACAGTCAGGCTCAGCTCTTTCATTTCATCCGGAGACATCATCACTCATCAGTGCTCATTTTTTTAAATAAAGTCTATCAAAACAAAGCAAGGAGATTTTATAATTCAATTTTTTAGAAGATACTTTAAGTAAAAATAAAATTAGTAAATAAGAATCAAATGAGTAGTGTTAATGTTGCTAAAATTGTGTTTCACAGAGGTGAACAGAAAAGAACCACAGGCTAAATATTGTCAAACAAATTTTCCTTGGCTGAGTAAATTCCAATTTAGCTCATTTTGAATTTTCCCCTGGAATTACTCTGAAAGATGAGTGAGGTGAGTTTCCAGCTGGAGGTTCCAAGTTTGAATTACAGCCTGCCTTAATATTTGATCCCTCAGCTTTCCTTAATGGCTGAATTGTGCCAGATCTTGGTTAGTCCAGTAGATAGAGCACTGGGAGAAAAATTCAACTCGCGCTAGAAACCAGGGTGAAATGGGTGGTGCAATCCTAACGTGTGCCCGAAGACATCGACCTGAGGCCAAATTGATATTGTGCCACTTCTGTATTAAACCAGTAAGCTGCGGACACCAATCAGGCATCCCGATGCAGGGCCTGATCAATTCTGTCCCGGCTCCAACACCAAGCCGGCTCACAAGTAGGTCCAGGGGTTGGGAGCCTGGGCTAGCAGTGACGCGCTGTATTTTTGTGGAGCCAGAAGGAGCATTGCTGCTCCTCCTGGTTCCACAAAAGTGAAACTATTAAAGTTTCAAGTTTAACTATTGCCTAGGCCACTCAAGACGCAGAACGACTGGATGGTGAAAACTCATTTTCTGACCAATTTTAATCGGGATCCTACGACTGGCATTAGAACCCCGATTTGCATATGCAGGTTGACTACCCCTGCACACCTAGAAGTTGCTGGCTGCCAATTTTGTAACTGGCACATTTCTGGGGGCGATCGGGCGCAGAAGTTTGCAATCTGGAAAGTTGATTTAACGCCCAAAAAATGACCGCAACAATGTTGAATTTTTCCACCACCGTATCTTAAGGAACAACTAAAATTGCTTAACCAGCCCACTTTTGGGGAAATGCTGAAGAATTATGAAATAAATGCTTGAAACTGATATTTGTTAGTTGCATATAAAGACCCACATCGTTAAGCAGGGAATCAAGTGTAAAGTTTTTGACTGAGAGGGTAATCTATCTGAAAAATGCATTCTAAGTAGGAGCACTGCATTAAGAAAAGAAAATGACCTTGTATTAGCATAGTTCTACCTTGCTAATTGAACATGACTTTAAATTGTAAATGGCTTGCTGATATTAGGCAATTTTAAGATCTCATTCTTTATGGTTAAATATATCTTGAATCTTCTCAGTTACCTTAGGTCAGTCTCAAATATTTAATCCCTGCAATAAGACTGAAATAAACAAACATGGCAGAGTTTGAATGATAGTTTCAATAACTAGCCATGGGGCAGAATCAAATCATTATCAGAATACTACTTCCAATCACTACAGTGAAAGGACATGTCATAGGAAACAGATTGGAGCCAAAGGGTTTATGTAATTGGTTGCAGAACATATGCATTGTTGATTGCCTAGTTGATTGTGCAGCCAGTTCTGAAGACTATTTGGCTCCAGCCCTGCTGCCATTTTCCTGCCACATATATATAGTTGTTTAAAATTGTAAAGTGGAATTATTATCATTTGAAAGTCAAACCTAGACAATTGGCTGCCTAGTTGAAGTTCAAAGCTAATGGAATAGAAATAACCATTGTTTATAGCAATGAATGACCTTGTGGCAGCAAGGAATACGTGGGGTATTTGAACATCAAACCTCTTTTTAAGAAGATACAGTTGCAAGAAAGAGTCTAATTAATGCAACAAACAGGTTTATGCTAAAGGGCCATGAAAAAGGAATAGAGTGAAACTAGTTATGCAGTAATTCCAGTTAACTGTTTTAAACAGTTCTGCTGTCTGCCCAGAGGCGCTAACAAGCAGAAGGTACAACCAAACAAAAAGGTTAGCCGCCCTCTCTACAGGTCATGCCAAGAACTATAGCAGCCCTTTTGTGATCTCAGCTGGAGCTTCAGGGCAGCATTTCACCATGGGGTCCATTATCTTTGTCCCAAGTTATGAACTGTTGACGATTTTCAACAACAACTTGTATTTATATAGCACTTTTAACATAGTAAAATGTCCCAAGGCGCTTCACAGGAGTATTAAAAGACAAGAAATTTGACAGCGAGCCACATAAGGAGAAATATGGGCAGGTGACCAAAAGCTTGGTCAAAGAGGTAGGTTTTAAGGAGCGTCTTAAAGGAGGAAAGAGAGGTAGTGAGGTGGCGAGGTTTAGGCAGGGAATTCCAGAGCTTAGGGCCTAGGCAACAGAAGGCACGGCCACCAATGGTTGAGCGATTATAATAGGGATGCTCAAGGGGGCAGAATTAGAGGAGTGCAGGTATCTCGGGGGTTGTGGGGCTGAAGGAGATTACAGAAATAGGGAGGGGCGAGGCCATGGAGGGATTTGTAAACAAGGATGAGAATTTTGATATCGAGGCGTTGCTTAACCGGGAGCCAATGTAGGTCAGCGAGCATAAGGGTGATGGGTGAACACGACTTGGTGCGAGTTAGGACATGGGCAACCGAGTTTTGGATGACCAAGTTTATGGAGGGTAGATCGTGGGAGGCCAGCCAGGAGTGCATTGGCATAGTCAAGTCTAGCGGTAACAAAGGCATAGATGTGGGTTTCAGAAGCGGATGAGCTGAGGCAAGGGCGGACAATGGGCGGTGGAAATAGGCGGTCTTAGTTATGCTGCGGATATGTGGTTGGAAGCTCATTTCAGGGTCAAATATGACACCAAGGTTGCGAACAGTGGTTCAGCCTCAGACAGCTGTTAGGGAGAGGGATGGGGTCAGTGGCTAGGGAACGGAGTTTGTGGCGGGGACCGAAAACAATGGCTTCGGTCTTCCCAATATTTAATTGAAGAAAATTTCTGCCCATCTAGAACTGGATGTCGGACAAGCAGTCTGACAATTTAGAGACCGTGGTAGGGTTTTGAGAAGAGGTAGTGAGGTAGAGCTGGGTGTCGTCAGCGTACATGTGGAAACTGACGCTGTGTTTTCAGATGATGTCGCCATGGGGCAACATGTAGGTGAGAATTTCAGTTCTGCACCAATATAGTTGACTCTTAACTGCCCTCTGAAGTGGCTAAGCAACCCACTCTGTTCTTTCAAACACTAGAAAGGAAAACAATAATAAATCTACCCTAAGTACTCTAAGCCAGTGATGTCCAAGATGCTCCTACTGGTTATGCTTTTTTGTGCTTATGCACAAAGCCAATGTCAGCTCTTTCAAGCTGTATAAAGTCCCCAGGGTTGGAAGACTGGAATGGCTGTTTCCTGATGGTGGATTTTGCCCAAACAGGTACAGCCTTTACCAGTCCTCCAGGTCCTGCAGTTTTAAAGAGGTAAAGCATTCTCTCCCAATCCCAGTGCTGCTTTAGTATTTATAGAAGTGCATAGCACCATTCATAGGAAGGGAGTAGGCCATTCAGCCCCTCGAGTCTATTCCACGATTCAATTAGATAATGACAGATCTGTAACTGAACTCCATTTACTTGCCTTCATTCCATATCCCTTAGAGTTTTGTTAGGTAAAGATACTATCAATCTCGTTTTTTAAATTTTCAATTAACCTAGCCTCAATAGTAACATAAGAGTGCAGGATTCAATAGAGTCAAAATGATTAGTCATCTGTGAAATACCTGCAAGTTCCTTAATCTGTGCAACAGAAGCAGTTTTCACAATGGCAAATTCTGCACAAAAACTACTTTCAGTTAAGGTCAGTGAAGTCATGGCAAGCTGATGATCTCTAGTGGGGAAAGCAGCAAATCTGTTCATGGCAATGTGTTCATGAGAATTTCAGCTTTAATTTTTTCTTTTTTTTTTGCACTAGCCAAAGTGAATTTACACACTCTGGTTTAACAGCAAAAAATGACAAAACAATGCAATGCGAGAGAAGCACCAGAAATAGGGAGAAAGAAGTGAAAAGATGAATTTTTATGTTTGGGAGATTTTTTTGCATCAGGGGGTCTCACTTTTTAAGCATGGGCCTTACATTTTTTATATATTGTGTAATCATATGTGTCCCAGTCACAGATTTTGATGTGTATCTGGCCCCTAACTTCAAAAAGTTTGACATCCCTGTTCTAAGCTATAATATGCTGCTGTGTTGTGGATGAATCCATTTTGTAACTTTTTTTCTCTTCCCTGAGACCACATTTTCTAGTAAAATGATCCCTGATGGGACACTATCTAACCAAACCATTGTTTCCACTAATAGATCAAAGTAGAGAATTTTCCACTCAATTATTCTGAATAATGTATCTCACCTGGCTTTTATTACTGGTGCAGCAGCTTTTAGAGGAGTAATGTCCCCATCAGCATAGAGGCGGAAAATCTAATGTTACAATTTGGATTTCTCCATACAATAATATTTGGCACAGGATTTTTTTGTGAGTCAAGTATTGAATTCAGTGTACAGGATAATTATTTTTACATAATTGCTTTTAACCTTTTATGGAATATTTCAGTAAAACTATAAGGTCCTTAAGTAAGAGCGTGGAACACTAGAACACAAACCTAACATGTTTGCAATTAAAATAGCAAAGAAAGGAAGATCAGATTAACGTCAATTGTTTTTAGACTAGTATCGCACAGTGTAATTTGAGTGCCATGTACTTTGTTTACTCAGATTGTACTTTGCTATATTCTCAAAATTCATAATTTATAATTAAAAATTAACTGCATTTTTGTAAATGTTATATGATAGGAAATTAAATGAAACTGAATGAAAATATGGTACTCAGTATTTTGGATGCACGTGAACATGAGAAATGACTGGCCTGGGGAAAGGCTCTCGAGTTGGAAGTAGCTCAAAGTGGTTGCTTGCCCCTCTACACCTTGCTTTACCAATGTAACATTTATAGTTTTTACACATGCACATCCTCACTTTAAAATTTCCAGCAATGGTCTTTTTATTTAACTATGGATTTGTCTGAAATAAACTGAGATTGCCCAAATTTAGTTCATTTATGGCCTTTTTTTAATGAGCCATCCGAGAAGGAGACATTAATGAAGCTGTGCTGGATTGGAGCACAGGTCCCAGAGAAGAATACTGTTGTAAAACTGGGAAGTTGCATGCAATTAGTGATTAACAGCATGAGAAGTATGCACAAATCAAGTGAGCAGGATTATATATATTAAAGATTTTATTTAAATACAGGACTTGAAAAGGGGGACCTTTTTACTGTAAACTTTATACCTTGATATGTGGTGTATCTTCTGGAATGAGGCTAATTAACAAGGTACATCATATTTCCTGTAATTGTAATTTGTTCACTGTCTTTAACTGACTAATCTGCAAACGTTTACTGGATGCTTTAAGCACAAAAGTATTTTTAAGAGAAAAAGGCTTTAATTGTTTAAGATCATCAATCCTCCAGAGCTTAGCAATAAGGTTGGTTCACTGATCATGAAACTGTTTATAGGGCCTGTGTAAACATAGATGTCTACATACCCAGTAATTTGAGTGGTAGACTTGGTGTCTGGCACTTGGTTCATCTGCCCACTGCCAGCTTGGCGCAGTTATTAGCATTCTCGCCTGAGTCAGAAAGCTCAAAAATTCAAGTCTCCACCCAGGACTTGAACTCAATCTAGGTATACCAGTGTATTTTCTGAAGAGTGGTGCATTGTCATAGGTGCTGTCCTTTGGATGAGATACTAAACTTAGGTCGCATCTTCCTGTTTCAGTGGTTCAAATTAAATGACAATATTCAAAGAAGAGTAGGGAGTTCTTCTGACATCTTGGTCAATATTTCTTCTTTATTCAACACCATTAAAAACAGATGAAATGGCCGTTCATCTCATTGTTTTGTACAATCTTGCTGTGTGCAAAATTTCATTTAATCAAATAGTCACTTTGTTTCAAAGAAATTCATTATACATGAAGTGATGACATTTCAAAAATATCACCGGCTGCAAATACAGTTTGTCTTTGTGCATGCTTTATCAAATCTGAATTATTTTCCCAGCTAAATTAAAAATGAAAATTTTGTATCAGTTGCTTGAAAAGTACCTGAAAAATCTAGTGCTGAACCTGCACTGCTCTGCAGATACATACTTTTACACCCTATCTTTTGACTTACTAATTTTGTTAACTTCTTTCCTGATTTCAGTATGGCAATTGACGGGTTTGGTCAGCCAGTTAGCTTTCCTGGGCGCCCAGTCACGGCCTATGGTTACCGTCCAGATGATCCTTACCTCTATCCATTTGGAAGCAGATAAGCTCAGCAAGAAATATTTATTACTGCTTTTGTAACACTCCTTGTACATAATTGAATCTGTAATGTATTGTGGATCCTTGTCAGTATTGCATGGTGTCGTAGCTAACTTGTGATCTATACTGGGTCAGGCTGTTTTATTTTGTATATTTACGTAACAAACCAATGTCCTGGCATAATGAAAAATATTAGCTGTATCTTATTCTAATGTATAATATGTTTCTGTTTTTCTGCTTTTGGATAGCTGGACGAGTCTGAAGTGTAGAACTGGAGTAGAGGCTCTGATTTATAAACAGTAATCTTAAATAAGTGAACACTAATAGCTAATAAGACAACTATTTAAGTTATAGTATCTCCTTTTGTTGATCTAATAAAATGCTTCCTATCAGCAATTGTTACATTAGCAATTTTACCTTTAAAGCTATTTACTGTAATGAATACAGTATTCCAGGCTGTTTATTCTATTATTCATAGAATTGGTTACACAAAATATAGAGCCACATTCTTAGCTCTAAATAACTTGAATTGTGTCTAATTGCAGGTTATTGTGTCTAATTGCAGGTTGTTGCACTTCTTTTGTTCTGTTTGTTCCACGTGCTTTAAGCTTGTTTCTATTTAAATTGCCATTACTGTGAGCAAATTTTAAATGTGAATTTTAAATAGATTTGACACAGGTTCCACATTACTACATGCATTGTATTTGTTTTGCATTATATGAACCTATTAAATTAATAAATGAGAACTCAATAAACAAAACCAAAATAATGTTTATTTCTGTTACTCTCCTATTACAGTTGTATATTTATATTTTAAACAAGTACTTCATCCTGTGTCTGGTTTCTGAGTGGAGGATTTGCTGGACCACATCATTTAGAGATTAGATAAAAGCAGAAGCAGCATTAAAACACTCTATACAGGAGAAGTCAATAAATTGATAATTACAGACAGATAAAAAAGTACCCTTTTATCTAGTTGAATATAAAGGCTTCTAACGGGCAGTCCTTGGTGACGAGCTATGTAAGATGCTTGTGTTTTTGTCTCTTCCAGGAGATTACTGGCTGCTGGTGGATGGGGATCACTATGCTTAGTTGCACCATGACTCTACAGAACAGGCTCGAAGGACCAGTTGGTCTTTTCCCTGTCATTTTCATATGTACGTAAAGCAATCTTTTCCTTCCCCTCCCAAAGGATGTTGGTGTGTTAACTTTCTGTGCTACGGAATTGTAGGAAATAGTTCTGCCTGAACAGTCCCCCACAGAATGTACCTTTGGAGAAGGTGTTGAATGGAAGATAGATGCTTCTCTTTGTGGAAGAGAAACCTCGAGACAAATTTGTCCCAGGCTACTCATGCACATCTCTGCAATCTCTTTATTGAGTATTGACCCTCCTTTAGTCTTGATCTACAACAGCTGCTAGGTTCTAAACACACCACTTTTAAAAGTTACACAGTGAAAGGAGTAGTGTTGGGGTGGGAATGAATTATGTTAGGCCTGCTTTACTTTGTAATTATCCTCAAGATAAATGTCTTGTCACACCACTTGTACTTCCTTCGAATGATAGTGAGTCTAAAAGTTGCCAGTTCAAACTCTTTCCTATTTCTAATATAGCAAATGGCCACGGTTTTACAGTTACTTCTGCCGAAGGAAAAAGATAATCCAGGCCTTTCCAATTTTAACTAATACAAATGGAATGCCCAACTTAAATACATGTGCAAGAAACCTGAACTGTATCGCACAAGTTTTGCCTGTAAATTGAGGCCAGTACATATACAACTATATCACCCTATCAGATCTTCACTCACGTATATTGTGTACACAAAATCTATCGGGAGATTTGTAACTGTTTTAAGATTCTTTGGGAATATCCCAAATGTGTTTGGCGGAAGCAGATCTCAAATGGGATGTTGGAGAAAACAAAACCTGACCCAGAACTGTGGAAGCCAGGGAGATGTGAACTCCACCGTCTGTATATGTGAATAGGTGAGTTCAACAGGACATGAGTTTAGAAGAAGGAGCTTGAGAAGTCAACCAGCTGCAGTGGAAGAGCCAAGTCCACTGAGCAAGCTGCCCCCACGGAAGAAAACAACTGAGACATGGGAAAAGCACAAATCTGTGAGAACAAAAGCACCCTCAACCTCAATGCCTCTGCTGTGATGTATAAACTTATACTAAAGAATTTGAAAGGCGGTCTGCAAGAGTGGCTCCTAAACTTGTTAAGTAGGAAAGCCAAGGAAGACCTGAAAAAGGCAACAAGTTTCAGGAAAAAATTACTAACTTAAGGACTGGAAGTATAGTGACATGATAAAATGAGGCAGAGAGTACCCCATGCCTGCAATAACTGCAGATACATGGAAACCTAATTTAAACCAAGGATTATAGTTTGAAACTTAGTCTTGTTGCATAGAGATCAGAATAATTTGAAATTTATTCACCAAGCCCTGGAAAAGAGCAGTATTGTACCAACAGTAATATACTCATGTTGGGCATAACAACCAGCATAGACCTGGAGGGCCGAACGACGTGTTTCTGTGCTGTAAAATTCTATGTAATGAAAACATGATCAAAGAAATTAAGTAATGAAGGGGAACGGAATAGAAGGCAGCAGTCTTATTTAGGAGGAGGAAGAGGTGAGAAGCCAGGAGCAGCACTTGGAGAGAAGGGAGAAAAAGGGCGACTTAGGGTGGTACAATCTGGAGGAAGCACTTGTGAGGGGAAGGAAACTGGGAGCAGAATGTTTGGGGGGCAGGAGGGATGGGAGTGCTGCTTTTGAGAAGCTTGTTAGAGATGGTCTGTTGAAATCCAAATGTTTTTGCCTTTCTATAAATTAAAAATCTCAGTTATGAAATATAAAACTCTTCAAATTTTTCCTGCACTTACCCACTGCGTGCTGCCCACCCTCTTTCCCGGAAATACACCACCAGTTGTTGGGTGCTACATTTGAAGCGCTGTTACAATTCTGAATCTGTTGCCTAGTGCTAAATGGGGAAAAGGTTAATAAAACTGGGTGGAAACCCTATTTAATATTAAAAGTTTTCTTTTAAAAGTTTCCCCCCTCCCCCAGTAATAAATTATCTGCTGTTAATGGGAGTTCTAAAATATAAAGAAAAACAATTAATTCCCAAAAATAACTTCTTGGCAAGAAAATGGAGAAAGTTCCTAATTAGATTCCAAAATACTAGAAAATGTACCAAATGAAGTGCCAAGAATCAAATTTTCTGGGAGGGGGTATGCCCCCTAGAAATAAAATCTTGCACCTTCAATAGTCGAGAGTTCGGGGAATAGACGGCTGTTTCTGCGGCCGCAGACATGACTCCAGGATGGTATGTTGCCTCCCTGGTGCCAGGGCCAAGGATGTCACTGAATGGCTGCAGGATATTCTGAGGGGGGAGGGTGAGCACGCAGAGGTTGTGGTCCACATCAGTACCAACGACAGGTAGAAAGAGGGATGAGGTCCTGCAAGCAGATTTTAGGGAGCTAGGAAAGAGATTAAATAGGACCTCAAAGGTAGTAATCTCTGGATTACTCCCGGTGCCACGTGCTAGTGAATACAGAAACCAGAGGATAGAGCAGATGAATGCGTGGGTGGAGAGATGGTGCAGGAGGGAGGGCTTTAGATTCCTGAGGCATTGGGACCAGTACAGGTCGGACGGGTTGCACCTCAACAGGACCGGAACCAATATCCTCACGGCAGGCTTTGCTGGTGCTGTTGGGGAGGGGGATGGGATCCTGAGTGGATTCAGAAGAGAGAGAAGCAAAGCTGGAAATGGAAGTCAGAAAATTAGTAAGCGAGTTTGGAAGGCAGAGGATACAAAGGCTAGAAAATAGACAACAAGGGAGTTTGGCAGTGCTAAATGGTATATACGTCAATGCAAGGAGTCTAGGGAATAAAACACATGAGCTGAGGGCACAGATAGACACGTGGGAGTATGATGATATAGCTATTACTGAGACATGGCTGAAAGAAAGGCAGGAATGGCAGCTCAACATACCAGGTTACAGGGTTTTCAGATGAGAGAGGGGGATAAAAAAGGAGGGGACGTCGCAATATTGATTAAAGAATCAATTACAGCTGTGAGGAGGGAGGATATCTTAGAAGGATCATGAAATGAGGCCATATGGGTTGAACTGAAAAACAAAAAAGGGGCAATCACACTGCTGGGAGTGTACCAGAGACCTCGACAGTCCGAGGGAGATAGAAGAGTGTCGTTAGTGTATGTACCTTTAACAGCCCCTGTACTGTAGTGCCGGTGGTGACCACTCGGGTATGTGGGCCTGTATAGCGTCTTGTATCTTTTAGTTCACCTCCAGACTTTGTTCAGTAAACACCTGTTAAACCAACTCCTGCATTCCGTGTCTCCATTAACACACGAATACAACAGTGGCGACGAATTGGAAACGGACTTACCTGCAATTCGGCAGCACCTCAAGGAGATCGATTCCTCAGACGAAGGTCAAAGAAAAAAAAAACTGTGGTTTCACCAGCTAGCCGGGCTGGTGGCAGGTACTGCACTAATCCTTCCTGGGCGGCGGGCTGGGGCTCGATCGGGTGGCTCTGCAGCGGGGCCGAGCAGCGAGTCGGAAGGCGGAGGCAAACAGAGACTGAGGGTGGAGCACTCGGGAGACGGCCGGCGCTGCAAAGCAGGTCGGCATTCGGACCAAGCAGAGGGAGGGAAAAGTCCCAGAGAGTCCGGCGGGAATGAGTCTCCAACTATTAAAAATATCTGTGTAAATAAAAAACCGCGGAGAACAGCGTCAGCAGCGGCAGCGGCGGGAAAGCGCGGGAGGTGCCATTTTTTCTCGGCAGGAAAGAAAGGAAAGCGCGGGAGGCGCCATTTTTGATTTTCAGGATGCCTAAGACTGGCAATATTACTGCTTTCGATAGTGATATAGAGGATTGGACCACATGTGGAAAGAGTGGAGGTATATTGCACAGCGAATGAAGTAGAGGATGATAAAAAGGCATCGGTACTTCTAAATCTGATGGGCGCAAGGACATACGGGCTGTTACGAAACTTAATCACTCCAGCCAAACTGATGGACAAGAATTTTAAGGAGATTATTGATACCCTACAGGAGCACTTAAACCCAACACCGCTGCTGATAGCGGAACGATTCAAATTCTTCAGGAGGAATCAGCACAAGAATGAAAGTAACGCTGATTACCTCACCGAATTAAGAAAGCTGTCAAAGCACTGGCAGATTCTCTACGAGACAAATTCGTCTGCGGTCTCCTAAGTGAAGGAACACAGAAAAGGCTACTTTCTGAGAAAGATTTGACACTGGACAAGGCTTTTAGTGTGGCTGTATCATACGAAGCAGCAGCAAGAGGAGCTGCAGAGATACAGCAAAAGCCACAGGACTTCAGCACCCATGAAATGACACGGGGTTTCGAGAGATGTTATCGCTGCGGCAGATCCACCCATGACCAGAGGGACTGCTGGTTCAAGGACAAAGCATGCAGGCAATGCGGAAAGATGGGACACATTGCACGTGTATGCCGATCTGGAAACAAAAAATCCACTGACAGAAAAAAAATCAACAAGGAAAAGTACAGAAAGGTACAAATGATGACGGACAGTAGCTCCGAAGACCAGAAGAGCGACAGCGACTCCGGAAACAAGAGACTAAGCTGTCTCAAATTGCATAATATAATTGCCAAAGAAGATTACCAGACCATTTGGGTTACCCTCACGATAGCGGGGTCCCCAATTAAAATGGAGCTAGATACAGGATCAGCTCTGACCGTCATAAATCGACGGGATTACGAGCGGCTATTTCCGCATATACCTTTGAAAGACACATCCATTATCTTGAAGACATATACGGAGCAGAAAGTATACCCCAGAGGGAAAATAAAGGTGCCTGTTGTATACAACGGCAAGGAAATACAGAAGTTGTATTTATACGTTCTGCAAGATGGTGGTCCACCGTTGTTGGGATGTGAATGGATCAGGAAGATACATTTAGACTGGCACTCCAGTCAGGCACTGACGGTGACCAGTAAGAAAAAAAATGATGATGACGTCATACCTGAACGATTAAAAGACATCTTGGCTAACGCCAAAGAAGTGTTTCAACAGGAACTAGGAACCTTGAAAGGCATCACCGCCTCAATAAAAGTGGAAGATGCGGCAATTCCCAAGTTTTTTAAGGCAAGGCTGGTGCCATACGCAATTCGTCCAGCAGTCGAGGCAGAGCTGGAGAATTTGGAAAAAGCAGGCGTGTTATCCAAGGAAGATTGGAGCGAGTGGGCAACACCCATCGTCCCGGTCATGAAGAAAACGTTGAATAATAATAAATCTGAAGAACAGAGAAAAATTTGCATCTGTGGGGACTTCAAGGTGACTGTAAACCCGGTCCTTCACACGATACAGTATCCTCTTCCAAGGATAGAAGATATTTTCGCCTCACTATCCGGAGGGAAACGTTTCACCAAAATTGACTTGGCACAGGCATATCTACAGATGGAGGTTGAGGAGGCCTCTAAAAAGTATCTCACGATAAACACACACAAAGGCCTGTACCAGTACAATCGACTGGTTTTCGGAGTAGCATCAGCTCCAGCTATCTGGCAAAGAGCTATGGAGCAAGTTCTGCAAGGGATTCCGGGGACTCAATGCTACCTAGACGACATCCTTGTAACAGGAGAAAATGACAACGAGCACCTTGTCAATTTGAAGCAGGTGCTCACTAGGCTGAGAGAACGGGGCCTACGAGCAAATCGCCCCAAGTGCGAATTTTTCCAGAAACAAATATCATATTGTGGCCATATAATTAACGAAGAAGGGTTGCATAAGTCACCTGAAAAAATTGAAGCGGTCATAAAAGCCCCAGCACCTGAAAATGTCTCACAATTAAGGTCGTTCCTGGGATTGATAAATTACTATCATAAATTTTTACCGAACTTGTCAACTGTTCTGCACCCTCTTAACGCACTGCTACAAACGGGAGTAATTTGGAAATGGAGCGAAGACTGTAAACGTGCCTTCCATAAATGCAAAGGCTTGATCACGTCCAAGGAAGTGTTGGCTCATTACAACCCATCACCGACAATCAGACTGGCGTGCGATGCATCCCCTTACAGCGTAGGAGCGGTATTATCGCATAGATTCCCTGATGGCTCGGAGCGGCCGATAGCTTTTGCGTCACGCTCATTGAACTCAGCTGAGCGTAACTATGCCCAGATCGACAGGGAAGCACTCAGCCTGGTGTGGGGGAGTGAAGAAATTCAACCATTACCTACACGGACAAAAATTTACCTTGTTGACTGACCATCGACCCCTCGTCTCCATGTTCAACCCTAAAAAGGGCGTTCCCATTATGACAGCGCAAAGGCTACAGAGGTGGTCCCTTTTCCTAGGGGCACACCAATATGACATAGAATACAAAGGATCAAAACAGCATGGGAATGCTGACGGTTTATCGCGCCTACCGTTGCCAACGGTAGAAGAGGCACCTACAGTGGACCCAGTGGAGATGTTCCACTCAACCATAGTAGAATGTCTACCAGTAACAAATTCTACCATTGAAAAGGAAACGAGAAATGACCCGGCTCTCTCACGAGTCTACGATTTAACGGTGAAGGGATGGCCAGCACATGGCGAACCACTGTTGCCAGCATTCTCGCAAAGAAGAGAACAGCTGTCAGTGTGCCGAGGAACCTTGATGTGTGGATCCAGAGTGGTGATTCCACCCAAACTCCAGGATAAAGTGCTAAAGGAGCTTCACAAGGGGCATCTGGGTGGAGTGAAAATGAAGAATCTAGCCAGAGCGTTTGTGTGGTGGCCAGGTATAGATGGAGACATCGAAGAAATGACCAAGAGCTGTCTAGGATGCCAGAAGGTCCAAAACGCCCCACCACAAGCCCCTCTACATCCATGGGAGTGGCCCTCATCTCCATGGCAAAGGGTACATATCGACTTTGCTGGTCCATTTACGGACTCAATGTTCTTAATCGTGGTTGGTGCACACTCCAAGTGGCCAGAGGTAATAAAGATGTCCTCCACCCCCACGGAAAAAACCATCACAGTATTAAGGACCATATTTGCCAGGAATGGGCTGCCTGAACAGATCTGTTCTGATAATGGACCGCAATTTGTGTCCGAAGATTTCAGGAAGTTCTTAAAAAATAATGGGGTTAAGCACTACACGTCCGCCCCATACCATCCCGCCACCAATGGATTAGCTGAAAGGTTTGTCCAGACCTTCAAGGCGGCCATAAAGGCCATGGGTAATGAAGACATAAATCTACAACATAAGGTAGATAACTTCTTGTTTGCATACAGGAATGCAACACGTGGTTACAAACCAAACTCCCGCCATGATGTTTTTCAATAGAAGACTAAGATGCCGACTGGATTTGATCAAGCCAAACATCAGAAGGGACGTAGAGAACCGGCAATTTCAAGGCATGAATGAAAGGCCAACTAGAACCTTCCAGATAGGTCAACAAGTTTTGGCCTGGGACTACCGTACCGAGAAATGGCAGCCTGGAACTATTTGCATACGACTAGGACCGCTGATGTATACCGTGGACATTGGTGAAAGCATAATAAGGCACCATGCTGACCAGATCATAGAGTCATCCGAAAAGGGACAACCTACACCACAACTCTATACGCCTAATGATGAAGCAGAGATACCCATAGTATCTACCTCCGATCCGGTGATACTGGAACCAGATGAACCCGACATTGGCATGGAAGCCAAATCGACCTTGCCAAAAGAACCTACTACACCACCGAAAACTACTACACCACCGAGGCGTTATCCGGACCGAGTCAGGAAGCCTCCAGAGAGACTGACTTATAATTGATTAACTGCAGCAAATGTGTAGATTATTGTTCTTGTAAACATGTTAATTAATGATTACTTAAAATGTTATGTACTAATTATCTAAAAGGGGAGGAATTGTAGTGTATGTACCTTTAAGAGCCCCTGTGTACTGTAGTGCCAGTGGTGACCACTCGGGTATATAAGCCTGTATAGCGTCTTGTATCTTTTAGTTCACCTCCAGACTTTGTTCAGTAAACACCTGTTAAACCAACTCCTGCATTCCGTGTCTCCATTAACACACGGATACAACAAAGAGCAACTATGTAGGCAAATTTCTGAGATGTGCAAAAATAGGGCAGTAATAGTCGGGGATTTCAACTTCCCTAATATTAACTGGGATAAAATTAGTGTGAAAGGTATAGAGGGAGCAGAATTCTTAAAATGCATTCAGGAGAACTTTTTTAGCCAGTACGTAGCAAGCCCAACAGGAGAAGGGGTGGTTCTGGACCTCGTTTTAAGAAATGAAGCTGGGCAGGTGGAAAGGGTATCAGTGGGAGAGCATATTGGTGGTAGTGATCATAATTCAGTTAGATTTAGGGTAGTTATGCAAAAGGACAAGTCAGACCAGGTATAAAAGTTCTCAATTGGGGAAAAGCTAATTTTACTAAGCTGAGAGATGATTTAGTGCACTGGAGACAGAAACTTGAAGGTAAATCAGTGTCAGAGCAGTGGGAGGCATTCAAGGAGCAGATAGTGAGGGTTCAGAGCAAGTATGTTCCCTTAAAGAAAAAGGGTCGGACTAACAAATCTAGAGCTCCCTGAATATAGAAACATAGAAGATAGGAGCAGGAGTAGGCCATTCAGCCCCTCGAGCCTGCTCCGCCATTCAATGAGATCATGGCTGATCATCCAAACTCAGTACCCTGTCCCTGCCTTCTCCCCATATCCCTTGATCCCTTTAGCCTTAAGAAATATATCTCTTGATCCCTTTAGCCTCAAGAAATATATCTAACTCCTTGAATATATTTAATGAATTGGCCTCAACTGCCTTCTGTGGTAGAGAATTCCACAGGTTCACCACTCTGTCCTAAATGGCTTACACCTTATCTTTAGACTGTGACCCCTGGTTCTGGACTCCCCCGCCATCGGGAACATCCTTCCTGCATCTAGTCTGTCTAGTCCTGTTAGAATTTTATAAGTTTCAATGAGATCCCCTCTCATTCTTCTAAACTCCAGCGAGTACAAGCCCAATTGACCCAATCTCTCCTCATATGTCATTCCTGCCATCCCAGGTATCAGTCTGGTGAATCTTCGCTGCACTCCCGCCATGGCAAGAACATCCTTCCTCAGATAAGGCAACCAAAACTGCACACAATACTCAAGGTGTGGTCTCACCAAGGCCCTGTACAACTGCAGCAAGACATCCTTGTTCCTGTACTCAAACCCTCTCGCTATGAAGCCAACATACCATTTGCCTTCTTAACCACCTGCTGCACCTGCCTGCTTACCTTCTGCGACTGGTGCACAAGGACACCCAGGTCTCGTTGCACTTCCCCTTCTTCCAATCTATTGCCGTTCAGATAATCTGCCTTCCTGCTTTTGGCACCAAAGTGGATAACCTCGCATTTATCCACATTATACTGCATCTGCCATGCATCTGCCCAACCACCCAACCTGTCCAAATTATACTGGAGTTTCTCTACATCCTCCTCACAGCACACACGCCCACCCAGCTTTGTGTCGTCTGCAAACTTGGAAATATTACATCTAGTTCCCTCGTCTAGATCATTAATATATATTGTGAATAGCTGGGGTCCTAGGACCGATCCCTGCGGTACCCCACTAGGCACTGCCTGCCACGCGGAAAAAGACCCGTTTATTCCAACTCTTTGCTTCCTGTCTGCCAACCAGTTCTCTATCTAAGTTAGTACCTTGCCCCCAATCCCATGTGCCTTAACTTTGCATGCAAATCTCTTATGCGGGACCTTATCGAAAGCCTTCTGAAAGTCCAAATACACCACATCCACTGGTTCTCCCTTATCTATTCTACCAGTTACATCCTCAAAAAATTCCAGTAGATTAGTCAAGCACGATTTACCTTTTGTAAATCCATGTTGACTTTGTCCGATCCTGTCACTGTTTTCCAAGTGCTTTGCTATTGCATCTTTTATAATGGACTCTAGCATTTTCCCCACTACCGATGTCAGGCTTGCCGGTCTATAATTCCCCGTTTTCTCTCTACCACCTTTTTTGAACAGTGGGGTAACATTAGCTACCCTCCAATCCATGGGAACTGTTCCAGAGTCTATAGACTTTTGGAAGATGACCAGCAATGCATCTACTATTTCTAGGGCCACTTCCTTAAGTACCCTAGGATGTAGATTATCAGGCACTGGGGATTTATCGGCTTTCAAAGCCGTCAATTTCCCTAACACCATTTCCCTACAAATACTGATTTCTTTCAATTCCTCCCTCTCTTTAGACCCTATGCTCCCTGACATCTCTGGGAGGTTATTTGTGTCCTCCTTTGTGAAGACAGAACCAAAGTATGTATTTAGTTGGTCTGCCATTTCTTTGTTCCCCATTATAAATTCCCCTGATTCTGACTGCAAGGGACCTACGCTTGACTTCAGCAATCCTTTTCTCTTTACATATGTATAAAAGCTTTTACAGTCAGTTTTTATGTTCCCTGCAAGCTTACTCTCATTTCCCCCCTCTTAATTAATCCCTTTGTCCTCCTTTGCTGAATCCTAAACTGCTCCCAATCCTCAGGTTTACTGCTTTTTCTGGCCAATTTATATGTCCTCTCCTTGGATCTTATGCTATCCCTAATTTCCCTTATTAGCCACGGTTGAGTCTCCTTTTTTGTTTTATTTTTATGCCAAACCGGGATGAACAAATTCTGTAGTTCATCCATGCGATCTTTGAATGTTTGCCATTGCCTATCCACCGTCAACCCTTTGAGTAACATTCCCGAATCAATCCTACCCAACTCGCGCCTCATCCCATCATAGTTTCCTTTTTTTAAATTCAGGACCCAAGTCTCTGAATCTCAAACAAGCGTGCTAAACTTGAATAAAGGCGACTATGAAGGTAAGAGAGCGGAATTGAGTAGAGTGGATTGGGAAAATAGATTAAAGGGTAAGACGATACATGATCAGTGGTGTACATTTAAGGAGTTATTTTACAACTTCCAAAAAATATATATTCCACTGAGAAGAAAAGGGTGTAAAAGAAAAGACAGCCATCCGTGGCTAAGTAAAGAAATTAAGGATAGTATTCAAATAAAAACAAGGGCATATAAGGTAGCCAAATCTAGTGGGAGGATAGAGGATTGGGAAAACTTTAAAAGACAGCAAAAAATAACAAAAAGATTGATTAAGAAAGGGAAGATAGATTATGAAAGTAAATTAGCAAAAAATATAAAAACAGATAGTAAGAGTTTTTATAGTTATATAAAAAGAAAAAGGGTGGCTAAAGTAAATGTTGGTCCCTTAGAGGATGAGACCGGGAAATTAATGGTGGGAAATATGGAGATGGCAAAAACACAATGATTATTTTATATCAGTCTTTACAGTAGAAGACACTAAGAATATCCCAACACTGGACAAACAGGGGGCTAAAGAGGGGGAGGAGCTAAACACGATCAAAATCACTAAAGAAGTGGTACTCGGTAAAATAATGGGACTCAAGGCGGATAAATCACCTGGACCTGATGGCTTACATCCTAGGGTCTTGAGGGAAGTGGCGGTAGGGATTGTGGATGCATTGGTAATAATTTTCCAAAACTCCCTGGACTCAGCAAAGGTCCCGGCAGACTGGAAAACTGCTAATGTAACACCCTTATTTAAAAAGGGCAGTAGACAGAAGGCTGGAAACTATAGACCGGTTAGCCTGACATCTGTGGTAGGTAAAACTTTGGAGTCCATTATTAAGGAGACAGTAACAGGACATTTGGATAATCATAATTTAATAGGACAAAGTCAGCGTGGTTTTATGAAGGGGAAGTCATGTTTGACAAATTTGCTGGAGTTCTTTGAGGAAGTAACATATAGGGTGGATAAAGGGGAACCAGTGGACATAGTGTATTTAGACTTCCAAAAGGCATTTGACAAGGTGCCACACAAAAGATTATTGCTTAAGATAAAAAATCACGGGATTGGGGGTAATATTCTGGCATGGATAGAGGATTGGCTATCTAACAGAAGGCAGAGAGTTGGGATAAATGGTTCATTCTCAGACTGGCAATCAGTAACAAGTGGTGTTCCGCAGGGGTCAGTGCTGGGTCCCCAACTCGCTACAATCTACATTAACGATTTGGAGGAGGGGACCGAGTGTAACATATTAAAGTTTGCAGATGATACTAAGATGGGAGGGAAAGTAGTGAGTGAGGAGGACATAAAAAACCTGCAAGGGGACATAGACAGGCTAAGTAATTGGGCAGAGATTTGGCAGCTGGAATACAATACTGGAAATTGTGAGGTTATGCACTTTGGCAGGAAAACTCGTAGAGCAAGTTATTATCTTAATGGCAAGAAACTGGAAAGTATTGAAGTACAAAGGGATCTGGGGGTCCTGGTGCACGAAACTCAAAAGGTTAGTATGCAGGTGCAGCAAGTGATTAAGAAGGCCAATGGAATGTTGGCTTTCATTGCTAGGGAGATAGAATATAAAAATAGGGAGGTATTGCTTCAGTTGTACAAGGTATTGGTGAGACCGCACCTGGAATACTGCGTACAGTTTTGGTGTCCATACTTAAGAAAGGACATACTTGCTCTCGAGTCAGTACAAAGAAGGTTCACTCGGTTAATCCCGGGGATGAGGGGATGGACATATGAGGAGAGGTTGAGTAGATTGGGACTCTACTCATTGGAGTTCAGAAGAATGAGTGGCGATCTTATTGAAACATATAAGATTGTGAAGCGGTTGGATCGGGTGGATGTGGGGAGGATGTTCCCGATGATGGGTGAAACTAGAACTAGGGGGCATAGTCTTAGAATAAGGGGCTGCTCTTTCAAAACTGAGATGAGGAGGAACTACTTCACTCAGAGGGTGGTAGGTCCATGGAATATGCTGCCCCAAAAAGCTGTAGAAGCTACATCATTACATACATTTAAAACAGAAATAGACAGTTTCCTAGAAGTAAAGGGAATTAAGGGTTACGGGGAGCGGGCAGGAATTTGGACATGAGTCTAGGTTCGGATCGGTCATGGCCCTGTGGGTAGCGGAGCGGGCCCAGGGGCCGTGTAGCCTGATCTTGCTCCTATTTTGAGTGTCTAATTCTGTTAGATTCAGGAGATGGTTCTGTGATAGTAGATTGGCGGTTAGGATCAGATCAGCCATGATCTTATTGAATGGCGGAGCAGGCTCGAGGGGCCGATTGGCCTACTCCTGCTCCTATTTCTTATGTTCTTATGTAACTACTTCACCCTCCATCTTAATGAAGAATTCTATCATATTATGATCGCTCGGCCCCAAGGGGCCTCGTACAACAAGATTGCTAATTAATCCTTTCTCATTACATAATACCCAGTCTAAGATGGCCTAGTCTCTAGTTGGTTCCTCGACATATTGGTCCAGGAAACCATCCCGTATACACTCCAGGAATTCCTCCTCCACAGTATTGTTACTAATTTGGTTAGCCCAATCTATATGTAGATTAAAGTCACCCATGATAACTGCTGTGCCCTTATTGCACGCGTCTCTAATTTCCCGTTTAATGCCATCCCCAACCTCCGCATTACTGTTTGGGGGTCTGTATACCACTCCCACTAATGTTTTCTGCCCCTTGGTATTTCTCAGTTCTACCCATAGATTCCACATCATCAGAGCTAATATCCTTCCTTACAATTGTGTTAATCCCCTCTTTAACCAGCAATGCTACCCCACCTCCTTTTCCTTTCTGCCTGTCCTTCCTGAATATTGAATACCCCTGGATGTTGAGTTCGCAGCCTTGGTCACCCTGGAGCCATGTTTCCGTAATCCCAATCATATCATATCCGTTTCCCTCTATTTGCGCAGCTAATTCATCCACCTTATTATGAATGCTCCTCGCATTAAGACACAAAGCCTTCAGGCTTGTTTTTTTAACACCCTTAGACCTTTTAGAATTATTATTTACTGTGGCCATATTTGATTGAAACCCTTGATTTCTCTGACTGCCACCTTTGCTTTTCTCCTTCCTGTCTTTTGTTTCTATCCTTGTTTCCCTTTGCTCTGTCTCCCTGCTCAGGTTCCCAACCCCCTGCCATTTTAGTTTAAACCCTCCCCAACAGCACTAGCAAACACTCCCCCTAGGACATTGGTCCCGGTCCTGCCCAGGTGCAAACCGTCCAGTTTGTACTGGTCCCACCTCCCCCAGAACCGGTTCCAATGTCCCAGGAATTTGAATCCCTCCCCCTTGCACCATTCCTCTAGCCACATATTCATCTGAAATATCCTTCTATTTCTACTCTGACTAGCACATGGCACTGGTAGCAATCCTGAGATTACTACCTTTGAGGTCCTATTTTTTAATTTACCTCCTAACTCCCTATATTCAGCTTTTGGGACCTCATCCCGTTTTTTTTACCTATATCGTTGGTACCTATATGCACCACGACAACTGGCTGTTCACCCTCCCCTTGCAAAATGCTCTGCAGCCGCTGAGACATCCTTGACCCTTGCACCAGGGAGGCAACATACCATCCTGGAGTCTTGTTTGTGGCCGCAGAAACGCCTGTCTATTCCCCTTACAATAGAATCCCCTATTACTATAGCTCTATCCCTCTTTTTCCTTCCGTCATGGGGCATACAGGGTAGGATAAAGAAAAAAAGGGAAGCTTATGACAGATGCCAAGGACTCAATACTGCAGAAAGCCTAGCGGAGTATAGAAAGTGCAGGGGTGATATTAAAAAGGAAATTAGGAAAGCAAAGAGAGGGCATGAAAAAATATTGGCAAGTAAAATCAAGGAAAACCCAAAGATGTTTTATAAATACACTAAGAGCAAGCGGATAACTAAAGTAAGAGTAGGGCCGATGAGGGACCATAATGGTAACCTGTGTCTGGAGGTGGAAGACATGGTATTGGTTCTTAATGAATACTTTGTGTCTATTTGCACAAAAGAGAGGGACGATGCAGACATTGCAATCGGAGGAGTGTGAAATATTAGATGAAATAAACATAGTGAAAGAGGAAGTATTAAGGGTATTAGCATCTTTGAAAGTGCATAAATCCCCAGGCCCAGATGAAATGTATCCCAGACTGTTAAGAGAAGTAAGAGAGGAAATAGCAGAGGCTCTGACCATCATTTTCCAATCCTCTCTGGCTACAGGTGTGGTGCCAGAGGACTGGCGGACTGCTAACGTGGTACCGTTGTTTAAAAAGGGAGAAAGGGATAGACAGAGTAATTACAGGCCAGTCAGCCTGACCTCGGTGGTGGGAAAATTATTGGAAAAATTCTGAGGGACAGGATAAATCTTCATTTAGAAAGACACGGAATAATCAGGGACAGTCAGCATGGATTTGTCAAGGGAAGGTCGTGTCTCACTAACTTGATAGAATTTTTTGAGGAGGCAACAAGGAGGGTCGATGAGGGTAGTGCGTTTAATGTAGTCTATATGGATTTTAGCAAGGCGTTTGATACGATCCCGCATGGCAGACTGGTCACGAAAGTAAAAGCCAGTGGGATCCAAGGCAAATTGGCAAGTTGGATCCAAAATTGGCTCAGAGGCAAGAAACAAAAGGTAATGGTCGAAGGGTGTTTTTGTGACTGGAAGGCTGTTTCCAGTGGGTTTCCACAGGGCTCATTTCTGGGTCCTCTACTTTTTGTGGTATATATCAATGATTTGGACTTGAATGTAGGAAGTATGATTAAGAAGTTTGCAGACGATACAAAAACTGGCCGTGTGGTTGATAATGAAGAAGGCGGCTGCAGACTGCAGGAAGATATCAATGGACCAGTCAGGTGGGTAGAACAGTGGCAAATGGAATTCAATCTGGAGAAGTGTGAGGTAATGCATTTGGGGAGGGCTAACAAGGCAAGGGAATACGCTATAAATGGTAGGACACTGAGAAGTACAGAAGATCAGAGGGACCTTGGAGTGGATGTCCACAGATCCCTGAAGGTAGCAGGACAGGTAGATAAGGTGGTTAAGAAGGCATACGGGATACTTGCCTTTATTAACCGAGGCATAGAATATAAGAGCAGGGAGGTTATGCTTGAATTGTATAAAACACTAGTTAGGCCGCAGCTAGAATACTGCGTGCAGATCTGGTCACATTACAGGAAGGATGTGATTGCACTAAAGGGGGTGCAGAGGAGACTTAGGAGGATGTTGCCTGGGCTGGGGAATTTTAGCTATGAGGAAAGATTGGATAGGCTGGGGTTGTTTTCTTTGGAACAGAGGAGGCTGAGGGTGAGATCAAATTGAGGTGTATAAAATTATGACGGGTCTAGATAGAGTGGATAGGAAGGACCTATTTCCCTTAGCAGCAAGGTCAATAACCAAGGGGCATAGATTTAAAGTAATTGGTCGGAGGTTGAGAGGGGAGTTGAGGAGAAATCTTTTCGCCCAGAGGGTGGTGGGGGTCTGAAACTCACTGCCTGAAAGGGTGGTAGAGGCAGAGACCCTCATCACATTTAAAAAGTACTTGGATATTTACTTGAAGTGCCGTAACCTACAAGGCTACGGACCAAGTGCTGGAAAGTGGGATTAGGGTGGATGGCTCTTTTCGGCCGGTGTGGACAAGATGGGCCGAATGGCCTTCTTCTGTGCTGTAAAATTCTATGATTCAACATTTATATTCTCTTTCGGACTTTCCTACACTTAAAGAAATTTTGGGTATATCTACAGTTTAAGTTACAAGGCCATGTCTCACTGTAGTTTTAGTGTAACTTATTGTTTTCACCTGTCATGCCTTTTTTTCAGGCTGTTTTAAAGTTGATAGTTTTGGGGGGTTTTCTAGGTTGGCATGTATGTGAAAAACAGGAAAGAGGTGGAGGTAAGAGAGGCAGGAACGCAACACTTTTTTCGCCCTGTGAGAAGTCTTGTAGCCAGATGAAAAGAATACACTCCAGAATTCTGCACACCTCCCCAAAATGATAATTAATGGACTGGCTTACCACTCCCACTCTGCAAGACTTCCACAACCCTCTAGCAAGATTACTGGGACCACTTGGCCCCATTTAAATACTGGAACTGGCCCTGGTATTTCCTTGCTCACCCCTCAGCTCTACACATGGTTGTATCTCTGCTCCAAACACCTTACTGTCGATTCACCGGGAGACTTGGGTTTGTCCCCAATTGCCAATCATTATGCACAGTCTTCCAATAAAGGAATCCATGCATTTAGGAATTTATCCTAATGTAAAAGAGGAAATATATCCATCCCTGAACTAATCTATGTTCAGGGTATCTGCATCCAGCAGATTGTGTTGATAATACTGTGGCACCACCAGGCTAGGATCGATTCTCATTAAGTATATAAAAGCTGCTCAATAAGTCAGCCCATGCGTCATCTAAATAACTAATTTTATTAGCCCTTTTTATTATAACCGCAACTTAGACTTCATCCTTCCTCAGCACTGCACAAAGTACCACCCTGGATTATGTGTTCAAGTCTCTGGACTTTACATTGAAGTTTTTTATAAACGACCTAGACTCTGGTGTAGGGAGCAGCATTATAAAGTTTGCACATGATATGAAACTTGGCAAAGTAGTAGATCATGATGAGGATAGTTAGAGGCTTCAGGCTGACATAGACAGGATGGTGAAATGGGCAGAATCATGGCAGATGGAGTTCATTGCGGAGAAGTGTGAAGTGATGCACTTGGTGAGGACTAATATGGAAAGACGGTGGCATAAATGGCATGTTTTTGAAAAATGTAGATGAGCAGAGAAACCTTGGTGTCCATATACACAAATCCTTAAAATGTGGCAGGGCAAGTTGATCAGGTGGTCAAAACCTTGGTTTTATAAAGAGAGGGATAGAATATAAAAGCAAAGAGATCATGCTAGAACTTTATAAATCACAGGTTAGGCCTCAGCTGGAGTATTGTGGATAATTCTGGGCACGACATTTCAGGAAAGCTGTAAGGGTTCAGAGGAGGTTTACCAGGATGTTGCCAGAGATGAGGGACTTCAGTTAGGAGGAGAGGTTGGAAAAGTCAGTCTGTTCTCCTTGGAACAGAGAAGGTTAAGAGGTGACAAAATAGAGGTTTTCAAGATAAGAGGTTTTGATAGAGTAGATAGAGAAAAACACTTCCCTCTGGTGAGTGGATCAATAACTAGAGGTCATAGATTTAATATCAACAAAAGATCTAGAGGGGAGATGAGGAGAAAGGTTTAGAGTTGTCAGGATCTGGATGCTTTACCTGAAAAAGTGGTGGAAGCTGATTCCATAAATTTTAAAAGGGAGTTGGACAGGTACTTAAGGATGAGGAACTTACGGGGTTACAGACAGAAAGCGGGGATGTGGGACTAAGCAGTTCTTTCAAAGAGCCAGCACAGCCACGAAGGGCCGAACGGCATCCTTCTGTGCTGTAAGTTTCTATGAAGCTTGTTGGCCAAAAAAACTGCACAAAGAAATTTGAAAAGGTATCTTTTTAAATCAGTGTTGTAATCCCATGGCATTGCCCTGTGTTGTAACTGAAGTGAATTGGGGACTCGTAATTGGGAATGACACTGGCCAGTTGCATTGCGCTCTCTCTCTCTGGTACCGCCGGCCTGCTGGGGGCGCTGTTTTCACTTGAATTCGCAGCGCGCGCCCAACCGTTAATCGCTGGTTTCCGCCCTGCCCGCGCGCGTCGCGCTCCCGGCGGTTCGTCAGCCGCACGTCATCAGTGTGGGCCATCCGCCGCTGATTGGTCGAGAGCCGTAGCGGGAGGTTACGGCGAAATCCGATCGAAAAAAACGACGCGACTTGAGAAAAAGTGAGGGGGCAGAGAAAGAGAGAAGGTACATACCGACATCTGCAGCAGTATAGGCCGGCCTTCTGTAAACCTACTCAAATCTCAGGATCGGTTGACTTGGGTCAGTCAGTTAGTCCACCAGAGAGCTGCGAGGATCCCGTCTCGCCGTCAGGTGACACGGCATAAAATATACCGACCCTTTCTCACATACACCCTGAGGGAGACATTTGTACGCGGCTGGAAACCCGAGGCAACGTCTGTCAACTGGGGACAATAGGATGGGAGGCATTCTGATCTAGGCGCCTGCCACCTTATTATGTGATTATTTTCCTATTATTACTTTCCTGACCTATTATTATTTGGAGGGTGTTTGGTGACGTCCTGAAATTAAGCCGTCATTGAGGTCACAATAAGCACGGTGCCCTCATCTTTCCCCGTTGATCTCATAATGCGATTTTAGCTCCTCCCCCGGGTCTGTGTTACCCCCAATCACAGGGCAGACAGGGGGAAGGCTTGTGTACAGGTGCCTCACTTTATAACTTTGCAAGTGATAATATTGTATCCGATTATTGTCTTGTAACCACTCCAACTGTAGTCTTATAGAAACATAGACTAAGCTGGGGGGTGCCCGGCGGTGCCGAGGCTTTTTCGAGGGCATGTTGTTGGAAGAGAGAGAGAGCGCGAGAGACTGGGGGTAAGAGAGAGAGCGTGAGAGACTGGGGGTAAGAGAGAGAGCGCGAGAGACTGGGGGTAAGAGAGAGAGCGCGAGAGACTGGGGGTAAGAGAGAGCGCGCGCGAGAGACTGGGGGTAAGAGAGAGCGCGCGAGAGACTGGGGGTAAGAGAGAGCGCGAGAGACTGGGGGTAAGAGAGAGCGCGAGAGACTGGGGGTAAGAGAGAGCGCGAGAGACTGGGGGTAAGAGAGAGCGCGAGAGACTGGGGGTAAGAGAGAGCGCGAGAGACTGGGGGTAAGAGAGAGAGCGAGTGGGGGTAAGAGAGAGCGAGTGGGGGTAAGAGAGAGCGAGTGGGGGTAAGAGAGCGAGTGGGGGTAAGAGAGAGCGAGTGGGGGTAAGAGAGAGCGCGAGTGGGGGTAAGAGAGAGAGCGAGTGGGGGTAAGAGAGAGCGAGTGGGGGTAAGAGAGAGAGCGAGTGGGGGTAAGAGAGAGAGCGAGTGGGGGTAAGAGAGAGAGCGAGTGGGGGTAAGAGCGAGTGGGGGTAAGAGAGAGCGAGTGGGGGTAAGAGAGAGCGAGTGGGGGTAAGAGAGAGCGAGTGGGGGAAGCGAGAGAGCGAGTGGGGGGGGAAGCGAGAGAGCGAGTGGGGGAAGCGAGAGAGCGAGTGGGGGGGGAAGCGAGAGAGCGAGTGGGGGGGAAGCGAGAGAGCGAGTGGGGGGAAGCGAGAGAGCGAGTGGGGGGGGGAGCGAGTGGGGGGGAAGCGAGAGAGCGAGTGGGGGGGGAAGCGAGAGAGCGAGTGGGGGGGGAAGCGAGAGAGCGAGTGGGGGGGGAAGCGAGAGAGCGAGTGGGGGGGAAGCGAGAGAGCGAGTGGGGGGGGAAGCGAGAGAGCGAGTGGGGGGGAAGCGAGAGAGCGAGTGGGGGGGGAAGCGAGAGAGCGAGTGGGGGGGGAAGCGAGAGAGCGAGTGGGGGGGGAAGCGAGAGAGCGAGTGGGGGGGGAAGCGAGAGAGCGAGGGGGGGGGGAAGCGAGAGAGCGAGTGGGGGGGGAAGCGAGAGAGCGAGTGGGGGGGGAAGCGAGAGAGCGAGTGGGGGGGGAAGCGAGAGAGCGAGTGGGGGGGGAAGCGAGAGAGCGAGGGGGGGGGGAAGCGAGAGAGCGAGTGGGGGGGGAAGCGAGAGAGCGAGTGGGGGGGGAAGCGAGAGAGCGAGTGGGGGGGGGAAGCGATGAGAGCGAGTGGGGGGGGAAGCGAGAGAGCGAGTGGGGGGGGAAGCGAGAGAGCGAGTGGGGGGGGGAAGCGAGAGAGCGAGTGGGGGGGGAAGCGAGAGAGCGAGTGGGGGGGGGAAGCGAGAGAGCGAGTGGGGGGGGGAAGAGAGAGAGCACGACGGGGGGGGGGAAAGAGAGAGCGCGACGGGGGGGTAAGAGAGAGAGCGCGACGGGGGGGGAGGTGGCCCGATGGACCCCTGCGAAGGAAGGAAGAAGGTAAGCTCTCCCACCCCCTCACTCTTTCCCTCCGTCCCACCCCTTCACTCTTTCCCTCTCTCTCCCTCCCCCGTCTCTCCCTGCTTTACTCTCCCTCCCCCTCTCCTCACGCTCTCCCTCACCCTCTCTCTCCCTCCCCCGTCTCTCCCTGCTTTACTCTCTCTCTCTCTTCTCCCCCACCCTCTCTCTTCTCCCCCACCCTCTCTCTCTTCTCCCCCACCCTCTCTCTCTTCTCCCCCACCCTCTCTCTCTCCTCCCCCACCCTCTCTCTCTCTCTTCTCCCCCACCCTCTCTCTCTCTCTTCTCCCCCACCCCCTCTCTCTCTCTTCTCCCCCACATCCTCTCTCCCTCTCTTCTCCCCCACCCTCTCTCTCTCTCTCTCTCTTCTCCCCCACCCTCTCTCTCTCTCTCTCTTCTCCCCCACCCTCTCTCTTCTCCCCCACCCTCTCTCTCTCTTCTCCCCCACCCTCTCTCTTCTCCCCCACCCTCTCTCTCTCTTCTCCCCACCCTCTCTCTCTCTTCTCCCCCACCCTCTCTCTCTCTTCTCCCCCACCCTCTCTCTCTCTTCTCCCCCCACCCCCTCTCTCTCTTCTCCCCCACCCTCTCTCTCTCTCTCTTCTCCCCCACCCTCTCTCTCTCCCCCACCCTCTCTCTCTCTGTCCTCCCCCACCCTCTCTCTCTCTGTCCTCCCCCACCCTCTCTCTCTCCCCCACCCTCTCTCTCTCCCCCACCCTCTCTCTCTCCCCCACCCTCTCTCTCTCCCCCACCCTCTCTCCCCCACCCTCTCTCCCCCACCCTCCCTCCCTCCCCCACCCTCTCTCCCTCCCCCACCCTCTCTCCCTCCCCCACCCTCTCTCCCTCCCCACCCTCTCTCCCTCCCCTCCTCACCACCTCCCTACCCCCTCCTCCTCCCTCTCACCACCTCCCTCCCCCCTCCACCTCCCTCCCTCCCTCCCCTCCACCTCCCCCCTCCACCTTCCACCTCCCTCCCTCCTCCCTCCCTCTCCCTCTCCGCTGCCCGAGCCCTCATCCCCCGCTCCAATCCCTCTTTCCGCCCCGGGGCCCGGGCCTCGGCACCTGGATGAACGCGTTCCCTCGGCCGTCACCCTGATGCCGTTGGCCGTGAGGCAAAGACATGGCGCAGCCGAGTCCAGCGCCCCGGTCAGCTGGAGGTCCGCAGTCGTTGTTCGTCCGCAGGCCACAAAGCACCCGAGCCCAGCGCCGGCGATGTCTCCACGGAGCTCCGTGCCGCCCCACGCACTGACATGGCCCCGCCCTCCGAGAGCCCCCGCCCGAGCCGAGCGGGGAACAGAGTGACCTGATGGCTTTGGGTCGGGCTCTGGGGCGGTGCTGTAGACGCCGCAGGGAGGTTTTGTGCGCGGCAGTTGCTGCACGGCCCGCAACTCAAGGCCCAGGCTTACCGGGCTGCTAGGCCGCTCAAAACGGCCGTCAAAGTAGGCGAGCCTCCAGGAGAAGGGCAGGGGATCACTTCAGTTCCTCCTGTTGCTAAAGACAATTTAAAACACAAATAAATTGTTATTTAATTCCCTAACACATCATTAAAATATTTACCTTAGTTCCCTAACACACAGAAAGTGTGGGGGAAAAAATCATGAAAAATCAAGATGGCGGCCACTCACCTCGGTTCAGAAGGATAAGGCCCGCCCACACACGCACCGATTGGTCGACCGGTCAGGTCACCGAAGCGTAGGATTGGTCAATCGTCGAGTCACTTGACACTCAACTGTAGGACGGCACGCGCCAGGAACCCGCCGTCCGATTGGTGGACCGCGACGTCACACGGTCGCTAATGAGATGCTAATGAGCGGAACGCTGAACGTTTTTGGGATACCGCGGGCGGGATTTTTGTCCGGCTGAAACGTAAATACGCCTATGACCGGTCCGGAATCGCAAGCTTTCTTTTGAGGCGACGCGCGCGTCGGTACGCTCTGTAACTTTCAAACGTATAGAGAACGGACAGACAGACATCGGGACAGACAGAAGAGCCGCTTTATATATATAGATAGGAGCAGGAGTAGGCCATTCGGCCCCTCGAGCCTGCTCCGCCATTCAATGCAATCATGGCCCATCATCCAAATTCAGTACCCGATCCCTGCTTTCTCCCCATACCCCTTGATCTGTTTAGCTTTAAGAAATATATCCAACTCCTTCTTGAATATATTTAATGAATTGGCCTCAACTGCCTTCTGTGGTAGAGAATTCCACAGGTTCACCACTCTCTGGGTGAAGAAATTCCTCCTAATTTCTGTCCTAAATGGCCTATCCCTTATCCTTAGACTGTGACCCCTGGTTCTGGACTCCCCGACCATCGGGAACATCCTTCCTGCATCTAGTCTGTTGAGTCCTGTCAGAATTTTGTAAGTTTCAATGAGATCCCCTCTCATTCTTCTAAACTCCAGCGAGTACATCAGCCTGGTGAATCTTCGCTGAACTCCTTCCATGGCAAGAACATCCTTCCTCAGATAAGGCGACCAAAACTGCACACAATACTCAAGATGTGGTCTCACCAAGGCCCTGGACAACTGGAGCAAGACATCCTTGTTCCTGTACTCGAACCCTCTCGCTACGAAGGCCAACATACCATTTGCCTTCTTAACCGCCTGCTGCACCTGCATGCTTACCTTCAGCGACTGGTGCACAAGGACACCCAGGTCTCGTTGCACTTCCCCTTCTCCCAATCTATTGCCATTCAGATAATAATCTGCCTTCCTGTTTTTGCCACCAAAGTGGATAACCTCACATTTATCCACGTTATATTGCATCTGCCATGCTTCTGCCCAATCACCCAACCTGTCCAAATCATCCTGGAGTTTCTCGGCATCCTCCTCACGGCACACACGCCCACCCAGCTTTGTGTCGTCTGTAAATTTGGAGATATTGCATCTAGTTCCCTTGTCTAGATCATTAATATTAATAGGACTGATCCCTGCGGTACCCCACTAGTCACTGCCTACCACTCAGAAAAAGACCCGTTTATTCCAACTCTTTGCTTTCTGTCTGCCAACCAGTTCTCTATCCAAGTCAATACCTTGCCCCCAATCCCATGTGCCTTAACTTTACACGCTAATCTCTTATGCGGGACCTTATCGAAAGCCTTCTGAAAGTCCAAATACACCACATCCACTGGTTCTCCCTTATTTATTTTACCAGTTACATCCTCAAAAAATTCCAGTAGATTAGTCGAGCACGATTTACCTTTTGTAAATCCATGTTGACTTTGTCCGATGCTGTCACTGTTTTCCAAGTGTTCTGCTATTACATCTTTTATAATGGACTCTAGCATTTTTCCCACTACCGATGTCAGGCTTACTGTAATTCCCCGTTTTCTCTCTACCACCTTTTTTGAATAGTGGGGTAACATTAGCTACCCTCCAATCCATGGGTACTGTTCCAGATTCCATCGAATGTTGGAAGATGATCAGCAATGCATCTACTATTTCTAGGGCCACTTCCTTAAGTACCCTAGGATGTAGATTATCCTCTTTAATACATACATGATTGACCCTGTAATTTTCTGTAATTAAAAGCATATGCTCATAAAATTGTTTTTATATGGGCAGTGAAAGGGAAGTTTGTGGGAGGGTGGCAGGCGACAAACCTAGACAATCATCATGGTTTTTAATCTTTGAGTTTCCTGCTTGTTGACAGTAGTTTTGGCGACACCAGCGCCTCCAACTGGGGAGAGCCCGTTCACCTGCTCTGTGCGTGGGAAGGGTTTCACTCAGTCATCCCACCTGCTGAGACTCCGAGTTCACCCTGATGAGAAACCCGTGAAATGTTCTGACTGTGGGAAGAGCTTTAAAAGCTCTAATAGCCTTAAGAGACACCAGCGTGTTCACACTGTTCGTAGAATCTTACAGCACAGAAGGAGGTGATTTGGCTCATCGTGTCTGTGCTCTGTGCACAGTGTCAGCTGTGGCTCAGTGGGTAGCACTCTCGTCTCTGAGTCAGAAGATTCTGGCTTCAAGTCCCACTCCAGGGACTTGAGCGCATAAATCTCGGCTGACACTCCAGCTGCATTGTCGGAGGTGCCGTCTTTTGGATGAGACGTTAAACCAAGGCCCTGTCTGTCTCTCAGGTGGACGTAAAAGATGCCAAGGCACTATTTCGAAGAAGAGCAGGGGAGTTGTCCCCAGTGTCCTGGCCAATATTTATCCCTAATCAACATAACAGAAAAAAAGATTATCAGGTCATTATCACATTGCTGTTTGTGGGAGCGTGCTGTGTGCAAATTGGCTCCCGCGTTTCCCACATTACAACAGTGACTACACTTCAAAAAGTACTTCATTGGCTGTAAAGCGCTTTGAGACGTCTGGTGGCCGTGAAAGGCGCTATAAAAATGTAAGTTTTTCTTTATAACCCTGCAAACTAGTCCTCTTCAAGTACATGTCCACTTGCCTTTTGAAAGTTCCTATGGAATCTGATTCCACCGACCTTTCAGGTGGTGCATTTAAGATCTTAACAACCCTCTCTGTGGAAACAATTCTCATTTCCCCTCTAGTTCTTTTGGCAATTATTCTGAATCTATGACCTCAGATTTCTGCCCTTGCCACAGTACCAAAATGGCTCTCGTCAAAGTCATAAATTGCATCCTTTGTGACTGTGACAAAGGTAAACTGTCCCTTCTCGTCCTTCTTGTCTTGTCTGCAGCCTTTGATACGGTTGATCACTCCATCCTCCTCCAACGCCTCTCCACCGTCGTCCACCTGGTTGGGACTGCACTCACCTGGTTCCATTCTTATCTATCTAATCGTAACCGGAGAATCACCTGCAATGGCTTCTCTTCCCGCTCCCGCATCGTTACCTCTGGTGTTCCCCAAGGATCTATCCTTGGCCCCCCTCCTATTTCTCATCTATATGCTGCCCCTTGGCGACATCATCTGAAAACACAGTTTCCACATGTACGCTGACACCCAGTTCCACCTCACCACCACTTCTCTCGACCCCTCCACGGTCTCTAAATTGTCAGACTGCTTGTCCGACACCCAGTTCTGGATGAGCAGAAATTTTCTTCAATTAAATATTGGGAAGACCGAAGCCATTGTTTTCGGTCCCCACCACAAACTCCGTTCCCTAGCCACTGACTCCATCCCTCTCCCTAACATCTGTCTGAGGCTGAACCACACTGTTCGCAACCTTGGTGTCATATTTGACCCTGAAATGAGCTTCCAACCACATATCCGTGGCATAACTAAGACCGCCTATTTCCATCTCCGTAACATCGCCCGTCTCCGCCCTTGCCTCAGCTCATCCGCTTCTGAAACCCTCATCCATGCCTTTGTTACCTCTAGACTTGACTATTCCAATGCACTCCTTGCTGGCCTTCCACGTTCTACCCTATGTAAACTTGAGGTCATCCAAAACTTGACTACCCGTGTCCCAACTCGCACCAAGTCCGGTTCACCTGTCACCCCTGTGCTCGCTGACCTACATTGGCTCCCGGTTAAGCAACACCTCGATTTCAAAATTCTCATCCTTGTTTTCAAATCCCTCCATGGCCTCTCCCCTCCCTATCTCTGTAATCTCCTTCAGCCCCACAACCCCCGGAGATATCTGCGCTCCACTAATTCTGCTCTCTTGAGCATCCCTGATTATAATCGCTCAACCATTGGTGGCCGTGCCTTCTGTTGCCTAGGCCCTAAGCTCTGGAATTCCCTGCCTAAACATCTCCACCTCTCTACCAGTCTTTCCTCCTTTAAGACACTCCTTAAAACCTACCTCTTTGACTAAGTTTTTGGTAACCTGCCCTAATTTCTCCTTATGTGGCTCGGTGTCAATTTTTTTGTCTTATAATACTCTTGTGAAGCGCCTTGGTACGTTTTACTACGTTAAAGGCACTATATAAATACAAGTTGTTGTTGTTCTTGGTTACCAACCCACTTGCCAGAGGAAACATAGAAACATAGAAGATAGGAGCAGGAGTAGGCCATTCGGCCCTTCGAGCCTGCTCCGCCATTCAATGAGATCATGGCTGATCATCCAAATTCAGTACCCTGTCCCTGCCTTCTCCCCATATCCCTTGATCCCTTTAGCCTTAAGAAATATATCCAACTCCTTTTTGAATATATTTAATGAACTGGCCTCCACCGCCCTCTGTGGCAGAGAATTCTACAGGTTCACCACTCTCTGGGTGAAGAAATTCCTCCTCATTTCAGTCCTAACAGTTTCTTCCTACTTGCTCTATCAAAACCCCCTCATAATTTTGATACAGGTAGACTATCCTTTATCCGCACTTCCGAAAACCTCTAAAAACCGAAAGTTTTTTCGTGGAGCATAAGTCGTGCGCACGACATGACCCGAGTGGCGCCAAACATGACAGGAGTGGTCCGGGAGCTCTGCCTTTCCCTGTGAGCAGGGCAGAGGGTCACAGAGTTCCCTCCTGGGTAGGAGATTGCAGGCCGAGCTGGGCAGTGTGAAGGAGGTACCGGGAGAGTGAACCCAACAATACAGCGGCCCGTCCGATAGCTGCAGCGGCCCGTCTGATAGTCTTTTCTTCCCCCCCCACCCCCCCCGACCTGATTTGCGGGCCAGCTTAGTGTAGGAGTCAGCCGATATCCGGCTTTCCCACAACTGGCGGCGGCAGTCAAGCCCCAGACCCCCGCTAAGTCAAGGAATTCAGATACGGAGCAGGGGGAGCCGGAAACCTCGATCTAACGGCAGAAATCAGCAGCTGTTTTGTTCGTTTTTTTTTCTTCCCGTAGCATTTTTTTAAACAGTTAGGCTGTGGAAAGAGTCTCTGTAGCTTAGCAACAGCTTCAGAGACGCTTCCAAGGCAGGGCCCGAGTGTTTACAAGCTGTTGCTAAGCAACAGTGTTTGTTGTCAGATACGGAGATGAAAACCTTCTGAAATCCGAAAAATTCCGAAAACCGAAACAGCTGGTCCCAAGGTTTTCGGATAAAGGATAGTCTACCTGTACCACTATTAGGTCTCCCCTTAACTTTCACTGCTCTAAGGGAAACAATCCCAGCTTCTCCAATCTCCATGTAACTGAAGTCCCTCATCCCTGGTATCGTCTTGGTAAACCTCCTCTGCACCCTCTCCATGGCCTTGACACCCTTTCTAAAGTGTGGTGCTCAGAATTGAACACAATACTCCAACTGAGGCCTAACCAGTGATTTGTAAAGATTTAGTGTAACTTGTTTTTGTCTTCAATGGCCCTATTTGCAAAGCCAAATGTCCCATATGCTTTCTGAACTGCTTTATCAACTTGCCGTGGCACCTTCAAAGATTTGTGAATATGCACCCCAGGTCCCTCTGCTCTTGCACTCCACTCAAAATAGTACCATTTTGATTATACTGCCTCTCCATGTTGTTTCTCCCAGAGTGCATCACTTCACAGTTATCCGCATTAAATCGCATCAGCCGTGGCTCAGTTGGGAGCACCCTCGCCTCTGAGTCAGAAGGTTGTGGGTTCCCACTCCAGGGACTTGAGCACAAAAATCTAGGCTGACACTCCAGTGAAGTGCTGAGACAGTACTGCACTGTCGGAGGTGCTGTCTTTCGGATGAGGCATTAAACCGAGGCCCCATCTGTCCTCTCGGGTGAATGTAAAAGATCCTATGGCGCTATTTATCCCTCAATCAACATCACTAAAACACATTATCTGGTCATTATCACATTGCTGTTTGTTTGAGCTTGCTGTGTGTAAATTGGCTGCCATGCTTCCTACATTACAATAGTGGTTACACTCCAAAAAGTACTTAATTGGCTGTAAAGCGCTTTGGGACGTCTGGTGGTCGTGAAAGGCGCTATATAAATGCAACTCTTTCTCTTGTCTCCGTACTGATCTACAAAACTGTACTACCAGTTGCATATGTTGCATACTTGGCCTGTACCATGTTTTTCAGAGTTTGGCCAGCTCCACTAGGCCAGTCCAACATTGTGGTGTCCATTAAAAATCTTCCTTTATTTTTTATAAACATTGTGCAGTACTTTGACAAAGTTTCCATCTACGTTTTTTTTAAAGTTTTGCAAAGAGCTGAATTACGTATTGGGATACCTGCAGACATTAGATGTTTCCCATGTTTAATGTTGGAGTGATGTGTTGCCAAAAAATGACGGGTGAATAATCAATTTGCGTGCGGAGCTGACCAAAAACTGCCCTCGTAGCATGTGATCCTTTTTGCACTAATTCATTGTTTGCATTTGCAATAATCATGCTTCGTTATATGCTTAGTACAAAATATTTTAACATTAGTATTCCATTTCAATTTCTCTTTACTACAATATCTATTCAATATTTTCCCATTCCCAAAGTGTTTACTGGGTGTCATCTGCCCTGTCTCTTACGGCCATAATTTGTGAAAATCAGTGAAAATATTGTCAAGAAGACTCTGCTAAACTTTGCTCACCAAAATATCTTGAAGGTGAAATTCCTCCTGTTGATAATTTTAATGTAAAAGTTTGCTTGCTCCAATTTTTTTGATAAAACTACCAATTTGAGGAATTTCAATCCCGGTGGTTCCTCCCTTGCTACTTGTTTCTCTGGAGAATTGGTATAATCAGCTTGCAATCTGCTCCTCCAACCTTAGTCTTGTATGTTTTTTTTCCTAGAATGCTCATTCCTACCAAAACAGAATGTGTATTTTGAGGAGCTTCTGGAATCTCTTATGTTCAGTATATCAAGCACTGTAGACAGTTCCAAAGGAGGTGTACGAAGGTAATAAAAACAGAAAGTAGTGGAAATACTCAGCAGGTTATGCAGCATCTATGGGGAGAGAAACAGAGTTAACGTTTCAGGTCAATGACCTTTCATCAGAACTGGAAAAGTTAAAGATATAAAAAGGTTTTAAGCAAGTACAGAGGCAGGGAAAGGGGGGAGGGGAGGAAAGAACAAAAGGGAAGGTCTGTGATAGGGTGGAAGGCAGGAAAGATTAAATGACAAAAGGTATGATTGTACAAGGCAAAAGGAGATGGTAATGGGACAAGTAAAGAAACAAAAGATGGGTCTAGAAGAGGTGAAAATGGGAATAGCAGAATCATCAACAGCCGCCATCTGAAAATATGGGGGCAGAGGTTCTGATCTGAAATTGTTGAACTCGATGTTGCGTCCAGAAGGCTGTAAAATGCCTAATCGAAAGACGAGGTGCTGTTCCTCGAGCTTAGTTTGAGCTTCATTGGAACAGTGTAGGAGACCGAGAACAGAGAGGTTAGAGTGGGAGTGAAGCGGAGAATTAAAGTGACAGGCGACCGGGAGCTCGGGGTCACGCTAGCGGACTGAACGGAGGTGTTCCGCAAAGCGGTCACCCAATCTGCTTTTGGTCTCCCCAATGTAGAGGAGACCACATCGTGAGCAGCAAATACAGTATATTAAATTGCAAGAAGTACAAGTAAATCGTTGTTTCACCTGGAAAGAGTGTTTGGGGCCCTGGATGGTGAGAAGGAAAGAGGTAAAAGGGCAAGTGTTGCATCTGCTGCGCTTGCACGGGAAGGTGCCGTGGGAAGAGGGGGGTGGTTGTTGGGGGTGATAGAGGAGTGGACCAGGGTGTCGCAGATGGAACAGTCCCTTCTGAATGCTGAAAGAGGAGAGATGGGGAAGATGTGTTTGGTGGTGGGATCATGCTGAAGGTGGCAGAAATGGTGGAGGATGATCCGTTGAAGTTGGAGACTGGTGGGGTGGAAGGTAAGGACAAGGGGAACCCTATCGTGGTTCTGGGAGGGAGGGGAAGGGGTGAGAGCAGAAGTGCGAGAAATGGAATGGACATGGTCAAGGGCGCTGTCAACCACGGTAGAGGGGAATCCTTGGTTGAGGAAAAAGGAAGACATAATGGAAGCATTAGTATGGAAGGTGACATCGTCAGAACAGATGCGATGGAGACAGAAAAACTGGGAGAATGGACTAGAGTCCTTACAGGAAGCAGTGTGGGAGCAAGTGTAGTCAAGTTAGCTGTGGGAGTCAGTGGGCTTATAGTGGATGTTGATCGATAACCTATCCCCAGAAATGGAGACAGAGAAGTCGAGGGAGGGAAGGGAAGAGTCAGAGATGGACCATGTGAAGGCGAGGAAGGTGTGGAAATTGGTAGCAAAGTGAATGAAATTTTTCAGTTCAGGGCGATAGCTGGAAACGACACCGATACAGTCAACAATGTACTGGAAAAAGAGGTGAGGGAGGGTACCTGAGTAGGACTAGAAAAAGAATGTTCAACATATCCCACGAAAAGGCAGGCATAGCTTGGACCCATGCGGGTTCCCATAGCAACACCTTTAATTTGGAGGCAGTGAGTGGAGTCAAAGGAGAAGTTGTTCAATGCGAGAACAAGTTCAGCCGGGTGATGGTGGATGGGGACTGGTTGGGCCTCTGTTCAAGGAAGAAGTGGAGCTCTGTCCTGGTGGGGGATGGAGGTGTAGAGGGATTGGATGTTCATGGTGACGGTTAGGGCCAGGAAACTGTTGAAGTGGCGGAGGGCATCGGAAGAATCGCGGATGTAGGTTGGAAGAGACTGGACAAGGGGAGAAAAAATAGAGCCGAGATAGGAAGAGATAAGTTCCGTGGGGCAAGAACAGGCTGAAACGATGGGGCTACCAGGGCAATCCTATCTGTGGATCTTGGGAAGGAGGTAGAAGTGGGCTGTGCAGGGTTGGGGGACTATTAGGTTGGTGGTCATGGAGGGAAGATCTCCAGAGGAGATGAGGTCAGTGACAGTCTTGGAAATGATGGCTTGATGTTCGGTAGTGGGGTCATGGCCCGGGGGATGTAGGAGGAGGTGTCAGAGAGTTGGCGTTCAGTCTCTGCAAGGTAGAGGTTAGTTCTCCAAAAACAACAGCACCCCCCTTGTCAGCAGGTTTAATGACGATGTTAGAGTTGAATCTGAGAGAACAGAGTGCTGCAAGTTCAGAGGGAGGTAAGTTGGAGTGAGTGAAGGGAGCAGAGAAATTGAGACGGTCGATGTCATGTCGGCAGTTAGCAATGAAAATATCTAGAGAGGGTAAGAGGCCAGAGGGTGGGGTCCAGGTAGAACGAGAATTCTGAAAATGGGAGAAAGGGTCCACTGTGGTGGTGGGGGGGGGGGCGGTGGTGCTAAGACTCCTGGCCAAAAAAGTGAGCACGGAGACGAAGGCGACGGAAAAAGAGCTGTGCATCGTGCCAAGCTCAATTCATTGAGGTTGGTATGTAAGGGGATGAAGCTCAGGCCTTTGCTGAGGACTGATCATTCGGGGTCAGAGAGGGAGAGGTCAGAGGGGATAGTGAAAACACGGCAGGGAGTGGGATTGGAAGAAGGGATGGGGTCAGAGGAAAGTGAAGGGGAAGAAGGTGGGCATTGGCATCCAAGAGTTGTTGAAGTTTGCGATCCTTGATACCTGAAAGGAAGAAAAAAAGTTTTTTGTGTATTAAGGTAGCTATCTCACCCCAGCATTTCTATAGACATAAGTGTCTGCAATCCATATTGTTCTCAGTTTAGTTAACATTTGTTATTCCTATGTAAGTTATGGGGATCAATTTGAAAGTTCCTGTGCTGGGATAAGTCATAAATATGATTTTTGTGAATCTTCCCTTTAGTCATCACAAAAACGTAAAAGACAAGGATGAGGAAAGCTCATCTCCCTAAGCTTCTTGCTGTCCCAGACTAGGATCCAGATGTGTTTTGAGCTTCCCTGAAGATTGTAGCTCTATTACCCTGCCTGGCACATTATTCTAGACATTTGTCATTAACTTCTGGTATCTTATCTAAATTTATTCTTCTCCGGTTTATATTTATGACCTCTGTTGTGCCTATTATTTTGAAGTAATGTTCAGGTTAAAAATATCAACCAAGTTGTACAATGTATTATATACTTCAATGAGGCATATGTGTAGCTGCAGATTATTCCTCAATAAACCCAAAACACTAATGAAATAATTGTTACGAAGAAAGTACAGTCTACTTTTGCCCTAGATTCATAAATGTTATAAAAGGAGATTGATATCTGTAAACTCTCTCAGACCCTCATGTTATCATCATATTTGCTTTAAAACTGCTGCTAGAGTCTCTCAGAACAGAGGTTTTCTGTAGAACTCTACTCCTTTAACATTGTCAAGTTTAACTCCTTTGAGGGACATTGAAGTATGGGCAGCTTTTTTCATTCATGATGTCACTGGAGTCAAACTTTATGTTGTCACAGGAAGGGAGTTCTACATAGAATATCTGTTCCAAAGTAGCTGCAGCCAGCAGTTCTAAAGCATACAACAGGGTAACAAAAGGGTGAGTTGAGAAAATACCGGTAAGTGTAAAAAATATCTATCTCTCTTTCTGACATATAGAATTTTGTGGCATTCAGTCAACTATACCTCCCCTTTAATCCTACTGTGTAAACAGCATGAAATGCAATGACTGATATCTATCTACATTGTAGCCATTACAGAGACATGGTTGCAAGGTGACCAAGGCTTGGGAACTGAATATTCAGGGGTATTTGACATTTTGTAAGGGTAGGCAAAAAGGAAAAGGAGGTGGGGTAGCTCTGTTAATAAAGGATGAGATCACTGCAGTGGTGAGGAATGATACTGGCTCAGAAGTTCAAGATGTAGAATCAGTTTGGATGGAGATAAGAAATAGTAAGGGTAAGAAGTTACTGGTGGGAGTAGTATATAGGCCCCCTAACAGTATCGATACTGTAGGACAGAGTACAAATCAAGAAATAATGGGGGCTTGTAAGAAAGGTACTGCAATAATCATGGGCGATTTTAATCATCATATAGATTGGACAAATCAAATTGGCAAGGGTAGCCTTGAGGATGAGTTCATAGAATGTATTCGGGATAGTTTCTTAGAGCAATACGTTGAGGAACCAACCAGGGAGCTGGCTATTTTAGATTTGGTATTGTGTAATGAGACAGGATTAATTAATGATCTCATAGTATAGGATCCCCTAGGAAAGTGTGATCATAGCATGGTAGAATTTCAAATTCAGTTTGAGGGTAAGAAACTTGGGTCTGAAACTAGTGTCCTAAACTTAAATAAAGGCAATTACAAGGGTATGAGGACAGAGTTGGCTAAAGTGGACTGGGAAAATAGATCAAAGGGTAAGACAGTAGATCAGCAGTGGTAGACATTTAAGGAGATATTTCATAAATCTCAGCAAAGGTATATTCCAGTGAGAAAGAAAGGCTCTACAAGAAGGATGCAGCATCCATGGCTAACTAAGGAAGTTAAGGATGGTATCAAATTGGAAAAAAAAGGCATGCAATGTTGCGAAGATTAGTGGTAGGCCAGAGGATTGGGAAATTTTTAGAAACCAGCAAAGGATGACTAAAAAAATTATAAAGAGGGTGAAGATAGAGTATGAGAGTAAACTAGCAAATAATATAAAAACAGACAGTAAGAGCTTCTACAGGTATATAAAAAGGAAGAGAGTAAACGTTGGTCCCTTAGAGGATGAGACTGGGGAATTAATAGTGGGAAATAGAGAAATGGCAGAGACTAAACGGCAGAGACTAAACAATTATTTTGGATCGGTCTTCACGGTAGAAGACACTAAAAACATCCCAAGAATAATAGATAATCAAACGGCTATAGGGAGGGAGAAACTTAAAACAATCTCTATCACTAGAGAGAAAGTACTAGGCAAACTAATGAGGCTAAGGGCCAACAAGTCCCCTGGACCTGATGACCTGCATCCTAGGGTCTTAAAAGAAGTGGCTGCAGAGATAGTGGATGCATTGGTTGTAATCTACCAAAATTCCCTGGATTCTGGAGCGGTCCCAGCGGATTGGAAAACCGCAAATGTAACGCCACTATTCAAGGAAGGAGGGAGACAGAAAGCAGGAAACTATAGGCCAGTTAGCCTAACATCTGTCATTGGGAAAGTGCTGGAATCCATTATTAAGGAGGTAATAGCAGGACATTTAGAAAATCATAAGACAATCAAGTAGAGTCACCATGGCTTTATGAAAGGGGACTCGTGTTTGACAAATTTGCTAGAGTTCTTTGAGGATGTAACGAGCAGGGTGGATAAAGGGAAACCAGTAGATGTAGTGTATTTGGATTTCCAGAAGGCATTCGATAAAGTGCCACATAAAAGGTTACTGCACAAGATAAGAGCGCACGGGGTTGGGGGTAATGTATTGGCATGGATAGGGGATTGGCTAACTAACAGAAAACAGAGAGTCGGGGTAAATGGGTCATTTTCCGGTTGGCAATCAGTAACTAGTGGGGTGCCACAGGGATCAGTGCTGGGGCCGCAACTATTTACAATCTATATTAATGACTTGGATGAAGGGGCCGAGTGTACTGTAGCCAAATTTGCTGATGACACAAAGATAGGTGGGTTAGCAAGTTGTGAGGAGGACACAGAGAGGCCCAGAAATTCGGGTCCCCACGCGTGAGTACGCACTGGGTACTCGCGTAGGCCCAACGAAAGTGCCGGTTTCGTGCATGCACTGCACATGCGCGGGAAACCGGAACTTCCGTTCCCTTGAAAGAAGGGGTTGACAGGTGGAACGCGTGCGCCGGAGAGGCAGCCCGTGCGCATCGAACTTACATTTTTTTTTGCAGGTTTCTCCGAGAGGGTAAGTCTCCAGCAGTTACACTTTTAAACAGCAGGCACAAGGCCTGCTTTTAACAAGGTAAGTGGCGAATTAATTAAAATTAAAACATTTTTTCCACAGGTTTATTATTTTTAAATACTTTAAAGAAAGGTAAGTTTATTTTTAGCCCCGTTAGAAAATGTAATTATTTTTTTCAAAAATTTAAATTATTGTTTAAAATAGTTATTTCATGTAATTTATAGTTATTTTAAAAATGTGATGTTTTTTTAAAAATTTATTTGAAGTTTTAATTATGTTTTGGGGCTTATAGTATTTATAGGTTTGACAGCTCTTCCCGTCAAATTTATGAATGAAGCATTCCCTGCTACCATTGGCTCTCCATGGCCCACGTGATCCCAGGGGATGATTCGAACTAACTGCAACCCTGGGATACGCAAGCACTGCGCGCCGGCAGTTGGAGTAGGCCCAGGATCGGAATCCCACGCGGGCCCACAGCTCAACGGCTGGCGCGCAAGATAAGTGCAGGTCGGGGGCTTGCACCCGCGGGAAGCCCCCGACCCGAATTTCTGGGCCAAAGAGCCTGCAAAGGGATATAGCTAGGTTAAGTGAGTGGGCAAAAATTTGGCATATGGAGTACAATGTGGGAAAATGTGAGGTTATCCACTTTGGAAGGAAAAATGAAAAAGCAATGAATTATTTAAATGGAGTGAGACTACAAAATGCTGCGGTACAAAGGGGTCTGGGGATACTAGAACCACAAAAAGTTAGCACGCAGGTACAGCAAGTAATTAGGAAGGCTAATGGAATGTTGGCCTTTATTGCAAGGGGTATGGAGTATAAAAGTAGGGAAGTTTTGATGCAACTTTACAGGGCGCTGGTGAGACCGCACTTGGAGTACTGCGTACAGTTTTGGTCTCCATATTTAAATAAGGATATATTTGCATTGGAGGCAGTGCAGAGAAGGTTCACTAGGTTGATTCCTGGGATGAAGGGGTTGACGTATGATGAAAGGTTGAGCAGGTTGGGCCTATACTCATTGGAGTTTAGAAGAATGAGAGGTGATCTTATTGAAACAAATAAGATTCTGAGGGGGATTGACAGGGTGGATGCTGAGAGGATGTTTCCCCTAGTCGGGGTATCTCGAACTAGGGGGCATAGTTTCAGAATAAAGGGTCGCCCATTTAAGATGGAGATGAGGAATTTCTTCTCTCAGAGGGTCGTGAATCTTTGGAATTCTCTACCCCAGAGAGCTGTGGAGGCAGAGTCATTGAATATATTCAAGGCGGAGATTGACAGATTCAAGGCGGAGATTGACATACATTTGAACTACAAGGGGTATGGGGAGAGAGCGGGAAAGTGGTGTTGAGGCCAAGATTGGATCAGCCATGATCTTATTGAATGGCGGCGCAGGCTCGAGGGGCTGATTGGCCTACTCCTGCTCCTGTTTCTTATGTTCTTATGTTGCCTACAGCTGTCAGCAAAAGAACAGTGAAAACTAAATTTTTTAAAACGCATAAAATATTTTTTTTAAATACCAGGGAGGGAATTTAGCGAGTAATCTAACTGAGAGTTCGAATTACATCATAAACCACAAGCTAATCAAATACAGGAAACTTTCAATTTACCGGCACCTAAATAACCGGAAATCTCGGTTAACTGGCAAAATTCAGGAGTAGGTTCAGGTAAGTTTTACTTCATATTGTACTTGCCTTCCTCGATCTGTTGCTGTGCAAGGGTGTGGCTGCAGCTGTTGCTAAGCTACAGAGACACTTGGACCTTGTGGCCATTGTTCTGCACCTGTTGCTAAGCAACAGGGTTTGTTGCTTTATACGGAGCTCTCAGCTCTCCATATCTTTTACTATAGCTCTCGGTTATCCGGAATTTTTGATGAACCGACACCACGTCGATCCCGTCGGTGCTGGATAAAAAAATGTTTCCTGTAATATCTTTGCTTAAAAACTTTCAACATAGCAATAAAGAGAAAACATTTGCCATCTAAACATACTAGTTTGAAACAAACTCTTAAAGTTTACTTTTTTCTGTCAGTGTTGTTTCTGCAATTCACTATGTTGGATCACTTATTTCACACCTAATTTATGTTGCCAGATAAGCGAAGGTGTCTTATACCAACTACATTGCCTCCTCCTCCGAACACAAACAACATGTATTCGTAGTAAAATGTCTCAAGGCGCGTCACAGTAGTGTTATCAAACAAAATTTGACACTGAGCCACATAAGGAGATATTAGGAAAGGAAAGGGGTTGGTTTTAAGGAGCTTCTTAAAGGAGGAGAGAGAGATAGAGAGGCGGAGAGGTTTAGGGAGGGAATTCCAGAGCTTAGAGCCTAGGCAGCTGAAGGCAGGGCTGCCAGTGGTGGAGCGATTAAAATCAGGAATGCACAAGAGGTGCAAGTTAGGATATGGGTAGCAGAGATTCGGATGAGCTCAGGTTTATGGAGGGTCGAAAATGGGAGGCCAGCCAGCAGAGCATTGGAATAGTCACGTCTAGCGGTAACAAAGGCAAGGATCAGGGTTTCAGCAGCTGATGAGCTGAGGCAGGCTCGCAGATGGGCAGTGTTACGGAGGTAGAAGCAGGTTCTTTTGGTGATGGTGTGGCATATGTGGTCAGAAGCTCATCTCAGTGTCAAATGACACCAAGGTTGTGAACGATCTGTTTCACCCTCCAACAGTTGCTAGGGAGACGGATGGAGTCGGTGGCTAGGGAACGGTGTTTGTGGCATAAAAAATGTTAAATTTCAGGCAGACAGCACATCTTTTGTGATGCTGCAAGTCTGATTGAGGCAAACCTTTTTTTCTTTCGGAGTGACTGAACAACATGGCCAAACTGCATCATCGGCGACATTGCAATGACTGTTGACACCACAACCATATTAACAACACGGCCAACCTGCACCACGTCAATAGATGCGTCCTATTTCTGAACACTTAACTCTGAAATCAGAGCTACACCAATTTACTTCCACTTATAATGATTGGAATTGAAGACGTGCATTATAGAAAACACTATCCTGTGTTTGCCTGTATATTTGTCAGTAGCGGTTTCTAACCCTAACTTGAACGACTGATCCCTAACCCCTAATTATAAATCCTAAATTGTGTAGTTTCTAAACCTAGCCCTAACACTCTAACCCCCTAATCCTAAATCGCAGAGTGTCAATGTGCCATCATCGATGGTGCAGGTCGACTGTATTTATACTTTTTTCTCTGCAGATTTAGATACAAACAAAACAGCAAATATGTAATCAGAATACAGAATGTTACTGTCTCTCTTTTCATTATCTGAAAATCAGGACTGTCTTATTTGTCATTACAGAACCAACTGCACGATTTTTAGATTCACATTTATTTCCTTCTAATCTCTATTAATTGCAGTGTTCAAAAAGAAAGTCTCTGGGCAGCTACTAGGCAGCTGTGATCACAGTAGCTTATATTTTTCATATAAGAACACTGTTTAATTGCCTATCTTTAGTGCTTGGAAGTCACATCTGGTCAGCTTTCCAACCCTATTGTTTAAACCTGAGGAGATTCTGCCAGGGCCACTCGGCTCCAGACCTAATTTCAGCCTTGGTCCAAACTTAGACAAAAGAGCTGAATTCCAGAGATAAGGTGAGAGTGACTACCCTTGACATCAAGATACCATTCAAATGAGTATGGCACCAAGGAGCCCTAGTAAAACTGAAGTCAATGGGGATCAGGAGGAAAACTCTCCACTGGCTAGAGTCATACCTGGCACAAAGAAAGATGGTTATGGTTGTTGGAGGCCAATCAACTCAACCCCAGGTCATCGCTGCAGGAGTTAGTCATGTCAGAAGTGGAGCTGTTTGCTGATGATTGCACAGTATTCAGCTCCGTTTGCAATTCCTCAGATAATGAAGCAGTCCATGCCCACGTGCAGCAAGACCTGGACACCATTTAGGCTTGGGCTAATGCATGGCGTGAATGCTACTTGCCACTTAACTGTCAGGCAATGACCATCTCCAACAAGAGATAGCCTAACCACCTCTCCTTGATATTCAATGGAATTACCTTCGACAAGTCTCCCACCATCAACATTCTGGGGGTCACCATTGACCAGAAACTCAACTGGACCAGGCACGTAAATGCTCTGGCTACTAGAGCTGGTCAGAGGCTGGGTATTCTGCAACGAGTAGCTCAGCTCCTGATTCCCCAAAGCCTTTCCACCACCTACAAGGCACAAGTTGGAACTGTAATGGAATAGTCTTCACTTGCTTGGATGGGTGCAGTTACAAAAACATCAAGAAGCTTGGTACTATCCAGGACAAATCAGTCACATGATAGGCACCTCATCCACTAGCTTAAATGTCCACCCACTCTACCACTGGCATACTGTGGCAGCTGTGTGTACTAGCTACAGCAACTCGCCATGGCTTCTTTGGCAGCACCTTCCAAACCCGCAACCTCCACCTCTAGGACAAGGGGGGCAGGTGCATAGGAACATCATCACCTCCCAAGTTCCCCTCCAAGTCACACACCATTCTGACGTGGACATATATCATTGTCCCATCAACCATCGTGGTTGAAAATCCTGGAACTCGCAACCTACCAGCATTGTGGGAGTACCTTCACCACACGGCCTGCAATCAAATAAAGCAAGCATGTTGATAGTCCATTACCAAAGAGTGTGTGCATAACACATCTGGAGAGCAAACGGGCCCAGAAATTGTGGGAGGATTGTTACTTTGTTAAAACAAATCCTGTTTCCATTATAAATTATCAAAAGCATGTTTTAAGCTGGATGGTGCACTGTGCAGAATTTTTGGAACTGACATTCTGACCCATAAAAGTGGTGACTATGAATAATTGTGGGTTGACACTTAGCTTAATTGTGTCAGCCTTGGCTCAGTGGTAGCACTCTCAACTCTGAGTCAGAAGGTCAAGACCAGCCATAGTGTACAGATCATACACCCGTTGACCTCACATATGCATAGTTGCCAACTGTTCACTTTTGGAGCAGACATTCATCTTTTCCAATCCCAGTTTATGTGGGGGGCTGGAAAATAGGTAATTCAGGGGACTACTTTTATACTCAGTGGCTCGCTCACTTCAGCATTGTTATTTTTGTTTTTGCTTCTGGCCAGGCTGCCAATTATCTTGGCTTGTGTGTGTGCGATAGCACAGGACAGGCTTGCACTCTCCTCCCTGCACTGCAATTCCGAGAGCAGCTACATAGGATTACATAGGATATATGGCACAGAAACAGGCCATTCGGCCCAACCAGTCCATGCCGGCTTTTATGCTCCACATGAGCCTCCTCCCGTCTTTCCTCCTCTAAATCTATCAGCATAACCCTCTATTCCCTTTTCTCTCATATGCTTGCCTAGCCTCCCCTTAACTGCATCTATACTATTCACTTCAACCACTCCCTGTGGTAGCGACTTCCACATTCTCACCACTGTCTGGGTAAAGAAGTTTCTTCTGAATTCCCTATTGGATTTCTTGGCGTCAATCTTATATTGATGGCCTCTAGTTATGCTCTTCCCCACAAGTGGAAACATTCTCTTTATATCCACTCTATCAAAACCTTTCATAATTAAAAAAAAACCTCTATTAGGTCACCCCTCAGCCTTTTTTCCAAGAGAAAAGAGACCCAGCCTGTTCATCCTTTCCTGATATGTATACCCTCGCACTTCTGGTATCATCCTTGCAAATGTTCTCTGCACCCTCTCCAGTGCCTCTATATCCTTTTTATAATATGGCGACCAGAACTGTACGCAGTACTCCAAGTGTGGTCTAATCAAGGTTCGATACAGATTTAGCATAACTTCCCTACTTTTCAATTCTATCCCTCTAGAAAGAAACCCTAGTGCTTGGTTTGCTTTTTTTATGGCCTTGCTAACCTGTGTCGCAACTTTTAGTGATTTGTGTATTTGTACTCCGAGGTCCCTTTGTTCCTCTACCCCACCTAGACTCGCACCCTCCAAGTAATAAGTAACCTCCATTAACTTCCTACCAAAATGTAATACCTCACATTTATCTGTGTTGAACTTCATTTGCCAATTATATGCCCATTCTGCAAGTTTATTAATGTCCTCCTGTAATTTGTTGCAGTCCTCCTCAGTATTGACGATCCCTCCCAATTTGGTGTCATCCGCAAATTTAGAAATTGTGTTTTTGATTCCAAAGTCTAAATCGTTAATGTAAATTGTGAACAGCAGTGGTCCCAGCACTGATCCTTGTGGAACACCACAACCCACCTTTTGCCACTGTGAATAGCTACCCTTTACCCCTACTCTCTGCTTTCTGTCTTGAAGCCAGCCAGCAATCCATTCTACTACTTGTCCCCTGACTCCGCGTTCTCTGACCTTGTTCATCAGTATTATGGGGTACCTCATTGAAGGCCTTTTGAAAATCTAGATAAATTACATCTACTGCATTACCATTGTTTACTCTCTCTGTTACCTCTTCAAAAAATTCAGTGAGGTTGGTCAAGCATGATGTTCCTTTCTGAAATCCATGCTGAGTATTCCTTATTATATTTTTGGTTTCTAGATGTTCTTCTGTTTTCTCCTTTAGTAGGGATTCTGTTATTTTTCCTACCACCGATGTTAAGCTGACTGGTCTAGAATTCCCTGGACATGTTCTATCCCCCTTAAATATAGGTATTACGTTAGCTATCTGCCAGTCCTCTGGCACTACACCTTTTTCTAACAAATTATTAAATATGTGTAGTAATGCCCCTGCTATCTCTTCCCTAGATTCTGTTTAAATGCGTGGATGCAATCCCTCCGGACCAGGGGTTTTATCCTCTTTGAGTTTGATTAGTTTATTTAATATATCTCTTTCTTTAATTTTAAAGGCACTTACCTCATTACTCATCACATCATCCAATGTCATGTCCACCTGTTCTATCTCCCTGGTAAATACTGAAGCAAAATAATTATTTAATATATCCCTATCGTTACCTGTGGTCGTTTCCTGTCTATCCCTTAATGGCTGTATTCCCATCCCAACCTTTTTTTTATTGATGTGCCTGTAAAATATTTTACTATTTGTTTTATGTTCCTTGATAATTTAATTGCATAGTTCCTCTTTGCCTCCCTAATTGTTTTTTTGACTTCTCTCCTAATCTTTTCGTATTCTCCCTTATCATGCACTCCCCTGCTGTCTATGTACTTAATGTATGCCTCTTTCCTTACCCTCAATTGTTCCCTTATAGCTTTATTCATCCATGGATTCTCATTATTGTTTAGTTTGGTCTTTCCTTTCAGCGGAATATATTTTTCCTGCACTCTGTTGAACACCATTTTAAATGTTTCCCATAGCTAGTGTGTGTGGGCATGAATGTGACAGAGGGCTGTGCACAGCTACTGTTTGCTTAGGGGGTGCTCTGTAAATCTGGTGGCCACTTGCAACATGATGGATTGAACTGTGCCCATCTCTGCGGTTCTGTGACGGAGAACAACATGGAAGTGATGCGCCCACTCTTTTAATTCATTTTTATGGGATGTAGGCATCGCTGGCAAGGCCAGCATTTATTGCCCATCCCTAATTGCCCTTGAGAAGGTGGTGGTGAACCGCCTTCTTGAACTGCTGCAGTCCGTGTGGTGAAGGTACTCCCACAGTGCTGTTAGGTAGGGTGTTCCACGATTTTGACCCAGCGACGATATACTTTCAATTCGGGATGATGTGTGACTTGGAGGGGAACTTGGAGGTGGTGGTGTTCCCATGCGCCTGCTACCCTTGTCCTTCTAGATGGAAGAGCTTGCAGGTTTGGGAGGTGCTGCCGAAGAAGCCTTGGTGAGTTGCTGTAGTGCATCTTGTAGATGGTACACACTGTAGCCACGGTACGCCAGTGGTAGAGGGAGTTAATTTTTACGGTGGTGGATGGGGTGCCAATCAAGCGGGCTGCTTTGTCCTGGATGGTGTCGAGCTTCTTGAGTGTTGTTGGAGCTGCACTCATCCAGGCAAGTGGAGAGTGTTCCATCACACTCCTTACTTGTGCCTTGTAGATGGTGGAAAGGCTTTGGGGAGTCAGGACGTGAGACACTCGCTGCAAAATACCTAGCCTCTGACCTGCTCCTGTTGCCACAGTAGTTATGTCATAGAGTTATGACAGCACAGAAGGAGGCCATTCGGCCCATCAAGTCCGTGCTAGCTCTCTGTAGAGCAATCCAGTCAGTCCCATTCCTCCGCTCTATCCCTGTAGCCCTGCAAGTTTATTTCTCTCAGTGCCTATCCGGTCTCCCCTTGAAAACATTGAGGCCTAGAAATTCAGTGCCCTTAGCACCGATTTTGCGGCGCTAGAGGGCCTAGCGCTGCAATTGGCGCCGGTTCCTAAATTGCCTGGCGCCCTTCCGCGGCGGTAGACCGGTAGCGCTGCGCCGGCACCGATGACGTCATCGGTGTGCGCAGCGTCCCGGTTGCCGTGGTAACCCGGCCCCAAGCCGAAATTCAGTTGCGGCCGCCTCGCCAGTGGCAGCCGCAACTAAGACTCCGGCAAACGAGTGTTGCCGGAGTCTGCGCCGGCGCTTTAAGGAGGCGCGGCGGCCGGCCGCTTTCCCGCCGGCCGCCTGCCCGCAGCTCCCTCCCCGGACTTCCCCCCCCCCCCCCCCCCCCCCCCCCGCCCGGAACAGATGCAAGCCCGGCACTTGTCCGAGGTGCCGGGCTCATTTTTGATGAGATTTGCGCGGGCCGCGGCCGGGTGCAGGCAGCTCCTCCTTAACGGAAGGAGGAGGCCTGCACTTCCCGAGCCTGCCGCACCGCAGCGGGCGCCGCAATGCGGCGCGTTGCGCCAGTTTTCAGGCGCTAAAACCCTTCAGTAGCGCCGGCAGCCGTTTGGGCGCGGCGCTACTGAATTTTTGGCGCGCGCAAAGGGCTTTAGCGCCGGCGCTAACTTCCGGCGCTAAAGCCCTGGCGCAGCGCAAACTCAATTTCTAGGCCTGAGAGTCTCCATTTCCACCACTTCCGTTGGCAGCGAATTCCAGGTCCTCACCACTCGCTGTGTAAAAAAAGTTTTTCCACATGTCCCCCCTGTATCTCTTGCCCAAAACCTTAAATCTGTGTCCCCTAGTTCTTGTACCATCAACTAGAGAGAACAGCCTTTCGCCATCTAGACTATCCAGATCCGTTATAATCTTGTACACCTCTATCAAATCACCCCTCAAACTCCTTTGCTCTGATGAAATCAAATCCAGCTTCTCCAACATGTCCTTGTAGCTAAGATCCCCCATCCCTGGAACCATTCTGGTAAGTCTCCTCTACACCCTCTCAAGGGCCTTCATATCCTTCCTAAAGTGTGGTGACCAGAACTGGACACAGTGCTCCAGTTGTGGCCTAACCAGCATTTTATAAAGGTTCAGCATAACTTCTCTACTTTTGTACTCAATACCTCTATTTATGAAGCCAAAGATCCCATATGCTTTGTTAACCACCCTCTCAATATGTCCTGCCACCTTCAGGGACCTATGCACATCAACTCCCAGGTCCCTCTGTCCCTGCACACTCTTTAAAACTGTGCCATTAAGTGCATATTGCCTCTCCCTGTTCCTTCTGCCAAAATGCATCACCTCACACTTCTCTGTATTAAATCCCATCTGCCCATTCTGCTAGCCTTTCTATGTCCTGTTGCAGTCGATTGGTTTCATCCTCACTGTTTGCCACACTCCCAAGTTTGGTGTCATCGGCAAATTTAGAAATTCTACTCTGTATTCCAATATCCAGGTCATTTATATATATCAAAAAAGCAGTGGCTCCAGCACTGACCCTTGGGGAACACCACTGTCTACCATCCTCCAGTCTGAAAAACAGCCATTTACCACAACTCGCTGTTTTCTGTCCTTAAGCCAATTCCTTATCCAAGCTGTCGCTGACCCACCTATTCCATGAGCCTCAACTTTGTTAACCAGCCTTCTATGTGGTACTTTGTCAAACGTCTTCTGAAAATCCATGTAGACAACATCCATTGCATTCCCTTCAACAATCCTCTCTGTTACTTCATCAAAAAATTCAATTAGATTAGTCAAACACGATCTGCCTTTTACAAATCCGTGTTGGCTCTCCTTAATTAGCTTAAACGTCTCGTTTCTAAAACTTTACCCACCACTGATGTTGAACTGACTGGCCTGTAGTTACTAGGATTGTCCTTACACCCTTTCTTCTTTACCCACCACTGATGTTGAACTGACCGGCCTGTAGTTACTAGGATTGTTCTTACACCCTTTCTTCTTTACCCACCACTGATGTTGAACTGACCGGCCTGTAGTTACTAGGATTGTCCTTACACCCTTTCTTGAACAATGGTGTCACATTTGCCACTTTCTAATCCTCAGACACCTCCCCCGCATCTAGGGAAGATTGGAAAATTATGGCAAGCCCTTCCACTATCGCCTCCCCCAGTTCCGTTAGCAACCTGGGATGCAAGCCATCTGGACCAGGCGACTTGTCCACTCTAAGCATACCCAGCCTTTCTAGTACATCCTGTCTATCAATTTTCACCCCTTCCATTGCTTCTACCTTTTCCACTTCTGATATTTTGTCAGCATCCACCTCCTTAGTAAATACCGATACAAAGTACTCATTGAGTATTCTAGCCTTTCCCTGCGCCTCTAAGCATATATCACCTTCTTTGTCTCTAATAGGCCCCACCCCGCCTCTTACTACCCGCTTACTGTTTACATGCCGGTAGAAGATTTTTGGGTTCCCTTTTATGTTAACTGCCATTCTACTCTTATATTCTCTCTTTGCCAGTCTTATTTTCATCTTCACACCCCCTCTCAACTTACTGCATTTGGTCTGGTTCTCCCTTGAAGAATTCACCTGACATTCATCATACACCCTCTTTCTTTGTTTCATCATCTTCTCTATCTTCCTCGTCATTGAAGGAGCCCTTGCTTTGGTTCCCTTACCTTTCCCTCTTGTTGGAACGTACCTAGCCTGTACTTGGAACATCTCCTTAAAGATTACCCATTGTTCCGTTACAGTTTTTCTTGTCAATCTTTGGTTCTATTTTACCCTGGCTAGATCCTTTCACATCCCATTGAAGTTAGCCCTATTCCAGTTTAGAAGCTCCAGTCTAGATTGTTTCTTGCTCCTCTCCGTTGCTAATCTAAATCTTACGATACGATGATCACTCGTACCCAAGTGTTCCCCCACAGACACTTGGTCGACCTGGCCGACCTCATTCCCCAGCACCAGATCCAGCAATGCCTCCTTCCTAGTTGGACCAAGAACATATTGATCAAGGAAATTCTCGTGAACACATTTCAGAAATTCCTCCCCCTCCTTTCCCTTTACCCTAGCATTATCCCAATCGATATTTGGGTAATTAAAGTCCCCCAATATCACCACTCTATAGCTCTTGCATATCTCTGCGATTTCCCTGCAGATTTGCTCCTCTATCTCCCTCTCACTATTTGGAGGCCTATAGAATACCCCCAATAGTGTGATCATACCCGTTTTGCTCCTCAACTCTAGCCAAATGGATTCTGTCCTTGTCCCCTCAAGAACATCCTCCCTTTCCAACAATACAATGTCTTCCTTAATCAGCACTGCCACCCCACCTCCCTTTTTTCCTTCCCTATCTTTTCTGAACACCTTGTACCCTTGAATATTAAGTGCCCAGCCCTCACCGTTTTTAAGCCATGTTTCCGTTATTGCCACAACATCATATTGCCACACAGCTAATTGTGCTTGTAGCTCACCAACCTTATTCACCACACTTTGTGCGTTTACGTACATGAATTCTAAACCCATTTTTTGTAGTCTTTCTTTGTCTGCTCCTATCTAATATGGTACTACTTCCGCCTCTAGTACTACTTTCTTCTCTAGTACTATCCAACACGCTCACTCTTTTATGCACCTTATTCCTCTTTTCTGCTCCTATATGCTGGTGCCCACGCTCCTGCTAAGTTAGTTTAAACCCTTCACAACAGCACTAACGAACCTCCCCGCGAGAATATTGGTCCCGGCTCTGTTGAGGTGTAACCCGTCCAGCTTGTACAGGTCCCACCTTCCCCAGAAACGGTCCCAATGCCTCGGGAATCTAAAGCCCTCCCTCCTGCACCATATCTCCAGCCACGCATTCATCTGTTCTATCCTCCTATTCCTGTAATCACTAGCATAGAAACAGAGAAGATAGGAGCAGGAGTAGGCTATTCGGCCCCTCGAGCCTGCTCCGCCATTCAATGAGATCATGGCTGATCATCCAAATTCAGTACCCTGTCCCTGCCTTCTCCCTTTAGCCTTAAGAAATATATCTAACTCCTTCTTGAATATATTTAATGAATTGGCCTCAACTGCCTTCTATGGTAGAGAATTCCACAGGTTCACCACTCTCTGGGTGAAGAAATTCCTCCTCATCTCAGTCCTAAATGGCTTACCCCTTATCCTTAGACTGTGACCCCTGGTTCTGGACCCCCCCCCCCCGCCATCGGGAACATCCTTCCTGCATCTAGTCTGTCTAGTCCTGTTAGAATTTTATAAGTTTCAATGAGATCCCCTCTCATTCTTCTAAACTCCAGCGAGTATAAGCCCAATTGACCCAATCTCTCCTCATACGTCATTCCTGCCATCCTAGGTATCAGCCTGGTGAATCTTCGCTGCACTCCCTCCATGGCAAGCACATCCTTCCTCAGATAAGGCGACCAAAACTGCACACAATACTCAAGGTGTGGTCTCACCAAGGCCCTGTACAACTGCAGCAAGACATCCTTGTTCCTGTACTCGAATCCTCTCGCTACGAAGGCCAACATACCATTTGCCTTCTTAACCGCCTGCTGCACCTGCATGCTTACCTTCAGCGACTGATGCACAAGGACATCCAGGTCTCATTGCACTTCCCCTTCTCCCAATCTATTGCCGTTCAGATAATAATCTGCCTTCCTGTTTTTGCCACCAAAGTGGATAACCTCGCATTTATCCACATTATACTGCACCGGCCACACATCTGCCCAATCACCTAACCTGTCCAAATCATACTGGAGTTTCTCAGCATCCTCCTCACAGCACACACGCCCACCCAGCTTTGTGTCGTCAGCAAATTCCCCATTTTCTCTGTACCACCTTTTTTAAATATTGGTGTTACATTAGCTACCCTCCAATCCATGGGAACTGTTCCAGAGTCTATAGAATTTTGGAAGATGACCAACAATGCATCTACTATTTCTAGGGCCACTTCCTTTACATTATTGTCTGCTACCCTCCTTACCATTCCCACCTCCAGCACTACTGAGATCCATGCAATGTTTTTGCTACCTTGACTCTCCAAAGCCTGCCTCACTTGCCTCTTGAGCTCCACACTATACAAACTCCCGAAGTCAAATTTCCACCACTTAAACTCTGTTCTGTTTGGCTATCTCCCTGTCCTAGCACATTGAATCTGAATGATCATTGTAAGACGTTCAGATTAGAGTCATAGAGAGAGTCATAGAGTAATACAGCACGGATAGAGGCCCTTCGGCCCATCGTGTCCGCGCCGGCCATCAAGCCCTGTCTAATCTAATCCCATATTCCAGCATTTGGCCCGTAGCCTTGTATGCTATGGCATTTCAAGTGCACATCCAAATGCTTCTTAAATGTTGTGAGGGTTTCTGCCTCCACAACCCTTTCAGGCAGTGAGTTCCAGACTCCAACCCACCCTCTGGGTGAAAAAGTTATTTCTCAAATCCCCTCTAAACCTCCCGCCCTTTACCTTGAATCTATGCCCCCTAGTTATTGACCCCTCTACTGAGGGAAAAAGCTCCTCAGCATCCATCCTATCTATGCCCCTCATAATTTTGTACACCTAGATTGTCTGACAATTTATAGAGTTCAGACCCATGGAACAGACAACTCGAAACAAAGGGCAGGATTTTCATTCTGCCGTGGAGTCGGGATTGGAGGCGTGCGGGGGGTTAAAATTCCGAAATCAGGGGTCCCTTTATCTGAATGCATGTAGCATTCATAACAAAATGGACGAGTTAACGGCACAAATAACTACATATGGGTATGATCTTGTGGCCATTACAGAAACATGGCTGCAGGGTGACCATGACTGGGAATTAAACATACCAGGGTATTTAACAATCAGGAAGGACAGGCAGGAAGGAAGGGGAGGTGGGGTGGCTATGTTAATAAAGGAAGGAATCACTGTAATACAGATAAATGATATTGGGTCAAAGGATCAGGATAGTGAAACAGTTTGGGTGGAGATAAGGAATAATAAGGGGAAAAAAACACTAGTGGGCGTAGTCTATAGGCCTCCTAACAGTTGTAACTCTGTTAGACGGAGTATTAATCAGGAAATAGTTGGGGCTTGTAATAAGGGAACAGCTATAATTATGGGGGATTTTAACTATCATATTAACTGGACAAATCAAATTGGGCAGGGCAGCCTTGAGGAAGAGTTCATTGCATGTATTAGGGATGGGTTTCTTGAGCAGTATGTAACTGAACCGACCAGGGGGCAAGCAACCTTAGATCTGGTCCTGTGTAATGAGTCAGGATTAATTAAAAATGTCCTAGTAAAGGATCCCCTTGGAATGAGTGACCATAACATGGTTGAATTCCATATTCAATTAGAGGGTGAGAAGGTTGGATCTCAAACAAGCGTACTGAGCTTGAATAAAGGAGACTATGAAGGTATGAGAGCGGAATTGATTAGAGTGGACTGGGAAAATAGATTTAACGGGTAAGACGGTACATGAGCAGTGGTGTACATTTAAGGAGTTATTTTACAACTTTCAAAAAATATACCACTGAGGAAAAACGGGTGTAAAAGAAATGATAGCCATCCGTGGCTAAGTAAAGTAATTAAGGATAGTATCCGACTAAATACAAGGGCATATAAGGTAGCCAAATCTAGTGGGAGGATAGAAGATTGGGAAGTCTTCAAAAGACAGCAAAAAATAACTAAAAGATTAATTAAGAAAGGGAAGATAGATTATGAAAGTAAATTAGCAAAAAATATAAAAACAGATAGCAAGAGTTTCTATAGTTATATAAAAAGAAAAAGGGTGGCTAAAGTAAATGTTGGTCCCTTAGAGGATGAGACAGGGAAATTAATGGTGGAAAACATGGAGATGGCAAAAACGCTGAACAAATATTTTGTTTCAGTCTTTATGGTAGAGGACACTAAGAATATCCCAACACTGGACAAACAGGGGGCTCTAGGGGGGGAGGAGCTAAATACGATTAAAATCACTAAGGAATTGGTACTCGGTAAAATAATGGGACTCAAGGCAGATAAATCCCCTGGACCTGATGGCTTACATCCTAGTGTCTTGAGGGAAGTGGCGGTAGGGATTGTGGATGCATTGGTAATAATTTTCCAAAACTCCCTGGACTCCGCAAAGGTCCCGGCAGATTGGAAAACTGCTAATGTAACACCCTTATTTAAAAAGGGTAGTAGGCAGAAGGCTGGAAACTATAGACCAGTTAGCCTAACATCTGTGGTTGGTAAAATTTTGCAGTCCATTATTAAGGAGACAGTAACGGGGCATTTGGATAAACATAATCTAATAGGACAAAGTCAGCATGGTTTTATGAAGGGGAAGTCATGTTTGACAAATTTGCTTGAGTTCTTTGAGAACGTAACATACAGGGTGGATAAAGGGGAACCAGTGGACGTAGTGTATTTAGACGTCCAAAAGGCATTTGACAAGGTGCCACACAAAAGATTATTGCTCAAGATAAAAAATCACGGGATTGGGGGTAATGTTCTGGCATGGGTGGAGGATTGGTTATCTAACAGAAAGCAGAGAGTTGGGAGAAATGGTTCATTCTCAGACTGGCAATCAGTAACTAGTGGTGTTCTGCAGGGGTCAGTGCTGGGTCCCCAACTCTTTACAATCTATATTAACGATTTGGAGGAGGGGACCGAGTGTAACATATCAAAGTTTGCAGATGATACAAAGATGGGAGGGAAAGTAGTGAGTGAGGAGGACATAAAAAACCTGCAAAGGGACATCGACAGGCTAAGTAAGTGGGCAGAGATTTGGCAGATGGAATACAATACTGGAAAGTGTGAGGTTATGCACTTTGGCAGGAAAAATCGTAGAGCAAGTTATTATCTTAATGGCAAGAAACTGGAAAGTACTGAAGTACAAAGGGATCTGGGTGTCCTGGTGCACGAAACTCAAAAGGTTAGTATGCAGGTGCAGCAAGTGATTAAGAAGGCCAATGGAATGTTGGCTTTCATTGCTAGGGGGATAGAATATAAAAATAGGGAGGTATTGCTTCAGTTGTACAAGGTATTGGTGAGACCGCACCTGGAATACTGCGTACACTTTTGGTGTCCATACTTAAGAAAAGACATACTTGCTCTCGAGTCAGTACAAAGAAGGTTCACTCGGTTAATCCCGGGGATGAGGGGATGGACATATGAGGAGATGTTGAGTAGATTGGGACTCTACACATTGGAGTTCAGAAGAATGAGAGGCGACCTTATTGAAACATATAAGATTGTGAAGGGGTTGGATCGGGTGGATGCGGGGAGGATGTTCCCGATGATGGGTGAAACTAGAACTAGGGGGCATAGTCTTAGAATAAGGGGCTGCTCTTTCAAAACTGAGATGAGGAGGAACTACTTCATTCAGAGGGTGGTAGGTCCATGGAATATGCTGCCCCAAAAAGCTGTAGAAGCTACATCATTACATAAATTTAAAACAGAAATACACAGTTTCCTAGAAGTAAAGGGAATTAAGGGTTACGGGGAGCGGGCAGGAATTTGGACATGAGTCTAGGTTCGGATCGGTCATGGCCCTGTGGGTAGCGGAGCGGGCCCAGGGGCCGTGTAGACTGATCCTGCTCCTATTTCGTGTGTCTAATTCTGTTAGATTCAGGAGATGGTTCTGTGATAGTAGATTGGCGGTTAGGATCAGATCAGCCATGATCTTATTGAATGGCGGAGCAGGCTCGAGGGGCCGATTGGCCTACTCCTGCTCCTATTTCTTATGTTCTTATTCCCGACGGCTCCAAACCACGCCAAGTTAGAGGAGGCGGGCCGTCGGGTTGAAGGACTTGGAGGGGTCGCGATGTCGGTGTTCAGGTGAGTGATGTGTGCATGAGTGCAAAGGTGAGTGTGTTTGGTGTGTCTAAAGTGATTAAATAAGTTTTACATACCTTTTCTTACCTTTTCAGCCTTCCTTCCTTTAGGTTCCGGGAGTCCCTCATCTCACCGGCACAGAAAGCAGAATGGCTGCGAACTGTCAAAAGTGACAGCTTGCAGCTTTCTGTGCAGGAGAGCTTTCTAACTGAGTCTGTGGAGAAGGACTCGGGTTAGAAGTAAGACTGTCAGTGTTTGACAGCTTCAAACAGCTGTGAAACACTGATATTTCATCTGTCAAAAGCTCTTGACAGATGAAATTTCAGTCTGTGACGTCACCTGTTGCCGGGTGGCCCTTAATTGGCCTGCTGAGCCCGCTAGGCGGGCTCAACAAGGTCAATCAAGTTAAAATCACGTGGATTGGCCGCATCTCGATGGAGGCGGGACAACAACCCCTTAAGTTGTAGTCCCGACTCCTGAGTTAAATTCCTGCCCAAAGATTTCAGGGTAAACTTTTCTTTACTTAAATTAGCAAGAGGTTACACGTAAGTACCAAATACAACCCGTACTCAATTCATTTACTTATTACAAGTAAGCACGCACAAATCTAAATCATTTACTTTAAGCTCAAGTGATCATAAGCAACCACATACATACTAACACCAGTGAGAGGTCAAGTCAGCGATGACTAGACATATGACATTAACTGGCAACTGACCACGTTGCCCTTGACTGCTGCAGCGAGTGGTCAATTTACAGCATCTTTTATACCCCAAAACTTGGCAACTCCTCCACCGCATTCATGTCCCGAACTCTCTGAATAGCGTTCTTTTCACTCTCTCAGTTTGCTATCTGTTTTGACACTTAGTTAACCAAAGCCAGGGGTTGGGAAAAGTCCTTGTTTTTGCATCTGAAGGTTGACTCCTTGTTCTCTCAGAACTTTTCAAGATCTTATCTTTTGGAGGGAAAAATAGCTTGCACATTTATTTTACAAATGTTTAGCCAAGAAGTCTTGCCCTCAAAAGCTTGTCAGTACATCAAATTTGGTCACTTTAGGTTCAGTCAAGTTTACCGTGAATGGTGTATTCTTACATCCTCATTACAAATATCTGCATGCCCTCATTTCCCCTCGACCTCTACAACTTCTCACAACCCATGTTCCTTGATCCTTTTAACTCTGGCACCCTGAGCACAACCTCATTCCCTCCATTCACCATTGATGACAGGACTTTCAGCTGCTTCAGGCCTGTTGTTTGTAATTTTATTACATAGAAATACTAAGAAGTTACAACATGGAAACAGACCACTCGACCCAATCAATCTATTGTGACTGTTTACCCTTCACATGAGAAAATAGCCCTAATCACATATACCCACCCTTTTCCCTTCATTCCAATTTCTTTCATCCATCTATCCAATCTATTTTTGACTGTTGACAAAGTTTGTGCCTCTATCACTAACTCTGGAAGTGAATTCCACAGTCTCATAATGCTGTGTAAAGAAATTTCTCTCGGTTTCTGTTCTAAATCTCTTGCATTTAATCTTATATCTGTGGCCCCTCATTCTTGACCCCTTGAGTACTGGAAATAATCTGCTTCTATCTACCCTGTCCCATTCTTTTATAATTTAAAACACTTCTATCATATCGCCCCATAACCTGCGTTGTTCTCACACAAAAAAAGACCCATTTTTATCATCTTTTCTCGCATTTGTATTTCCTCATACCAGGCAGCATCCCAGTGAATCTGTGTTGTACGCTGTCTGAAGCCTCAATATACTTCCTATAGTGTGGAGCCCAGTACTGCACAGAGTACTTTGAGCCCACAGGTTATATTAAGATCTTCTATCAGCTCATCATTAACTCTTGGCTTTTATATTCTGTATCTCTTGTGATAAAACCTAGAATTCCATTTGTTGTTTTTACAGCCTTAACAACCTTTAAATTCATGTGAGCCTGTACCCCAAATTTCTCTGCTCTTCCATGGCACTGAGCCTATTTCCATTCAGAATATAACTGCTGCTGTTATTTTTTTTCTTGCTAAATGCCATGACCTTACTACCTCTCTTCATCTTTAAAAGCTTCCTCAAAACTTAATTTTGTGATCATACTTTCACTTATCTCTCATAACTCTTCAATTACTGATTGCCATTCTTTACTCCTTTATAAAGTGCCTTAGGATATTTTCTACACTAGAGGTGCTATATAAATGTTATTTCTAGGCCTTTTCTAAATTTGCTTTGGCGTTTCATTATTTACTATTTGGGGAAAAAATTATATGATCCTTGTATTTAGGATGTTCCGAGGTACCTGCATTGTGGCAAAGTAGACCTGGTGTAACAGCACTATATTGTAATTACAAATTCTTTTTGCAGCCCATTGTGATACTGTTACCCTCCCAAAAGTACTTTGTGCCAGTATATGTTATCGAGAACTTACTCATAAATCAAATATTCTATACTGTATTGTGTTACCACAGCTTGTATAAAAGTGCATTTTATTGAAATTTGAAATGTTGAAAATCCTTTTCTCATGGGAACTATTAGAGAAGTCGCATCGTTATCAGTTTAAAAGAACCTTTGTTGTAGTAAGAATAAGATTTCCTTTAAAAAAAAAAATTAAAAAAAATTTTTCCTTCCCATTTCACTCAGTTGGATCTTCTGTACCATTCCCAGCTGAGAGGGTTGACGTATTTCCAGGTAATCATCTATGCCATTGTCAAATTGGTTGTTAGCTGTCCGATGATTTGTTTTCACTCCTTTCCCAGGGACAAACACCTGCCTCTTCAGCACTACCCCAGCTTGATATGGGTGAAAAGTTGTATCATACTGCTATGGTGCAGTGTGCTGACTTTCCAATGCATCAATTTACATTACAAAAAGCTGCATTATTGCAAATTAAAAAGTAATGGGGTAGAGTTTCCGCTTTAGGCACAGTCGGGAAATTGCGGTCAAAATGCGCTGGTGAGGTTAGGCTTCAAGTTTCCGCTAAAATTCATCTGCATAATCACAAATTAAAAATCTTCCATGAACCAGTGCAATCGGGCAGCGTAATAGAATGTAATCATTTCATATTTTTAAATTTCCATTAAAAAGTATTCCTTGTTATATTTAAGAGTGGAAACCTGGTGCAGTGTTATTAATGCAGCTGAAAATGGGTTTATCAACAAAAATAAACATTTTTAATAAGGGTGTGCAGCAGCGTTCCCCTTAAGTTGCATGGTCGCGCAGCGCTCCAGGGATCCCGTGCAGCAACTCACCAAGGCTTCTTCGGCAGCACCTCCCAAACCCGCAACCTCTTCCACCTAGAAGGACAAGGGCAGCAGGCGCATGGGAGCACCACCACCTCCAAGTTCCCCTCCAAGCCACACACCATCCTGACTTAGAAGTATATCGCCGATCCTTCATTGTCGCTGAGTCAAAATCCTGGAACTCCCTACCTAACAGCACTGTGGGAGTACCTTCACCACACGGACTGCAGCGGTTCAAGAAGGCGGCTCCCCACCACCTTCTCAAGGGCAACTAGGGATGGGCAATATATGCTGGCTTTGCCAGCGACACCCACAACCCATAAACGAATTTTTAAAAAAAGCCGGCTTTTCAATGCAAAAACCGTGCATTTGCGATATTTTGAATGGCCCGTGCAGCCCCCGCGGGTTCCAAATAATATTAGAGGGAACATTGGTCTGCAGCCTTCCACCTGTGAGTAACCTGATTTAAAATCACTGAAAATTACTTAAAAAAAACGATACTGAACCATTCGCTAGTTTAATTGGTGTACACGAGCCAGTTTCTTAGTAAATTAAATATTTTTTGATGTGGAAAAACGTTTAAAACATGCTTACTAGTACCTGTGCGCCTAAGAAAATGATTGCAATTTGAAGAGCCTTCCCGAATCAGCAGAATCTCGTAATTTTGACCTGGGGACATGGACAGTTTTCTGGGCAGGGTCTGGTTCAGGCAAATTGAATCTTGAACCAGCGTAAAAGATCGCAGAACACACGAGCGTAAGAGGTTTTGGGCGTAACTCACTTGTGTTTCAATTTCCCCGATCTTTTGTGCTGGTTCAGCTAATTCAGCCTGAATTCAGCTGATATGACCAGCGGAAATTCGATCCCAACAATTTTTAAAATTAGTAGCTACTTCAAACTGGTTTCTCATTAGTGCATTCTCAGTCATAGAGTTATACAGCACAGAAAGAGGCCCATCGCGTCCGCGCTGGCCATCAGGCCCTGTCTAATCTAATCCCATTTTCCAGCATTTGGTCCGTAGCCTTGTATGCTATGGCATTTCAAGTGCTCATCCAAATGCTTCTTGAATGTTGTGAGGGTTCCTGCCTCTACCACCCTTTCAGGCAGTGAATTCCAGATTCCAACCACCCTCTGGGTGAAAAAGTTCTTCCTCAAATCCCCTCTAAACCTCCTGCCCCTTACCTTGAATCTATGCCCCCTGGTTATTGACCCCTCTACTAAGGGAAAAAGTTCCTCTCTACCCTATCTATGCACCTCATAATTTTATACACCTCAATCAGGTCCCCCCTCAGCCTTCTCTGCTCCAAGGAAAACAACCCCAGCCTGTCCAGTCTTTCTTCATAGCTGAAGCGCTCCAGCCCAGGTAACATCCTGGTGAATCTCCTCTGCACCCTCTCCAAAGCAATCACATCCTTCCTATAGTGTGGCGACCAGAACTGCACACAGTACTCCAGCTGCGGCCTAACTAGCATTTTGTACAGCTCCATCATAACCTCCCTGCTCTTATATTCTATGCCTCGGCTAATGAAGGCACGTATCCCATATGCCTTTTTAACCACCTTATCCACCTGTTCTGCTGCCTTCAGGGATCTATGTACATGCACACCAAGGTCCCTCTGATCCTCTGTCTTTCCTAGGGTCTTGCCATTCATTGTGTATTCCCTTGCCTTGTTACTCCCTCCAAAATGCATCACCTCACACTTTTCAGGGTTAAATTCCATTTGCCACTGTTCCGCCCATCTGACCAACCCATCTATATCGTCCTGCAGACTGAGGCTACACTCCTCGCTATTTACCACCCCACCAATTTTCGTGTCATCTGCGAACTTACTGATCATACCTTTTACATTCACATCCAAATCATTAATGTAGACCACAAACAGCAAGGGACCCAGCACCGATCCCTGCGGTACCCCACTGGACACAGGCTTCCAGTCACAAAAACAACCTTCGACCATCACCCTGTGCCTTCTGCCACTAAGCCAGTTTTGTATCCAATGTGCCAAGGCACCCTGGATCCCATGGGCTCTTACCTTCTTGACCAGTCTCCTATGCGGGACTTTATCGAAAGCCTTACTGAAATCCATGTATACCTCATCCACACACCTAGTCACCCCCTCGAAAAATTCAATCAAATTAGTCAGACATGATCTTCCCTTGACAAAGCCATGCTGACCATCCCTGATTAATCATTGCCTCTCCAAGTGGAGACTAATTCTGTCCCTCAGAATTTTTTCCAATAATTTCCCTACCACTGATGTTAGGCTCACTGGCCTGTAATTCCCTGGTTTATCCCTACTACCCTTCTTGAATAATGGTACTATGTTAGCTGTTCTCCAGTCCTCTGGCACATCCCCTGTGGCCAGAGAGGTTCTGAAAATTTGTGTCAGAGCCCCTGCAATCTCCTCCTTTGCCTCACACAGCAGCCTGGGATACATCTCGTCCGGGCCTGGGGATTTATCCACTTTTAAGCCTGCTAAAACCGCTAGTACCTCCTCCCTCTCGATGCTAATATGTTCAAGTATATCACAGTCCCCCTGCCTGATTTCTATGTCTACATTGTCCTTCTCCATAGTGAACACAGATGCAAAAAATTCATTTAAAACCCCACCTACATCTTCTGGCTCCACACACAGATTGCCACTTTGGTCCCTAATGGGCCCTACTCTTTCCCTAGTTATCCTCTTGCCCTTATATACTTATATAAAACACCTTAGGATTTTCCTTTATTTTGCTCGCCAGTGTTATTTCATGGCCCCTCCTCGCTCTCCTAATTTCTTTTTTAAGTACCCCCCTGCACTTTTTATACTCCTCTAGGACTTCCTCTGTCTTTAGTCCTTTGTATCTGCCAAAAGCCCCCCTTTTTTTTTGCTATTCAAAGACTGACGGCGAGACTGTCTTTTAATAGATCACATTGCATCATGCAAAATAATTATCTGAAACTCGTGATTGCATGAAATAAAACTACATTGCCAATCTGATGGTTTAAAATTATTTATTGAAAATTAGTTACCAGCTTATACAAGTAATCAAAGTACACGGGACATTTATTAGTCTTGCCTAATTCTACGTCCATCTTGAGATTTCATAAAGCTTGATTTCTTAATTTTCTACAGTTACAGTATAATACTCTTAAGTATATTATTGATTTATCTGAAAGTAAGAGTGAAGACTCCTTTCTTTGTGTGTGATTTGGACCAGTTCACCAGGGACATTTCATCATGGGAAGAAGTTACGTCATTGGGGAGTACAGTGAGAAGTATCTGAAGAAGCTGAAGGCAGAAGAGCGATATGGGACAACTGGTATTTTATTGGGGCAGGTAAGCAAACCTAACCATATTCTGTTGACATGTTAAAAGTGATTACGTGGTTTTAAAACTCGAATTTATTGAAAGATAGAAAAAGGAATGAGCTTGCATTTATTGTCTAAACAAGATAAACAATTTAAACATATCGTAGTGAGTTTTTAGTTTTCCTTTATGACTAAAAATACTTGGGCTGTACAAACACGATTGTCATGGATACCAGTCCAATAGCCCCTCTGCCCTTTAGAGATGTGCTTCACCAGCTGTATTTAAGTGCATTTGCATGAACCTGTGCTCAGTCTCTGTTCGTATGTATTCCAAATGTCAGTGCTTGAATGAAGGAAAGTAACATTTAAACTTTTTAGATTGGCATTTTTTTAATACTTATACATAAGCAATACTGTATCCGAGTACTTCATTATTTAAAAAAACTGGTGCAGGACAGCAATGTCTTGCAGCTTTCTTCTTATGTCTGACATTGTTGCAAATAGAGTGATTGTAACCTCATTCTGAACACTAATTCTTAAACATACAGTTTTAACCAAATCATTTTGTGGTGATCAAACTGTGTGAAAGCATCATGTGCCTTTATACAAGCCCTTCTAGAATGGCAAAACTGAAACATCTTCAAGCTCCTTCAAGAAGAAATGGAGAGAGAATCGGAATGTTCTGGAAGTTGATTTGGAAGGATTACAGTACAGGTAGACTATCCTTTATCCGAAAACCTCGGGACCAGCCGAGTTTCGGATAAAGGAGAATTTCGGATTTCGGAAGGTGGGTCGGCGGGGGTCCGCGGGGGGGGGGTCGGCGGGGGGTCGTGCGCACGACTTACGCTGACGCTCAGCGTAAGTCACTCGGGGTCGGCGGGGGTCGGGGCCGGCGGGGTACGCGGGGGGGGGGGGTGGGGGCGGTCGGCGGTTGTCGGGGCCGGCGGGGTCCGCGGGGGGGGTCGACGGTTGTCGGGGCCGGCGGGGGGGGTCGGGGCCGGCGGGGTCCGCGGGGGGGTCGGCGGTTGTCGGGGCTGGCGGGGTTGTCGGGGCCGGCGGGGGGTCGTGCGCACGACTTACCCTTTATCCGAACTTCCAAAACTGGAACCCTCTAAAAACCGAAGGTTTTTTCGTTCGTACGCACGACTTACGCTGAACGAAAAAACCTTCGGTTTTTAGAGGGTTTCGGTTTTCGGAAGTCCGGATAAAGGGTAGTCTACCTGTACTTGCAATAATCAACACCCTTTTGTTGGAAATATTTCAAAAAGCTATCAAAAGAAACCATTGTAAAGTCTGTGGGTTGTGCAGTTAATAAATACACAGACTTCAGAAGTAACAAACAAACAGGTCTTTACTATTCGAAGGTCCGGGCGAATCTGCCCCAGCAATCCTGCCACAACACTTATATCCTGGTGTGGTCACTATCGGTATTACAGTATACAGAAGCCAAACAAATAGTGCCACACCTAAAGTAGTTCTCTTAAAGGTGAACGGTTACATTCAATAGTTCCCTTAAAGGTAGACGGGTACATACACTACAATCCTCCCTTTTTAGCTTATTACTTACAGAGTCCCCGTTAAACATACATATCTTCAACTTCCTATAAAACAAATTACAGATATAATCTCGGTGGAGTCAATGTCATATAAAACAATTTACAGATATAATCTCGGTGGAAACAGTTCACAGGTTCAGTCTCTGCGGAAACAGTTCATAGATTTAGTCTCTGATCTTGACTCGTTCTGAACAACATTTCTTTGGTGTAGCCGGTTCACCTGGCTCGCGTGACTCCTCCATAGCCTTTTTCTTGACGTAACAGCTTGGACTTTCGTCCTGTTGAACCAGCAGGGCGGACCTTTACAACCAACTGGCTGTCTTGACATTTTCCAGTTTTTCAACTAATTAGCTCCTTTCGTAATGTCCCGCCTGGGATGGTAGAAGTGCTAATATTTTAGACAGTTATTATCTTCTGCTTCTTCTTTTTCTTTTCTGCCTTTTTGAAACTCTCGGAGCTCCTTTCTCGGCTGCCAGCTGTAGCGCCACCAACTCTCTATGTTCCTTAGACCTTAAGTGCTTCATCCGGATTTCAGCACTTTGGGAGTTTTCATCACAAGCTGGGCAGACCACATCCTCGTAATATTCAGTGTCACTCAACAGGTCATGGTAATATTCGGGTTCGTCCTGAGTTAGGCCAGCGAGAGAGCCTTCTTCTTCCTCCTCACCCGTCTGGACGTTAGCTGACGGTGGTTCCTTCCCTAGACATCTTTCTTGAAAAGACTTCTTCATGCATTCATATTCATCCCACTCTTCCTGGGTTATCTGCCATTCCTTCACGACGGACCTCATTTGTGAGTTCAATACCTTCCCTTCCATCGGGAATTGCGTTATCAGGCTATTTAAACCTTCTACTGAAGTAACGGTTTCCACATTCTTCTGTTCACCTTGACGTGATTCAACGTACTTTTGGCATCCTTGTAAAATTTGTGTTGCCACCTCAGCTATCTCCGTGACTTTTGATAGCTCCGAACTCGTTCCCCCTGAAGATTGAAGCCCGTGTTCAGATTGTTCCCCTTGCAGAGTCTTGTCCTTCAGCATATGAAGGAGTTGGCTGACCGTTAACTCTTCCCTGGGAACACGGTGGATCAGAGTCTTCTCCATTTCATCCACCTCTTTCTCCAATACTTCCACCTTACGTTCCTCTTGAACTTTGGCTTTCAGCGCTAGGAAAAGTTGCGCCCTGATGCTCTCTAGTTCATGTTCAGGGACCATTCTTACAGTCTCTGAGTTTCTTACAGTTTCCTTTTCTTCCACTGCAAGGATTCCCAGTTGAATCTGTTCTTCAAGTTGTTGAACCTCGGTCATTGCCGCCTCATATTTGTCTTGGGTGTCCTTCAATGTTTTTATGAGTTCTTGGACATCCTGTCTTTCATGCTCTGCCATGTTTTTCACCTCTAATTTCTCATCTATGGATGGAACTTCTACCGATGAGTCTGTCTTGGCCTTGAGCTCATCAAGAATTTCCTGCAGCCTTTGGACTTCTTGCTCATGTTCAACCTTTAGTTGTTCATATGCTTCTACTGAAACTAGCTTTTCGGAGGCTGCCGAGTTAACCCCCTCCAGAATTGTAGCCTGGGCCTGTTCATACTGTTCTTTCAACTTCTCACACTCTGCTTGTAAGGAGTCGTAGAGAAGAACTGGAATAAAATCCTGGCTTCCTGAAGATTCCTCTTCCTTTGGTTCATTCTGTAAATATTCTAGTTCCTGAACAGCATCAGGGGAATGTGATTGGTATTTGGCCACGATGGCTCTATGGTCGCTCTCTGCTTGAGCTAGCTGTCTCTGTTGTCTTTCCAGGTTCTCCCATTCGGTGTCCCAGAACTTTTCCATATTTTTCATCTCTTGTACGAGACGGTCACTCAACTGTTCTAATTGTTGTCGTACCTTGACATAAGTTTGCGTCCGAGCTCGGTGTTCTTCCGTCGTGGACGAATCCTTTGCTTGAACAGGCTCAGAATTCTCTGTCAACCTGGAGTTCTGCTCTGCAGCTTTATTCTTCTTGGTACCATAAGTCCTTCTGCATGTCTTCGTTTTCTTCCCCATCGTCGGCAAGTCCCTTTTAGCCTTGTCTTCCATATTCGACTTGGTCTTATCATCATCCATTTCAGAATCTGAGCTAATAGCTTGCACCGAGTCCTCCCTCATTATGCAGAACATTCTGGAGGGGGAGGGGGAACAGCCAGTTGTCGTGATACATGTTGGTACCAACGACGTAGCTAAAAAAAGGGAAGAGGTCCTACAAGTAGAATTTCGGGAGTTAGGAGCCAAGCTAAAAAGTAGGACCTCGAAGGTAGTAAGAGTACAGAGAACAGGATAGTTAGGCTAAATACGTGGCTTGAGCAGTGGTGTAAGAGGGAGGGTTTTAAATTTTTGAGGCATTGGAACCAGTTTTGTGGTAGGTGTGACCTATACAAAAGGGACGGTCTACACCTGTGCAGAGATGGAACTGATGTTCTCGGGGTAATTTTTGATAAAGCAGTTCGGGAGCATTTAAACTAGTATGGCAGGGGGCTAGAAACCTATGTAGTGAAATAGAGGAAAGTGAAAGGCAGACAGAAATAAATGATAAAAGGGTGAGGAACAAAAAACAAAGGGCCAAACTAATTCATAAAAAATGTGAGCATAAAAAAAGCCTGAGGGTTTTATACCTTAATGCGAGAAGCATCAGGAACAAGGTAGATGAATTAGCTGTGGAAATAGAGGTTAATAATTATGACCTAATTGGGATTACGGAAACATGGTTGCAGGGTGAGCAGGGCTGGGAGCTTAACATACAGGGGTATTCAGTATTTAGGAAGGATCGACAAAAAAGAAAGGGAGGAGGGGTAGCATTGCTAGTAAAAGAGGGGATAAATGCAATTGAAAGGAAGGATATTAACTCAGTTAATACAGAATCTATATGGGTGGAGCTAAGAAATAGCGAGGGGCGAAAAACATTAATAGGAGTGGTATATAGGCCTCCAAATAGTAAAATAGAGGTTAGGGAGGGCATCACGAGGGAAATTAGAGAAGCGTGCAATAAGAGCACAGCTGTCATCATAGGTGACTTTAACTTACATATAGATTGGACTAGCCTAATCAGTAAAAATAATGAGGAGGAGGAATTCCTTGAGTGTTTGAGGGATGGTTATCTGGATCAATATGTCGAGGAACCAACTCGGGAACAGGCTATATTGGACTGGGTACTGTGCAATGAGAAGGGACTAATCAGTAATCTTGTTGTACGGGGACCCTTGGGTCAGAGCGATCATAACATGATCGATTTCTCACTCGAAATGGAGAGCGAAGAAATTGACTCAGAGACTAAGGTCCTGAATTTAAACAAGGGGAATTATGATGCCATGAGACGGGAACTGAGTAGGTCTGATTGGACAACGTTCCTGGGAGGACTGGAGGTAGATAAACAATGGCAAACATTTAAAGATAGAATGACAAAATTGCAAAAATTGTTTATACCAATCTGGCATAAAAGGAAATCTAAAAAGGTGACTCAACCGTGGATAACAGGGGAAATTAGAGACAGCATAAAATCCAAAGATAGGGCGTATAAAATAGCCAAAAAAAGCGCCAGAGCGGAAGATTGGGAACAGTTTAAGATAGAGCAAAGGAGGGCAAAGGGCATAATCAAGAGGGGCAAAATAGCTTACGAAAACAAGCTGGCGGAAAATATAAAAACTAACTCCAAAAGCTTTTATAAGTATATCAAAAGGAAAAGACTGGTGAAAACCAAAGTTGGTCCATTGCAGTCAGATACGGGGGAATATATAATGGGAAATAAGGAAATGGCAGATCAACTAAATGCATACTTTGGGTCAGTCTTTACGAAGGAAGACACAAAAAACCTCCCTGGGATATCGGGAAAAATAGGGACATTGGCAAAGGAGGAACTGACGCAAATCAATATCTCTAAGGATATGGTGTTAAGGAAGCTAAAGGGATTGAAGGTGGACAAATCCCCAGGGCCTGATAACATGCATCCTAGGGTACTGAAGGAGGTGGCCCTAGAGATAGCGGATGCACTAAGGATGATTTTTCAGAATTCATTAGACTCGGGAACAGTGCCGATGGATTGGAGGGTAGCTAACGTTACCCCACTATTCAAAAAGGGGGGTAGGGAAAAAGCAGGTAATTACAGACCTGTAAGCCTTACATCAGTTGTGGGCAAAATGCTGGAGTCCATCATTAAGGATGAAATAGCGGAGCACTTAGCAAATGGGGACAGGATAGGACAGAGTCAACATGGATTTACAAAGGGTAAATCGTGCTTGACTAATCTATTGGAATTTTTTGAGGGAGTAACTGGTAGAATAGATGGGGGAGAGCCAGTAGATGTGGTGTACCTGGACTTCCAAAAGGCCTTCGATAAGGTCCCACATAAAAGATTAGCATGGAAAATTGAGGCTCATGGGATAAAGGGGAAAGTTTTGGCGTGGATAGGGAACTGGCTGTCAGATAGAAAACAGAGAGTTGGAATAAACGGCTCATTTTCTGAATGGCAGGCAGTAACAAGTGGGGTACCACAGGGATCTGTCCTGGGCCCCCAGCTGTTCACAATTTACATTAATGACCTGGATCAGGGAGTCGGATGCAGCATTTCCAAATTTGCAGACGACACTAAACTAGGAGGGGGGGTGGGCTCAGAGGAAGAGACCAGGAAGCTCCAGAGCGATTTGGACAGACTGGGCGATTGGGCGGATAAATGGCAGATGCACTATAATGTGGACAAGTGCGAAGTTATCCACCTTGGGTGCAGGAACGGGAGGGCAAATTATTATTTAAATGGCAATAGATTGGGAGAGGGGGAAGTACAGAGAGACCTGGGTGTTCTTGTACACCAGTCACTGAAGGCGAGCATGCAGGTGCAACAGGTGGTCAAGAAGGCAAACGGTATGCTGGCCTTCATAGCAAAAGGGTTAGAATACAGGAACAGGGATACCTTGCTGCAGCTGTACAGGGCACTGGTGAGACCACACCTCGAGTACTGTGTACAGTTTTGGTCGCCTCATCTGAGGAAGGATGTTCTTGCCATGGAGGGGGTGCAGCGGCGATTCACCAGGCTGATACCAGGAATGGCGGGAATGACCTATGAGGAGAGACTATGTAGTTTAGGGATGTACACACTGGAGTTTAGAAGATTGAGAGGGGACCTCATAGAAGTGTATAAAATTCTGACAGGTCTAGACAGACTGGATGCAGAAGGAATGTTTCCCTTGGCGGGTGAGAACAGAACTAGAGGACATAATTTAAGGATAAGGGCTAAACCATTTAGGACAGAGATGAGGGGGAATTTCTTCACTCAGAGAGTGGTGAACCTGTGGAACTCATTGCCACAGAGGGCAGTGTACGCCAGCTCATTAAATATATTTAAGAGGGAATTAGATATATTTCTACGGGCAAAAGGGGTTAAGGGTTACGGAGAGAAGGCGGGGACGGGATACTGAATTAAAGGATCAGCCATGATCTCATCGAATGGCGGAGCAGGCACGAAGGGCCGAATGGCCTACTCCTGCTCCTATCTTCTATGTATCTATGTATCTATGTATTATGGCTTTTAGGTAATGCCATTCCATGTCTATTTTCTTAATCCACTCCCGTCCTAGAAGTGGTGGTCCTCCCTCAGGTAATACGTACAAGTTCATTCTTGGGTGTTCTTTACCCCTATCTCTCACCTTGACTCTTATTTTCCCCACGGGGTATACGTTATGCCCCGTGTATGTCTGTAATACGAACTTGGTATTTCTTAAAGGTATGTGAGAGAATAGCCGGTGGTAGTCCCTTCGGTTGATGACTGATAGAGCTGATCCAGTGTCCAGCTCCATTCTTACTTGGACTCCAGCTATTTTTAGTATGACCCAGATGGTCTGTAGATCCGTTTCTTTACCCACATTGTGGATTCTCAGACTACCCAGCTCCTGGTTGTTTGGGTCTGAGTCTGAATTCTGTTCGTCTGAACTCTTCTCAGCCACCTTGTGTACCTTGTACTTTTCTTGTGGTGGCTTCCTTTGATTGTTGGTCTTTTTCCCGGACCGGCATACCTTCGCGATGTGACCCAGTTTGCCACATTTCCTACACTCTTGGTTCTTAAACCAGCATTGATTCTGGTCATGCGTTGTCTTCCCACAACGGTAGCATTTTGTTGTGCTTGAAGTAATTTGGTCCACCCCGAGTGCCGCCGCCTTTAGTTGCATTTCCGCCGTTCCTTTCGCTGCGGCTTCGTGCGATGCAGCTATAAGGACAGCCCTGTCCAGTGTGAGGTCGTTCTCTTCCAGTAGTCGCTTCTGCGTCCCTTCTTTGGACAATCCGCATACGAACTTGTCCCGCAGCGCTTCTGTCAGATTCCCTCCGAACTGGCAGTATTTCGCTAGCCTACGCAGTTCGACCAAGTATTCCGCATTGCTTTCGTCTTTCTTCTGCGTTCTTGCGTAGAATTTGAATCGTTCAGCCAGCATCAACGGTGTGGGGTTCAAGTGGTCCTTCAGCACAGCCACAATCTCTTCGAAGGTCTGATCCGCTGGTTTATTTGGTGCTATTAGATGCTTCAAGAGCCCGTATGTTTTTGCCCCCATCGTGTTTAGCAATGTTATCGCCTTGTCGTCTTCCTCTATTTTGTTGGCTTCGCAATAGATCTCTATGCGTTCCACGTACGTGGCCCAGTCTTCTATTTCAGAATTAAAGTCGTTAATATTCCCTCGCTTAGGCATCTTTCTTCCCTTGGGAGCAGCACCAGTATTTCTTTAAGTATTCTTATTTATTTGTTTGTTTCTAAGATGGCGGTTTTCCCGCGAAATCGGCAGTTTCCCGCTCTTTCCTTCTCTCCCCGCCCACTTCAATGGCGGTATGTCAGTTAAGATGGCGGTTTTCCCACGAAAATGGCAGTTTCCCGCTCTTCCTTTCTCGCCCCGCCCACTTCAATGGCGGTTTCCCGCTTCTGGCGTCTTCTCCGCCTAATGGCGGCTTCCCGCGTTTCTTCCCGGTGGAAGGGGTACGCTTCCCCCACAGCGGACAGGTTCAGCCGCTGGCTGGCTTCCGCACAGCTCCCCTTACTCGGCTCTGTCTTTTCCTCCCGCCCGCACGGCTCTACCGGCGCTGGGTACACCCCGTTAACGGAGGACAGTTCAGCCGCTGGACTGGCTCTCGCGCAGTCTCTCCGTACCCGGCTCTGTCGCTCTCTCTCCCGCACGTTCGGTGCTACCGGCCCTGGGTACCCCGTTGGTGGAGAACAGTTCAGCCGCTGGACTGGCTCTCGCACAGTCTCTCTCCCCTTGCTCGGCTCTGTCTCTCCCTCTCCCGCACGTTCGGTTCTACCGGCTCTGGGTACCCCGTTGGTGGAGGACAGCTCAGCCGCTGGACTGGTTCTCGCGCAGTCTCTCTCCCCTTGCTCGGCTCTGTCTCTCTCTCCCACCCGCACGGTTCCTGTTCGCCTCCCAGCCCTCTCGCAGACCGGTGTTTCCCTCCCCGGCTGCGGCTGGGTTTCTCTTCCCGCGCCTACTCACAGTCTCAGCGCTGCGGTCGCTGCCCGGTTTTCCCGCCAATCGAGGTCCGACTGTCTCACGACGCCGTTGGACCCGACTTTCTGACCGGCTCCGTTCCCCCCCTCGACCGTGGTCGAGTGCACAGCCCTTATCCTCCGGATATTCTCTACACCTTCCCCTACTCACAGTCTCCGCGGCCGCCTTGATTCCAGCTGATCGGCTCACTCCGCACCGTGGTAGAAGGGTAGTCAGTGCCTGTTGCAGATGGAAGCTTTTATTGCTAAAGTCTTCCTCCTTCCTCCGGCTGCAGCCTCGCGTTTTCTTTCAGCAGCACGCCGAGGGCGGTTGCCTCTCTTTGACGCTCTTCGTTGCTTTGGTAGTCTTGCCGCAGGGTACGATCGGACTCGTCGCCACTGTAAAGTCTGTGGGTTGTGCAGTTAATAAATACACAGACTTCAGAAGTAACAAACAAACAGGTCTTTACTATTCGAAGGTCCGGGCGAATCTGCCCCAGCAATCCTGCCACAACACTTATATCCTGGTGTGGTCACTATCGGTATTACAGTATACAGAAGCCAAACAAATAGTGCCACACCTAAAGTAGTTCTCTTAAAGGTGAACGGTTACATTCAATAGTTCCCTTAAAGGTAGACGGGTACATACACTACAACCATAACTTTACTTGGCCAAGTATATTCCATTGACTGTTCTATAATATTGTGAATTTTTAAAAATTAATCTTAATCGCTTGCCTTAGGCCAAAAATGTGAAGGTAAGAACTATGTGTGTATCCACTAACCCTTTACTTGTACTCAAAAGTGTATTTCAAATGAGAGCACAAGAACATTGGAGCTGGTTTTTTTTGAGGGGTGGAAATCACTATATTCATGGTCAACTGAATAGGATTTTCAGAAATTGTGTGCTTTTATTCGTAAATTAATGAGTAATTGTAAGCAGTGGCCAGATTTAATTCTCATATGGTGATAACCCCGTGCTCCACTCAAGTGAGCAATATAGAGCCCTGATCTGTGAAGTGAAATTACAGAATACCTTTTTATTTCGTAGTTGTGCATTCAGATGCATTTGTGTGACCAGACTTTCTACCATTTTTCAGATTACGCCAATGAAAACCTATATAATATTTGCTGCTCGAACCCCACTTAAAGATCAGGCTGAACTTCCACCAGAAAATCCAAATGAAATGAATGCAAATGACATTGAGTGGGTATCTGAGCATGCTCGACAGGTCAGTGCTACATTAAAATAATTTCTGTTATTTAAAGGGAGTAAAAGGTTCTCAGATTTATATTTAAGCTATTTGATCTCCTGTAATGTTGCATTACAGGACCATGTTTTGTCTTCAGATCAAGCAGGGTTGGGGCGGGAGAAAAGGGGAGAGGGAGGGAGTCAAAGAACAGGGAGAGGAAGGCAGTGGGGGGAGAAGGGGACAAGGAGAGGAAGAGGTGGGTAAGAGGCCAGGGGGGACTATTTCAGTGGAATGAGGGAGAGGGTTGGATAAGTACCCCAGTGGGAGTTTTTAAAAAATACAATGGAAGATCAACTGAACATGTACACTAAGATGGTATGCAAAATGCACCAATTGGAGGTAGATGCCCAAAATCAAGAAAAATAATTTCTTTTAAATGTGGAGAAGCCAGTGAAAACTGGATTTCCTAAATTTGTCTCTCCCAAATTAAACAGGTGACTGTTTGCTTTGGTAGCTGTGTTGTCCCTTAGAGATGGCGTGGGTGTCAGGGAATTCTCTTTTCCTCAAAAGTAATATCAATATTGAATGGTCCCAGAATGGGCTGTGGACTAGAATAACAAATCAGCAGGGAGGGGAATGGCAGTGACTGACAACTGGTCCAAGGCAGGTGGAGAGCAGCAATTGATTTCTGAGGGTGCACTGACAGTGGGCTCTGGAAGCAGAGGCCTATAATGGCTGGAGACAGAAGCGAGTAGGGATTAGAACTGGCCCAGAATGGGCTGGCGGTATTAAATAAATCAAAATAGAGGCTCACCAGAAATTCTGCTGGGAGAAAGATTTACAAGAATGATTCCAGGGATGAGGGACTTCAATTACGTGGATAGACTGGAGAAGCTGGGTTGCTCTCCTTGGAGCAGAGAAAATTGAGAGGAGATTTGATAGAGGTGTTCAAAATCATGAGGGGTCTAGACAGAGTAGATAGAGACAAACTGTTGCCATTGGCAGAACAGTCGATAACCAGAGGACACCGATTTAAGGTGATTGGCAGAAGATCCAAAGGCGACATGAGGGGAAAAAAATGATGCAGCGAGTGGTTATGATCTGGAATGCAATGCCTGAAAGGGTGGTGGAGGCAGATTCAATAGTGGCTTTCAAAAGGGAATTGAATAATTACCTTAAGGAAAAAAAAAATACAGGGCTACGGAGAAAGGGCGGGGGAGTGAGACTAGCTGAAGTGCTCTTGCAGAGAGTCGGCACGGGCTTAATGGGCTGAATGGCCTCCTTCTGTGCTGTAACGATTCTCTGATTCTATCTTGTGGAGAGGGGGAGGGAAGAGGCAAACCTCAGACGTGAAGGCTACATAATTTGCAGCAGCCAGAGCACGTGTCCAGATCAATAGGGGCAGTGGACAAAATACCAACATGCAATGGGCAAGTACCCTTTTTCAATTGAACCTGCAGCAAGAGTGCAAAAGTAACAGGGCAGTATTGTGGAGTAAAATTAGGTGGGGATTCAATCAGATTGCATCAGTCCATTGGGTCAGTACAAAGGGGCTATCACATTGGCCCAGAAATTCAGGTCGGAGGCTTCCCCCGACCTGCACTTACCTTGCGCGCCGGCCGTTGAGCTGTGGGCATCTGGGGCCTGGACCAGCTGCCGGCGCGCAGTGCTTGCGTATCCCAGGGGTGCAGTTAGTTCGATGCGTCCCCATGGATCACGTGGGCCATGGAGAGCCAATCGGAGCAGGGAATGCTCCATTCATAAGTCTGACAGGAAGTGCTGTCAAACTTAGAAATACTATGGGCCCCTTCTTCTTACAAAACATCACTAAATCTTCAAATAATTTTTTTTTTTAAATAAACGATAAATTACATGAAATAACTATTTTAAACAATTTTAATTTTTGAAAAAAATAATTTTATTTTCTAACGGGACTAAAAATAAACTTACCTTGCTTTAAAGTATTTAAAAATAATAAACCTGTGGAAAAAATGTTTTAATTTTAATTAATTCACCACTTACCTTGTAAAAAGCAGGCCTTAGGACTGCTTTTTACATGTCTAACTTCTGCAGACTTACCCTCCCGGGAAAACCTGTTTAAAAAAAAAAAAAAAATGAAGTTCGATGCGCACGCACAGCCTCCCCCGCGCACGCGTTTGACCTCTGAACCCCTTCGTTCAGGGGAACGGAAGTGCCGGTTTCCCGCACATGCGCAATGCATGCAGGAAACCGGCACTTCCATTGGGCCTACGGGTGAGTACCCCGTGTGTACTCACCCGTGGAGACCCGAATTTCTGGACCTATATAATGTTAGCTGCAGCCACTATACTTAATGGCCGAGAAATTGGGTTGGGGCGCCAAAGTGACGCAAAAGTCACCTGAGCGCAGGATTTAGCGCAGCGATCGGAGTAATACCGATCGCCAGAAATTCAGTTCCAGTGCCGCTCGAGGGACACGGGGCGAGGCTCGAGGCGCTCTGCGTACCTCTTAGGGCGCTGAAACTGATTATCGCAGCGCAACGTGCCGCAGCACCACACGCTGCGGCACGGCATGCTGCGGTACTGCAGGCCTTCCTCCCACTGTTAAGGGGGAGGTGCCTGCAACAGCGCGATCCCCGCTTGCGAGTGCCGGCAAATGAGCCCGGCACCAAGGAGAAGTGCTGGGCTCTCGGGAAACAGCCGGCAATGCCGCGGGGGGGAGGGGTGGTTAGGAGGCCGGGGACGGAGGTGCTGGCAGGCGGCCGCCCCGCACCTCCACCTTAACTTGCGCCGCTGCCGGCACAGTAAGGCCCCGTGAACCGGGCGCGGGTAGCGAACGGCGCAACTGCGGCGTTCGCTACCAAATATCGCGAATGGGGCGCTGCGCACACCGATGACGTCATCGGTGGCGGCGCAGCGCAAATGCCTAACGCCACCATTAGCGCCCCTACTGAATATCGTGGGAGACGCAGCCAGTGGCGCTACAACCACTGACTGCCTCTTTAGGCGCTAACAGGTGGCGCTACTCACCCAATGTCTCCCCCAATGAGTCATGTAACATTGCGCTCACAATGCCATCTACAGGTGTGATACCATTAGAATTTTGAGACCACGTACTATTTTATAATATACTATTTGATGTCTCTGGGTGTTACATATGGGTAGGAAAGACCAATTAATTTTTTTAAGCAAAGCAGAGTTAGAGACTAGAGGATAACAGATCTAATGTAGGGGAGAGGAAAGGGGGTGGGTGAGGCAATTAGAAGGGGGAGAGGATGAGAGGTGGTGGGGGGAACAGGAGGAGCAGTGGGAGAGGATTGGAGAGGGAGAGGAAGGGAGTATTGAGAGGAATTTAGATTAGTGGGGGTAGGGAATTGAGGAATTGGGGAAGGAGAAATATAACCCATTCAAGGGGGTGCTGTGGATGGAAAATGCAGGTGGGGGGAGGAGGGGGGGCGTTACTGTAAAAGTGGAAATAAAGCCGGGTAGAGGTAGCCTGTGAAGGGCAACCGCAGCCACTGGGGGATTGGTTTGGAATGGGATTAGCAGTGAGTAGAAGAAATCTTGCTCATTAATGAGGGGAGGGGCTGAAATCTTGCCAGTAGTGGGAGGCCAAAAATTTCCATGTGGGGCGTTGTGTTAGCCTAAGTGTTGCTCAGTGTTTGAGGGGGAGGGGGGATTTATGGCCAAGTCACGTACAGCTGTAATGGTGGAGGTCTAAGGCCGAACTCTACAATACCATTAGAATCTTGAAACCACTCACCGTCTTTAATATATTAAAGATTAACTCAATTACATTGAGGATAACATTGGCACAAAACTTGCTGAAGACACACACCATTCTAATGGCACAAAATTCCCAGGAAAGTATGGTGTAAGTGGCTCACTCCACTATTACGCAGCGCCATAATTTCCTGCAAATTATGTGCCGCTCTGCTGTTTACCCTGCCAAAAAGGTTGGAACAGCAAATGTTCATAGCTCCGCCCCCCCCTTTAAAATCAGTGGTGATCACAAGTTTGCTGAACTAACACCTGCAATTACCACGGCCACTTAGACCGTTAAAGAATGGTGCTGGTGGGCTTTCTAATTTAAACATCTATTGCTATTTCATCTCTATTATTTTCATTCCACTGTGAGTTTAAACTTTAATTACATATAACGCTTTCTAGAATCAACTGAATGAATCAATTAGTTTTCCATTTTAAAATAAGTTTTCCATTTTAAAATAAAACAGTACTCTGTTCACTAATGACCCTTTTTACAATCAGGTATGTTATGTTTTTATTTAAGTAATATAAGAACATAAAATATGGCAACAATGCAGAAGGTGCAATTATGTTTGACCCAGAGACGAGAGGCAACGCAAAAATAAAGCTTAACCTCGAAGACCTGTTCATTAATTTGCCTGTATTTTAATTCAGTGTTTGGTTCAAGAATACATCAGCATTATGGATTTAAAGATCAGGCATGATCTAATGAAATGGCGGAACAGGCTCGAGGGGCTGAATGGCGTACTCCTGTTCCTATGTTCCTAAAGGGATGTCAGTTTTGTGGGTTTTAAGGAGATGTTAGGGATACTTTGTGACTATTCCAACCTGTTATTTCTATAGTATGACTACTCACTATAGGAACAGAAAATAATTTTCCAGTCCAAAGTTCACAAAATATATGAGCAAGCCAGGACTAAATGGCAGCAGATCGATTTTAGCACAAGCCTCAACCTTTTATACAGTTGCTAATTACATGTCTGAAACCAAAGGGAAACTATATTTTTACTCTTCATTAAAGATATAAACAGTTCACATTTAATCAGCATTTTTTAAGCCAGGATCAGGTACCTGGCTAATTTTTTTCAAGCCTTTTGCTGTTAGATTTTTCTTTGCCCAAAAACTAATTTCACTTTCATGTTTTGAAAGTTCTCATACCCGTGCTATTAAATCTTTTAACTATAATTCAATTACTGGGACTATCCATTGGCCGTGCCACTTCTGATTCGCTGTTATGCTTGCTGTTACGTATTCTAATCAGTTCTCCAGCAAATTTTGCCATAAATTTGCCACTAGAAGATAATGAGCACAATGGTCTAACTTATGGCTCTTGTTGCCATTGCAGCAAATTCCAGGTCATTGTCTTTCTTAACTTAATGCACTTTCAGCAGTTTATTGGACACAACAAAAGCAACAACAGGTGTACAATCAGTCGTTTGTCTCACTCACATGCACATAGTCTTTTTTTAATATAAATTTTACCTGATTATGGATTTTAAAATGTGTCCTCTAGTTTTCTTCACATCATTTTGAAGCATATTTGAGCAGAAGCTACTAGACTCTTCCATCAGGACAGCTGATTGATTGTAGTGATGCATTTTGGGAAATATGCACTGCATGCGCCAAATTCAGCTCAGGGTCACAGCTTTAGTCAAGAATAACAAGTCCAAGCCTAGGCTTTTGGGAGAGGCTGAGGTCTTCAAGTGAAAAGTTTAATTAAAGCATTAAAAGACAAGACAAGTCAGTGGATAAACTTAATCATATATCATGGTGAATGTCATTTTTTCATTTTTTTTTCAATTTGGGACTTTAGAAGCTCAGACTGAAAAATAAAATGAATAGTGAAACATTTTTCAGAATGCATTTAAACTATTTGTGGGAACCAGGTAGCCAGATTACCAAAAGGTGATATATTCTCACTATAAAAAAGTGAAATGCCACTAAACCTCAGGGCTGCTATATTTTCATAATTTTAACAAGGCATGCTAGACTATCACCATTTTTCAGTTTACTCAAAAAATCACAAGTTTTATTCTGATTTAAATTAGGACATGGTACCTTCATTGTTTTCAGGATTTTGTTTTTTGCTTTTATTTACATATTTGATTTACTGATAAATATAGAATATATATATAAATATATACATTATCCAATTGTTCCCCATGTACTCCAGACTTCCAGGATGTTGCCAGGAGGGATATTGGTACTTGGAGTGTTTCTTATCAGACCTCCAAAAATGTCAAAAGAGGAAGCTCAGGATATTTTTTGGAAAGTGAGTACAAGGGCCGTAGCCATTTTGTTTTGCTATCATTAGAAGCTTGTATGTGCTTTCTATATTATGGAATGTAGATCGAAGGGAACAAGTGTTCATGACAAAGTTTTCAACTGCAGTATTGCCTGGATATATAAAAAGTGTTTAGCATATTTAGGGAAATATTGTTATAAAAATTCTTCTTTTCGGTATCTTCTATATACTACAGAGATAGGTTAGAATGACCCAGATTCAGTCTTTCTAAGGTGTTTTTGATTTTGTGTGCTGGCATATAACTCCTGTAGGGTTTATGAATATTAACATAAAAATAGCTAACATACAGTGACATAAAATAGTTGATATACAGGAAACTTTCTGGTATCCGGGACCGAGCTGGTGCCGTTAGTTCAAAACTGCCGTAGAAACCAGCGCTAATGTTAAAACATACGGAGCTCAGAGCTCCGTGTGAAGCAACAAACCCTGTTGCTTAGCAACAGCTTCAAAACAGTCGGGGCAGCTTGCAAGCATCTAGCTGAAGCTGTTGCTTAGCTACAGAGACGCTTGCAGAGCCAGGACTGGAGAAAAGAAGCAACGAAAAGAAAAAAAATTATCTGAACCGACTCCTGAATTTTGCCGGTAGATAGAGCTTTCCGGACATTTAACCTCCGGATAAACGAAAGTTTCCTGTATTATGCATTATGTGAAAGTGGAGTTAGCCTAAGTTAGAAATTCAGACATTCAGTGCAGACAGGTTGTCAAGGCAACAATGATGAGACATTTCACAGGATCAGGTACAGGAAACTTTGGTTTATCCGGAGGTTGTATGTCCAGAAACCTCGATCTACTGGCAGAAATCAGGAGCCGTTTTGTTAGGTTTTTTTTCTTCTCGTGGCTTTTTTTCCAACAGTCAAAGTCTGTAAAGTCTCTCTGAAGCTGTTGCTAAGCTACAGAGGTGCATCTAAGGTACGGGCCGACTGTTTAGAAGCTGTTGCTAAGCAACAGTGTTTGTTGTCAGATACGGAGATGAAAACCTCCGTATGCTTCAACATTAACGCTGGTATGTCCGGCAGTTTTGATAGATCAGCAACAGCTCAGTCCCGTCGGTGCCGGATATAACAAAGTTTCCTGTAGTTGGAACATAAAAAGATAAGGAGGAAGAACAGGCTTTCTCTTGTTTTTAACCACAATATAGGCTTAAGCAAGAATTAGTGATAGAATAGATTAGATTATAATATGTGATGTTTATACCCTTAACTGTGAAATTAAGAAATAACATAATTAAGTAGGCAAATTAGTTCAGGGATAATGAGAAAATTACTGAAGGAAAGCAACTGAATACTGCTAGGTATCAAGGAATATGTCTTAAATCACAGATTAGAAAGGTTGCAGTTGTCTTTTGCTAGCTTCCTACCAAAATCCAGCAGAGAAGTGAAATAGATGATCACTACAGGATATAATAAGTGAGGGTATACTGATGTAAATGGGCAGCTTGAACATAAGACACCAAGGAGGAGAAATTCACTATTGAAGTATTTGGGGGAATTAACTTTTAAAAGTTTGAAAAGTTAGCGCCAGGCGCTAACGATTTCAAACTTTTGAAAAATTCGCCGTTTGCACTCCAAGAAGGAAGTGGAGCGCTAAAGCGCTCCACTTCCTTCTTGGAGCGCAATTGACAGCAGGCGGGGCGGAGACTTCAGCAGCGCTGCACACTGGGCTGTGCAGTGCTACCGCGTTCAAAGGCTCCTTCCCTCCCTTAAAGGGAACAAAAGAGCATAAGAAATTAGAGCAGAAGTAGGCCATTTGGCCCTTTGAGCCTGCTTCGCCATTCAGTAAGATCATGGCTGATGTTTTACCTCATCTCCACTTTCCTGAACTATCCCGATATCCCTTGATTCCCTTAATATTCAAGGACCTGTTGATCTCTGTCTTGAATATACTCAACGACTGAGCCTCCTCAGCCCTCTGGGGTAGAGAATTCCAAAGATTCACCACCCTTTGAGTGAAGAAATTTCTCCTCATCTCAGTCCTAAATGGCCGACCCCTTATTCTGAGACTGTAACCCCTGTTTCTAGACTCCCCAGCCAGGGGAAACATCCTCCCTGCATCTACCCTGTCAAGTCCTGTATGGTTTGTATGTTTCAGTGAGATCAACTCTCATTCTTCTAAACTCCAGAGAATATAGGCCTAGTCTACTCCAATCTGTCCTCATAGGACAATCCCCCCATCCCAGGAACCAGTCTGGTGAACCTTCGTTGCACGCCCTCTATGGCAAGTATATCCTTCCTTAGGTAAGGAGACCAAAACTGTACACAGTACTCCAGGGTGTGGTCTCACCAGGGCCCTATATAATTGCAGTAAGACGCCTTTACTCTTATATTCAAATCCTCTTGTAATAAAGGCCAACATACCATTTGCTTGCTGTACCTGCATGTTAACTTTCAGTGATTCGTGTACAAGGACACCCAGGTCCCTCTGAACACCAACATTTCCTAATCTCTTGCCATTTAAAAAATGCTCTGCTTTTCTATTTTTCCTACCAAAGTGGATAACTTCACATTTCTCCACATTATATTCCATTTGCCATGTCCTTGCCCACTTACTTAGCCTGTCTATATCCCCTTGAAGCCTCCTTGCATCCTCCTCACAACTTACATTCCGACCCAGCTTTGTATCATCAGTAAATTTGGATATATTACATTTGGTCCCCTCATCCAAATCATTGATGTAGATTGTGAATAGCTGAGGCCCAAGCACTGATCCTTGCGGTACCCACTAGTTTCAGCCTGCCAACCCGAAAATGACCCGTTTATTCCTACTCTCTGTTTTTTGTCTGTTAACCAAGCCTGAATGCATGCTAGTATATTACCCCCAATCCCATGAGCCCTAATTTTGTTTAATAACCTCTTGTGTGGCACCTTATCGAATGCCTTCTGAAAGGGCCATCGCTGCAGGCTCTGCAATATAAAAAGTACCTACCTGGACCACCAAGGCAGTTGCGATCCGCCCGGCACTCAAATTACATAGATAAACTGAACGCAGATTTTTACTTCAAGGTAAATTAGGCCAGTAAAACAAGAGGCCATAAGTTTAAATTACTGAAAATTAAATTTGAAGATCTTAGAAAAAATGTATGCTCATAAGTGGAATAACCTACTGGGGAAGTTAGTTGAGTTACATATCAGAGGAGTTCATAATGCAGTTGGAGTACTAGAGGGGCAAAGTTGATGGCTGAGTGGTCGTTTGCACTCTTATGATGGCGCTGTGTAGGGTGGATGAAAATGAGTTGACTTCTATATGCACTCCAATGCACTTGTAAGTATGTATACAGGCACATTAGCGTTGTCAGGGTAGAACTTGTAGCATAAGGAGAATGCATTTTCTTTTGATGCCAAGAGCTTCTCTTCTGCTGCATTCGTTATGTTGACATCGACTAACGTATCTAGCTTCCAAGATCAATCTGATCAAATTCAAATTGACATCCTGTATGACCTTTCTGCCTCTTTGACACTATTTATGAATCCATTTTTCTCCACCCACTCGCCTTACAGTTGACCTAGGAGGCATTGCACTCATGTAGTTTCAATGTCTTCACCTCATCTTCTCAAACAGTATTTCCTCTCACACTCACATGGCTGCCTCAGTAGTGTCCCAGGGATCCATTCTTGGTTCACCCCATCCATAATTGGCAAACTATCACGTGGCAACAAAATCTACCAGTATAGAGTCACCTTTCACAGGTATGCCAGTGACACCTAACTCTGCCACAAATGTTGATTCTAGACTGTTGCTGTACTATTGGACTGCCTACCCAAGATCAAGTCCTGAATGAGTTGAAATTTCCGACAGCTCAATGTGGGCAAAGTTGACGTTTTTCTTTTTGGCCAGCACTTACGTGCCTTTAGCTTTAACCCAACAACTTTCCTGGCTGCCCACTCAGTCTGGACTAGGTGGAGTGCAATCTTGCTGTTCGTTTGACCCTGAAGTAAGTTTTCAGCACAGCATATAGTCTGTCATCAAGGTCACCATTTCCCCCCGCACCCCTACCACCACCCCCCCCCCCGCATTGTTGCTGAAATCTCACGAACAGCATCATCACCTTGAGGATCAACTTCTTTAACGCTCTTCTTACTGGCTTCCACTCTTCTGTAAAAGCTTTTATAGATATGTGAAGAGAAAAAGATTGGTGAAGTCAAGCGTAGGTCCCTTGCAGTCAGAATCAGGGGAATTTATAATGGGAAACAAAGAAATGGCAGACCAACTAAATTCATACTTTGGTTCTGTCTTCACAAAGGAGGACACAAATAACCTCCCAGAGATGCCGGGGAACATAGGTCTGATGAAAGGGTGGAACTGAAAGAAATCAGTATTTGTAGGGAAATGGTGTTAGGAAAATTGATGGGACTGAAGGCCGATAAATCCCCAGGGCCTGATAATCTACATCCCAGGGTACTTAAGGAAGTGGCCCTAGAAATAGTAGATGCATTGCTGGTCATCTTCCAGAACTTGATAGACACTGGAACAGTACCCATGGATTGGAGGGTAGCTAATGTTACCCCACTATTCATAAAAGGTGGTAGAGAAAAAGCGGGGAATTATAGACCGGTAAGCCTGACATCGGTAGTGGGGAAAATGCTAGAATCTATTATAAAAGATGTAATAGCAGAGCACTTGGTAAGCAGTGACAGGATCGGACAAAGTCAACATGGATTTACAAAAGGTAAATCATGCTTGACTAATCTACTGGAATTTTTTGAGGATGTAACTGGTAAAATAGATAAGGGAGAACCAGTGGATGTGCTGTATTTGGACTTTCAGAAGGCTTTCGATAAGGTCCCACATAAGAGATTAGCGTGCAAAATTAAGGCACATGGGATTGGGGGCAAGGTATTGACTTGGATAGAGAACTGGTTGGCGGACAGAAAGCAAAGAGTTGGAATAAACGGGTCGTTTTCCGAGTGGCAGGCAGTGACTAGTGAGGTACCGCAAGGATCGGTCCTAGGACCCCAGCTGTTCACAATATATATTAATGATCTGGACGAGGGAATTGGATGTAATATCTCCAAATTTGCAGACGACACAAAGCTGGGTGGGAGGGTAAGCTGTGAGGAGGATGTCGTGAAACTCCAGTACGATTTGGACAGGTTGGGCGATTGGGCAGAAACATGGCAAATGCACTATAATGTGGATAAATGTGAGGTTATCCACTTTGGTAGCAAAAACAGGAAGGCAGATTATTATTTGAATGGCAATAGATTGGGAGAAGGGGAAGTGCAAAGAGACCTGGGTGTTCTTGTGCACCAGTCGCTGAAGGTAAGCAAGCATTGCTGGATCCCTGTGCCCTAGTGAATCAATTTCAAGATCCTCATCCTCATTTTCAAATGCATCCAGTGCCTCATCCCATCTTATTTGAGTAATCTTTACCAGTCAGACATCTGTCCATACCATCTGCTCCAGGAATACTGCTTGTTCCCCACCTTCTGCTGATCTTTGAGCCATCATGCTCCATCCCTCTGGAATTTTCTTCCAAAACTACTCTACCTAAAAATGTGTCTTATTGGCCAGACCTTTAGTCTCCCTATCTGCCTTCTGTTGCCTAGGCCCTAAGCTCTGGAATTCCCTCCCTATACCTCTCCAGCTCTCTACCTCTCTTTACTCCTTTAAGACGCTCCTTAAAACCTATCTCTTTGACCAAGTTTTTGGTCATCTGCCCTAATTTCTCCTTATGTGGTTCGGTGTCAAATTGTTGTCTTATAATACTCCTGTGCGGCGCCTTGGGACATTTTACCACATTAAAGGTGCTATATAAATACAAGTTGTTGTTGTTAAATTGATTCACTTCCTGCATAATATCTGTCCTCTCTAAATCATTCTGAGATATTCTTTTAACTGAAAAGTGCTATATAAATATGTGTTGTTGAGCAACTGAAATGGAAATCCACAGAAAAATCTGGAGTAATAGGCCTCCGATTTTTATTTATATTTATTTGTATTTTTACAAATAAAAAAGATCATAGTATTCCATCTTCCATAGGAAACATTTCATCTATTTCTAATCCAGAAAAAAAAATTAGATTTTAAACATTGGGAACAACCTGTGGTATAAACAGAACATTGTGTAATAGTCTGATAAATATGACCTATGGAGGTGACCTCTACCACCTAAATGTATTACCATGCAGCAATCCTTTACTGATGTGCAGGTTTATACTCTAGCATTCTGTGGTCCATCATGCAACCCACCGTATTATTCCTTGTTGAAAGAAAGAACTAACATTTGCATTGCACTACAGCATGTCTGTCAGTCTATCCTAAAACACTTCACAGCCAATGAATTACTTTGAAGTGCAGTTAACTGTTGTTATGTGGGTAACCATGGCTGGCAATTCAGATGCAATCAGTTCCACACTGTAGTGATGTGGTTGTTCTCATCAACATACAAAATTTTATAACATCAGCAAAACCACTAATGTTCCACAAATCCATACCTCTTTGTTAATGACCTTAAATGATCAGTTACAAACTAAGGGGGAGAAATTCAGTAGAGCCCCGTTTGGGGCGCTAACTTCGCCGGGGCGCTAAAAGTAGTGCCCTGGAAAAATTAGCACCCCCGCGTCGGAAATTGGTCGGTTGTGCCCCAAAGGGAAGCAGGGCGCTACTGGAGGCGCCCCGCCTCCCTCTTGGGGCGCTGCAAGTGAACATCATGGCGCTACGTGCCGCAGCGCCACACGCTGCGGTATTGCAGGCCTTCCTCCCCTTCTTAAAGGGGAGGGGCCTTGTGCAGCGCGATCTGGGTCCCCGGGGATCGGGAGTGCAGGCAAAAGAGCCCGGCACCCAAGAGAATGTGCCGGGCTCTTGGAGCGCAGCCGGCACTCCGCGGTGGGGGGGGTGGGGTTCCGGAGGCCGGGGACAGGAGCGCAGGCAGGTGCTGGCAGGCGGCCAACAACAAAAATGGCCGCCCCGCACCTCGCCTTTAATTTGCGCCTCCCCGGCCGCAGGTACGCCACCCTGACCCTGTCGGACATAGTGTCCGGCGGTAAATCAGGGGGCGCTCCTGAAGATCGTGAGTGGGGCGCTGCGCACACCAATGACGTCATCGCCAGTGGCGCAGCGCTAACGGTTAGCGCCACCACTAACCTCCCGCTGAATTTGGCGGGAGGCGTGGGCAGTGCCGTGCCCGGGCGCTAGTTAGTTTGCGCCCCACTTAGCGCCCTCTTAAGGTGGCGCAACCAACTGAATTTTTCCCCCTAAGTATTTAAAAGGTGAATGTTCATTTTAGCTAAGTAGTATAATTGTTTCTAACTTTTCTGCTACAGTTGGCAACTGCTGTTGAGGCTGCTGTCGCAAAGGAAAGACTCTGGAGCTTTTCAGAGGAGGAACCACCTGAGCGAGTTGTTCTCCAAGTCTATGCTGATTCAAAAAAGTATCCTTTAATGGTTAAACTGAGGGACACAGCATTTTATGTAGTAAAGTGTACTACTGTCACAACATAAGTAAGTAAAACCATACTGAGACAACTTATTTTGCAGGTGCTTCTCGATGCCCATTTTTTAATTTTCAGGAGGGGGTCTTGAGTTTCCTGCCACAGGTTACTGCCATTTTCAGGAGTCCCTGTGTCAGCTGGAACCAAAATAAAATCCCTTTTAAGTGACAGCATGTTGTTCTTATAAGGAAACAGGAAAAAATACAATCGGTAGGGGTAGGGGTAGGAAGAGAAAGGGATTAGCGGAGATCCTCTGGAGGGACAAAAGACAGCTTCCTCGGGGAATGTGTGAGAGGGAGAAGAGATGCTTTGTTGAGGAGAGAGAGAGAACATATAAGGGGAAGAAAGAGAATGACCCTATTCGGGAAAGACAGAGAAGTCCTGCTGATTGGGGAAAGTGATAGTGGGTGAGTCACCACGTTCATTGGGGGAGTGAAGAGAATGGAACAGAATGCTTATTGAGGGGGGAGAGAGAGGAGGAGATACAAACCATTATTAATTTGTGTCCGCCATAGGTACCTTCTCGGGTTTAGTGGCATCAGACTCTGCCAAAAGTGGATTCCACGTTCCAAAATTCACACATACTGCCAATATCTACTTCTATGGTAGTATAACTCAGAGAATGTAACATGTCTCCTTTGACATACAAACTGGATATCATGTCTTTCATATGTGCCCTGAAGTGTGTTTCTGCAGTCTTTCAGGAGGTGGCCTGTTACATTTTAGTGAGATAAGGCCAGAACGAAATGTTAAGTTGTTTGATTTCTCAGACAACATGTGAACATATAGAGAAACACCTATGATTGGACTCACTTAATTCAATCAGGACAACTTGCCCTCATATGATAATGCAAAATAATGAACATGTGATGCATGCCCAGGTCAGCTTGAATTAAACTCAATGAAATCAAACCAGCCTCCTGCATCCTATCCTTCTGACTCTGGGTGAAAACTTTCTTCTTAAAAACCCAACTCTCAGTGTGTGCTTCTGTCCCTATTTTACCTCCCTGTGTTCGCTCCAGAGGGAAGGGCCTGTGCCAGACAATCCCTACCAAGTGCTTTGCAACGCAATGTGTATGAGATGTTCATCAGTTACCAAGACAGCCTAATGAATTGCTTATTGTTTTTTAGAGAAACTCATTCGTATTTTAACAACTTTATGTCTCCATGCTTCTTAAAAAAAAACTTCTGTGAATACACTTTTCTTTAAAAACCCAACATTTGAATGTAACTGTTACAAATCCTTTTTGTGGCAAAATGATCAAATAATCCTGAAACATAACACAGACCTTGTTGCAGAAGGGAGTGAATAGAGGGAAACACACTATTGCTGGAAGATAGAGAGGTTCCCGTTACTGGAGGAGGGAATTGGATATTTTATTTTTAAACGAGCCTCCATTAATACTACTTTTCATCCCCAGTCCCTCAATTCCTTGCCAGCCCAGGAGTGGGCAAGTTTTCCTCTTATCACCCAGACATCTTTCAGCAGCTAAAGGATGGTTTCAGACTGCCTAGCCCTGGCACTCACTTCTGACCCACTACACATTAATCCATATTTTGCTTGGCCCTTTCAATTGAGTCAATTAGTTGAGGAACATATGTGAGAGGTTAACAGAGAGAATAGCAAATAAAGAGGGTGGAGAGGTGGCAGAGGAAACAAGAAAAATATAGAAATGGGGAGAGGGAAAGAACAAAAATAGGATTCGGAAGAGAAAAACTCACAGTGAAAGAAAAACAGAGAGGGAGGTAATGAATTACTGAGTGGGAGAAGCAGATACTGGAAGAGAGAGAACTTTTTTTTAAATGGCCATGAGTAATGAGATCAACTAATTTGTCTGAAAGATATATGTGGAGGATCCAAAAACCTGGATTATAGATAAAATGTCTACCTATATCAAAAGGCAACCAGAAGAAATAATTATAGCTTTAGATCTCAGTAACAAATAAATTATACAATTTAAGAGGAATCTGCTCTAGTTGGGTAAAAAAATGAACTTTTCCTGAGCTCATTATATACAGGATGAAGTTACGAACCTATGATCTTCACAATCCACAGGTAATAATAGTGCGATGCAGTCTACTCAATTTGAAGTCACTTAATTCAAATTATGTGATAGTTACAATTTTTAAGCACTAAATTCCTGTGTTATTTCTGTTGCTGAATTCAACTTATTGGATTATCTCATTTTTTAATGCAAAAACAACTTTGAATTATCAGGAGTAGACTAGCTTTAAATTTTCTTAAATTTAAAATTTCTGTCTGATGTGGATGCATATCATTAGAAATTTAGGGGGTAAGTGGGAGGCTTTGTAGTCAGTGTGGAAACTTGGTAGATGCGAGCACAAGTTCTGCACTGGCATTCGAGCTTTCAAAATTACCCCTGTAATGTCTTGTATCATTACATAACTTAGTATTCTATTATTACTAATAAAGATTTATATCATGGCTCTGGTTTGTAGAGTGGAGGCACAAAATTTGTTGAATAACACCTGGGCCACAGTATTTATAACAGGCCAGATATGGGACACTAAGTGCAGTGTGTAGTTGCGGTATGAACTCACATGCCTTAACAATAGTACTACATTTGGCATTTCTTAAACTGCAACCACATGTAAAACTTTTATTTCATACACCTACAGAACGCTTAGAGCAGTAATTAGCACACTTTCTGTTCATCCGGCTTAGAATCCAGGTCAGGCAAATTGCTGAAAATCTCTCTGATAGACATGTGACATGCAGTAAATGAGTTTGGGCAGCTTCAGTACAAATTTTGATATAGTGACAATAACAGAGACCTGGCTCAAAGAAGGGGAGGATTGGGAACTTAATGGCCCTGAATTTGCGGTCGGAGGCTTCCCATGGGGAAATGCCTCCGATCTGCAAATAAAATGCCCGCGAACCTGGTGGTCCGGGAGGTCCAGAGACTCATGGCCCTGGGCCTATCCGGGTACGCGCGGGCAGAGGCCCTCGTATTCCAGGGGCGCATGCAGTTCACAAGCACCCCAGGATCACGTGGGCCGGCCCAACCAATAAAAGAAGGGAATCCCCATTCATGGGATTCCGTATGTACAGAAATCCCATAAGCATGAATGGGAATACCCCAAAAAATACATGTACACATCAAATAATTATTTTTTTATATTACATATTTAAAATTTAAAATGCCATTTAATTAAATATTTAAAACAAAAATTTAATTTTTTGAAAAATAAATTTTAATGAGGTAAAGGAGCTAAAAATAAACTTATCTTATTGCACAGGTTTTTTAATGAATAAATGATTTTAAATTTTTTTAAAAAAATTTCCAATTCTTACGCTGGTAAAAGCAGGCCTTACGCCTGCTTTTACCAGGCATAAGAATTTCACGGACATTTGCTGGGCAGAAGTTGGGCAAATAGCCCAACTCTCCACCCGCGATGCCCTTTTCCCAGGGATGAATTGGATCTATCAACAAGATTCTTGACAGAACGCAAGTTCCAGATTTTTTCGCGCATGCGCTTTCCGCACAAAAATCTGGAACTTGTGCGGCCCTTAGGCGCGTACACGCCCGTAGTGGCCGCAAATTACGGCCCAATGTTCCTGGCTACAAGGTATTCAGGAAAGACACGGAAGGACAAAAAGAAGGGGAGTGGCAATATTGATCAAAGGAACTATTATAGCATGGAAGAGGGATGATGTATGTGAGGAGTCAAAGACAGAATCTATTTGGTTAGAATTAAGGAACAATAGAGGCGCTATTATGCTATTGGGTGTATACTATAGGCCACCAAATAGTGAGAAGGAGATAGAGGAACACATTTGCAGGCGAATTACAGAAAATACAAGAACCATAGAAGGCTGGTTAACAAAATTGAGGCTCATGGAGTAGTTGGGTCAGTGGCAGCTTGGATAAGAAATTGGCTTAAGGACAGAAAAAAGCGAGTTATGGTAAATGGCTGTTTTTCAGACTGGAGGATGGTAGCTAGTGGTGTTCCCCAAGGGTCAGTGCTGGAGCCACTGCTTTTTTTGATATATATAAATGACCTGGATATTGGAATACAGAGTAGAATTTCTAAATTTGCTGGTGACACCAAACTTGGGGGTCTGGTACCAATCGACTGCAACAGGACATAGAAAGGCTAGCAGAATGGGCAGACAAGTGGAAGATGGAATTTAATACAGAGAAGTGTGAGGTGATGCATTTTGGCAGAAGGAACAAGGAGAGACAATATACACTTAATGGCACAGATTTAAAGAGTGTTCAGGGACAGAGGGACCTGGGAGTTAATGTGCATAGGTCCCTGAAGGTGGCAGGACATATTGAGAGAGTGGTTAATAGAGGTATTGAGCACAAAAGTAGAGAAGTTATGCTGAACCTTTATAAAGCAGTGGTTAGGCCACAGCTGGAGTACTGCTTCCAGTTCTGGTCACCACACGCCAAGAAGGTTGTAAAGGCCCTTGAGAGGGTGCAGAGGAGATTTACTAGAATGGTTCCGGGGATGGGGAATCTTCGCTACAAGGACAGGTTGGAGAAACTGGATTTGTTTTCATTAGAGCAAAGGAGGTTGAGGGGTGATTTGATAGAGGTGTACAGGATTATGACGGTTTTGGATAGGCTAGACGGGGAAAGGCTGTTCCCACTAGTTGATGGTACAAGGACTAGGGGACACAGATTTAAGGTTTTGGGCAAGAGATACAGGGGGGATGTGAGGAAAAACTTTTTTACGCAGCGAGTGGTGAGTACCTGGGATCTGCTGCCGGCGGAAGTGGTGGAAGTGGAGGCACACAATGTTTTCAAGGGGAGACCGGATAGGCACTTGAGGGAAATAAACTTGCAGGGCTACGGGGATAGAGCGGGGGAATGGGACTGACTGGATTGCTCTACAGAGAGCCGGCACGGACTCGATGGGCCAAATGGCGGCCTCCTGTGCCGTTATGACTCTATGGCCTAGAAATTCGGTTGTTTGCGCCAGCGGTTAGCGCCTAAAGAGACCGAGAATTGGGGCGTTACCTAATGTTGGGGCGGGCGCAATGAAGATAGCGACAACTCCCATATTGACTATACATTTAACGCCTGCGCGCGCAAGCACATAATGACGTCATTTCATGGTGCAACGCCTTTTAGGGGCGCCTGAGTGGATATTGGGTGGCGCCCGGAGCCTTAACGCCTAGCGCTATTAGTGACAGTTCGAAGGAGCGTTAGCAGGCCCTTCTCGGAGTCGGGGGGGCGCTATTTAAAGGGGACAGCTCTAGTATAGAAGCTTCAGCCACTTGGCCTGTTCATTGCGATCATTGGTGGAGAGAGTTGGGGAGCTACTGTGGAGCAGAGTTTTTGGATTTTAGCATTAGAGTACTTGGGACCCTCAAACCTGTCCGGAGCAGTTGGACCACTAGACCTGCATCGGAATGGGAGATGCTTTGGAGGGCGTCGGGCTCCTGGCCGAACACTATGAAGGGGCAGAAAGACGGCGGGAGAGAGGGCCGGGATTGGCCAGAAGGAGGAGGGGCAATGGAGTTTGCCCAATCTGAGGGTATGCTGCGAGGGTCTTTAGGGGTCATACCTTAACATGTCGGAGGAGCAGTGTGTGCGAAGGCTCTGAATCGGGATGGACGTTGTTACTGAGCTGTGCCACCTGCTTACTGAGGATCTGCAGCCGCGTCAACGGTGCATGACCTCTCTGTCGGTGGCCTCTAAACTGACTGTTGGCCTCAATTTTTATGGCAACGGATCCTTTCAGTGAGCCATTGGGGACATCGCGAATATCTCTCAGGTTGCAGTCCACTGCTGCATCCGGCAAGTTACAGCTGCCCTTTATAGGCGAAGGCCTCAATTCATCACCTTCCCTCTGACCCTGGAGAAGCAGGCGGAGGAGGAGGAGGAGCATGCGGACGAGGAGGAGGAGGAGCAGGAGGAGGAAGATGGAAGGGCTCCTGAAAGTGGAAGGGCCATCCGTCACTGGCTCATGAGGAGTCGTCTCGAGGCCCCTCTAGCGGAATGATGAGTGTCTTAACTGCTGCGCACTTGGATGTTTGAAAGCATCTGAAGGCCAGCATCACTGTAATTATTCACATACACCATAGCACATTTAAACTTCTCTTTATTGTCACAAAAGTCTTTCATTACAGCAAAACAACGTCATGTCAACAGAAACCATAACAAACAAAATACAGTAAACTCTTCGGCAAAGCCGCCAAACTGAACAAACTATTTCCAACAATTCCAACAGGTGAGGGTCTCCTTGAGTTTGGCCAAAGAAACGTCTCAGGACCTCCCTCTACCGCTGGCCCCTTGATGGAGAACGACTTCTCTTTCGCGCTCGGCCCCTTCCCTCCCTGCTGCTCCTACGTAATTGAACCCCAGTGGCGGGGTGAAGGCTGGGGGACGCTTGCCGACTGTCTGGAAGCGCAGAAGCCCCTGAGGGACGGCCTGGCCGACCTCTGGGCTTGGCGGGTGCGGACGCAGGATGCTTGATCTGAGCATGGCTGGAAGCAGTGTGCACTGCAGGTGGTGGCAGCTGCACTGCAGACGTGCCAGCGCTGGCATGTGGAATGGTCATCTGCCGAGAGAGGACACCTGCACCATTGTCAGATGACACACTGGCTCTCTGAGGGGACCGGCTCGGCTCATCCGCCACAATCGCATGCGCCACTGATTCCTGGCCTTGTATGGGACTGGAAGGGCCCGGGGTGATCCTAGCTGATGCAGATAGGGTGGCTGCAGTGAGAGTTCACGTTGCCTCAATCTGGGTGTGGACGAGGCCGGCAAGTGACTGCGTGGCAGCAGTGAGGACCTGTGAGCCAGGTGCCAGTGCTTCGGAGAAGCCCTGGACAGTTCTTTCCATTGCTTCGGACAAGGCCGGTGCTGACCGCTCCACTGCCTCAGACAAGCCCTGGACAGACCTTTCCAGGGATTGTCCGAAGCCCTGAACAGTCCTTTCCATAGCGGCCTCGAAGCCCTGGACAGTCCTCTCCATTGTTGGTCCAAAGCCCTCGACAGACCTCTCCATTGTTGCCCCGAAGCCCTGGAGAGTCCTGTCCATTGTTGCCCCGAAGCCCTGGAGAGTCCTGTCCATTGTTGCCCCAAAGCCCTGGAGAGTCCTCTCCATTGTTGCCCCGAAGTCCAACACACTCTTTGCCAGTGTATCTATTGACTGAGGCATCCTCCCCACTGCAGCCATCAGCTCAGTGTGCCTGAGCCGGGCCTGGGTGCTCATTTCAGCCAGGCGACGCACCTCCTCTGCACTCTGTGCAGCAGTCATCACTACCTGCCTTGCCCTCCGGGGAGACGGTGGCCGAACTTGCCTACCCCCCTTGCGTTACTGCATGCCGCTTGGTCCGGCAACTGCCTGATCATCAGAGCCCCCCCCCCCCCCTCCCCTCCAGAGAACTACTATCCCCAATCTGTACATGTGTATGCTCCTCTGAGATTGGAGCGGATGGTCTGGCTTCCTCCTGATCCTCACCTCCGGAGGCACTGGCACTGGCAGCTTCAGGGTGTGGAGCCCCAGTTGGTGATGCATCATCTGAAAGCAGGGAGGTGGAAGAGTGGCTTTAGCAAAAGGACAGGTTGGCGGAAAGGCATGGCAGATTGCGGCACACTGAGGAAGCATGCTGGCAGGGGGACCAAGTGGAAGGAGACAGTTGCAAAAGGTGAGAGCCTTACCCTCGCTGTCGAGAATGGGGTCGGCAGCTGCAGTGGTAACAGGACCAGACAGACGTCCTCCAAGAATCTGGTGCACTCCTCGAGATCCGTGAGAGTGACCACTTGTGGAGGTCCGCCACCGGTTCGACGCTGCTCCTTCCGCATCGTCGCCAGCTTGGACTGCAGGGGAAAGAAGGGGAAGTTCTGTAACATGATGCCTTGAGAGATCATCTCATGCCCCCCATGGTGCAAGGGCCCTTACATGATGCCTTGAGAGATCATCTCATGCCCCCCATGGTGCAAGGGCCCTTACATGATGCCTTGAGAGACCATCTCATGCCCCCCATGGTGCAAGGGCCCTTACATGTGGCCTTGAGAGATCATCTCATGCCCCCCATGGTGCAAGGGCCCTTACATGTGGCCTTGAGAGAAATGTCCATGTGTGTGCCCAGAAAGGGCCATGGGTGCTTGCTGACAGATGGCCATTGGGGCATCATGGCAACAGGGTCCTCGAAGTTAGGTGCAGATGGAGGGAATCAGAAGTTTGCATAACCAACACTCACCCTAACGACCAGAGTGAGGTCGTTGAATTTCTTCCTGCACTGAACAGGGGTCCTGGTCGCCAAGCTGTTGGAGTTGACCCTCTGAGAAACCTCCCTCCAAGATCGCCGGTAAGCCTTTTGATTCGGCCTCTTGCCATTGTCAGGATACAGAACATCTCGACGGCGCTCAACTGCAGACACCAAGTGGTCCAGGGCCTCAGTGCTGAAGCGCTCTGCTCTCTGTCTCACCTTCTCCATCCTCACCAGGTTTCTTGCGCCAGAGAAGGGCGAGCGCCGATTCTGAGGCCTACAGGGCGTTGAGTGTAGCAGCTCAGGCTGACTGACCCACCCCTTTAAGAGCCGGCCGGCGCCTGGAAGTCTCGTGGTTTCCGGTAATTGAGATCACCTGCGCTGCGCCCGTCCGCGACGATATTGGGTAGCGCCTGAACTTTTGCGCCTTAGGAGCCCCGTGCAACGTCTGAGTTAGCGCCTCAATCCCCTTTGGGGGCGATGCAACCCAATATCTCGCCAGGCAGCGATAAGTTTCGTCTGGCTATAAACTTTGCGCAGCGCCAGTTCTAACGCCTCAAGCGGGGCTATACCCAATTTCTAGGCCTATGTCTATAACTACAAAGTAGTGATAATGAGGGACTTCAATTATCCTAATATTAATTGGGATAGTAACAGTGTAGAGGGCAAAGAGGGGGAGGAATTCCTGAAATGTGTACAAGAGAGCTTGTTTGATCAGTGTGTTTCCAGCCCAATGAGGAAGGAAGTAGTGCTGGATCCATTTCTGGGAAACCAAGTGGGGCAAGTTTCAGTGGGGGAGCATTTGGGGAAACACTGGTCATAATATCATCAGGTTTACAACAGTTACGGAAAAGGACAAGGAACAATCACGCGTAAAAGTACTTAACTTGGAGGAGTTTGGAATTGGAATCAAAAATTGGTAGGTGAAACAGTAATTCAACAAACGGAGGCCTTCAAAGAGGTGATAGTTCGGGTACAGACTAGTCACATTCCCATGAGGGGGAAAAGAAGGGCATCCAAAGCTAGAGCTCCCTGGATGACAAAAGATATAGGGCTAAAAGGTCTATAGCCCCCGAAAACAGGCGCAGGATCGCGATGCACGATTAACCCGCGCCCATTCAAAGTAATGCAGGCAGCATGCAGACTTGGTGCTGCCTGCTAAATTAAATGATAGTGGCATGCAGCCCAGCGCTAAACGTGCTGCTGAGAGGCTGCACGTTCTGCAGGGGGCCCAAATTTGTGTGAGGCTAGCACCAATTAAAGCTAACCTGCACTTCTTAAAGCCAGCCTGTACCTCTTAAAGGGGAGGTGCAGTTTGACAAGACTGGGGTGCTGGAAGTGATTCCAGAAGGCAGCTTCAACTGGGAAACATTCAGCAATGGCACAACAGACCAGAGCGAGGTTGCCAAGGTTCTAAGACTGGTGGTCTTAGTACGGGAGGTGGAGAGGAGGAGAGAGGTTCTATTTCCACAGGAGGCTGTCCAGACAGACTCTGCAAAGGCAGTGGGAGCAGATAGCCATGGAGGGTCAATGCCAACAGTATTGCCCCGAGGACCTGGCTGCATTGGCAGAAGAAGTTCAATGACCTCACACCAGTGATCAAGGTTAGTGAATACATCTTCAAATGCAATATCCCACAAACTGCACTACTAGCCTCACACACTGCTCAATTCACCACATCCCCATCACTCACCTCCCAACAATTTCTTATCAATCAAGACTCATATGCTCCATCTCACCCTCACACACTTAAACTGCTGCGAGCTTCACACCCACATCTCACAGCTTGCACACTCTGCCAGCTATTCAACCATAACAGCCATGTCAGCCAAACACATTGAACCACACTCACTGACACACTTCCCTCTCACTTGCAGGACAAGGTGGAACACAACTGTAGCGAGCGACAGCTAACTGGAGGGGGAGAGGCGCACCTCCATATCCTGACCCCACTGGAGGAGACGGTGCTCGGCATAATTGGAGTGGCTATGACTGAAGCCATGGCCAGCGACAGCGCTGAAACCATTGAAGATGACGGTATGCTCATACCTAATCCTCCTTCTCACATCCCACTTCCCCCTCATCCCACAATCTCTTCTGACTTAAAGCTGCAGATGGTGTAAGCATGCACCTCTTGCTTTCCCCACCCCCTCCTCTCACCACAACCCTACCCTTGTGCCTTTCTCATTTCAGAGACCCAAGAAATCCAACCTGGCCAGGCAGTGGTGGAAATGGATGAGAAGAGTGACGAAGAAACACCGTCACTCAATCTGACACTCAGCCACCAGCTCAGATATTGCACTGCGCGGACTTTAGAGGGTAGCTTAGAGGCAGGATCTGCACATGGTGAGTCACCAGGCACAATTGGGCTGCAGCCAGGGCAGGGGGAAAGGGGAACACAGGTGCCAGCTCCCCGGAGGGTGAGGTTGCACACGAGTTCTGTTGCACAGGACTCAGATGAGGACCTCGATGGGGCGGCCTACAGAACAAAGCTGATGGGTATGCACAACAAAATTCTGGGTGCAATGGCAGGCCTGCCAGAAAGCCTGAATGCAATATCAAGGAGCATGGAGGAGTCCAGCTCCAACCTTGCACAGGACTTTGCACAGAGCTCGGAGCCCATCCTTTCCAATGTGGAAGAGGTGCGCAGATCCATTAGTGCACTTCTGGACCCAACCATGATGCAGCGTCTGATGGCCAATGTCTCAGCTTCCATTGCTGCACAAGTAGAAGCCACCCAACATCTCTAAGTGCTGGAATGGAAGCTCAGACTGGTCATGCAAGCTCAGCTTGTTACCACGCAAGCACAAACTGCTGCAGCATAGCTGCGGTTAGCAGTGTTGAAAGGGGTTTACAGGGTGTTCCAGCAATCTGTCCTCCAGCAGATTACTAGGATTGCTGAGGCGCCGCCCCGGGGGGAGTGGCAGTGGCACCGTGGATGACGAACTTGCTGTCCTCTGTCAGGGTGACAGCATTCATCCTCCCACCACCGTCACTCCACCAGTGTCCTTGCTGTTGCATGTCAGCCAGCCAGACTGCTGCCGCCCATGCCGAGGTAGTGCAGCGCAAAGCCGGGCCTACTAGGCCCAGACCTGCTCGAGGTCGTCCTGCAAGGCCATCTGCAGTCTCCCCCACTGAAAGTCAGCAAACTTCCACCAGCCATGCTGCAGCCACTAGGGTAGCACTTCGTAGGGGCGCTAGGATAGGCAAATGCACACGGAAGACAGGCACTAAGGGAACGCACAAGGGATCTTTTAAATGAAATATTGTAATGGTTTGATTCATAAAATTGTTTTGGAATGTTTTTGTGGTGGCTTTTATGGTAGCATTGTGGCCAAGAGAACATTGTGATGGTCAGTAACAGAGGGAAGGGAAGGTGTGGGACTATTTGTGAATGGGGAATTGGAGTTGTGTTTACTGGTACCGCAGTCGGATGAGTCGGTCACAGACAGCCCGGGCAGAAAGGGGCTGCCTGGATTGCCTCCTCCCTTCCTTCTCCTCCTCTTCTACTTCCTCTTCCTCCTCCTCCTCGTCAGCTGGTCAGCATATGCCTGGTGGCAAGGGCTGTGCCCTCATGATGGCGAGATTGTGCAGCATGCAGCAGACCACAACGAATCTTGAGACGCTCTCTGGCGAGTACTGCAGAGCTCCTCCAGTGTGGTCCAGGCAGTGGAAGCGTTGTTTAAGAATGCCAATGGTCTGCTCTATCAGATTCCGTGTGGCAGCATGCCTTTCATTGTATGCATGCTGCCCATGTGTGCGTGGGTTGCACGGTGGAGTCATGAGCCAGGTGACCAGCGAATAGCCCTTGTCGCCCAGAAGCCACCCTCTGGTTTGTCATGGTGGCTCAAATGCTGATGGTGCTGCGGACTGTCACAGAATGAAGGTGTCATGACTGCTTCCAGGATACCGAGCATTGACCTGCATGGTTCGCTGAGTATGGTTGCACACCAGCTGGACATTGAGAGATTGGAATCCCTTCTGGTTGTGGTACATCTCCAAAATGAGATGCGGTGCCCACAAAGCGACGTGTGTGCAGTCAATGGCACCCTCCACCATGGGAAAGCCTGCTGTCTTGGCGAAGCCGCGAGCTCACTCCACCTGCTTCTCTCTGGCAAGAGAGAATGAAATGTATTCACCTCCCTTATACAGGAGTGGACGGCGAACTGGGAGATGTTACAGATGTCGCCTGCTCCAGCCTGGAAGGAGCCCGACTTGAAGAAGTTCAAAGCCACAGTCACCTTTACAGCCACTGGCAGTGCCATTCTCGCCCTGGACTGAGGCTGCAGGTCTGCCTGCAGCAGGTGGCAGATTTAAGTGAGCACCTCCTTAGTACATCAGAGACGTCGCATGCACTGTTCATCGCTGAAGTTAAGGTAGGAGAATTGCTCCCGGAAGACCCTGGGTGGAAATGGCCTCCTGTTGAGAGCCCTTCTCCCCCTCCGCCTCCTGCTGCTTCTAGCAGCTTGTCCTGCTCTGGGTCGCCTCTGCTCATTCTCCCTGTCACGCTGCAGGCCAAGAGGGATGAAAATACTGCATCCATGTCTGGGAGCAACTGGTCTGAGCAGCCCCCTTGCAAGTTAGTACCAAGTCCCTGAGCACGTGCCACACCACTCCTTGTAGGCTTTAGGCAACTTTAAAGAAGTCTAGAAAGTGCCAAACACTTCTACAATCAAACAGCAACTAACCTGTAAGTAGGTGATGATCTCTTTAAATAGCGCTGGTGGGCGTCCTTCTTGCAGCTGAACGCATGTTCCACTCTGCGAGGTTAAGAGAGGGCGTTAGTTCCAGTGCTGACGTTGAAAATGGCAGCACAGGCGTCAAATCAGTGTTACACGCTGATTGACGTCATGATCTGCGTATTCTGCATACTTCTGGCTTACGCTCCCAGCGCTGACGCTAACACCCTCACCAAAATGGCTTCCGGCGTGGCCCGCATTATAAGTGTGCATGTGCTACTCAGACACCATTTCGACCCAAAATGGCGCCCGTAGCGTCCAAACACTGGGCGCTACACAACTGAATTTTTAGCCCATAGAAATTAAAATGAGACAGAAAAAGGAGGCTTATGACAAATGTAAGGTACGTAAGACAGGAGAGAACAAAGCTGAATATAGAAGAGAGTGTATGAGAATAGATTAGTGGCTAAAATAAAAGGGAACTCAAAAGTCTTTTATAAACATATAAATAGTAAAAGGATAGTGAGAGGAATGGTGGGGCTGATTAGGGACCAAAAAGAGATATTCTTGTGGAGGCAGACGGCGTGGCGGAGGTATTAAATGAGTACTTTGCATCTGTCTTCATTAGAGATGAGGATGCTGCCAATGTAGCAATAAAGGAGGAGGCAGTAGAGATATTGGATAGGATATAAAAATAGATAAAGAGGACGTACTTAAAAGGTTGGCTGTCTTCAAAGTAGAAAAGTCACCCAGTCCAAAAGGCTTTCGATAAGGTCCCGCTTAAGAGATTAGCGTGCAAAGTTAGAACACATGGGATTGGGGGTAAGGTACTGACTTGGATAGAGAACTGGTTGGCAGACAGGAAGCAAAGTTTTAGAATAAACGGGTCTTTTTCCGAGTGGCAGGCAGTGACTAGTGGGGTACCGCAGGGATCGGTGCTAGGACCCCAGTTATTCACTATATATATTAATTAATGATCTAGACGAGGGAACTGATACGCTTATCAATTACTTCATAAAAGGTGATGAGTCGAAGAAGAGATGATGAGTCGAAAGAAGAGATGAATAAGGCTTTTATTAGCTAAGAAGAGACCATGCTTCTTCGTGAGTGACTGAACAAGTCTGAACGAAACCCACACAGTGGTGGGTGGAGTCAGCTGAGGCATGCCTCCATACACAGCGCCACCCAGAGGTGGCAATATACAATACAGTGGTTTACCACATTCACCCCTTGTTTAATGTGAAGTCCGGCGGGGTGAAGGGTACTACAAGTTAAGTCTATCAGGAGGCCTTGTCTGACGTCCTGATTGTCGTGGTGGCGGCGGTGGTGTTGCAGCATCCGACGTCGGGTCTGGTGTCTGGGTGGTTGGCGAATATTCCTGGGGCTTTGGCATGCCGTCTGCGGGGGTTGGGTTGGGAGGGGTGGTGGGGGATAACAGTGGTAAGGGGGATAACGGTGGTAATTCAGGGGTACCCGAGGGTGCGAGATCTCGTATGGAGACCGTGTCCTCCCGCCCGTCTGGGTATGTCACCCAGGCATACTGGGGGTTGGCGTGTAGGAGGTGCACCCGCTCGACCAGGGGGTCCGTTTTATGCGTCCTCACGTGCCTCCGCAGTAGGACGGGCCCAGGAGAAGTCAACCATGCCGGTAGCGAGGTTCCCGATGTAGACTTCCGGGGGAAAACGAACATTTTCTCATGAGGGGTCGCATTAGTGGCAGTACAAAGCAGTGACCGAATGGAGTGAAGCGCTGCAGGGAGGACCTCCTGCCAGCGGGAGGTCGGAAGGCCCTTAGATTTTAGTGCTAAGAGGACTGCCTTCCAAACCGTCGCGTTCTCCCTTTCCACCTGGCCGTTCCCCCGGGGGTTGTAACTGGTGGTCCTGCTCGTGGCGATACCTCTTGTTAGCAGGTACTGCCGAAGTTCGTCGCTCATGAACGATGAGCCCCTGTCGCTATGTATATAGCTGGGGAACCCGAACAGAGCGAAGATGTCATTCAGACACTTGATGACCGTGGTACTGGTCATGTCTGGGCAAGGGATGGCAAAGGGGAAACGGGAGTACTCATCAACTATGTTGAGGAAGTACACATTGCGGTCAGCGGAGGGGAGGGGCCCTTTAAAATCGACGCTCAGGCGTTCGAAGGGGCGGGTGGCCTTGATCAGGCTTGCTCTGTCCGGCCTATAGAAGTGCGGTTTGCACTCGGCGCAGATTTGGCAGCTCTTGGTCATGGTCCTGACCTCCTCGATGGAGTAGGGCAGGTTACGGGATTTGATAAAATGGAAAAACCTGGTGACCCCCGGGTGGCAGAGGTCATTGTGGAGGGACTGCAGCCTATCACTCTGCGCGTTGGCGCATGTACCACGTGATAGGGCATCTGGGGGCTCATTGAGTTTCCCTGGCCGATACAAGATATCATAATTGTAGGTGGAGAGTTCGATTCTCCACCTCAAGATCTTGTCGTTCTTGATTTTACCCCTCTGCTTATTATTAAACATAAAAGCTACTGAACGCTGGTCAGTGAGCAGGGTAAATCGTTTCCCGGCCAGGTAATGCCTCCAGTGACGCACCGCTTCTACAATAGCCTGGGCCTCCTTTTCGACGGAGGAGTGTCTCGTCTCGGGGCCCTGGAGGGTCCTTGAGAAAAAGGCCACGGGTCTGCCCGCCTGGTTAAGGGTCGCGGCTAGGGCGAAGTCGGAGGCATCGCTCTCCACTTGGAAGGGGATGGACTCATCCACCGCGTGCATTGCGGCCTTCGCGATATCGTTCTTGATAAGAGTGAAGGCTGCACACGCCTCTGGTGTCAGGGGGAAGGAGGTGGCTTTGATGAGGGGCCTGGCTTTGTCTGCATAGAGGGGCACCCACTGGGCGTAGTAGGAGAAAAACCCCAGGCATCTCTTCAGTGCTTTTTGGCAGTGGGGAAGGGGTAGCTCCATTAGGGGGCGCATTCTGTCAGGGTCGGGCCCGATGACTCCGTTCTCCACCACGCAGCCGAGGATGGCCAGGCGCTTGGTGTGAAACATACATTTTTCCTTATTGTACGTTAGGTTCAGCCGTTGGGCCGTACGGAGGAAATTTGCTAGATTAACGTCGTGGTCTTGCTGGTCGTGGCCGCAGATGGTGACGTTATCCAAATAGGGGAAGGTTGCCCGCAGCGCGTTCTGGTCAACCATTCGGTCCATCTCCCTTTGGAAGACCGAAACCCCGTTGGTGACGCCGAAGGGGACCCTAAGGAAGTGGTAGAGGCGGCCGTTTGCCTCGAAGGCAGTATACTGGCGGTCCTCATGGCGGATGGGCAGCTGGTGGTACGCTGACTTAAGGTCGATGGTGGAGAATACTTTGTATTGCGCAATCTGATTGACCATATCAGATATGCGAGGGAGGGGGTACGCGTCCAGCTGGGTGTACCGGTTTATGGTTTGGCTGTAGTCGATTACCATGCGGCGTTTTGCAGTGGTTTTAACGACTACAACCTGGGCTCGCCAGGGGCTAGTGCTACCTTCGATAATGCCCTCCTTCAAGAGCCGCTCCACCTCAGAGCTGATAAAAGCTCTGTCCCCGGCACTGTACCGCCTGCTTTTGGTAGCGATGGGTTTACAGTCGCGGGTGAGGTTAGCGAACAGGGGAGGGGGGGGGACTTTTAATGTGGAAAGGCTGCAGGTGGTTTGCAGCGGGCGATTTAAAAGTTGTTGGTTGCAGACTGTGAGTGGGGGGAGGGGTCCACCGTATGCTAGTGTGACACTCTTAAGGTGGCACTGAAAATCCAACCCTAGCAGGACGGCAGCGCAAAGACGGGGCAGGACTAGCAGTTTAAATTTTTGATATTCAGTGCCCCCTACTGACAGGGTCACCACACAGTAGCCGCTGATGTCCATTGACTGGGACTTGGACGCCATAGAAATGCGATGGTGCGTTGGCAGAATCGTGAGGGAGTGGCTACGTACCGTGTCGGGGTGGACGAAACTCTCTGTGCTCCCGCTGTCGATCAGGCAACTGGTGGCGCGGCCGTTTACCGCGATATCCATCATGGAGCTGGATAGATGGTGAGGGTGGCCTTGATCCAGCGTCACGGAGGCCAGTATGTGGCTTAGTGAGTCACTATAGTCATCCGCCGAGACGGTGGTCGGTTCCGGTGACGAAATGGCGGTTGAGTGCGTTGGATACGATGGCGGCGGATGCCATGCGGCCGGGGGTACACAAAATGGCGGATAAGATGGCTGCTCCCACGGCTCGCACGCTGCGCTGCTGGCTGGCTTCCCTTTGCAGGCGTTAGCGTAATGGCCTTTCTTCCCGCAGCCCGAGCAGGTAGCTGTCTTAGCTGGGCAGTGCGCTCTGGGATGTTTTAACTGGCCACAGAAATAGCATTTTTGGGCCTGGTTACTGGGCATCGAAGCAGTTCTTACCGGAGGCTGCTGTCTCGGTTGGGTCGCTGCAGCGGTTGGTGCCGGGGGCGGCGGTCCCGTGTCCCACGGTTTCGATTGCCATGTCTCGGCGCCGTTACGGGGGTATGCCTCGAGGTTTCGGTGGGCCTCCTCTAACGAGAGCGCAAGGGCAATGGCCGTCTTCAGGTCGGGTTCCTTGCTTTCTAGCAGTCTCTGCCGGGTGTGGTCTGACTGGAGGCCCCTGACGAAGGCATCACAGGCGAGTCCCTGCGCGTGCTCCACAGCCGTTACCGCTTTACAATCGCAGTCTCTGCAGAGTGCCAGTAGCGCCCGTGCAAATGCCCCTACCGATTCTCCCGGTTGCTGCCTGCGGGATCCCAAGAGGTGTCGGGCGTAAATTGTGTTCACTGGGCGCGTATATTGCCCTTTTAGTAGCTCGAGGGCCGCCACGTACGTATTAGAGTCCCGGATTAGCATATATACTTGATGGCTCACCTGGGCGGTCAAAATTTTCAGTTTGTGATCCTCCTCTGTAACCTGTGAGATTGCGAGGAAGGATTCAAAGCAGCTCAGCCAGTGTTCAAACTTGGCTGATGCACCCACATCTTGAGGGTCGAGGTCCAGGCGTGGTGGTCTGAGGGCTCTCAGCAATGTCTGCTGTATCCGTTGCTGTTGTTGCTCCTCAGGTGTCGCCATTTAACTTTTAGCTAATAAAATTGATACGCTTATCAATTACTTCATAAAAGGTGATGAGTCGAAGAAGAGATGATGAGTCGAAAGAAGAGATGAATAAGGCTTTTATTAGCTAAGAAGAGACCATGCTTCTTCGTGAGTGACTGAACAAGTCTGAACGAAACCCACACAGTGGTGGGTGGAGTCAGCTGAGGCATGCCTCCATACACAGCGCCACCCAGAGGTGGCAATATACAATACAGTGGTTTACCACAGGAACTAGATGTAATATCTCCAAGTTTGCAGACGACACAAAGCTGGGTGGGCGTGAGTGCTGTGAGGAGGATGCAGAGAAACTCCAGTATGATTTGGACAGGTTAGGTGATTGGGCAGATGCGTGGCAGATGCAGTATAATGTGGATAAATGCGAGGTTATCCACTTGGTGGCAAAAACAGGAAGGCAGATTATTATCTGAACGGCAATAGATTGGGAAAAGGGGAAGTGCACCAGTCGCTGAAGGTAAGCATGCAGGTGCAGCAGGCGAATAAGAAGGCAAATGGTATGTTGGCCTTCATAGCGAGAGGATTTGAGTACAGGAGCAAGGATGTCTTGCTGCAGTTGTACAGGGCCTTGGTGAGACCACACCTTGAGTATTGTGTGCAGTTTTGGTCGCCTCATCTGAGGAAGGATGTTCTTGCCATGGAGGGAGTGCAGCGAAGATTCACCAGACTGATACCTGGGATGGCAGGAATGACGTATGAAGAGAGGTTGGGTTGATTGGGCTTGTATTCGCTAGAGTTTAGAAGAATGAGAGGGGATCTCATTGAAACTTATAAAATTCTAACAGGACTAGACAGACTAGATGCAGGAAGGATGTTCCCGATGGCGGGGGGGTCCAGAACCAGGTGTCACAGTCTAATGATAAGCGGTAAGCCATTTAGGACTGAGATGAGGAGGAATTCCTTCATTATTATTATAGAAGATAGGAGCAGGAGTAGGCCATTCGGCCCCTCGAGCCTGCTCCGCCATTCAATGCGATCATGGCTGATCATCCAAATTCAGTACCCGGTCCCTGCTTTCTCCCCATACCCCTTGATCCCTTTAGCCTTGAGAAATATATCCAACTCCTTCTTGAATATATTTAATGAATTGGCCTCTACTGCCTTCTGTGGTAGAGAATTCCACAGGTTCACCACTCTCTGGGTGAAGAAATTCCTCCTCATTTCTGTCCTAAATGGCCCACCCCTTATCCTTAGACTGTGACCCCTGGTTCTGGACTCCCCAACCATCGGGAACATCCTTCCAGCGTCTAGTCCTGTTAGAATTTTATAACTTTCGATGAGATCCCCTCTCATTCTTCTAAACTCCAGCGAGTACAAGCCCAATCGATCCAATATCTCCTCATACGTCATTCCTGCCATCCCAGGTATCAGCCTGGTGAATCTTCGCTGAACTCCTTCCATGGCAAGAACATCCTTCCTCGGATAAGGCGACCAAAACTGCACACAATACTCAAGGTGTGGTCTCACCAAGGCCCTGTACAACTGCAGCAAGACATCCTTGTTCCTGTACTTAACCCCTCTCGCTACGAAGGCCAACATACCATTTGCCTTCTTAACCGCCTGCTGCACCTGCATGCTTACCTTCAGCGACTGCTGCACAAGGACACCCAGGTCTCGTTGCACTTCCCCTTCTCCCAATCTATTGCCATTCAGATAATAATCTGCCTTCCTGTTTTTGCTACCAAAGTGGATAACCTCACATTTATCCACGTTATATTGCATCTGCCATGCTTCTGCCCAATCACCCAACCTGTCCAAATCATCCTGGAGTTTCTCGGCATCCTCCTCACAACACACACGCCCACCCAGCTTTGTGTCATCTGCAAATTTGGAGATATTACATCTAGTTCCCTTGTCTAGATCATTAATATATATTGTGAATAGCTGGGGTCCAAGGACCGAGCCCTGCGGTACCCCACTAGTCACTGCCTGCCACTCGGAAAAAGACCCGTTTATTCCAACTCTTTGCTTTCTGTCTGCCAACCAGTTCTCTATCCAAGTCAGTACCTTTCCCCCAATCCCATGTGCCTTAACTTTACACGCTAATCTCTTATGCGGGACCTTATCGAAAGCCTTCTGAAAGTCCAAATACACCACATCCGCTGGTTCTCCCTTATCTATTTTACCAGTTACATCCTCAAAAAATTCCAGTAGATTAGTCAAGCACGATTTACCCTTTGTAAATCCATGTTGACTTTGTCAGATCCTGTCACTGTTTTCCAAGTGCTCTGCTATTACATCTTTTATAATGGACTCTAGCATTTTCCCCACTACCGATGTCAGGCTTACCGGTCTGTAATTCCCCGTTTTCTCTCTACCACCTTTTTTGAATAGTGGGGTAACATTAGCTACCCTCCAATCCATGGGTACTGTCCCAGATTCCATCGAATGTTGGAAGATGATCAGCAATCATAATCTAGGGTCACTTCCTTAAGTACCCTAGGATGTAGATTATCAGGCCCTGGGGATTTATCGGCCTTCAATCCCATCAATTTCCTTAACACCATTTCCCTACAAATACTGATTTCTTTCAGTTCCTCCCTTTCATCAGACCCTATGTTCCCCGACATCTCTGGGAGGTTATTTGTGTCCTCCTTTGTGAAGACAGAACCAAAATATATATTTAATTGGTCTGCCATTTCTTTGTTCCCCATTATAAATTCCCCTGATTCTGACTGCAAGGGACCTACGCTTGACTTCACCAATCTTTTTCTCTTCACATATGTATAAAAGCTTTTACAGACAGTTTTTATGTTTCCCTGAGGGCTTACTCTCATTCTATTTTCCCCTTCTTAATTAATCCCTTTGTCCTCATTTGTTGAATCTTAAACTGCTCCCAATCCTCAGGTTTACTGCTTTTTCTGGCCAATTTATATGTCCTCTCCTTGGATCTTATGCTATCCCTAATTTCCCTTGTTAGCCACGGTTGAGTCACTTTTTTTGTTTTATTTTTATGCCAAACTGGGATGAACAAATTCTGCAGTTCATCCATTCGATCTTTGAATGTTTGCCATTGCCTATCCACCGTCAACCCTTTGAGTGACATTCCCCAATCAATCCTACACAATGCACGCCTCAGACCATCGTAGTTTCCTTTATTTAAATTCAGGACCCTAGTCTCTGAGTCAACAACTTCATTCTCCATCTTAATGAAGAGTTCTATCATATTATGATCGCTCCGACCCAAGGGGCCTCGTACAACAAGATTGTTAATTAATCCTTTCTCGTTACATAATACCCAGTCTAAGATGGCCTGATCTCTGGTTGGTTCCTCGACATATTGGTCCAGGAAACCATCCCATAAACACACCAGGAATTCCTCCTCCACAATATTGTTACTAATTTGGTTAGCCCAATTTATATGTAGATTAAAGTCACCCATGATGACTGCTGTGCCCTTATTGCACGCTTCTCTAATTTCCCTTTGAATGCCATCCCCAACCTCCGCATGACTGTTTGGAGGTCTATATACCACTCCCACTAACGTTTTCTGCCCCTTGGTATTTCTCAGTTCTACCCATACAGATTCCACATCATCAGAGCTAATATCCTTCTTTACAATTGTGTTAATCCGTTCTTTAACCAGCAAAATGCTACCCCACCTCCTTTTCCTTTTTGCCTATCTTTCCTGAATATTGAATACCCCTGGATGTTGAGTTCCCAGCCTTGGCCACCCTGGAGCCATGTTTCCGTAATCCCAATCAAATCATAATCGTTTACCTCTATTTGCGCAGCCAATTCATCCACCTTATTACGAATGCTCCTCGCATTAAGACACAAAGCCATCAGGGAGGGGGAGAGTTACCTGGACTCTGTGTATCACGAGGTATTCACACCAATTAGATTAATTAATTCAGATGTAGTCCGTGGCCAGGGTCAGGATGGTGTGACTAGAAGTGAGGCAGGTACGGGGATCCAGGAGGTAGTGTTGGAGGAGCCGCAGCCCTTGCTCTTGTCCAACAGGTTTGAGGCTCTTACTCCCTGTGAGGATGGGAACAGGGACTGCGGGGAGGATGAGCAACTTGGCCACAGCACCGTGGAGCGGGGGGGCCATTCAAGTGGGGGGAGTTAAAAGAAATGTTGCAGTGTTAGGGGATAGTATCGTTAGGGGGATAGATAGAGTTCTTTGCAGCCGAGAGCGAGAGTCCCGAAGGCTGTGTTGCCTGCCCGGTGCCAGGGTTAAGGACACCTCATCTGGGCTGGAGAGAAACTTGGAGTGGGAGGGGGAGGATCCAGTTGTCGTGGTCCATGTTGGTACCAACGACATAGATAGGACAAGGAAGGAGGTTCTGCTGAGGGAGTTTGAGCAGCTAGGAGCCAAATTAAAAAGCAGAACCACAAGGGTAATAATCTCTGGATTACTACCTGAACCACGTGCAAATTTGGCTAGGGTAAATAAAATTAGAGAGTTAAATGCGTGGCTCAAAGACTGGTGTGGGAGAAATGGGTTTTGCTTCCTGGGACACTGGCATCAGTACTGGGACAGGAGAGAGCTGTTCCGTTGGGACGGACTTCACTTGGCCAGTGCTGGGACTAGAATCCTGGCGAATCGAATAACTAGGGCTGTAGAGAGGGCTTTAAACTAATTAGTGGGGGGGAGGTTTTAAGAGAGCGAAAAATAAAAATGACAGCGGAGAAGGCAATAGAGCAAGGTAGCAGTGGGGGAATTAAAAACCAGAGCGTGTCAGGAAGGGACAGAATGTATAATGATAAAGGTAAAGTAGTAAAAGGGGTAAAAGCAGGAATAAATTGTCAGAAAACATATTTGAAAGTTCTTTATCTGAATGCACGCAGCATTCGTAACAAAATTGACGAGTTGACAGTGCAAATAACTACACATGGGTATGATCTGGTGGCCATTACGGAAACATGGCTGCAAGATAATCATGACTGGGAACTAAACATACAAGGGTATTTGACAATTAGGAAGGACAGACAGGAAGGAAAGGGAGGTGGGGTTGCTATGTTAATCAAGGATGGAATCACTGCAATAGTCAGAAATGATATTGGGTCAAAGGATCAGGATAGTGAAACAGTTTGGGTGGAGATAAGGAATAATAAGGGGAAACAGTCACTAGTGGGCGTAGTCTATAGGCCTCCTAACAGTTGCAACTCTGTTGGTCGGAGTATAAATCAGGAAATAGTTGGGGCTTGTAATAAGGGAACAGCTATAATCATGGGGGATTTTAACTTTCATATTGACTGGACTCATCAAATTGGGCATGGCAGCATTGAGGAAGAGTTCATAGAGTGTATTAGGGATGGGTTCCTTGAGCAGTATGTAACTGAACCAACCAGGGGGCAGGCAATCTTAGATCTGGTCCTGTGTAATGAGACAGGATTAATAAAAAATGTCCTAGTAAAGGATCCCCTTGGAATGAGTGACCATAATATGGTTGAATTCCAAATTCAGTTTGAGGGTGAGAGCGTTGGATCTCAAACCAGCGTACTAAGCTTAAATAAAGGAGACTATGAAGGTATGAGAGTAGAATTGACTAAAGTGGACTGGGAAAACAGATTAAAGTGTAAGACGGTACAAGAGCAGTGGCCTACATTCAAGGAGATATTTCACACCTTTCAAGATAAATATATTCCACTGAGGAAAAAGGGGAGTAAAAGAAAAGACAGCCATCCGTGGCTTAGTAAAGTAATAAAGGATAGTATTCGACTGAAAACAAGGGCATATAAATTAGCCAAATCTAGTGGGAGGATAGAAGATTGGGAAGCATTTAAAAGCCAGCAAACAATAACTAAAAGATTAATTAAGAAAGGGAAAATAGATTATGAAAGTAAACTAGCAAAAAATATAAAAACAGATAGCAAGAGTTTCTACAGCTATATAAAAAGAAAAAGGGTGGCTAAAGTGAATGTTGGTCCTTTAGAGGATGGGACCGGGAAACTAGTGGTGGGGAACATGGAGATGGCAAAGACGCTGAACGAATATTTTGTATCAGTCTTTATAGTAGAGGACACTAAAAATATCCCAACACTGGACAAACGGGGGGCAATGGGGGGGGGGGAGGAGCTAAACACGATTAAAATCACTAAGGAGATGGTACTCAGTAAAATAATGGGACTTAAGGCGGATAAATCCCCCGGACCTGATGGCCTACATCCTAGGGTCTTGAGAGAAGTGGCGGCAGGGATTGTGGATGCATTGGTGATCATTTTCCAGAACTCCCTGGACTCAGGAAAGGTCCCGGCAGATTGGAAAACTGCTAATGTAACACCCTTATTTAAGAAGGGAAGTAGACAAAAACCTGGAAATTATAGACCAGTTAGCCTAACATCTGTGGTTGGCAAAATGTTGGAGTCCATTATTAAGGAAACAGTAACAGAGCATTTGGATAAACATAATTTAATAGCAGAGTCAGCATGGTTTTACGAAGGGGAAGTCATGTTTGACAAATTTGCTCGAATTCTTTGAGGATGTAACATACAGGGTGGATAAAGGGGAACCAGTGGATGTAGTGTATTTGGACTTCCAAAAGGCATTTGACAAGGTGCCACACAAAAGATTACTGATCAAGATAAAAAAAATCACGGGATTGGGGGTAATATACTGGCATGGGTGGAAGATTGGCTATCTAACAGAAAACAAAGGGTTGGGATAAATGGTTCGTTCTCGGGCTGGCAATCAGTAACTAGTGGTGTTCCGCAGGGGTCAGTGCTGGGACCCCAACTCTTTACAATCTATATTAACGATTTGGAGGAAGGGACCGAGTGCAACATATCCAAGTTTGCCGACGATACAAAGATGGGAGGGAAAACAATGAGTGAGGAGGACATAAAAAACCTGCAAAAGGACATAGACAGACTAAGTGAGTGGGCAGAGATTTGGCAGATGCAATATAATGTTGGAAAGTGTGAGGTTATGCACTTTGGCAGAAAAAATCAAAGAGCAAGTTATTATCTAAATGGAGAGAAACTGCGAAGTGCTACAGTACAAAGGGATCTGGGGGTCCTGGTGCATGAAACACAAAAAGTTAGTATGCAGGTGCAGCAGGTGATTAGGAAGGCCAATGGAATCTTGGCTTTTATTGCAAGGGGGATGGAGTATAAAAACAGGGAAGTCTTGCTGCAGTTATACAGGGTATTGGTGAGGCCACACCTGGAATACTGCATGCAGTTTTGGTTTCCATATTTAAGAAAAGATATACTTGCTCTCGAGGTGGTTCAGAGAAGGTTCACTCGGTTGATTCCAGAGATGAGGGGGTTGACGTATGAGGAAAGGTTGAGTAGGTTGGGACTCTACTCATTGGAGTTCAGAAGAATGAGAGGCGATCTTATCGAAACATATAAGATTGTGAGGGGGCTTGATCGGGTGGATGCGGTGAGGATGTTTCCACTGATGGGTGAGACTAGAACTAGGGGGCATAATCTTAGAATAAGGGGCTGCCCGTTCAAAACTGAGATGAGGAGAAACTTCTTCACTCATATGGCCTACTCCTCCTATTTCTTATGTTCTTAATTGGAAAATTATGGGCTAATAAATGAAAGTCAGCATGGATTTGTTAAAGGCAGAACGTGTTTGACTAACTTAATTGAGTTCTTTAATGAAGTAACAGGGAGTGTTAATGAAGTTAGTGCGGTTGATGTTGTGTATATGAACTTTCAAAAGGCGTTTAACAGTGTACCATATAATGGACTTGTTAGCAAAATTGAAGCCCCTGCAATTAAAGGGACAGTGGCAGTGTGGATATGAAATCGGTTAAGAAACAGAAAGCTGAGAGTAGTGGTGAAAGGTTGTTTTTCAGCCTGGAGAAAGGTATACAGTGGGTGTTCCCCAGGGGTCAGTATTGGGACCACTGCTCTTTTTGATATATATTAATGACCTAGACTTGGGTATATAGGGCATAATTTCAAAGTTTGCAGATGAGAAAACTCAGAAATGTAGTAAACAATGAGGAGGATAGTAACAGACTTCAGGAGGATATAGACAGACTGGTGAAATTGGCAGATGAAATTTAACGGAGAGAAGTATGAAGTGATATATTTTGGTGGGAAGAATGAAGAGAGACAATATAAACTAATTGATACAATTTTAAAGTGGGTGCAGGAACAGAGAGACTTGGGATGTTTGCACATAAATCTTTGAAGGTGGCAGGATGAGGTGAGAAGGCTTTTAGAAAAGCATGTGGGATCCTTGGCTTTACTAGTAGAGGCATAGAGTACAAAAGCAAGGAAGTTATGTTAAACATTTATAAAACACTGGTTCGGCCTCAACTGGAGTATTGTGCTCAATTCTGGGCACCACACTTTAGGAAGGATGCCAAGGCCTTAGAGAGGGTGCAGAGGAGATTTACTAGAATGGTACCAGGGATAAGGGACTTCAGTTATGTGGAAGACTGGAGAAGCTGGGGTTGTTCTCCTTAGAGCAGAGAAGGTTAAGAGATTTGTTGACGTGTTCAAAATCTATATATTGATAGAGTAAATAAGGAGGAACTGTTTCCAGTGGCAGAAGGGTTGGTAACCAGATCACAGATTTAAGGTAATTCACAAAAGAACCAGTCGGATAGCTCTACCAAAGAGCTGGTACTGGCACGATGGGCCATATCCTTCTCTGCTGTATCATTCTATGATTCCTCTATGATTCTATATAAATACTAGAAATCATTGGAACTACACTACCATTATCTACCTTAAAGTTTAATTTTTACAAAAAGAAATGTAAAATGCTCTCAAAATTGTACAAACCGCCACCAATGACAGTAAATGGAGGATAAATATTAAGATAATGGTGAATTACAGAAAACAGTTGAATGCCAGACACATGGCATGATGTATGTGTGAATGACTGGTTAATTTTCCATGAATTACTGGCATCCATGGTATATTTTGTTTAAATCACATGTTCATCACATTAACTGCTCGCTTTGTCAAAACAAACGCATTAGAAAATGGGAAACCACTAGGGACTGTACATCTTGAAGATGTTTTTATCTCCAGGACACCCATGTTTTTAATATTCCCTCACAATATAAAGGCCACGCTCAAAGAAAACCAATTAATTTTTCCACAAGTGTTATGAACAATCCCCTACATTCCAGTTGCGCATCATTCAATATTTTGTAATTTTCTGAATTGCACATTGCTTTATTCATTTGATAGTTTACACTCTTATTCAGCCTTGGCTCAGTTGTTACACTCTCGCCTCTCAGTCAGAAGGTCGTGGATTTAAGCCCCATTCCAGAGACTTGAATACAAGTTGACAATTAAGTACAATGCTGAGGGAGTGCTGCACTGTCACAGGTGTCACCTTTCGAATGAGATGTTAAACCGTCTTCCCTCAGGTGGACGTAAAAGATTCCATGACACTATTCGAAGTTTTCCTGGTGTCCTTACTGATATTTATCCTTCAACCAACAATACTAAAACAGGTTATCTGGTCATTATCTCATTGATGTTGGTGGGATCTTGCTGTGTGCAAATTGGCTGCTGCGCTTCCCTACATTATAACGGTGACTACACTTCAAAAGTACTTCATTGGCTATAAAGTGTTTTGAAATGTCCTGTGCGCACGAAAAGTGGTAAATAAATGCAAATCCTTTCATTTCCTTTCCATTTACTGGTTTATTGACCTTGAACTATTTTTTGCAGTTGTGATATTTTAATTGTATTGTTACTAATTGACACCAACCAATTTTATGAGTTTAAAATAGGTCTCTTATTGTGTGTGAGCTCAGTTTCACCTCGCACTAAGCCATGTTCAAAGCAGTTCTCCAGCACTCACTGGTGCTGACAGACCCTTCAACACCAAGGTGTTGTCAAGTGCTTTCCTCTTAGAGACTGAACTTAAACTGGCCAGAGACATTGAGGATGTTTTTTTTGCTCATTACTAGATAACTTTCCTTCTGACCCCTCTATCCCTCGTTTTTATTCTCTCTGGTTACCATTGCCAGTACAGGTGCTGAGGGATATGGGATAGCACCAGCTGAGTTGCACAGTCTTGAGTTGAAGTTTTGACTCATTAGTTCTTCACAGTCTGCAACCCTTATTTAGTGAACTCCCATATTCTTCTGGCTCCTGAATATGTATCAAAGTCAGTCTCACCTCAACTTCAAAATCCTCCTTAAAACCAGCCTCTCTCATATCTCCTTTGGCTACCTCCTATTCCTGCACTGGTCTGACTGCCAATTTTGTTTTGCCACATTAAAGGCACTTTATAACTGCAAGTTATTGATTTAGCTGTGGATTACCCAATGCAGTTCCTTCATGGCAAGACCATAGCTCAAGAATCGAACCCTAGTTTGCTCATCTCCCTATCTCGCAGACCAAACAATTTCCGTTATGGTCAGGCAGATCTTTGTGCAATCACAAATGTGAATAGCTTATCATCAAATCCACTGGGCTTTTTTCAAGACTTAATGCTGCATTGTTTTCCAGATTATGAATTAAACTGGGGCCATCTCTGCCTGTTTAAGTTTATGCAAAAGATCCCCCATGATGCTATTTAAAGAGTAGCAGAGCGTTTTCCTCAACCAGTACCACCAAAAAACAGTGAATTCATTTGCTGTTTGTGGGACCTTGCAGTGCGCAATTGGATGCCACATTTGTCAACCAAGCAGTCACTGCACTTCAAAATGTATTTGGTTGTGAAGCTTTGAGATGCTCTGAAGATGTGATAAGGAATTATATAAATGCAAATTAATTCCTTTGTTTTTTTTTCTGGGTTGTGATTCCGTCAGGCTAAAATAATTTCAGAGAGCAGCAGGCTGATGTGAACACTACTTGGTATAGGAGTCTAGTTTGTTACAGAGCGTGTTGTAACACAGTTGGGGTTTGGGGAGGGGTTGAGGTAGGGGGAGAGGGGAAGGGTGGACCCAGGGCTAGTGGACTCGTACTCTGAATGGTGTGGTTTGGTCTGGCCCACTTTCATGCTCTCGTGTAGAGCCAATGAGTGCATCTCTGAAAGAACATTACAACAGTAGGCCAGTATCTCAACTAACAGGACAGGACCAGAAGTTGGCCGCTCTGCCAGAACAGAATACTGATGCCCATTCGTGCAGGAGTCACAGAGCGACGTTGGGCAGGAATGTTTGGAATGTGCTATTGCTGCTGCTTTCTTTTCTGAGATATCTGAGTGATGCATGCCCATTATACAGGGTAATCACAAGCACAATGTTCCACTGTAGTGGATATCAAAAATGCTTTAAAGGAAAGTTGTCCCTCTTTCCTTTCCCAACTTTTTGGGGCTATTCCAGCAACCCAATCTGTGTGTAGAGGATACCTCTATCCATTGAATGGAGAAGAATGAAAAAGGTAGGTAATCCATTTTACTCCATGGGCCCCGAGTTTCCTTGGACTTTCTGCCGCCGTGTTGCTGTAAGTGCAGCACTGTTTACACGTGTAAACAGGGTTTCCGCCACATTTCTGACAAAGTTAAGGTGCCGCAGCAGCAGAAAATTCGAGGGAATCCAGGGCCATCGTGACACATGGTGAAAACAAGTCTTTGAGAGGAAAGTAACAAATTATATTTCACATGCACTTAACAGTTTTATGATGCGCTTGTTGGTATTCAGCTCTATTTCAGTTGAACTGTTAGAAGCTGCAATTTGTAATCTCACTAATTCTTATCTTTTCCAGCTGCTTCTTTCACAATAAAGGTCAAATGATAAATCGAAATTAGGATCTTTAATGCCAGCTTGGCTCAGTTCCGGCGCTTTTGCCTCTGAGTCAGAAGGTTGTAGGTTTAAGTACAACTCCCGGATTTCAGTACTGAGGGAGCACTACATTGTTGGAGTTGTGCTGTCTTTCAGATGAGAGGTTAAACCAAGGCTCTGTCTGCCTGTTCATATGGATGGGACCGATTCTGTGGCACTGTTTGAAAAAGAGCAGTGAGTTTTTCCAATGTCTTGGCCACTGTTCCTCCCTCAGGTTAACACCACTAAAAACGCAAATTAACCAGTCATTCATCTCATTTGCTGTTTGTGGGACCTTGCTGTGTGCAAAATGTTTGTTGTGTTTGCCTACAAAACAACAAGTGACTGCTCATCAAAAGTAATGAATTGGCTGTGAGTTGCCTTTGGAATGTCCTGAGCATGTGAAAGATGCTGTGTAAATGACAGTTCTTTTTTTCTTTAAAGACCTTAAAATACATTTGTAAGACAGTTGCAGGGCATAAACTGTTTTTTGAGATAATACAAGCCAGAAAACAACCAGCGGTAAATGTCTCACAATAGAGCAATAACTGATGGATGCACAGAAACTGATTTTAAATATTTTGCTTTAAAACTTTGACCTTGGAGTATTAAATAGAAATGTACAAGGACTATTTGGACATTTTTAACAGCAGATATAATACTACTTATGCCAAATATTCATATAATTCCTGTCAGAAAATATAGTATTTGCTAATGAATCCTAATTTCCTGTATTTTCAAGACTCCTATTAAATTGGTAGAATGTAAATCCAGCAGCCTGACATCTACCTGGCAACTCGTGGAAGCCACCATCAACGTGGATATTCATATCCCTATACCAGCATCTGCGGAAAATCAGTTTGACAAGGGTTCATTGGTATGAGTTACTTATCTTGTTTTAAATTACTTTTCATTTTTGCACTGAATAGGGTCAATCAGTTAAAAATGATTCTGTTATATTGGATTCCCCCACTGTTCCTGAAGTTTGTGTTGAGCTTGGTTGGACAGTGTAAGAAGCAAAAAGTGGATAAGTTGTGGTGAAGGGTGAGAGATACATGGATGTTTGCCAAAGCAATCACCTAATCTCCATTTAATATTGTCACTATAAAGGAGGCAGTGAATACAATATATTATATTGATGGAGGTACTCATAAATTACTTTATGACCGAGAAAATGTATTTGGAGAAGTAGTGAATAATGCAGGCCCATTGCACATGCTGAAGTTAGAGGTGAAAGAACAGCTGGTGCTTGGGTAATGGAAGAGTGAACAAGAATGTTGTGGAGACAGCAGTGCCTCTGGACAGGAAAGAGGGAAGCAGCAGATACATGAGGAAGAGCGAATGCAGTCAAAAATGCAGAAATTATTTTGGTGTGAGATGAAAATGCTGAAGCGGTTAGTCTCCCAGGACAGTCTTGTTTGAATCTTGGGCAGAGGATAGAGATGAACAATGAGCTTGGGGGAAGGGAGAAGAACATCTTCAGAAGAACAGTGATCATCTTGGAGATGATTCTTTCTTATTGGACAAGAGAGAAGTAGGAAAAGGAGTCCAACAGTTGCTGTTTCGCCTCGACTAAATATCGCTCTTTGGGCTGAACTGTGGCATGAACCTTGTTGGTGGGTATGACTGAAGTCAGTGTTTTGATGGATAGGCAGCCAGAAGAGGTGGGTGGTTGAATGTGACTTAGTCTGAGATAGGATGGAGTAGTCTAGTTCGACTTGGTGTAGGTGAGGATGAGAGGGCCAGCTAGAAGTCGAGTCTAGAGGTGACAACGGTGTGCATGAGGGTTTCCGCAGTGGTAAGGGTCAAATCGAAGTAGACGTTCAGAGGGAGATAGATTGGAGAGAATTGGTGCTGAGTAATCAAATGGTCAATTGGTGAAAAATTCAGGAAGCCAGAAGAAGGTTTCCAAAAATGCAAGAAGGCCTCCTGCCAAAGAAGAAGATGAAGATGGTGGAAAAAGATCTCAACATTGTATTTGTTTTACATTCAAAGAAGTTTTACGTTCATTGAGGCAAGGTAAAGGGGGATGATTGTGATTGCTAAGAGTCAGAAAGGGGAAGATTGAAGGGTGCGGTGAAAGCTTGACAAACAGGAATCGGAAAGGAATGTGATTGACATGGAGATGAGAAGTAAAAACCTTGATATGACACACCAGTCAATTTTTTCTTGCTCTTTGGACTTTTGTGGCAAATTGAACTGAAGTCTTATGATCAGAGCATACCCTTTATACAAGTAAACAGAAATGCTTATGTGATTAACCTGCTGACATCACAACATCAGTGACATCAAAATGTCCTGGACATTTAGCAAACTTCCTTTCTGAAATGGTGATGACTTGCCAATCTCCTAAGATTTGTGGGGCAAGATCTCTAATCAAAGAAAGAACATTCAAAGAAAGAACTAGCAAAGTTGATAACCTTTATTTACTTATTTTATCAGATGTTTCTGTTCCTTATTTTGTATTTTCATTGCTATAATCTTTTTTACTTTCATTGATATCTCAGTTTTTGTGTTTAATTTATCTTTTGTTTCCTGTAACACTGATCAAAAAAAAGTTCAGACACTTTTACAGAAATTAATTCATTTTAAATGATTTTGTTGAAAATTCAAAACTGAATTACAGCAACTGTCTGAAGTATGAATTGATAATACAGTTACTTACTGTTGTTATTCTATGTTCTGCCACTGACCCACCTTCTGGCAGATATCCAGTACAGCAGCCACATAATGTAAGTGCAGTGATGTAGGTCTCTGAACTCCATACCAGTGGAATTTTGACTCCCCAAAATTTCATTTCATAGTTAGTATATTCCTTATAATACAGTATTCTTGAAATTATGGTTTCTTTCAAATGTAGCTCAGTCATGTTATGTTATGATAACACTTTGGGGGGAAATAGTTAAGGAGAGAATAAGCTATGTAGTTATCTTTGCTGTTTGTGTAATTTTTATTTTGTATTTTCTGTTCTCTTTCCTTCCACCATTCCCCCTCCCCCAGAAAGGTCTGAATTCCTGGGCAAAACAAATACTGCAGAGCAGTTACCTGATAAATGGACACTTTAAAGAACCAGATAGCGTAATAGGTGAAGGATCGGTAAGGAAGCTTAATCATGATCTTGGATTTGTTCTTTTTTAAAAGAGTATTTAATGTAGAAATATCTGTCTAACTGATTTATAATACCAGAGTTTCTGACCAAAACATTCCTTTTCCATTTATAACTTATACCACTCCTAAAGTCATCAGAGTACTTCATTTATTTTAAAGGAAGTAAACATTATTCTTCATGAAATATTTACTGTGACCCGATATATTAGAGTGCATCATCCATTATTTACTGTTCGTTAACCTTTAAATCTATACTGAATCTTTTTTGTTCTTTTTATTGCTTCCACAGAAGAAAACATCAGTGGAAGTCCAGCTCCTGTCTGCTCCTGTTAGTTCTCTCACTACTAATTTTTAAAAGTTTAATTATTTTTTCCATATGACTAGTTATAAATATTTATTAAATGTGGTTGTTTTCTTTGTTAATTATATTGAAAATTTTAATATGTTGTGGATTTAGTTTTATTTCTTATTATTTTTCAATGTATTTTTTACCATACAATTCACAGAGTCTGTGCTAAGTAAATAGAGTTTTTATTAATCCTTGTATATACACACACTAGTAGGGTATGATATAAAATGAAAATAATCTATTTGCGCTATGCACACTCCGCCCAGTCATACTGGGCAGAGTAGAGGAAGGTAAGTGCAAAACAACTTTTGTGGGACAGGGAGGAGCATGGAATGCGACCCTGGGCTCTCTGCCTCCCACACTGTTAGTTCGTCCCCTTCCCTGCCTGACGGCCAGGCCGACCTCCTGTCTGCCCAATATTGCGTCAGCCTGGAGGCAGCGAGCTAAAGGGTGGCATGGTAATGAGGCCCAGCCCGCAAAATGGAATGGGCCTCCAGCCAACAGGAACGAGCGGCCGGCCTGCAAGATCCAACTGACTGCCCGTCCAAGAGTTATAACCACCCTATTGTCCTTCTTCAGAACGTTTTGATGACCAATACTGTCTAAAATGTTAACCTGTCTCTTTTTTTCTACAGGTGCTGACTGACCCAGCTGTGTGTTTCTAGCATGTTCAGTTCTTGTTTTAAAAATAATAAGTTTTGATGTAGTCTACTGTATATAGTAATACATTACAAGTGACTTATAAATGAATGTTTTTTTTAATTCATAAAATCTTTTTGTTTTAAGGTTCATACCTCTGCGAATGAGACTGACGCTTTAATAGAAGGCTGCGGCAGCTCTGTTACTGTGAGGGGTACCATACGCTGCAGAGCTTATCTCCATGGCAGTAAAACAAAAGTAAAAGATGCCATACAGGTACGGTATCTTTAGGCAAGATGATTTGTGTTCTTAGAAAGGAGTTTTTCATCCTCAACTAAAACATTCTTAACAATGTAAAATATAAATGCAGGCAAGGTCTTCTGTGCTTTTAAATTTGTTGCTTGATGTAACATAATTTTACAATTGCAGAGAATGACCTGGATTTGAGTTATAGAAGAATGCAGTTTACACAGATTAATTTTATAACCAGTATAGGCATTCTGTAAATGGCGATGCACAAAAGGTTTACATTGGGCATATTCAAAGAACATTTATAGTGATATTTTGAGGTTGAAATTTTTCCGATATTTCTTTTATTATATTACATGCTCCATGGGTATACCAACAGGAAAATAAAAGTGATTTGTGTGCCATTAAGAGTCTTCCTTTACTTTTGTATTGTCCTGTTCATTTGTCAACTTTCTTTGGTGTAAGGTGCAAGTGTCAGGTTGTGAACTTGTTGCCATATGAGAGAAGTAGAAGTAGCCAAAAACAAAGAAACTGCATTAATCTTATTTTGTTTCTGTTTCTTCTAATTTTGGTGAAGCCCTTTTTTGCCTGAGGCTTGCTTTCTGTCTTCAAATTCTGAGCTGCAGAAACATCTTCCTTTCTACCCATACTTCAGAATAACACTATAGCCTCTTGGTAAATTACAATTTTATGGTTTGTGAAAATTAAATAATTGCAGTTTACAGCATAGAAAGAGACAAAGCTGAGGAGAACGCCACATTAGGTACATCACAGACTTTTTTGTAACATACATCTACATTGACATGTTGCCTCAACCTGATGTGCTTAACCAGGAGCAAATTGTAAGAGCTATTGCATCCAATCTTCCTATGTAATAATAACAACTTGTATTTATATAGTGCCTTTAACGTCCCAAGGCACTTCACAGGAACGTTATAAAACAAATTTTGACACCGAGCCACATAACGAGATATCAGAGCAAGTGACCAAAAGAGGTAGGTTTTAAGGAGCGTCTTAAAGGAGGAAAGAGAGGCGGAGAGGTTTAGGGATGGAATTCTAGAGCTTTAGGGCTTTGGCAGCTGAAGGCACGGCCACCAATGGTGGAGCAATTAAAATCGGGGATGCTCACAAAGCGAGAATTAGAGGAGCGCCGATATCTCGGAGGGTTGTGGGGCTGGAGGAGATTACAGAGATAGGGAGGGGTGAGGCCATGGAGGGATTTGAAAACAAGGATAAGAGTTTTGAAATTGAGGCGTTGCTTAACTGGGAGCCAATGTAGGTCTGCGAGCACAGCGGTGATGGGTGAACAGGATTTGGTGCATGTTAGGACACAGGCAGCAAAGTTTTGGATGATCTCAAGTTTACAGAGGGTAAAATGTGTGAGGCCAGCCAGGAGTGCAATGGAATAGTCAAGTCTAGTGGTAACAAAGGCCTGGATGAGGGTTTCAGCAGCAGATGAGCTACGGCAGGGGTGGAGTCGAGCGATATGGGTTTTTTGAGAATTCAAAACTAAAAAAGGTGTCAATTGTAAAACTTTGGGGGCCAACTTGAGCACTGGTGATATCCTAATTTTCAGAGGTTTGGTGGTCACAGAGATTGTCACTAATGGGATCACGGATCAGAAGAGGTCCTCTCTCCCTCCCAAATGTTCAGACTGATACTTTTCCTCAGATGTTCACAAGCCCTTCCATAAAATCCATAGATTCATGTTAGAAACATGGGCCTAGAAATTGAGTTTGGGGCGGCCAGCTCGCTCGCGCCCAGAAATTACCGCTGCGCGCGGTGCCACTTGCGCCCGCCAGAAATTCAGTTTCAGCGCCCCAAGTCGAAGCCGGCCGCAAATCAAGGGTTTCGGCGCCCCCGCTTGGGGCGCTGAAACTGAATATCGGCGCGCTAAGTGCCGCAGCGCCACCCGCTGCGGAGCGGCAGGCTGCGGTACTACAGGCCTTCCTCCCTCTCTTAAGGGGGAGGTGCCTGCAACAGCGAGATCGCCGCTTGCTAGTGCCGGCAAATGAGCCCGGCACCACGGAGAAGTGCCGGGCTCCCGGAAAACAGCCGGCAATGCCGCGGGGGGGGGGGGGGGGGTGGGTGTGGAGGAGGCCGGGGAAGGAGGTGCGGGCAGGCGGCCACCGAAAAAGCGGCCGGCCGCACCTCCGCCTTAACTCGCCCCACTACCGCATCAGTTCGGCCCCGTTTTCTGGCCGCTGTTTGCGGCCGCCGCGGAAGAGGCGGCTGCAACTCAATATGGCGGTCGGGCCGGTAGCGGGGCACTGCGCACACCGATGACGTCATCGGTGGCGGCGCAGCGCTACTGGCTAACGCCGCCATTACCGCAGCGCTGAATATCGGGGAAAGCTCAGCAAGTGGCGCAAAAGCCCTCTTTGGGCGAAAACTGGGCGCAAAGCCTACTGAATTTCTAGCCCATACTTCCTTAACCATAATAAGATGACCAGTGGGATGACACACCAGCTTCCTCATCAGTAGGTATGCATATACTTTTCAAGTAAGACCTATAGGGCTGAGATACATCCCTTGAAGAATCCTTTTCAGGAGAGGAATAAATTAAATTAAAGGGCGTTGAACCCGGCAGAAGTAGAAAATACTGGATCAGATCCTGGGTAGATTTAGCATCCTAAAAATCTCAGATAAGAAGCCTGCACCTAATCCTCAACAGGGCTTCAGGTGTCAACCATTTCTATGGGCAAAATCCAACACATGGTTGTCTACCATCAATAAGTAATCTCCTGCCTATCGGAAAACATGAATTGTATCGAGCATAAGTTTACATTAATGTTTTACAAAGCACTCTATTGAATCTATAGTTTCATCCCAGATGTGGACTTGGATAGCTGCATAAGTGCACTTTCTAGCGGTCTGGAATAAAGAACCTTATGCCTGCAAACTGGACGGTATCAGGTTTTGCCTTCATAAGAGAAGCCTGAATTGCCACATACGAGGTGTACTAGGAAGCTTTTGCCCACCAACAAATAGGATTGCTCTGTATCTTAGTGCAAGAACCCCACACACAAATGCAAGAGACTTACAGATAAATGCTCCAAATAGTTTGCCTGAACATCTAGCGGCCTCACCTTATTGAATGGGGATCGAGGTCTCGCATAATACTGCCTACATGAAAGTTCTGGCTTAAAATATCAGAAGTGCTACTAACATTCAAAACTTCTTGTCCAGCTTGCCCTTTGATAGTTAAAAAAAACAATCATGGGCAAATGCCGACCAACTGTGAAAAGAGATTTTGGTCTGACTACCTTTAACAATACATTGTTGAAGTCACAGTGCTGTTCTTTTGTCAAACTGAGTTAAGCACAGTGAGTAAATAGGACTATTTAATCACATTACAGTACTTGATAAACAAGCACAAATACTAAAAATTGTAAGCATTTTAAGGCATAATTCAACATCATTAATAGACTACATTTCTTCCCTTGCCAAAATGTCGAGACTAAATGATTGATGAGCTCCGCTCATAATGTTATCCTCTGGTCATCAGTCACCAAGCTATTCTCAGTTAAGTTACCATAAACAAAGCTTACATTCATGCTTAATTGTAAAATAATTTTCAACAGACTTATTTCAACTGCAATACCTGCTATATATGTTTTACATGGCTTCATTTTTCTAAAGATACTTCCAATTAACTTTATGTAATTTTGTCCCCAGTCCTTAAGAACTGATGACTTCAGAAAAAGTGGACTGAGATAAAGGTTGTATTGTGGTATGATGCTTGCCATTTGATCAGATTGCAATATTTTTGTTTTTAAGCACAGAATAACAGATGAACTTTATTAACTATTTTATTACTTTGTTGAAAAATAGAGTGCTGTGTATTTCCTATAATGCCATTTAAAATGTAATAGCTAATCAAAACAAACTCATTTTTTTTGCAGGCACTAAAAAGAGATGTGCTGAACACTGTGTTTATCCGCTGTGAAATGGTATTTGAGGATCAAATTCTGAACAAAAATGTTGGTAAGTAACTGATAGCCCATTGTTTTCTCCCTATCTTCTTTAGTGTAGTAATGTCTGTAGTAGATTTGCACCATTTTTTTATATGTTGCGTGACCAGAGTAATATTCAGGAATATTAGTGGTGTTTTGACATCTGTGATGAATAGTTGAGATTTTACTAATGCATTATATCTGCTTAACAATAATGGCCCAGAAATTTGGGTCGGAGGCTTCCCGTGGGTGCATGCCCCCGACCTGCACTTACCTAGCGCGCCGGCCGTTGAGCTGTGGGCCCGCGTGGGATTCTGATCCTGAGCCTGCTCCAACTGCCGGTGCGCAGTGTTTGCGTATCCCAGGGGCGCAGTTAGTTCGATGCGTCCCCTGGAATCACGTGGGTCATGGAGAGCCAATGGTAGCAGGGAATGCCCATTCATAAAATTGACAGGAAGAGCTGTCAAAACCATAAATACTATAAGCCCCAAAACATCACTAAAACTTCAAATAAAATTTTTAAAAAACATCACATTTTAAAAATAACTATAAATTATATAAAATAACTACTTTAAAGAATAATTTAAATTTTTGAAAAAATTAATTACATTTTCTAACGGGGCTAAAAATAAACTTACCTTTCTTTAAAGTATTTAAAAATAATAAACCTGTGGAAAAAATGTTTTAATTTTAATTAATTCACCACTTACCTCGTTAAAAGCAGGCCTTGCGCCTGCTGTTTACATGTGTAACTCTTGGACACTTACCCTCCCGGAAAAACCTGGAAAAAATCTGTAAGTTCAATGCGCACGCGCTGCCTCTCCGGCACACGCGTTCCACCTCTGAACCCCTTCTTTCAAGGGAATGGAAGTTCCGGTTTGCCGCACATGCGGAGTGCATGCACGAAACCGGCACTTTCGTTGGGCCTACGCGTGAGTACTTAGCGCGTACTCACGCGTGGGGACCCGAATTTCTGGGCCAATGTCATACAGTGGGATATCAGGAACTCCTCATGGGCAGCATAATTAGCAGCACAACACACCCCATTTTATGATGAGTTATGCTGCTCTTGATTTCCTAGTGTTTGCTGCCCTCCTAGTGCAGACTCAAATTTATACTTCTCAGTTGTTTAATGATTAACTGGCTGCCACCCCTCTGGTGGATCGTGCAGATAAGATCTCTCTTCAGTCACGTTGCCTGCAAGGTAACACGCTTAACAGATGGGAGATTGGGACTGAGCCAACCCTCGGTGGTAGGCCCTGTAACCTGATACCTGAGCCAAGCAGCTCTGCAATATTCCAGGGCACTGTTGATAATTGATCAGCCACCCTGACTCATTAATGAGCCTTGGAGCATAAATCTGACACTTGGGGGTGGCATCCTTTGCATTCAGCTCCAGATAACCCTGCAAGCCAATGCCCCAACAGCTAGGATAGAAGCTTACCAGTGCTGTGTGGTGAATTGTGCCATTCCAGCTGATTAAGCTCCAGCAATACTACTGTGCACAGTTGGGAATCCTTAAGCCTTGGCTGTTACCAAGTTGCTCCTATGCTCGCTAAATTCAGGTAAGTCTGGTGTATCCTTATGGGAGAGATTGATCTATTTCAGGCAAACAAGAACTCTACCTGTATGAATTTCTCAGCCGGTTGGTTTGGAACTCTCATATATAGTGATAGGTCTATGCACGTGTCAGGCACTTGGCTAAGCAGAAAAAAATGAATATTGTAACTCAGAAGGTGTGTGGTTATACTAGGACTGGGAAGACAGACCATCTGATGGTAGTAATGAAAAGTTAATGAATTTCAATTACAGGGATCTAGATAATTTACATAGGGTGAACCATATAAGGTATATACAGATTTTTTTTTGAAATATGTTTATGCATTGCAAGAAATATTAGAAATAAAATCCTATATTTACAGACATATGTTTCCATAGAAATTTAGATGTAATTGGTATCTCTGAAATCTGGTTGGATAATAGTGATGGATCAGAAGTGCAATTCAAAGGTTATGTAAGGATAGGTTGGGTCACAAAGGAGGATGTATGGCTTTATTTGTAAAAGAGGAGATTCTATAATTGAGAGGGAGAATATTAGTTATCAAGAGGGAGTTGAAGTGGTTTTGGAACAGCTAGAGCATGAGGGTGGTTCAAGGTTGATCTGCCATTGCCATCCTTTCCCCTTTCTCCTTCAATCTCCTCTCTTCCACTGTTTAAGTTACCGTCTCTAATAGTGGGTGCATTTTACCCCAAATGACAAGTTCAAGCTGTAAGTTTAAAGTTACCCATGGTTAAAGTTACCTGTGGTGAACCCATGGCCCATCCACTGACCCTGCTTGTTCCTTGTTTTCACTGAGCCCTGGAAATCTGCTCAAATTTGGCTTCCCAACTCCTGGGCATTAGGACGATGCTGCTCCACTCGACTACTGTGACTCTGATGTGTTATTCAGTTGCTTCAAGTTTTACGATAACTGTCTAGCCTACAGCCCATCCTGCTGCTATTACCTGCTCAGATTCTGACTATTTGAAAAAAATCTGTATATCTGACTGTCCTTCAGTGCACTACTGGTTTTCAGCTTTAATTTGCTGCTATATGGGTCCTGGTCAGAAATTCACTTCTCTTGGGCCAAAGTCCATTTCTCCACTACTTCTAGATATTATAGAAACCTCCAACTTCGCTGCCATTTTCTACGGAGTCTGTATTCTCTGCTGGGTCGTCTCAATTCAATTATCTTGTCTGCTATTGCGTCCTCGGTTTTCTGCTCCTCTGACGGGAATTTTTCACTCTACGTTGAGCTCGCTCTGATCTGTTTCTGCTAGTTCATGCTCCAGATTCTGCTCCACTGCTGCCAAATGACCTTTGCTCTACCACTTTCAGCCTGCTTCCCACTGTCGCTGACTCCATTTCATCTCTCCGCTGCTATACTGGATCCGTTGGTGTGTACTACTAATCATCGAGGCCACTACTCAACTCTACTGGATCAACCTCTGCTGTCCCACGACCGATTCTCCACACCTCCTTGGCTCTTCATTTTCCATGGGTATACCTCTAGCAAAGCGTCCTTCGATACTCTACCCTTCAAATAGCTCCTGGACTCACTCGCCCTCCACACTTGCCTCCGAACCTGGACAATAGTTTGTTGATACCTATATCAATTTCACCCCACCACGGGACCTCTGACTTTAACTTTGGACTGCTTCCTATTGTCTCCTCTCTATTCTCCATTTACTACAGCACATCTCCATCCTAATCTTTGTCATGCTTATATAACCTGAGCTTCCCCATGTCCATTTGCCTGTGCATTTTGGCTGCTGCTCCAACCCGAGCCCATCACTTCTATCTTTTTCTTCTTTTCTCTTTACGCCTCAGGCCCTCTCTCCTGTGGTAATGCCTCCTTTCATTTCTCCCCTCTCGGATTCTTTGCCCTCCCCACAAATTCCTAAACCAACCTTTCACTACTCCTCGACCTTCCACCTCTCCAAATCGCTCTCCTCCTTAACGACCTTCCTTAAAATCGACCTCTCTGACCTAGTGTTTGGTCACCCCAAATAATATCACTTTCAGTGACTCAGTTTCCATTTTTTCTTCACGCCTCAGAACTACCGTGGAGCATTGTTTTTCACATTAAGGCATTATATAAATGCAGGTTGTTGTATAAAAGATTCAATTGTCAAGAAAATACAAAATTTAAAAGTAGTTGAGGATAACTAAAACCAATATTAGGAATTATAAAATGTCACGAGAGACCCAATTTTATAAATGTGCTACAGCACTGAAGGAAGGGGTAATAGCTTTATCCTCTAGCCACACACATTGGGAAATCACAGGTGTGTTGACCACGATTTTCCAACCTTGAATTTTAATGAAGGGAAAGTGTGAGCTGTGCACCCATGCTTTCCCAGTATGTGCTGCCAACGAGCAAGGCTCCCCACCAAAGTACACATTTCTAAGTTTGACCTTTAGAAAAAAGGACACTCCGCAATTGCAGTAGAGATGGCGAGGCTTTTTTTAGCTATGTTAGTAGTCAGTGAATAATAATCGACCACATTGGTCATTTGGAGGATTTTTCAAGATAAGTTATCTATGAGGATACAGACATGGTTGATGAGCTAAATCATTATGTTGCATTATTTTTCACTACTGAAGATAGTGCCACGGACTCAGTTTTACAGGATAAATGTGTAGAAAAAATTCTTCATTAGAAGTAGCCACAGAAATGGTTTTAAGATTAAGGTGCTTAAAATTTATCGTGATACAGGACCCAATTTAATTTACCCCAGAGTGTACAGGGAAATGGGCGAGGTCATATGTGCAATACCTCGTTGTGGGTTGTTTCCCACAGATTGGAGAGTGGCTTATTTGGCCCTATTGTTTAAGTGGCGATAAATCGAACCATGGAAATACGCCCTTTGAGTTTGACTTTTGTGCCGGAGAAGCTGTTGAACAGCATTATATATAATCATTTTTAATAATTAGGGTTATTTGGAGAAACAGATATTTAGTTGGGGATATGATTGAAGATTTTAAAATGATGAGGGGTTTGATAGGTTAATAAAAGATACCCAACATAGCTTTAGGAAACCGAGGTCCTACTTCATTAGCTTGATTGTGTTCTTTGAAGAAGTGACTCGAATTATGGATGAAGATAGTCTGGTTGGTGTTCCACACCTTAACTTCCAAAAAGCATTTAATAAGATGTTGCATAGTTGGCTATTAGAACAAATGGCGTCTCATGGGATTATTGGGCAGTTATTATATTGTATAGGTAGCTGATTGAAATCATGCAAGCTGAGGGTTGTTATTAATGGGAGTGGATCTGATTGGGGCACAGTTGCGAGTAGAGCAGGACTTTGATTTGGGACCTTTGCTGTTCATCATTTTCATTAATGATCCAGAGGAGGGCCAAATGGAACCATTCATAAATTCACGGATGATACAAAAATGTTCCAGGCCAATTTAGTTAAGTTAGGTGAGTGGGCCTTTGTGTGCCATTTAATGTGGACAAATACACTTTCGTGGACTTGGTGTTGGGAAACTCCAGGCATATCTTTACTCTGCCAGGGTATCTGTTAAAGGGAACTGATCAAGAAAGAAACCTGAGGTTAGTAGTTGTTCACTTGTTAAAGATGCCCAAGCAGTGCGAAGTGGCAATAGGGAAAGCAAATAAGATTTTAGTTTATATTACTAAAACCATTGAGTACAAAATGAAGAGCACTATACTTGGCCTATATAAGACTCTGATACAGCCACACTTGAAGTATGTGTCCAGTTTTGGTTCCTGCATTTGATGAAGGATACTGAGACTCTGAAGAAGGTGCAGAGGAGGGCAACTAGAATGGCCCCACATTTTGGAGCTTTTTAGTACGAGGATAAAATCCAAGAAATAGGATTATTTACTTTGGATTGAAAACATGGATTTAAGGGGTTACAACACTGGGGAAACTCCCTTCCACTTCTACAAAAAGTGCCATGTTTTTTACCTCCATCAGCGAGGGAAGACGGGGCCTTGGTTTAACGTCTCATCCGAAAGAAGGAATCTCCGAAAGTGCAGCACTCCCTCAGTATAGCACTGGAGTGTCAGTCTGGATTATGTGCTGAAGTCTCTAGAGTGGAATTTGAACCCGTGACCTTCTGACTCAGAGCCAAGAGATCTACCACTGAGCCACAGCTGACAGCTTTTAGTTTTCTTTTGGTTCCTCATATTCTGTTTCCTTCTCACACTCTTTATCTCCCACTCTTCTTCACCTTCTTGCATTTAGGTCTCATCTTCTGGATATGTTTATCCATTTTCTCTCTCTGCTACATTTATACAGTGTATCGCTCTCACTGTCCCTGGGTATGTGCTCCTCTGCACTCTCGGTTTTTGTCTTGTTGCTTCTGCTGTTTCTCAATCCTGCAGACTCACTCAGTCTTTCTCCTGCAGACCCCCCCCACCCTACCCCCCCCACCCTCATTCCCCACCCCACCCACCCCCCACCCCTACATGCATGGACGCAACTGCTGCCAAGGAATTGGAAGCTGCATAGAAGTGCTTTGCGCATGCGTGCTTCCGGCTCGTTACGGGAGCGGGCTTATTCAAAAAAATGTAAATGCCGGGGAGGGAGTGAGTTCTGGGGAAAACTGCCAGGGAGGGAGTGGGTTCTGGGGAAAACTGCCAGGAAGGAAGCGGGTTCTGGGGAAAACTGCCAGGAAGGGAGCGGGCTCTGGGGAAAACTGCCGGGGAGGGAGCGGGCTCTGGGGAAAACTGCCAGGGAGGGAGCGGGTTCTGGGGAAAACTGCCGGGGAGGGAGCGGGCTCTGGGGAAAACTGCCGGGGAGGGAGCGGGCTCTGGGGAAAACTGCCGGGGAGGGAGCGGGCTCTGGGGAAAACTGCCAGGAAGGGAGCGGGCTCTGGGGAAAACTGCCAGGGAGGGAGCGGACTCTGGGGAAAAATGCCGGGGAGGGAGCGGGCTCTGGGGAAAACTGCCAGGGAGGGAGCGGGCTCTGGGGAAAAATGCCAGGGAGGGAGCGGGCTCTGGGGAAAACTGCCAGGGAGGGAGCGGGCTCTGGGGAAAACTGCCAGGGAGGGAGCGGGCTCTGGGGAAAACTGCCGGGGAGGGAGCGGGCTCTGGGGAAAAATGCCAGGAAGGAAGCAGGCATGCATATACTGCCTTTCTCAAGTAAATGCTACATGATCTCTGTTGCATGGATTAATTGGCCTGATGAGTTTTTTAAACTGTGAAGAATTATTGGAACGTGAATAAACTATTTCCTCTGCTTGGGCAGTCATTCAAAATTGTCACTAAGAGAGTGAGGAGAATTTTCTTCTAACAGAGAGTTGTTGGGGCATGGAATGGTTTGCTGCAGGGAGTGGATGGGTCATTATTTAAGGGAAAAATTAATAAATGTTTGTAGCAGAGGATGGTTCAGTGCTTTGGGGAGAGAGTAGGATTCATTTTGGATTGCTCTAGCAAAGAGCTGGCACAGACACAATGAGCCAAATGGCCTCCTTGTTTGTTGTATAGTTCTGTGGCCCCATCCCGTTAAATTTCACTTACATACTATTTTCCACTCCCACTACTAGTGTGCTGCCTACATCGACCTAATCTGCATCTGAAGTTACATTAATGAGCTGACCTTGGAAACTGAGTGCAAACAACACACTTCTACCTAAGTGTTTCTAAAGTTTGATAGCCATTTGGGCCTAAACTATGCCAATAGCAGAAAATCTAGGCCATTGTGTCATGCATGCACACGCTTAAACACTTGGACACGTGAGTTCCGTCTCTCCTTGCATTTGCACTCTTGTTCACTTTTGCCCAGAGTTCATGCTCATTCCTTTGCACTTGTTCTTGCACATGCATTTTTCTGTACTCCCTATGCTGTCTGCTGCATGGAGTTGATCTCTTCTTGCATTTGTATGTACACACTTGCACCCTTTTGCACTCACATGTGCTGTCTGTCTCCTGTGCATGCTGGTTCCCTTTCTTTTTCACTCATCTATATATATAAATAAAAGGATCCGTCTGTCTGTATGTCTGTCTGTCCGCTATACATGCAAAAGTTATAGAGCGTACCTACACATATGTTATATCAAAAGAAAGCTTATGATTAGGGGAGTCTCATAGGCGTATTTACTTTTTGGTCAGACAAAAATTGTTCGGACAGTATGCAAAAAACGTTCAAAAATCCACTCATTAGCGGTTGACCAATCCTACCGCTCATTAGCGTTGAGTGACGTGATGGTTGACCAATCCTACAGTTCAGTGACCTGATGGTTGACCAATCGGTGCGTCACGGGGAGCATTTCATTCCGTGTGTGGGCGGGACCTAATCCTGCAGCCTCCCGAAACGTAGCCGCCATTTTTTTCACTGCTTTTACTCAACAGCGAGTGGGGCAGCTGCGGCGGCCCGCCGGAGCGGGAGGTGAGTTGGGGTCACTCAGGCCGGGCCGGGCCTCACAACCGCTCGGCCCGAGACACAGAGCAGGGGAGCGGCAGCGGCCGGCCGTCAACTGCGCGGCCCTGTAAACTGCCGTTTTACAAAAAAACCTTGGCAACGCCGGGCCCCCCCAGCTAGTACAGTATATAGCACTCGTGCCTTTGTGCTCTTTGTATGCTGCTTGCTGCATGGGCTTGCTTTCTAGTCTATGCTCAATCTCTGAGCATGTGCTCTCTTGTATCTCTGAACTCCTGTGCAAAATCAATCAGTTTGTCTGTCTGTCTCTCTCTGTCTGTCTGTCTCTCTCCAAACCCCCACCACCCCCCCACCTCACTCCCTATGTATCTATATCTCTTTGTCGTTGAACTGTTATAGTGTAATTTGAAACAGAGAAATTCAAATGCAAAGTTAGCTATTGCTTGTTGAACTGGTGTTGTTGCAGCACCCATTAGATTATGTACTTTGCTTCATTAGTCTTAAGTATTGTCTGTGGTAAAAATATAACACAATTGTCTCATTTAAACATTAATTCCATGTCCTGTTCTTCACTAGGTGGTGATTCTGCAAGCCACAAAGCTCCACATAGGGTGTTTGCCTCAATCTTGCCTTCCAGTGTTGCTCTCTGTGATTACGGGTTTTCAGATGAGGGAAGTAAGGACCTGGAAGAGCGTTATAAGGAGCTGTTGGATTATGACCTACACCCAGCACAGTTGGATAGGACAGAGGAAATCTTGTTGGGTGAGTCATTTATCTTTCTTTACCATGCAAATATATTGTGGACTGTATTCCTTTAAAATGTAGATATATTGTGGACTATGGTTATAACAACCCGCAATTACATTGTTGCATGTATCATATTAAAAAGATCTGTTAAGGTCCTGAAATAAAACTCCACTCAAGCATATGGTTTGAGCGAGTTGAATGGCTTAATTGATAATAGTGATGCCTTTCTTATTATAGCATTTGATTGAGCAGTAGGAAATTAAGTAATCGTTAAGAAGTTTGCAGAGGTAGTTACAGGGGTCACAGTCTCAGAATAAGGGGTCGGCCATTTAGGGCTGAGATGAGGAGAAATTTCTTCACTCGGAGGGTGGTGAATCTTTGGAATTCTCTACCCCAGAGGGCTGTGGAGGCTCAGTCATTGACTATATTCAAGACAGAGATTGATAGATTTTTGGATATTAAGGGAATCAAGGGATATGGGGATAATGCAGGAAAGTGGAGTTGAGGTGGAAGATCAGCCATGATCTTTTTGAATGATGGAGCAGGCTCGAAGGGTCAAATGGCCTACTCCTGCTCCTAATTCTTATGTTCTTATATTACTTATTATAAAACTTGATTGTGGATAATCTGTGCAGATAGGACAGATAGACTTATCAGTTTACATTAATTTGGCTTTCCATAGGTGACTTGGGAGATTCTTATGGGAGCACTGCAACTTTATTTTTTCACGTCAGCATCCAGTGTTAGTGATTTTAAAATGCTGTTACAGATGTCTTATCCTTAGGCAATTTGTCCAGATTAGCATGGGTAAGGTAAGAAATGCAGCCAAGAAAATTTGAGGTGATTTTCTGAGAAGAATGGCAGTGCATTGCTATAGTGATGGTAGTCATGTTCAAACATACATCAAAACTGCAATAACATATTAACAGGCATTGAGCACATCTGTTGCACCCCAAGTGGTCCACTGGTTCCCAATAGTGTGTTATTCGAGAACCATATCCAGTTATTGGGTGTGAGATAATGGGAGGGTACAGCTTGGTCAACTAAGGGGAAACTTTTTTTGGAAGTGATAGTGATGGGGATGAGCAGTGAATTATGTTAGATTATGTCAAAGTATTAGAAAAGCAATCTATAGCCTTGAAAGGAAGCAAACAAGAAAGGAGCAAATAAAGATATATGACAAGTGCAATAAAAAAAATCTGGAGCACTATTTCAAGTTCAATTATGACTGTAAGAAAGGCGACAAAGGTACAAACTATGGAAAGGCATGTTCAGTACTGTTGTTAGAAAATAATTCTTCTTGCAGAATACCTGAAATAGTATTCTGGGAAGCAGAGGCATGTCAAGATTTCTAAGGAAGAGCAAGCTAGATGGACCAAATGGCTTCCCTTATCTGTACTTATCTTTGATGTCTAATGTGTTATACAGTGTAAGTTTTGGATTTCTATCTCACAAGTTGTGGTTTGTTGATTCTTTCTGATCAGAAGTCTAGCCATAGGCATAGGTAGTTATGTCTTTAGGTAAACTGATAGTTATTTATGCATTTAGATCATAAATATATATTATTTAACTCAAACAGTTTTGGTCTTCAGGCTAACTTGTCCTATAATGATGTTGTAGCCTCTGTGAGAATTATTCTGAATTGCACAGGTAGTGATTAAGGCTATTTGTACTCATGATTTTCTGTCTTGATGGGACGATTACAAACTCTGGCCTGTACCAGATATATATCTTGTGCTGTGTGCCAATGATCATTCTCATTATTGAGTCTTTGCTTCCTATTTGCTGAAGTGTGTTCATATATGTACTGTACCTAGTAAAGCAGCATTGCCCAGGGTTAAACAGAACATCCTTGTTTCTATCATTTACTGACAGGAAATGACATGAGTGCCCACATACCCTCCTAGTCTTTGAATAATGGGAGGATAATTGCTCTGTTCGACCATGTAGCTCAAGGTATAACATACAAATCTGTTTTATTCAAAGTATAAAGGCCAACACAACAGATTCCACTCGATTACAACATTAAACTTACAGCTCCTTGGTTCACAAAATAATAACCCTAAACATTGACCAGCTCCCATAACACAAATCTTATACATGAGGTTAAGACTACCATATTAAACCTTCATGAGGTCACTTTCACATTGATCAAAATAGTAGAGCTAACGAGCAGAGATTTGTTCAGAATTATAGCTCTTGCTGCTGCTTTGTTCTGAGAAGACAAGCGATCGAGATGTTGAAAGATCCTGTTCATAGGCCATTGTAAGACCTTGCTATGTAGCTAGCGATTGCTGCCAGTTCATTCAGCAGGACACAATCCAGGCAGCACCTCTGATTCTGGTTCACGGCTCTAAAACCTATTTGTCTAAATGGTTTGACACAACAAACAAGCATCTATATATATAAAACGGTATGTCGCTCTGTCTGTCTTTCTGTCTCTCTGTCCGGCTATACAATCAAAAGTTATAGAGCGTACCTACACATACGTTATATCAAAAGAAAGCTCATCATTAGGGGACTCTTGTAGGCATATTTACTTTTTGGTCGGACAAAAATTGTTCCAACGGTATCCAAAAAACGTTCAAAATTCCGCTCATTAGCATCGAGTGACGTGAAGGTTGACCAATCGTACAGTCGAGCGACCCGACGGTCGACCAATCGCTGCGTCACGGGGGCGGGTTCATTGCGTGTGCGGGCGGGCCATCCTACAGTCGAGTGACAGGACGATTGACCAATCCTACAGTTCAGTGACCTGATGGTTGACCAATCGGTGCGTGTGTGGGCGGGCCTTATCGTTCTGAACCAAGGTGAGTGGCCGCCATCTTGATTCGAAACTGTTCATTTCTTTTTCCCGCTTTCTGCGTGTTTCTTTTCAAATCTACATTTCCAGCAAAAAAAAAGTTGCTTTTAAAACACAAATTGTTTTTTAAAAAAGTTAATTAATTTGTAAATCTTTTCTCTAACCTCTATAATTTTCCTACCTTTCACCGTTTTTCCAGGCCCGGGGCCTAGGCTTCTCCAACTGCCAGCAGCGCAACTCTAGTCCCAGGCTCCCGGCCTAGACAGAGACAAACACTGGCAGAGGGGAGAGGGTGTGCTGCCTCAGCTCCATTCCCGGGGTCAATAGGTGGGGAGGCTTCATAAGCAACTGGGGTAGGTCGCAAGCCCCGAATAATAATCTGAAGATCCTGTGTTTGCAGCTGAGGAAATTTCTTCTGCTGACAGCCCCAGGTTAACGGCAGCCATCTTTGTCAAGGAGGGCAAAAAGTTTCAGTGCGACGCCATTTTGATTCAGTGTGTAACAGAGTGCATGCGCAGCCATCTTAGTACAGGAACATAGAGTGGGTGGGGCTTCAGTGTTCCCAATCGGGTCCTGGTGACCGAGACAGACAATCGACTGTGTGGGCGGGGCCTAATCTTTCCAACTGAAAAGCAAGCGGCGGCCATTGTTTGTGATACAACACACTGAGAGGTGATGACCCCTTTTTTAATAAAAAGATTGGTGAGGTTGTAAAGTGTATGTTATAGAAAGATTTACCAAAAATGTTTTATAAGTACTTTAAGTTTCATGTTTCCCCACCACTTGCTCCCCCACCCCTTGCCATGTCAGTACAGGGTCCCGAGGCCTAGGCTTCTCCAACGGCCAGCAGCGCAACTCCAGTCCCAGGCTTCTGGCCCAGACAGGGACCAACACTGGGAGAGGGTCTGCTGGCTCCCCACCCCCCCCTTCCCCCCCCGCCCACACACCCCCACCCCCCTTCCCCCCCCGCCATCCCCCCCACCCCCCCTTCCCCCCCCACAGCCCCCTTCCCCCCCCACACCCCCCTTTCCCCCCACACCCCCCTTTCCCCCCACACCCCCCTTTCCCCCCTTCCCCCCCACACCCCCCTTCCCCACACCCCCCCACCCACCCCTTCCCCCCCACCCACACCCACCCTTCCCCCCCCCACACCCACCCTTCCCCCCCCCCCCACACCCACCCTTCCCCCCCCCACACCCACCCTTCCCACCCCCACACCCCCCCCACACCCCCTTCCCCCCCACCACCCTCTTCCCCCCTCCCCCCCACCCCCCTTCCCCCTCACACCCCCCACACCCTCTTCCCCCCCCCCACACCCCCTTCCCCCCCCACACCCCCTTCCCCCCTCCCCCCCACCACCCCCTTCCCCCCCCACACCCACCCTTCCCCCCCACCACCCCCTTCCCCCCCACACCCACCCTTCCCCCCCACACCCCCTTCTCCCCCCCACACCCCCTTCTCCCCCCCACACCCCCTTCTCTCCCCCCCACACCCCCTTCTCCCCCCCAACCCCCTTCTCCCCCCCAACCCCCTTCTCCCCCCCAACCCCCTTCTCCCCCCCCACACCCACTTCCCCCCCACACCCACTTCCGCCCCCACACCCCCTTACCCCCCACCCACCCCTTTCTCCCCCCACCCTTCTCCCCCCCACCCACCCCACCCTTCTCCCCCACCCCACCCTTCTCCCCCACCCCACCCTTCTCCCCCACCCACCCCTTTCTCCCCCCACCCACCCCCCCGTTTCTCCCCACCCCCCGTTTCTCCCCACCCCCCGTTTCTCCCCACCCCCCGTTTCTCCCCACCCCCCGTTTCTCCCCACCCCCCCCGTTTCTCCCCACCCCCCCGTTTCTCCCCCACCCCGTTTCTCCCCCACCCCTTGCTCTCCTTCCCGCTCTGTCTCTCTCTCTCCCTCCCTCTGTCTCCCTCTCTCTCTCTCTCATTCCCTCTCTCCCTCCTTTGCTTTCCCTCTCTCTCTCCTTCCCTCTCTCTCCTTCCCTCTCTCTCTCTCCTTCCCTCTCGCTCTCTCCTTCCCTCTCGCTCTCTCCTTCCCTCTCGCTTTCTCCTTCCCTCTCGCTCTCTCCTTCCCCCTCTCTCTCTCCTTCCCCCTCTCTCTCTCCTTCCCTCTCTCTCTCTCCTTCCCTCTCGCGCTCTCCTTCCCTCTCGCGCTCTCCTTCCCTCTCGCGCTCTCCTTCCCTCTCGCGCTCTCCTTCCCTCTCGCGCTCTCCTTCCCTCTCGCGCTCTCCTTCCCTCTCGCGCTCTCCTTCCCTCTCGCGCTCTCCTTCCCTCTCGCGCTCTCCTTCCCTCTCGCGCTCTCCTTCCCTCTCGCGCTCTCCTTCCCTCTCGCGCTCTCCTTCCCTCTCGCGCTCTCCTTCCCTCTCGCGCTCTCCTTCCCTCTCGCGCTCTCCTTCCCTCTCGCGCTCTCCTTCCCTCTCGCGCTCTCCTTCCCTCTCGCGCTCTCCTTCCCTCTCGCGCTCTCCTTCCCGCTCGCGCTCTCCTTCCCTCTCGCGCTCTCTCTCTCTTCCCCCCCCAGTCGCTCTCTCTCTTCCCCCCCAGTCGCTCTCTCTCTTCCCCCCCAGTCGCTCTCTCTCTTCCCCCCCAGTCGCTCTCTCTCTTCCCCCCCCAGTCGCTCTCTCTCTTCCCCCCCCAGTCGCGCTCTCTCTTCCCCCCCAGTCGCTCTCTCTCTTCCCCCCCAGTCGCTCTCTCTCTTCCCCCCCAGTCGCTCTCTCTCTTCCCCCCCAGTCGCTCTCTCTCTTCCCCCCCCAGTCGCTCTCTCTCTTCCCGCCCAGTCGCTCTCTCTCTTCCCGCCCAGTCGCGCTCTCTCTTTCCCCCCCAGTCGCTCTCTCTCTTTCCCCCCCAGTCGCTCTCTCTCTTTCCCCCCCAGTCGCTCTCTCTCTTCCCCCCCAGTCGCTCTCTCTCTTCCCCCCAGTCGCTCTCTCTCTTCCCCCCCAGTCGCTCTCTCTCTTCCCCCCAGTCGCTCTCTCTCCCCAGTCGCTCTCTCTTCCCCCCAGTCGCTCTCTCTCTTCCCCCCCAGTCGCTCTCTCTCTTCCCCCCCAGTCGCTCTCTCTCTTCCCCCCCAGTCGCTCTCTCTCTTCCCCCCCAGTCGCTCTCTCTCTTCCCCCCCAGTCGCTCTCTCTCTTCCCCCCCAGTCGCTCTCTCTCTTCCCCCCCAGTCGCTCTCTCTCTTCCCCCCAGTCGCTCTCTCTCTTCCCCCCCAGTCGCTCTCTCTTTCCCCCCCAGTCGCTCTCTCTCTTTCCCCCCAGTCGCGCTCTCTCTTCCCCCCCAGTCGCTCTCTCTCTTCCCCCCCAGTCGCTCTCTCTCTTCCCCCCCAGTCGCTCTCTCTCTTCCCGCCCAGTCGCTCTCTCTCTTCCCCCCCAGTCGCTCTCTCTCTTCCCCCCCAGTCGCTCTCTCTCTTCCCCCCCAGTCGCTCTCTCTTCCCCCCAGTCGCTCTCTCTCTTCCCCCCCAGTCGCTCTCTCTCTTCCCCCCCAGTCGCTCTCTCTCTTCCCCCCCAGTCGCTCTCTCTCTTCCCCCCCAGTCGCTCTCTCTCTTCCCCCCCAGTCGCTCTCTCTCTTCCCCCCCAGTCGCTCTCTCTCTTCCCCCCCAGTCGCTCTCTCTCTTCCCCCCCAGTCGCTCTCTCTCTTCCCCCCCAGTCGCTCTCTCTCTTCCCCCCCAGTCGCTCTCTCTCTTCCCCCCAGTCGCTCTCTCTCTTCCCCCCCAGTCGCTCTCTCTCTTCCCCCCCAGTCGCTCTCTCTCTTCCCCCCCAGTCGCTCTCTCTCTTCCCCCCCAGTCGCTCTCTCTCTTCCCCCCCAGTCGCTCTCTCTCTTCCCCCCCAGTCGCTCTCTCTCTTCCCCCCCAGTCGCTCTCTCTCTTCCCCCCCAGTCGCTCTCTCTCTTCCCCCCCAGTCGCTCTCTCTCTTCCCCCCCAGTCGCTCTCTCTCTTCCCCCCCAGTCGCTCTCTCTCTTCCCCCCCAGTCGCTCTCTCTCTTCCCCCCCAGTCGCTCTCTCTCTTCCCCCCCAGTCGCTCTCTCTCTTCCCCCCCAGTCGCTCTCTCTCTTCCCCCCCAGTCGCTCTCTCTCTTCCCCCCCAGTCGCTCTCTCTCTTCCCCCCCAGTCGCTCTCTCTCTTCCCCCCCAGTCGCTCTCTCTCTTCCCCCCCAGTCGCTCTCTCTCTTCCCCCCCAGTCGCTCTCTCTCTTCCCCCCCAGTCGCTCTCTCTCTTCCCCCCCAGTCGCTCTCTCTCTTCCCCCCCAGTCGCTCTCTCTCTTCCCCCCAGTCGCTCTCTCTCTTCCCCCCCAGTCGCTCTCTCTCTTCCCCCCCAGTCGCTCTCTCTCTTCCCCCCCAGTCGCTCTCTCTCTTCCCCCCCAGTCGCTCTCTCTCTTCCCCCCCAGTCGCTCTCTCTCTTCCCCCCCAGTCGCTCTCTCTCTTCCCCCCAGTCGCTCTCTCTCTTCCCCCCCAGTCGCTCTCTCTCTTCCCCCCCCAGTCGCTCTCTCTCTTCCCCCCCAGTCGCGCTCTCTCTTCCCCCCAGTCGCTCTCTCTCTTCCCCCCCAGTCGCTCTCTCTCTTCCCCCCCAGTCGCTCTCTCTCTTCCCCCCCAGTCGCTCTCTCTCTTCCCCCCCAGTCGCTCTCTCTCTTCCCCCCCAGTCGCTCTCTCTCTTCCCCCCCAGTCGCTCTCTCTCTTCCCCCCCAGTCGCTCTCTCTCTTCCCCCCCAGTCGCTCTCTCTCTTCCCCCCCAGTCGCTCTCTCTCTTCCCCCCCCAGTCGCTCTCTCTCTTCCCCCCCAGTCGCTCTCTCTCTTCCCCCCCAGTCGCTCTCTCTCTTCCCCCCCAGTCGCTCTCTCTCTTCCCCCCCAGTCGCTCTCTCTCTTCCCCCCCAGTCGCTCTCTCTCTTCCCCCCCAGTCGCTCTCTCTCTTCCCCCCCAGTCGCTCTCTCTCTTCCCCCCCAGTCGCTCTCTCTCTTCCCCCCCAGTCGCTCTCTCTCTTCCCCCCCAGTCGCTCTCTCTCTTCCCCCCCAGTCGCTCTCTCTCTTCCCCCCCAGTCGCTCTCTCTCTTCCCCCCCAGTCGCTCTCTCTCTTCCCCCCCAGTCGCTCTCTCTCTTCCCCCCCAGTCGCTCTCTCTCTTCCCCCCCAGTCGCTCTCTCTCTTCCCCCCCAGTCGCTCTCTCTCTTCCCCCCCAGTCGCTCTCTCTTCCCCCCCAGTCGCTCTCTCTCTTCCCCCCCAGTCGCGCTCTCTCTTCCCCCCCAGTCGCTCTCTCTCTTCCCCCCAGTCGCTCTCTCTCTTCCCCCCCAGTCGCTCTCTCTCTTCCCCCCCAGTCGCTCTCTCTCTTCCCCCCAGTCGCTCTCTCTCTTCCCCCCAGTCGCTCTCTCTCTTCCCCCCCAGTCGCTCTCTCTCTTCCCCCCCAGTCGCTCTCTCTCTTCCCCCCCAGTCGCTCTCTCTCTTCCCCCCCAGTCGCTCTCTCTCTTCCCCCCCAGTCGCTCTCTCTCTTCCCCCCCAGTCGCTCTCTCTCTTCCCCCCCAGTCGCTCTCTCTCTTCCCCCCAGTCGCTCTCTCTCTTCCCCCCCAGTCGCTCTCTCTCTTCCCCCCCAGTCGCTCTCTCTCTTCCCCCCCAGTCGCTCTCTCTCTTCCCCCCCAGTCGCTCTCTCTCTTCCCCCCCAGTCGCTCTCTCTCTTCCCCCCCAGTCGCTCTCTCTCTTCCCCCCCAGTCGCTCTCTCTCTTCCCCCCCAGTCGCTCTCTCTCTTCCCCCCCAGTCGCTCTCTCTCTTCCCCCCCAGTCGCTCTCTCTCTTCCCCCCCAGTCGCTCTCTCTCTTCCCCCCCAGTCGCTCTCTCTCTTCCCCCCCAGTCGCTCTCTCTCTTCCCCCCCAGTCGCTCTCTCTCTTCCCCCCCCAGTCGCTCTCTCTCTTCCCCCCCCAGTCGCTCTCTCTCTTCCCGCCCAGTCGCGCTCTCTCTCTTCCCCCCCGTCGCTCTCTCTCTTCCCCCCCAGTCGCTCTCTCTCTTCCCCCCCAGTCGCGCTCTCTCTTCCCCCCCAGTCGCGCTCTCTCTTCCCCCCCAGTCGCGCTCTCTCTTCCCCCCCAGTCGCGCTCTCTCTTCCCCCCCCAGTCGCTCTCTCTCTTCCCCCCCAGTCGCTCTCTCTCTTCCCCCCCAGTCGCTCTCTCTCTTCCCCCCCAGTCGCTCTCTCTCTTCCCCCCCAGTCGCTCTCTCTCTTCCCCCCCCAGTCGCTCTCTCTCTTCCCCCCCAGTCGCTCTCTCTCTTCCCCCCCAGTCGCTCTCTCTCTTCCCCCCCAGTCGCTCTCTCTCTTCCCCCCAGTCGCTCTCTCTCTTCCCCCCAGTCGCTCTCTCTCTTCCCCCCCAGTCGCTCTCTCTCTTCCCCCCCAGTCGCTCTCTCTCTTCCCCCCCCAGTCGCTCTCTCTCTTCCCCCCCCCGTCGCTCTCTCTCTTCCCCCCCCGTCGCTCTCTCTCTTCCCCCCCCCCAGTCGCTCTCTCTCTTCCCCCCCCCAGTCGCGCTCTCTCTTCCCCCCCAGTCGCTCTCTCTCTTTCCCCCCCAGTCGCTCTCTCTCTTTCCCCCCCAGTCGCTCTCTCTCTTCCCCCCCCCCAGTCGCTCTCTCTCTTCCCCCCCCCCCAGTCGCGCTCTCTCTTTCCCCCCCCAGTCGCTCTCTCTCTTCCCCCGCCCCCCCAGTCGCTCTCTCTCTCTTCCCCCGCCCCCCCCAGTCGCTCTCTCTCTTCCCCCCCAGTCGCTCTCTCTCTTCCCCCCCCAGTCGCTCTCTTTCTTCCCCCCACAGTCGCGCTTTCTCTTCCAACAACAACATGCCCTCGAAAAAGCCTCGGCACCGCCGGGCACTCCAGCTAGTTCCAATATATTACAATCACAGTTCTCCATATGTGAGAGAGACTCCTTCAAGAAAGTCACAGAAACTTGGTAGTGCTTCTTATTTTTCACGCAGGTTGTCTCACATCTAAAGAACGATCACTGATATCCATATTAGGCACAATGTAAAAAAAAAACAAAGTGAATACACCCCGTGCAATACTTTCTCTTGTATTTTAAAGATTTACCAGTTTCATTCCAGGATTTGATGGTGGTTTACCTGCTATTTTCTGTACAATGTTATATATATATAGTTTTGACAGAAAAGAAAGTTGTTATGGATATTTTATTGCACTGTTCTTCCCCACTCCCCCCACCCCCATCAGTTGTAGGGATAATAAGTCCCTAAGTGATTACATGCTGTTGGCATGAAGTTCCTGTTAACTGTTTTAAACATCTAAATGTGTCATCTTAGAGCTTCAGAGGCCCTGAATGCCTCCTCCCCAGTAGGTGATCAATAGGTATCTGAACCTAGACCCCCGATCAGCCATCATTTTTCTTCACGTGAGTCTTCCTGGAAGGCCGAATCTGAGCAGTATGGTGTCGAGCAGAGATCATTCGCTTACTTAAGCCAAGCAAGGACCCAGAGTTATTAGCGAGCTACCGACCAATTCACTCCTCAGTGTTTGCTATTAGATGCTCAAGCGACTGGTTCGCCAGTGTATGTCTCCAGTTAATGCCACGCTGAGCTCAGACCAACTGATTTCCACCATGGCTGCAGCAATTGTGACCAATTGCTATCCCTAACCACCATCATTTGAAATGGCTTTCAGAAAAACCTTAAGACTGGAACAGCAGCCTATGACACACACTGTCTGGCATACTAGTCTTCTGATGACAATATCTAGGGGGAGAAATTGGGTGAGTAGCGCCACCTGTTAGCGCCTAAAGAGGCAGCCAGTGGCTGTAGCGCCACTGGCTGCGCCTCCCGCGATATTCAGCAGGGGCACTAATGGTGGCGTTAGCCTGTTGCGCTGCGTCGCCACCGATGACGTCATCGGTGTGCGCAGCGCCCCGATCGCGATATTTGGTAGCGAATGCCGCTGTTGCGCCGTTCGCTGCCCGGTTCACGGGGCCTTACTGCGCCGGCAGAGGCGCAAGTTAAGGTGGAGGTGCGGGGCGGCCGGTTTTTTCGGCGGCCGCCTGCCAGCACCTCCGTCCCCGGCCTCCAGATCTCCCCCCCCCCCCCCTCGCGGCATTGCCGGCTGTTTCCCAAGAGTCCGGCACTTCTCCACGGTGCCGGGCTCTTTTGCCGGCACTCGCGATCGGGGTTCGCGCTGCTGCAGGCCCCTCCCCCTTAACAATGGGAGGAAGGCCTGCAGTACCGCAGTGTGCCCGCTGCGGCACGTTGCGCTGCGAAATTCACTTTCAGCGCCCTAAGAGGGACGCGGAGCGCCTCGAGCCACGCCCCGTCTCCCTCTAGGGGCACTGAGGCTGAATATCTGACGATCGCTACTGCTCCGAACGCTGCGCAAAAATCTGCGCCCAGGCGAACTTGGCGCCAGTTTGGCGCCTCACCCCAATTTCTAGGCCCTAGAGTCCTGCCATACTCCTTGGTTAAATTACTGCTACGGGGCCGACGTTTTAGAGTACACGTGGCCAATCGAACCAGCTCATGGAGATACCAAAACAGTAGCCTTCCTCAGTGATCAGTTCCAGCACCACTTCTTTTTAATCTGTACATAAATGACCTGCCTGTGACCAGGTCACAGAAATCCATCTATTCTGATAATGGTGCCTTTGCTACTCAAGCTAGTGACCTTTCTGCCCTGGAAACCACACTCGCTAATAATATGAAACTTCAACCAAGTATCACAAAGACATCCAATCCCTCACACCCCTTATGTTAGGTAGTGGTACAGGTCTGGTTAGTGGTCAGGTACAGGTGGGTGTGACTGCAACTCAGGCAGGTAAGGGGACCCCCAGGTGCAGTGCTGGAGGAGCCTCGCCTTTGCTCTTATCCAACAGGTATGAGGTTCTTGTTGCCTGTGTGGATGAGGACAAAGTCTGCAGGATGGATGAGCAAACTGACCAATGTGGTACAGGAGGCCATTCAGGTGGGGGGAGTGAAAAGGAATGTTGTGGTAGGGGACAGTATCGTCTGGGAATTGATCCTGTTCTCTGCAGCCGCGACTGGGAGTTCCGAAGGCTATGTTGCCAGCCAGGGTTAAGGATATCTCCTCGCGGCTGGAGAAGAATTTGGAGTGGGAGGAGGAGGATCCAGTGTCATGATCCATGTAAGAACCAACCACATAGGTAGATCTAGGAATGAGGTTCTGCTGAGAGAGTTTGAGGAGCTAGGGTCCAAATTAAAACGCAGAACCTCACAGGTAATAATCTCTGAATTGTTACTTGAGCCACATGCAAATTGGCATAGGGACAAGCAGATCCGAGGTTTAAATGCGTGGCTCAGAGTGGTGTGGGAGGAAGGGGTTTTGATTTATGCGGCACTGGCGCCAGTACTGGGGAAAGAGGGCGCTGTTCCGTTGGGATGGGCTCCACGTAAACCGGGCTGGGACCAGTGTCCTGGCGAATCTAATAACTAGGGCTGTAGATAGGGCTTTAAATTAAAGGGGGGGGGGTCAGGTGAAGGGAAATTTAGAAATCTAAAGAGAAAAGTCAAGGCAATGGAGCAGTGTAGTGAATTGGGTAAAGATAAGCAGAGTGTGACAGGAAGGGACAGAGAGTTTAACGGTAATAGTGCTTCAGCGAATATGGTGAAAGCAGGGAATAATGGTAAAAAGTTAAAATTAAAGGCTCTTTCTCTGAATGCACGAAGCATTTGTAATAAGATAGATTAATTAATGGCACAGATAGAGATAAATGGCTTTGATCTAATAGCCATTACAGAGACATGGCTGCAAGGTTAGGAACTAAATATTCCAGGGCACTTGATGTTTCGAAAAGACAGGCAGAATGGAAAAGGAGGGGGTGTAGCCCTGATAATAAAGGATGACATAAGGACAGTAGTGAGAAAAGAACTTGGCTCGGAAGATCAAGAAGTAGAATCAGCATGGGTGGATATAAGAAAGAACAACGGGCAGAAAACACTGGTGGGAGTAGTTTATAGGCCTCCAAACAGTAGCTATACCGTTGGACAGAGTATTAATCAACATAGAAGATAGAAGCAGGAGTAGGCCATTCGGCCCCTCGAGCCTGTTCTGCCATTTAATGAGATCATGGCTGATCATCCAAATTCAGTACCCGGTCCCTACTTTCTCCCCATATCCCTTGATCCCTTTAGCCTTAAGAAATATATCTAACTCCTTCTTGAATATATTTAATGAATTGGCCTCAACTGCGCTGTGTGGTAGAGAATTCCACAGGTTCACCACTCTCTGGGTGAAGAAATTCCTCCTCATCTCAGTCCTAAATGGCTTACCCCTTATCCTTAGACTATGCCTTATCATACTCCTTAGACTATGACCCCTGGTTCTGGACTCCCTAGCCATCGGGAACATTCTTCCTGCATCTAGTCTGTCTAGTCCTGTTAGAATTTTATAAGTTTCAATGATACCCCTCTCATTCTTCTAAACTCTAGCGAATATAAGCCTAATCGACCCAATCTCTCCTCATATGTCATTCCTGCCATCCTAGGTATCAGTCTGGTGAATCTTCGCTGCACTCTCGCCATGGCAAGAACATCCTTCCTCAGATAAGGTGACCAAAACTGCACACAATACTCAAGGTGTGGTCTCACCAAGGCCCTGTCCAACTACAGCAAGACATCCTTGCTCCTGTACTCGAATCCTCTCGCTATGAAGGCCAACATACTATTTGCCTTCTTAACCGCCTGCTGCACCTGCATGCTTACCTTCAGCGACTGGTGCACAAGGACACCCAGGTCTCGTTGTACTTCCCCTTTTCCCAATCTATTGCTGTTCACATGGAACATAAAAACTGACTGTAAAAGCTTTTATAGATATGTGAAGAGAAAAAGATTGGTGATGTCAAGCGTGGGTCCCTTGCAGTCAGAATCAGGGGAATTTATCATGGGGAACAAAGAAATGGCAGACCAATTAAATACATGTTTTGGTTCTGTCTACACAAAGGAGGACACAAATAACCTCCCAGAGATGTCGGGGAACATAGGGTCTGATGAAAGGGAGGAACTGAAAGAAATCAGTATTTGTAGGGAAATGGTGTTAGGGAAATTGATGGGATTGAAGGCGGATAAATCCCCAGGGCCTGATAATCTACATCCTAGGGTACTTAAGGAAGTGGCCCTAGAAATAGTAGATGCATTGCTGATCATCTTCCAACATTCGATGGAATCTGGAACAGTACCCATGGATTGGAGGGTAGCTAATGTTACCCCACTATTCAAAAAAGGTGGTAGAGAGAAAACGGGGAATTACAGACCGGTAAGCCTGAAATCGGTTGTGGGGAAAATGCTAAGAGTCCATTATAAAAGATGTAATAGCAGAGCACTTGGAAAACAGTGACGGGATCGGACAAAGTCAACATGGATTTACAAAAGGTAAATCGTGCTTGACTAATCTGCTGGAATTTTTTGAGGATGTAACTGGTAAAATAGATAAGGGCGAACCAGTGGATGTGGTGTATTTGGACTTTCAGAAGGCTTTTGATAAGGTCCTGCATAAGAGATTAGCATGTAAAGTTAAGGCACATGGGATTGGGGGCAAGGTATTGACTTGGATAGAGAACTGGTTGGTAGACAGAAAGCAAAGAGTTGGAATAAACAGGTCTTTTTCCGAGTGGCAGGCAGTGACTAGTGGGGTACCACAGGGATTGGTGCTAGGACCCCAGCTATTCACACTATATGTATAAATGATCTAGATGAGGGAACTAGATGTAATATCTCAAGTTTGCAGACGACACAAAGCTGGGTGGGCGTGTGTGCTGTGAGGAGGATGCAGAGAAACTCCAGGTTGGGTGATTGGGCAAAAGCATGGCAGATGCAATATAACGTGGATAAATGTGAGGTTATCCACTTTGGTGGCAAAAACAGGAAGGCAGATTATTATTTGAATGGCAATAGATTGGGAGAAGGAGAAGTGCAACGAGACCTGGGTGTCCTTGTGCACCAGTCGCTGAAGGTAAGCATGCAGGTGCAGCAGGCGGTTAAGAAGGCAAATGGTATGTTGTCCTTTGTAGCGAGAGGGTTTGAGTACAGGAACAAGGATGTCTTGCTGCAGTTCTCCAGGGCCTTGGTGAGACCACACCTTGAGTATTGTGTGCAGTTTTGGTTGCCTTATCTGAGGAAGGATGTTCTTGCCATGGAAGGAGTTCAGCGAAGATTCACCAGGCTGACACCTGGGATGGCAGGAATGACGTATGAGGAGAGATTGGGTCGATTGAGCTTGTACTCGCTGGAGTTTAGAAGAATGAGAGGGGATCTCATTGAAACTTATAAAATTCTGACAGGACTGGACAGACTAGATGCAGGAATGATGTTCCTGATGGTCGGGGAGTCCAGAGCCAGTGGTCACAGTCTAAGGATAATGGGTAGGCCATTTAGGACAGAAATGAGGAGGAATTTCTTCACCCAGAGAGTGGTGAACCTGTGGAATTCTCTACCACAGAAGGCAGTAGAAGCCAATTCAGTAAATATATTCAAGAAGGAGTTGGATATATTTCTTAAGGCTAAAAGGATCCAGGGATATGGGGAGAAAGCAGGTACTGAAATTGGATGATCAGCCATGATCAGATTAAATGGCAGAGCAGGCTTGAAGGGCCGAATGGCCTACTCCTGCTCCTATCTTCTATGTTTCTATGTTCAGATAATCTGTCTTCCTGTTTTTGCCACCGAAGTGGATAACCTCGCATTTATCCTCATTATACTGCATTTGCCATGCATCTGCCCAATCACCCAACCTGTCCAAATCATACTGGAGTTTCTCTGCATCCTCCTCACAGCACACACGCCCACCCAGCTTTGTGTCGCCTGCAAACTTGAGATATTACATCTAGTTCCCTCATCTAGATCATTTATATATATATTGTGAATAGCTGGGGTCCTAGCACCGATCCCTGTGGTACCCCACTAGTCACTGCCTGCCACTCGGAAAAAGACCTGTTTATTCCAACTCTTTGCTTCCTGTCTGCCAACCAATTCTCTATCCAAGATAGTATCTTACCCCCAATCTCGTGTGCTTTAACTTTGCACGCTAATCTCTTATGCGGGACCTTATCGAACGCCTTCTGAAAGTCCAAATACACTACATCCACTGGTTCTCCCTTATCTACTCTACCAGTTACATCCTCAAAAAATTCCATTAGATTAGTCAAGCATGATTTACCTTTTGTAAATCCATGTTGACTTTGTCCGATCCTGTCACTGTTTTCCAAGTGCTCTGCTATTACATCTTTTATAATGGACTCTAGCATTTTCCTCACTACCAATGTCAGACTTACTATAATTCCCCGTTTTCTCTCTACCACCTTTTTTAAATAATGGGGTTACATTAGCTATCCTCCAATCCATGGGAACTGTTCCAGTGTCCATATAATTTTGGAAGATGACCAGCAATGCATCTACTGTTTCTAGGGCCACTTCCTTAAGATGTAGATTATCAGGCCCTGAGGATTTATCGGCCTTCAATCCCGTCAATTTCCCTAACACCATTTCCCTACAAATACTGATTTCATTCAGTTCCTCCCTCTTATTAGACCCTATGTTACCCGACATCTCTGGGAGGTTATTTGTGTCCTCCTTTGTGAAGACAGAACCAAAGTATGTATTTAATTGGTCCGCCATTTCTTTGTTCCCCATTGTAAATTCCCCTGATTCTGACTGCAAGGGACCTATGCTTGACTTCACCAATCTTTTTCTCTTCACATATCTATCGAAGCTTTTACAGTCAGTTTTTATGTTCCCCGGAAGCTTACTCTCATAATCTATTTCCCCCCTCTTAATTAATCCCTTTGTCTTCCTTTGCTGAATCCTAAACTGCTCCCAATCCTCAGGTTTGCTGCTTTTTCTGGCCAAATTATATGTCCTCTCCTTGGATCTTATTCTATCCCTAATTTCCCTTGTTAGCCACGGTTGAGTCACCTTTTTGTTTTATTTTTATGCCAAACAGCGATGAACAAATTCTGTAGTTCATCCATGCGATCTTTAAATGTTTGCCATTGCCTATCCACCGTCAACCCTTTAAGTAACGTTTCCCAATCCATCCTAGCCAACTCGTGCCTCATACCATCGTAGTTTCCTTTATTTAAATTCAGGACCCTAGTCTCTGAGCCAACGACAAGAAGATTGCTAATTAATCCTTTCTCATTACATAATACCCAGTCTAAGATGGCCTGATCTCTAGTTGGTTCCTCGATATTTTGGTCCAGGAAACCATCCCGTATACACTCTAGGAATTCCTCCACCACAGTATTGTTACTAATTTGGTTAGCCCAATCTATATGTAGCTTAAAGTCACCCATGATAACTGCTGTGCCCTTATTGCATGCGTCTCTAATTTCCCATTTAATGCCATCCCCAACCTCAGCATTACTGTTTGGGGGTCTGTATACAACTCCCACTAACGTTTTCTGCCCCTTGCTATTTCTCAGCTCTGCCCATACAGATTGCACATCATCAGAGCTAATATCTTTCCTTACAATTGTGTTAATCTCCTCTTTAACCAGCAATGCTACCCCACCTTCTTTTCCTTTTTTCCTGTCCTTCCTGAATATTGAATACCCCTGGATGGTGTATTCCCAGTCTTTTGTCACCCTGGAGCCATGTCTCCGTAATCCCAATTATATCATATCCGTTTACATCTATTTGCGCAGCTATTTCATCCACCTTATTACGATGCTCCTCGCATTAAGACACAAAGGCCTAGAAATTCAGTATAGCCACTTTTGAGGCGGTAAAGTCGGGCGGGCGCTAAAGTTTGCGCCCGCCGGAAAGTGGAGGCCACTTCGCCGATATTCAGTAGCTTTGGCCAAGGAGCTTGCTCGAGCGCTAAAACTGGCGTTGCACCCCTATCTTTAGGCGCTAAGCCGGCGGTGCAGACTGATACCGCCGAGGCCGGGCGCAGCGCAGGTGCGGTCATGTTTTGATTGACAGCAGACACCCTGGCGCCGGCCAGCTCTTAAAGGGGGAAGGGTCGACTTGGTCTGCTGCCACGCCCTGGATACTGCAGCCCTCCAGCTAGGCCTAAACACTGCTGCTGGAGAGAAATAGCGCCAGCAAGGATGCAGAGGGCCCGTGAGCGAGCGCAGCGCTTCTCTGCCCATGATTTGAAGGTGCTGGTTAGGGCTTTGGAGAAGAGAAGAGATATCTTGTGCCTGGACAGTGGCAAGAAGGCTCCCAAGAGGGTGTACAGGAGAGCCTGGAGGGAAATCGCCCAGAGGGTCACAGCCAACAGCGATGTCCCCAGGACTGGTGACCAATGCCGGAAAAAGTTTAACGACCTCACTCGGTTGGTCAGGGTGAGTACCCTTTCCAGTGTCCTCCTCATCCTTGCGTGTGCACCTCACATTATGGGCAAAGGGACCTCAAAGGCCTAATGGCCAGCCCTCCTCCAGCAGCTATGGCACTGGCATGAACATCAATAGCACTTTCTGCACTTTACACACTGGCCAAGCTATTCGACCATGGGAGGCAGTGCACACAACAACAGGGCACCACACTGGCCAAGCTATTCCACCATGGGAGGCAGTGCACACAACAACAGGGCACCACACTGTACTTAGAGGCCGTCCTTTCTCTTGCAGGCCAAGCTGGCCCAGAATCTGAAGAGCCGGACTGTCACCGGGGGAGGCCGTGCCCAGTTCCAGGAGCTCAGTGACCTGGAGGAGCGCGTGGGTCGACTCATGGGTGCCCGGGTGATTGGCCCCGTTGCAATTGGAGATGCCGACCCTGTGCTGGGCCCCAATGGTAAGGACATGACCGTTTGGACCTCTCTCGTTCCCCTTGCGCTTCAGATCTACATCCTTTGCCACTGTCCGACCAATGCGCATAATGCCACCACTCATGCCTCCCTCGCTGACGCCCTGTCCTCACTCTAAAGCTACTCTTGTGCCTTCCTACTTTCAGCTGGTGAGGAGGAGGTCCCTGAAGCTGCGAGTGTCAGTCCCTCGGAAGAGGAGGACGACGAGGAGCAAGAGGAAGGCGGCACATCGGGGGAACCCTCATCCGCGCCAGGGGATGGCAATGGAGGGGACACGTCTTGCCTGGAGGAGAGCCAGGGGGAAGTGTTGCAGGGGGGTGTAGCTCCTGTGCCCAGTGGCATCCAGCCACGTGGGAAGGGTCGGCCAGCTCGGCGGCCTTCTCCCCAGAGGGGGGAAGTGTTGCAGGGGAGTGCAGTTGCTGGGCCCAGTGGCGCCCAGCCACGCGGGAAGGGTCGGGCAGCTCGGCGGCCTTCTCCCCAGAGGGAGAGTCCGGCCTCCAGTCCGGAGACGGTCCTCGCCCAGGAGGTGCGCCTCCTTGATCAAATGTCCGCGGACTCGGATCGTCGCCACACCGAGTTCATGGGGGTTGTGGCACGGTTGCCTGAGGCCATTGAGTCCCTGGCTCATAGTGTGGCCGATTTCGGGGCCTCACAGGCCAGGGGTTTCGAACAACTCGCGGCAGCACAGGCCAGGGGTCTCGAACAATTCGGGGCATCACAGGACGCGAGTCGGGCAGAATTCAGGGCATCACAGGACGCGAGTCGGTCCGAATTCAGGGCAGCACAGGCAGCGAGTGGAGAGTTAATGAGTGGTGCCGTGCAGTCACTGGCTGGTCTGATGCGGGCACAGACCAGGGCAGTACGGGCACTCACTGCTGCCACACTCGCTGTGTCACGCACGCATCGCCAGGGCACCCGCCGCGCTGCTGCAGCACAGCGGTCTGGCCTTCACCAGATTGCTGCGCTTGCTGCAGTGCCAGCCCGGCCGACTGCCAGTGTCTCTGGCGACCAGCGAGCGCCTGGCATCAGCCAGCTTGCCCCCATTGCTGCAGCCGCCACTGCCACTCCCCCAGCAAAGCTGCGACGAGCTGCTGGAGAGACTGATGCTGCCCAGCCACAGCTGCAGCAGTCAGCAGCCGGCCCCTCCAGGGCCGGAGCTCGTCTAGGCTGACCCCCAAGGGCATCTGCCGTCACGCATTGTGCCCCTCAGGAGCCTTCCCCCAGCCTTGCAATACCCACAGGGCCCAGGTTGAGGCGGAGCAGCAGGTCGGCCAGGGGCCGGAAAAGCCTGGACAAGGACTCGCCCTCTCGGCACACAAAGTAGAGTGTGTTGCCAAATGTTTTTTTATATGGGGGTGTTTGTGTTCTGTATGGCGGGGGTTTATTTTGGTAAGGCCGAAGATGAAGGCAAATGTTTTTTTATATGGGGGTGTTTGTGTTCTGTATGGCGGGGGTTTATTTTGGTAAGGCCGAAGATGAAGGCAAATGTTTTTTTATATGGGGGTGTTTGTGTTCTGTATGGCGGGGGTTTATTTTGGTAAGGCCGAAGATGAAGGCAAATGTTTTTTTATATGGACGCTGCTCCTGCCTCTCTCGGGTCATGGGGAAGGAGATGAATTGGTATCTCCTTGCGAAAAGGGCATCGGTGACCTGCCGGATGCAGCGATGCACGGCGAACTGGGAGATGTTCGCTATGTCCCCAGCAGCGGCTTGGAAGGAGCCGCTTGCATAAAAGTTCAGAGCCACCGTGACCTTCACTTCCACCGACAGAGACGTCCTGCACATCAGCTGTGGACGCAGATCTCTGTGAAGCAGCTGGCAGATCTCTGCAACCACCTCCCTTCTGAAGCGCAGCCTTTTAACACAATGCGCGGCAGTCATGGTGAGATAGGACACCTGCTGGCGGTATTCCCTGAGTGGGTAAGGCCTACGTTGCCGACGCCTGATGGCCCCTCTGCGTCTAGGCATGGCTGCCCCTCTCACACAGCGTCTGCGAGCCCTTCGCACATAATGCTGGAACTGAGGGTTGGAACCCCATGCAGCCCCCATAATATACTTGCAAACAGTGAAATCACAATGAGTCAAATTTCCAAGCTCTGGCCAGAAGCCAAAAATACCTCTCCTATGTTGGCCCAAATCAGTAAGGTCTCTTCCTTGGTCTCTGTCCAGAAATCTGTTGCACTAAAGTCATTGCAGCAAAATGGCTGGCCTTTATAGTTCAGTCTAAGTGCCCTTTAATTAGCGCTCCCCGAGGCCCGCAGGGCCTCTGCTGCGTTCCACTTCACAGTTCTTAACAGCGCCACGCCCACATTGGGCGGGTGCCACTGAAGTTCCGGTTTGGGGCGCACAAACAGCGTTGCACGACGAAATGATGTCATAAGTTGCGCGCGCAGCTGAGCGCGCGCAAACACTTTGCGCCGGCGCTAAATGTCAACTGAAGTTGGGCGTAGGCGCAGATCGTTCTGCGCCCGGGCGCTAAGTGCCTAGCGCTCGAGATCTACTCCTCTTATGGCGCTAACGGCTGGCGAACGCAACTGAATTTCTAGGCCAAAGCCTTCAGGCTTGATTTTTTAACACTCTTAGTCCTTTTAGAATTATTATTTACTGTGGCCCTGTTTGATTTACACCCTTGATTTCTCTGCCTTCCACTTTTGCTTTTCTCCTTCCTGTCTTTTGTTTCTATCCTTGCTTCCCTTTCCTCTGTCTCCCTGTACATTTTAGTTTAAACCCTCCCCAACAGCACTAGCAAACACTCCCCCTAGGACCGGTTCCGGTCCCGCCCAGGTGCAAACCATCCAGTTTGTACTGGTCTCTCCTCCCCCAGAACCGGTTCCAATGTCCCAGGAATTTGAATCCCTCCCCCTTGCACCATTCCTCTAGCCACGTATTCATCTGAAATATCCTTCTATTTCTACTCTGACTAGCACGTGGCACTGGTAGCAATCCTGAGATTACTACCTTTGAGGTCCTATTTTTTAATTCACCTCCTAACTCCCTATATTCAGCTTTTAGGACCTCATCCCGTTTTTTACCTATATCGTTGGTACCTATATACATCACGCCAACTGGCTGTTCACCCTCCCCCTCCAGAATGCCCTGCAGCCACCCCGAGACATCCTTGACCCTTGCACCAGGGAGGCAACATACCATCCTGGAGTCTCGTTTGCGGCCGCAGAAACGCCTATCTATTCCCCTTACAATAGAATCCCCTATCACTATAGCTCTCCCGCTCTTTTTCCTCCCGTCCTGTGCAGCAGGACCAGCCATGGTGCCAGGAAGTTGGCTGCTGCTGCCTTCCCCTGATAAGCCATCCCCCTCAACAATATCCAAAGTGGTATATCTGTTTGAAAGGGGGATGGCCACAGGGGACCCCTGCACTACCTGCCTGCGCCTACTACTCTGCCTGGTGGTCACCCATTCCCTTCCTGCCTATGCAGCCTTTACCTGCAGTGTGACCAACTCCCTAAACGTGTTATCCATGATGTGCTCAGCATCGCGAATGCTCCAGTATGTATCCATTCACAGCTCCATCGCCGCAATGCGGTCTGTCAGTAGCTGCAGCTGGATACACTTCCCGCACACATGGTTGTCAGGGACACAAGAAGTGCCCCTGATTTCCCACATAGTGCAGGAGGAGCAAGCCACAGGGCCGAGCTGCGCTGCCATGACTTACCCTTTAATTAATTCAAATTAAATTAGATCAAATCAATACCACTAATTACACTACAATTAAATGATATACTCAAGGGCCCTTGTTTACCAGCACTCCCTGCTACACAACAGAGACCCTAGAAACTATAAACCACAATAATTAAGTATGGAAGAAAGTGAGAAATACTCACCTACTAATCACTTACCTGCTTTCTGGTGATGCCACACTTCGATTACTTTTGACTTCTCTCTCCTCTCGCTGACTCTGTGCTTCTCGCAGGTCCGCCACTCAGCTCCGATCCCAGGCCTCCTCTCCGCATTCTTTTTATCCTCCTCTCGCTGACTCTGTCTCTCGCAGGTCCGCTGCTCAGCTCAACAAATAATAGGAGTTTGTAGTAAAGGTAATGCAATAATCATGGGGGACTTTAATCTTCCTAAAGACTGGGGAAATCAAACTGGCAAAAGTAATCTGGAGAACGAGTTCATGAAATGCATTTGCGACAGTTTCCTAGAACAATGCATCATGAAACCAACCAGGGAACAGGCTACTTTAAATTTTGTTTTGTGTAATGAGACAGGGTTAATTAGTAATCTCATGGTAAAGGATCCTCTGGGGAAAAATGATCATACATGATAGAATTTCACATTGATTTTGAGAGTGAAAAACTTAAAATATGAAACGGGAGTCTTAAACTTAAATAAAGCCAATTACATAGGTATGAGGGGTGAGTTGGCTAAGGTAGATTGGAAAATTAGATTCAAAGGTATGACAGTAATTAAGCAGTGGCAAACATTTAAAGAAATATTCCAAAATTCTCAACGAATATACATTCCATTGAGAAATAAAAACTCCATGGGAAAAGTGATTTATCCATGGCTAACTAAAGAAGTTAAGGATAGTATTAGATTAAAAGAAGAGGCTTATAATGTTGCAAAGAATAGTAGTAAGCCTGAGGATTGGGAGAAAATAGAATGTGAGAGTAAACTAGCAAGAAATATAAAATCAGATTGTAACAGCTTCTACAAGTATGTAAAAAAGAAGAGAGTAGCAATCTTTGATCCGTTAGAGGCTGAGACAGGTGAAATTATGGTGGGGAATAAGGAAATGGCAGAGACTTTTTAAACAAATATTTTGTATCTGTCTTCACAGTAGAAGACACAAAAAGCATACCAAAAATAGTGGGGAACCAAGGGACTAATGAGAGTGAGGAACTTAAGATAATTAATATCAGTAGAGAAAAAGTACTCAAGTAACTAATGGGACTAAAAGCCGACAAATCACTGGACCTGATGGCCTACATCCTCGGGTTCTAAACGAGGTGGCTGCAGAAATAGTGGATGCATTGGTTGTGATCTTCCAAAATTGACTAGATTCTAGAATGACCACAGCAGATTGGAAGGTAGCAAATGTAACCCCGCTATTCAAGAAAGGAGGGAGAGCGAAAACGGGAAACTACAGGTCAGTTAGCCTGACATCAGTCGTCAGGAAAATGCTGGAATCCATTATTAAGGAAGTGGTAACAGACCACTTAGAAAATCATAATATGATTAAGCAGAGTCAACATGGTTTTATGAAAGGGAAATCATGTTTAACAAATTTGTTGAGTTTTTTGAGGATGTAACTAGCAGGGTAGATAAAGGGGAACCCGTGGATGTAGTATATTTGGATTTCCAAATGGCATTCGATAAGGTGCCACTTAAAAAGTTGCTACGCAAGTTAAGAGCTCATGGGATTGAGGGTAATATATTAGCATGGATAGAGGATTGGTTAACGGAAATAAATCAGAGAACAGGGATAAACGGGTCATTTTTCAAGTTGGCAGGCTGTAAATAGTGGGGTGCCGCAAGGATCAGTGCTTGGGCCTCAGCTATTTACAATCTATATTAATGACTTTGATGAAGCGACCGAGTGCAATGTATCCAAGTTTGCTGATGATACAAAGCTAGGTGGGAAAGTAAGCTGTGAGGAGGACACAAAGAGCCTGTAAAAGGATATAGACAGGTTAAGTGAGTGGGCAATAAGGTGGCAGATGGAGTATAATGTGGGGAAATGTGAGGTTATTCACTTTGGCAGGAAGAATAGAAAAGCAATATTTTTTAAATAATGAGAAACTATTAAATGTTGGTGCTCAGAGAGATTTAGGTGTCCTCATACAGGAAACACAGAAAGTTAGCATGCAGGTACAGCAAGTAATTACAAAGGCAAATGGCATGTTGGCCTTTATTGCAAGGCGTTGGAGTACAAGAGTAAGGAAGTCTTGCTACAATTGTACAGAGTTTAGAAGAATGAGAAGTGATCTTGTTGAAACAGATAATATTCTGAGGGGGATTGACAGGGTAGATGCTGAGAGGTTGTTTCCCCTGGCTGTAGAATCTAGAACTGGGGGGCATAGTCTCAGGATAAGGGGTCGGCCACATAAGACTGAGATGAGGAGGAATTTCTTCACTCAGAGGGTTGTGAATCTTTGGAATTCTCTACCCCAAAGAGCTGTGGATGCTGAATTGTTGAGTATATTCAAGGCTGAGATAGATAGATTTTTGGACTCTTGGGGAATCAAGGTCTATGCGGATCAGGCAGGAAAGTGGAGTTGAGGCTGAAGATCAGTCATGATCTTACTGAATGGCGGAGCAGGCTCGAAGGGCCATGTGGCCTACTCCTGCTCCTAATTCTAATGTTCTAGGCTATCGACCAATGTCCACTATAAGCCCACTGACTCCTGTAGTTACCTTGACTGCACTTGCTCCCACCCTGCTTCCTGTAAGGACTCAGTTCCATTCTCCGTCTCCGTCGCATCTGTTCTGACAACGCCACCTTCCATACCAGTGCTTTTCGATATGTTTTCCTTTTTCCTCAACGGAGGATTCCCCTCCACTGTGATTGACAGCGTCCTCGACTGTGTCTGTTCCATTTCCTGCACGTCTGCTCTCCCCCTTTCCCCTCCCTCCCAGAACCATGATTGGGTCCCCCTTGTCCTCACTTTCCACTGAACCAATCTCCACATTCAACGGATCATCCTCCGCCACTGCCAGCCACCACCACCAAACACATCTTCCCCACCACTCCCCTTTCAGCATTCCGAAGGGACCGTTCCCTCCGCGACACCCTGGTCCACTCAATCACCCCCAACAGCCCCTCCCCTCCCCATGGCACCTTCCCGTGCAAGCGCAGGAGATGCAACAGCTGCCCTTTTACCTCCTCCCTTCCCACTGTCCACAGCCCCAAACACTTCTTCCAGGTGAACCAGCGATTTACTTGTACTTCTTGCAATTTAGTATACTGTATTTGCTGCTCACGATGCGGTCTCCTCTACATTGGGGAGACCAAACGCAGATTGGGTGACCGCTTTGCGGAACACCTACATTCAGCTCACAAGTGTGACCCTGAGCTTCCGGTTGCCTGTCACTTAATTCTCTGCTCCACTCCCACTCTGACCTCAGCCTCCTTCACTGTTCCAATGAAGCCCAACATAAGCTCGAGGAACAGCACCTCATCTTTCAACTAGGCACTTACAGCCTGCCGGACTCAACGTTGAGTTCAACAATTTCAGATCAGAACCTCGGCCCCCATTTTTTTGGTCAGCAGCTGCTGATTCTGCTATTCCCATTTACACCTCTTCTAGCCCCATCTTTTGTTTCTTTACTTGTCCCATTACCACCCCCTTTTGCCTTGCACCATCATCCCTTGTGTCATTCGATCTTACCCGCCTTCCACCTTATCACAGACCTTCCCTTTTGTTCTTTCTTCCCATTCCCCCTCTCCCTGCCTCTGTACTTGCTTAACACCTGTTACATCTGTAACATTTTCCAGTTCTGACGAAGGGTCGTCGACCTGAAACGTTAACTCTGTTTCTCTCTCTGCAGATGCTGCCTGACCTGCTGAGTATTTCCAGCATTTTCTGTTTTTATTATCACAAAGACTGTGTTCTCCGCCTCTTGAACTCTCTCTTCCCCTTTAAGACACTCCTTATAACTTACTTCTTTCCTGTCCTAATATCTCCTTATGTGGCTTGGTGCCAAATTTTGTTTGATAACGCTCCTATGAAACACCTTGGGACGTTTTACTACGTTAAAGATGCTATATAAATGCAAGTTGCTGGAATCGCCAAACGTACCGGCTCTACTTCTAGAGCAAATGCCTCCACTTTACGTTCATCTGCTCTCACTCTCTGCGATTCAGTTGCAGAACATTGCGCTCCAATTTGGGTTCGCTAACCATGCATTAAGCTGGTAGATGCTAAACTGCATGCTACAGGAAACTTTGGTTTATCCAGAGGTTGTACGTCCGGAAGCCTTGATCTACCGGCAGAAATCAGGAGCCGTTTTGTTAGGTTTTTTTTTCTTCTCGTGGCTTTGTTTTCAACAGTCGGGCTCTGGAAAGTCGCTCTGAAGCTGTTGCTAAGCTACAGAGACACTTCCAAGGTACGGGCCGACTGTTTACAAGCTGTTGCTAAGCAACAGTGTTTGTTGTCAGATGCGGAGATGAAAACCTCCGTATGCTTCAACATTAACTTTGTATGTCCGGCAGTTTTGATAGATCGGCACCAGCTCGGTCCCGTTGGTGCCGGATATAACAACGTTTCCTGTACTATGTGCCTTGTGTCATGTACGTTGCACCCTACTACCCTCTCATGGTTACCAGTTCTCTGCAACAGAGCTTTCCACATCTTTGTCAATTAGGTACAGTAGCAAAATTGGTGAATAGATTTTGTGACAAAATCATGTTGCCAATTCACTCTGACTTGTTCTACCACCAATAGAAATGTGCACCTTGAGACACCCAGTATGGTCAACCTTTCCTGATCCCTTTGATTTTTTTCCTTATCAACTTGCTGACGTGAAGAGTAGACAACAGATGCTCCTATAAATCACTATATCATTTCCACCCCCACAGACCGTCAACCAGGATTCAACTGGCCACGTCATAATTGGGCGTTTCTCAACCACTTTTGAACTGGGCAGGGACAATGCATCTCAAATCTTCACCTATGGGTCCTTTGTGACGACAACAAAAACCCTTGGGGACAAGTACAAGCCATGTCCCACATCATTGAATCATGTCCACTAACTAACTGTTGACCTATGCACTTTGCATGCTGGTGATGGTAATGCTCTAAGATGGCTGGAATTATACATCGAGTTTACATATGTTAAATAATTTGCAGCAGCTCCAGGTTGCTCTGAAAAGGCTTCAAGTATTGCTTTGAATGCCCTTTGCTTTTGCTTATCAGCACTACTTCCCTTTGCAGTTACTTCAACAGAATGTTACTTAGTAGGCTCTAGCTTTAGTATGTTTTTATTTAAGCTGCAGAGGCAAGAAATGATTGGCTGTGTCATCTGCCATCAAGTCTTTCCTATCAGTAGTTGCACAGGCTTATTCCCAGGCATTGTGGCTGATCACCTTGACCTGAAATTTGAAAAGGACTGCATCATTATTCAAGTTTGGAAGGACATTCTGACTTTAAATATATTTATTTAAGCAACATTTAATAACACTAAGTACTGTTGCAGCGATATCTGGCAAAGAAGTCAAGATAACATTTTGCATATTTCTTGGCCTCCCCTATTAAAAACCAGACACTTATCAGATGCTAATGCTAAAGAGCTGTTCCTCATGTATATGCGGAATTGGTTTTCAATAAGGTTTACTTTATTTATTTACTTGCAATGGATAAGAAAAACTCTTGGTAGTTATTTTCCAGAAACCAGTCAAAAACATTTACTTCACTGTCTCTTTCAATGCAGATCCCCACCTTCACTTCCACTCCACAGCACCCTCCTCTGTTACATCATAACTCTGACTTACCGTGAGGAATGCAACAACATTTGCTAGTATTGATTATATAAGGGTAGCTATGATGGAAATGGGGATACACCCCACTGGAAGTTATTAAAAAAAAATCATATAATGTTTCCATTATAAATTCAACAACCCCACTCTCCCAGCTTTGAACTTTGTACAAAGGGAGTGCAAATTGGAGAATTAAGGCTACAACACAATTAGGACTATTTTTGGCCCTTTATCTGACCCACAATCCCTTTGAGTACTCCACCTAACAGACAATGGCCTGTAATTTCTGATCTGAGGCTTCCTGTGTGCAGATGCCTCCTATCGGGGAAAAAATCTACACCCTTACCTGAGGGCTCTCGAGGTCCGGCCATTTCCACTCCTGGGCCTCTCCACAGTTGAAATGTGCAGGGCCCACGTATCCCAGGGGTGCAGGGGGTTCGCAAGCGTCCCTGGGATCACGTGAGCCAATGAAAGAAGGGAATCTGATAGACCTGTCAAAAGTATGAATGGGGATCACTGAAAAAAGACATCAAAACATTAAATACATTTTTTAAAAACCATCACGTTTTTAAAATGAGTAAAAATTACATTACATTAAATATTTTAAACAAACATTAAATTTTTTGAAAAAAATTATTAAAGTTTTTTAGGGGCTAAAAATAAACTTAACTTTTTTAGAAGTATTTTAAAATTATAAATGAGTGAAAAAAATAATTTAAAAAACTTTTTTAAACTCTTATGCTGGTAAAAGCAGGCCTTACGCTAAGCTTTTACCAGGCTTAAGATTTCTAAGGGTTTTCAGCGGGCGGAGGGTTCTGCAGAACCCTCCCCCTGCAGAGGCCCTTCTCCAGGGCAGGCGTGCGACCTGTCAAGATCGGAAATGCCGGTTTTCAGCGCATGCGCTTTGCATGCCTGAAACCGGCATTTCCGATGTCCCTTACGGGCGTGTACACAGCCGTAGTCATCGGAAAATACAGGCCATTATTCATTATAAAAAATGTGTACCTGCCTATTGAGAACTGACCTATGACTTCTTCAAATAAACTTGCTTAGTGAGGAAAAATATATATTTTTTATGAGGTATGAGTAGCTGTCTGGACCAGCTATATGCATACGACAGACCTAGGTTGTTGAGTTCATTCAGATGTGCTGTATTTTCAGATCACTATAGCTTGACAGAACTCGTTGAGTGCAAAGGGATGTGCTAACATATAAAAAACAAAGGACTCAGTTTTAATGAGGCTCTGATAAAAGACCTAGGGCTAGAAATTCATTATAGCGGTATCATTAGAAAAGTTTGAGAATTAGGGCCAGGCTCTAATGCTTTAGACTGCGTGCAAAATTCATTCTCACTGCTCAAAGAAATGATTGGAGCGCTAAGTGAAGTCTTAAAGGCCTAGCTTATTGGTATTACACTTAAAGGGTGGACCAATATCGGGTGCAGTCATATCGCAACTCATCATTGCCACAGGCTTTTCCCAGTACTTAAAGGGGAGATTCTTTGATACTGCAGCCCCTCAGTCTCAGCATTGCTGGCTGTGCAGCTGCCTCAGCAAGGAAAAGCACAACAAGGAGAAGGAGCCGGAGGACTGAAGCAGGTGTGTTCATGGCAGATCCACCTCGGGGTGATTGAATGCTTCAACAAATGCTACATACCACCATCTGTACCACAGTCTTCACACACTGCCCAAAGCACCTGATCCCCAGCACTTATCCACCTACAATCTCTACCTACCAACACTCACACCCACATCTCACATCTTGCACACAATGACAGCTATTCAACGGGTCATTAGTTATTAGAATGAATGTGATATGTGTGATATGTTTATGCATAAATGTATTCATGGAATTTGCAATATTTTGTGGTCTCTCGCATTTCACCTTTGCGCCCAGGGGGACGCTGTGATATGGCATGACACAGGAAAGGTACGATGGGGATGTGGTGAGCAAAAGGGATCTGGGGTTTAAGTCATCCTGGTGTGAGGCTGGCGGTCTGTTTGGAGGAGGTGGCACAGTTCTGTGACCACCATCTTGGTGATGCGGAGCCATCTAATACAATGCTCGTCACTTAATTAAAGGTAGGAGAAGTGCTGTTGGAATACCCTCGGAAGGTAAGGCCTCCTGTTGAGAGCCCTGATGTCCCTCCTCATCTCTCTGTGCACATGTTCCCGTGTTTCTCACTGCCTACGCTCCCTCCAACGTAGACCCTGGAGGGTGAGTTGGCATGCCAGTACAGCCCCATTAATGTTACCAAGTGTAGCAGTTTGAATCTTTGAACAATAAATGTAGATACTTTGTAGTTGCCAGCAGACTGCTGATACAAAGGAAGCTTGAAATTACTCATAGGAACTGCTCTAGTGGGTGAAACTGACAACAAACCACTGAAACTAACCTGCCCTGACAGCTGGGAGTGATTAATGCTGATGCCTTTAAATAACGTCGCTGGAGCTGGCTTCCTGCAGCTGCATGCCAGCTCTCACTGTCGTTGTCTGGTCGAGGCGCTAAGGTCGCTCACTGCCGTCACAATCTGCCTGGTGTTGAAGTCCCCGGTGGTACCTCATACCGGCAGCACAATGGGGGGGCCGGATTTGACGTGCGTCATTGGATTCGCTTCACCCCAGCGCTACTGCATCCGTGCCCCGTTAGCGCCATCTGCTGGCGCTAACGGGAGGCACTAAGGTACTGAATTTTCCCTCCCTAGAATCCCAAAATGATTTGTTACATTAGATTCAGAAAATAATTTATTAGAAGTATCCATGCAAGTTAAGTGCTGTAGTGCTTTATTTGCTTATTTTACTTGCATTTGTATATATTTCTTTCTCAACGGGGTTAGACAAAGTCAACATGGATTTATGAAAGGGAAATCGTGTTTGACAAACCTACTGGAGTTTTTTGAGGATGTAACTGGTAGAATAAATAAGGGAGCGCCAGTGGATGTGGTGTATTTGGATTTTCAGAAGGCCTTTGATAAAGTCCCACATAAGAGGTTAGTGTGCTAAATTAAAGCACATGGGATTGGAGGTAATATACTGGCATAGACTGAAAATTGGTTAACAGACAGGAAACAGAGACTAGGAATAAATGGGTCTTTTTCGGGGTGGCAGGTGGTGACTAGTGGGGTACCGCAGGGATCAGTGCTTGGGCCCCAGCTTTCACAATATATATCAATAATTTGGATGAGGGAACCAAATGTAATATTTCCAAGTTTGCTGACGACACGAAACTAGATGGGATTGTGAGTTGTGAGGTGGATGCAAAGAGGCTTCAAGGCGATTTAGACAAGTTGAGTGAGTGGGCAAATACATGGCAGATGCAGTATAACGTGGATAAATGTGGTTATCCACTTCGGTAGGAAAAACAGAAAGGCAGAGTATTATTTAAATGGTGCTAGATTGGGAAATGCTGATGTACAAAGGGACCTGGGTATCCTTGTACACCAGTCACTGAAAGCAAACATGCAGGTGCAGCAAGCAGTTAGGAAGGCAAATGGTATGTTGGCCTTCATTGCAAGAGGATTTGAATACAGGAGCAAGGATGTCTTACTACAGTTGTACAGGGCCTTGGTGAGACCACACCTGGAGTACAGTGTGCAGTTTTGGTCTTACCTAAGAAAGGATATACTTGCCATAGAGGGAGTGCAGCGAAGGTTCACCAGACTGATTCCTGGGATGGCAGGACTGTCGTATGAGGAGAGAGTGGGTCGACTAGACCTGTATTCACTCGAGTTTAGAAGAATGAGAGGGGATCTCATTGAAACGTATAAAATTCTGACAGGGCTAAACAGACGATGCAGGGAGGATGTTTCCTCTGGCTGGGGGGTCTAGAACGAGGGGTCACAGTCTCAGGATACGGGGTAGGACATTTAGGACTGAGATGAGAAATTTCTTCACTCAGAGGGTGGTGAACCTGTGGAATTCTCTACCACAGGAGGCTGTGGAGGCCAAGTCACTGAATATATTTAAGAAGGAGATAGATAGATTTCTAGACACAAAAGGCATCAAGGGGTATGGGGAGAGATCGGGTATATGGTATTGAGATAGAGGATCAGCCATGATCATATTGAATGGCGGAGCAGACTCGAAGGGCCGAATGGCCTACTTCTGCTCCTATTTTTCTGTTTCATAATAAATTTAATTTGTAGTTTAGTCTAAAATATATGGTCTAGTAATGTGGTGTTTTTCTGCCTATTGGAGAACCGTATGTAATGGACATTCCATATTATTTCTGATATAAACCCAGTGGTAAAAGGGTAGATTGTTAGTCTATAGGTGCATTACATCCCATTCAGTGCATGCATAAGGTTAATGTTCAGTTCGTAAGAGGTACAGGTCAAAATATTGTAGTTGTCTTAAGTGGTGAGCGTGGGAAAAGAATACAGGAAACTGTGATATCCAGCACCGACGGGACCGAGCTGTTGCCGTCCCAACAAAACTGCCGGACAAACCAGCGCTAATGTTAAACTCCGTATCTAGCAACAAACCCTGTTGCTTAGCAACAGCTTCTAAACAGTCGGCCGTACCTTGCAAGCATCTATGTAGCTAAGCAACAGCTTCAGCTAGACCTTGCAGAGCCTGACTGGTGAAAAAAAAGCAACAAAAAGAAAAAAAACTAACGAAACGGCTCCTGATTTTTGCCGGTGGATCGAGCATTCCGGACAGTTAACCTCCGGATAAACCAAAGTTTCCTGTATTTGGAAATGACCTGAGCTATAAAGATATCAATTAGCTGTTCTTCATATCCATTGTATTTTCTACAAAAATGTCTCAACAGCTTTCTTTATTACAGTTACTTGTTAATACATAAAAGGACCGTGAAGTTAAATGTCAAAAAGAACAGTTGTTTTTATTTAATCCTTTATAAATGTACAAAACTCTCCAAATAAACATGTCTTTCATTGTTCATAGAAATATTCGTCAGAACTTTCAACTTCAGCAAGGGCATAAAACGCGCGATATCGGATCAGCTGGCCATTACACCCCATTGGGGAAAGAAAAATCAGATGGGTATATAAAACGGACGGCAGATCCCAGATGACCCGTTTTACACCCTCACCAAAGTTGAAAGTTCCAACCATTACCTAATGTATTTAATGTTTATTTTAATTTGTAGCTGTCCATGAATAGAGCATATTTCTTTTTCCTTTGCTAGTACCCACTTGTCTAACATTTTGTTTAATTTTATTTTGTTTTATACTTGGATGGAACAACTATAGAAGAGCTGGGGGTCGAAGCAAGCCAAGGTAAAATGAGAGAGAGTGTGGTTCAACAAATGGGAGATTATGGGTACATAATTTTAAAAATGTGAAGAATTAGAGATATATGTCTAGATTTTCTTCACATTCCTAGACAGTGGGTGGAAAATGTAGCCCATAGTGACGACGTTGAGGTGGTTATAATTAAGACTGCATATTGAAGGTACAAAATGCAATGTATTGCAACAGAGCTGGTATTTTCATGTAATTTGATGTTTGGCCTAGAATATAACTTAAAAATGATCTTTCTTACGGTAACATACCATCACCTGGTGTAATATTGCATTAATGGGTAGTGTTGATCAGTGACTTTTTGAAAGGGTCACAGAGTGAAACAGTATTTCACTTGAGAACCAATCTCCAACATTCTGCACCATAGAGTGATGTGATTCCTTCCATTGTGGGCTCCTGGTTTTAATCAAGCCACCATGGTAGGTTGCGATTTGGGGAGATGGCACCTCCTCATCGGAGAAAGGAGGGGGAAATAAAACCACAAGATCAATAGCACTATAGATTTAAAACTACTCTTTCACTTGCTGTATGGATGCAAGGATAGCCCTGTTTCCTAATGCGATTCCAATGCTTTACTTTTCTGGAGAGCCAGAGAAGGGAAGAGAGTGCTGCTGAATCCTATGGCCAGGTAGGCCAGGAATGACAATCTGGAGATTAGCAAGTTTTCCGAGGGCCACAGATCAAGGGGAAGTAGAACACAGGTGACCCAAAGGCTGTACTATGAGGACCACTAGTTTCAAATTATTGCAGAACACTAGTGCAGCTAAACTGGCAAAAAATAGTGCTCCAAATCACAAAGTAAATAGTGATTTACAATTAATTCTATGATTCTCAATCTCCGTACATTGACATTTGCTACATCTACATAGTCGATATGAAAGGAGAAAAGCTGTGCCATTGCAACCTTAGAACAAGGCAGATCTTTTAATTGATATTGTGCCTTTAATTAAGGTAAGTCATGTGACACCCCACCTTATAAGTCACTTACGATTTCATTTTGCTCCCCATCATTCACTACAGTTTCCAGTACATTCTTATCAAAGTAAGTCCTTTGCAGTTTATGTAGTTATTTATCAGACAGCAACTGCATACTTTATTAAGTCTGCATCAGAATGGCAGCTAACTTTTCCACAGCCAGGAGCAGTTTCCGAGAGTATCTCAAGTTTGAGGGTTAATGTCATGTTCCCCACTTGGTTTTTTTTACTTTGTGGCTTGCTAGTTATGAGTCTTAGTTCTTTGTTGTTAAAATCATAAAAGTGTTTTTGGAGTTTAAAATGGAGTTGTTCTTCATGAGTTAACTAGTTTGAATCACTTGTGAAAGTTTCATTGTGTTTTATTGTTGTCAATAACATCCTGTGTATTTAATACTCACCTGGCATGCATAGATTATCTATAGATAAGAGATTTGAGACATAATTCTATAGGGAAGAAAGTTAATTTTGGCTAATCAGAATTCTATTTTCTTTGTTTAAAGAACAAGATCTATCATTCAAAGACGAGGAGGAAATCATAGACACTGGGTTTAAATACAAGGGTAAGTTACATATAACTGGGTAGCATTCCCAGTTCTGTTGAAATTGGTACTACAAGTACCTGTTGGACTATTTCCTGTGTTTCTGGAGTTGTTGCCGTCCTGTTTTCTGGAGACAGGCGGTGATACCATCTCACTTGACATTCAAGGAATGACTATGGAAGAGAGCTTAATCTGAAGGAATTATGTCTTCCATTTATCTGTCTCAAGCTTAATTATTTGCGTACAGTCTCCCTTTTTGAAGTATTGAACATGAGAAGGGATCGGACTGTGCTTATCCTAGTGTTCTCAGTTGAATCTATTCTGGAGCTGGACTTGATAGTGCAAGGTTTTGGAGGGCTCTAGCAGCTTTCTATTTCAAAGGGATGACTGCCTGTGTCTCTATCTCACAGCCCAAAAGATGCCTCCCTGCGGAGCCCTCATGACCAGACAAGGGGCGGCGGGATTTACATTAGTATATTAACCACCGTTTGTCTCGATGTAGGGAGAACGGACATGGGATCATGGTCCGCGATTAACCCATGCCTGATAATTGCCATGCAGGCAGCATGTAAACTCCATGCTCCCTGCTGATTATCATAATTGCTGCATTCATCCAGTGCTATCTGTGCTGTTCATTGTCTGCACACAAGAGGAGGGTGCCTGATATCGGGAGTCCAAGACGCTACTTAAAGGCAGCCGGTACCTCTTAAAGGGGAGTTGCTGTGGCTGCAAATCAAGTGGAAATCATCTGTGAGGTGAAATGGCTGAAGCTGGCAGAGAGTGGACACTACGGGCTGGATTTTGATACTGGAGGCGTGTAGGAGGCGGGACTACAACTTTTGGGGTTGTAGTCCCGTCTCCATCGACTTGTGGCCAACCCATGCGATTTTCACTTGATTGACCTTGTTGAGCCCGCCCAGTGGGCTCAGCAGGCCAATTAAGGGCCACCCGGCAACAGGTGACGTCACAGATTGACATTTCATCTGTCAAGAGCTTTTGACAGATGAAATATCAGCGTTTGACAGCTCCTTGAAGCTGTCGAACACTGACAATCTGTAGACTAAGTTAATTCCTTCCTCTCAAGCTGATTTAGAGATCTCTCCAGAACAGAAAGCAGAATGCTGCAGATTTTGACAGCTCGCGGCCATTCTGCTTTCTGTGCCGGTGTGTTGAGTGACTCCCGAGACCTGAAGGAAGGAAGGCTGCAAAGGTAAGTAAAACTTAATTAAACACTTTACACACACCAAACACACTTACCTCTGCACTCATGCACACATCACTCACCTGAACACCGGACATCTCGAACCCTCCAAGCCCTTCAGCCCGACGGTCCACCTCGCTAACTTGGCGTGGTTTGGAGCCGTCGGGAATCCCACACTTCAGGGATAAAAATAGGGATTAGGCTAAAAACTGCCTGTTAACTATCTGTTAACAGGCAGTTAATTGGCACTAATCCCCTTCCCGCCTCTGGGAGGCGGGTCCCAGCACAGGTCGGGTATCCACCTCCTTTGAAACTGGCATGGAGGCGGGATGGGTTCGTACCCCCCGATTTCACCATTTTAACCCCCCACACGCCTCCAATCCCGCCTCCACGGCCCAATGAAAATCAAGCCCTACGGTTCTCAAGTGCTTCACTGGAGACCTTGGTGCAGGAGGTAGACAGAAGGAGGGACATTCTGTATCTCCTGGGGGCAGGAAGCCTTCCAGGCATCTGATGGCAGACAGTGGGAGGAAGTTGAAGACAAGGTGATTGCAAGGAGCATGGCTTTTCAGACATGGATGCCGGAAGAAGTTTAATGACCTGACAAGAATTGTCACGGTAAGAACAGTCTTCAAATGGCATTTGATAACATAGCCTCATTAACTGCCAAATTCACTCCACCTCCCTCCCCCACCAACGTGCAATCTGCAGCAATCAGTACAACACAATTCAATTGATATCCTTCACCTCACTCTCACACACTCAGCACTATTACAAACTTCACACCCACAACTCACATCTCACACACACATACTGGCAGTTATTCAATGATGATAGCCACATTACCCAAACATGTCGCAAGACTCTCACTAATACACTTCCCTCTTGCAGGAAGTGGTGGCGTATAATATTAGGCAGCAGATTGCCACCGGTGGAGGAGCAGTGTAAGTATACACCCTTTCCCCCATTGAGGAGACGATGCTGGCAATAATGAGACGTGGCCACTGGCAATGCTGGAGGACACACCGAGCAGGGTTTCTTCATACCTAATGCTCCTTCTCTCTTCTCACTTCTTCCTCACCCCACACGCAAGCATGACAAGCTGCAGATGCCCTCAACACATACACTTCTTCCTCTCTGTTCTCCCCACACCACAACCTAATGCTTGTCCCTTTTTCATTTCAGCTCACTAGGATGTGGAAGTCCCTCAGCCAGTGGAGGAAGATGACGAGTGATAATGAAGATGCACTGTCACTTGATCTCACTCTCACAGCCACCAGCTCAACTACTGAGACTACGTGGAATTTATGGGCTAGGTTAGAGGAAAGATCTGCATGTGGTGAGCCACCAGGTACAAGTGCATAAGAGCCAGGGCAGAGGACCAGGACGCCACAGGTGCCAGCTCGCTAGAGGGTGAGGTCAGATAGTAGTCCTGCTGCAGAGGAGACCGCACTTCAGGAAGGATGTGAAGGCTTTAGAGAGGGTGCAGAAAAGATTTACAAGAATAGCTCCAGGAATGAGGGACTTCAGTTATGTGGACAGACTGGAGAAGCTGGGGTTGTTCTCCTTAGAGCAGAGAAGGTTGAGAGGAGATTTGATAGAGGTGTTCAAAATCATGAGGGTTCTAGACAGAGTAGATAGAGAGAAACTGTTCCCATTGGCGGAAGGGTCGCGAACCAGAGGACACAGACTTAAGGTGATTGGCAAAAGAACCAAAGGCGACATAAGGAAAAACTTTTTTGCGCGGCAAATGGTTAGGATCTGGAATTCACTGATTGAAAGGGTGGTGGAGGCAGATTCAATTGCGGCTTTCAAAAGGGAATTGCATAAGTACCTGAAGGGAAAAAATATGTAGGGCTACGGGGAAAGGGTGGGGGAGTGGGACTAGCTGGAGTGCTCTTGCAGAGAGCCAACACAGGCTCGACAGGCCAAATGGCCACATTCTGTGCTGTAACCATTCTATGATTCTATGAGATGTGAACTTCGATGCGCCGGGCTACCAAAGAAGGCTAATGGGCATACACCAAGAAATGCTTGGTACACTGGGAAGCCTGCTAGAGAGCTTGCATACAATGGGCCAGAAATTCGTGAACGGGGCTTGCCACGCGTGCAAGCCCCGTATATGCACTTACCCGACGCTCCTGCCGATCACCTCCAGGGACGCCTGGAATTCATGTTTTAAAAAGAAGAATCCCGGGCAGCGTATGACGTCACGCCGCCCAGGAGTGCAGCCAGCGCGAAGCCTGTAGCGCGCTGTGCAACTGAGACACGCCCCTTGAGGTTTCAGTTTCACAGGACACGCCCCCAATGTTTCTGCCAAGCTGCTAAGCATTTTTACATGCAAAGCAGCAGTTTAAATTGGTTTTTGGAAGTTTTTTGAAGATTTTGGTAACTTTTATAAACTTTTTAAAATGTTTACATTATTTTGAAGAATCTGAAGTAGTTTTAAACAGAATTAAAGCAATTTAAAGACTTTTAAAAGCCCTAAAAGAATATTTTTAATTCCATTTATTTATTTAGCAATGTCGTTGTCATACGTGTCTTCACACTGTTCCCTTTGGGGAACTGTATGAAGTGGTGGAAGGATTTATGGCCATGATTAACGCTCATTCCGTGACCGTAACCATCTTTGAACCAGCCATTAGGGCGGTTAGTCCTATGGCGGGAGGGTTTTACGGGCTCCCACAAGCTATACAAGGAGGGGGGGCCACCCACACCCACGGACGCAAATATCCCGCTGGATGTCAACCCAGAATTTAGAGCCGGAGCTCCGACTCCACTTGCCGGGACTGTCTGGAGCGGGATTCGAAACCCTACCCTGATCTGGCCCAGCGGCGGGGATCCTACCGCTATGCCAAAGGCCCAATCCGATTAGCAACATGAAATGGCTGGAATGAGCACAATTCACGGCATTAAAAGAACTCACAATTGAACTGATGATGACCTCAGCAATCTCCTCAAGGAGGTGGAGGCGCAGCGCCTGCTCATCATTGGTAATGAGAAGTCAAAGGCGCCGCAAAAAGGGCAGATGATAGCTTGGTCTTTCAAGTGGCAGCATAGGGCTCCAGTCACGGGGAGGGAAAAGGCGCAGGAAACGTATGGGTGTCACCCTTTGTGCGGAGTGGGCCTTTTGCGTAGCAGTAAACATCCCCGCCGCTGGGCCAGAAGGAGTAGAGTTTCGAACCCTACTCCAGACAGTCCCGGCAAGTGGAGTCGGAGCTCCAACTATAAATTCTGGGTGGACATCCAGCGGGATACTTGCATCCGTGGGTGTGGGTGCCCCCCCCCCCTCAGATGGGTTGTGGGAGCCCGTAAAACCCTCACGCCACAGGACTAACCACCCTAATGGCTGGTTCAAAGATGGTTACGGTCACGGAATGAGCGTTAATCACGGCCATAAATCCTTCCACCACTTCATACAGTTCCCGAAAGGGAACAGTGTGAGGATACGTACGACGATGACCTCTTGCGCAATGCACCTCCTTGGACCCTCAGTCGCAGATGCGAGGGGGCAAATCGTGCAATTGTTAAATTTTTCATTTTTTTTACATGTAAAATGTTGGCCCAGTAATTCCCTTCCAAATGCGCGAGTACGGTCGGGGTACTTACGCGTCTGGCCGGAGGAAATGCCGGTTTTCAGCATGCACAGCGCATGCAGGGAAAACCGGCATTTCCTGTCCTCTGAACGAAGGGGTTCAGAGGCAGAACGCGTGCGCAGTAAAATTCGCCGCTTTCATTCATGCTTTCAGTGAGGTCAAGTCCTTACAACTTACACATGAAAAAAGCATGGGTACAGTTGCTCCAGAGGCTGCGGAGGAAGATATTTCTTATCGTGGAGCTTCTGAAAGTATGTATGTCTGTATATATTCCTTTGCGTGTTATGTATATATTCCTTTACTTATGTGTATAAATGTATTATTTAATTATGACTTTCAGAGAAAGTAACTTATTGGAAAATCATAATTAAAAACATACATTCATACACATAAGTAAAGGAATATAAAACATACATACATATACGTAAAGGAATATATGCGGACATACATACATAATTACTTATTACTGATGAAAAGTTTCTTTCTTAAAAGTGCTGGAAATGTTACATTACTCATTTTAGAACACTCATTTTCACATTCCATTCACACAGCCACAATTGCTCCTTCTACCTACCGTTCTGAAAACCCGTTTAAAAAAAAAAAATAAAAAAAAAATTTTAAACTTTAAAACTTACTTAAAATTTCTTAAAATAACTTCCCTCCCTTTCCCAAACAAAAATATTGCCTTTCAGAAGCTCCACGATAAAATATATCTTCCTCCGCAGCTTTGGAACAACTTTACACCTGCTTTTTTCAAGTGTAACTTGTAAGGACTTACCCTCACTGAATCCATGAATGAAATCTACGAAGTTCACTGCGCAAGCGCTGCCTGTGCAGTCGCACGCGCTGTGCCTATGAACCCCTTCGTTCCGAGGACTGGAAATGCCGGCGTTCCCCGCATGCGCTGTGCATGCTGAACGCCGGCATTTCCAACGGCCAGATGCGTGAGTACCCCGACCGTACTCACGCATTTGCTCACGAATTTCTGGCCCAATGTCACATAGCATGGAGGTGTCCATCTCCAACTTTGCGCAGAACTTAGAGCCCATCCTTTCCAACATGAAACGGTTGATCACCTTAATCAGCACCGCAGTAGAACCCACCAGGAGCCACTCAAGGTGAATCTGACCGTCCATCGGAACACTAAATGCCGCCACAGAAGCCTAGATAACTGCCAGCTTGGCTCTGGGTGCCACTGTTGAAAGGGGCTTCGAGGGCGAATCAACAGTCCAGCACTCTATTCTCCAACAGAGCACTAGGTGTGCTGTGCTGCCGCCCCAGGAGAGTGGCATTGACCCCATGGAAGAGGAACCTGCTGTCCTCTCTTAGGAGGACAGCATACCTGCTTCCGCACCTGCCACTCCGTCAGTGCCCTTGCTGTTGCCTGTCAGCCATCCGGCCCAGACTGCTGCAGCTCAAGCCGAGATGTTGCAGTCTGCAGCCGGCCCCTCTAGGCCCAGAGCTGCTCGAGGTCATCCTCCAAGGCCATCTGCAGTCACCTCAATTGAAACTCAGCAGCCTTCCTCCTTCCAAGCTTCAGCCACTGGGGAAGCACCTCGTAGGATCACCAAGATAGGGAAAGGAACATGAAGGACAGGCACAAGGTAATACACAAGGGTGATTAGTTTTTGTGTAAAGTGTAAGATTATTGATTTGATAAATTTGGTTTTGGATTTGCATTTGGTGTTGGCTTTTATATTTGCAGTCAATTGAGGGAAAAAAAGATAATGGCCATGATTTACCCTACCTCGGCAGGTCCGAGACGGGCGATGTCGGTGGTGGGTCTCGGCCCCGCTGCTGGCTCTATCCCGGCTTCCAAAATTACTTTCCGATGATTGGGCTTGTTAAGCCCGCCCAGCATGTTTCCTGGCCAATTGAAGGAAGCCGGTCTGATGACGCATCATCAGCCGGTTTCCTTAAAGGGACCATGCCCAAATTTAGTTTAACATTTGTGCTGTCAGTGTTCTACAGCATTGAGGTGCTGCAAACACTGACGAGCACTGCGCAGAGGTGCACGGCTGCACCCCTCTATATGTTTATAGAGGGAGTCACAGCACACAGGGAGGTCCTCTTCCCTTCCCATGGGCAGAAGAGACCTCCCCAGGAAACCAACGCAACCTGATTGCACAGGAAGGCACAAGCAGGGATGTCATCAGGAGGACCTGGCTCCAGTTGCACAAACCTTTCAATGATCTCAGTAGATCACGAAACGTTACTGCAAAGCCACACTCAACCTCATCCTGCTGTGCCACTGATCATATCCCCATCACTCTGCCTTCCCTACCCTATTCCTGCATATCCTTACTCACACTAACTTACCTTGCACCTCCACCCATCCCTTTCTATCTACATTATCACATCCCCATCTCACTAGCCACCCCTCACACTCACCCTCATCCTAATGCAATCATACGAACTTGCAACACACAAGGGTAGGCACTTGGGTGTTTTAGCCAATGTTCATATGAAGTTTCTGATAATGTGCTGTCAAACATTAAATTCTTTATTTTCAACAATTTGCGTTCTTGGACAGATTTGTGTGCACCTTTGGAAGTGGCTTAGTGAGTTGCAGTGAATGGTGAGACATAACAGTACCACCTGCAATGGTGGTGAGTGTGAAAGGAATGGCTTGGGCATTGTAGGGATACTTTATGTTGTTGGTGTGGGGTGGTGCCAACCTAGTGTATCATGTGGCAGCCAGGGTGTACAGCGTCAAGTGAAGTAAATGTGGCCATGGTGAGGCCATCCTGGCTTCACGGGCAGCAATGTGGTCGGGTGCTGATGCCCTCTGTTCTGTGCAGCATCAGGTGATTGCGGAGAAGGTTAGTGTTGTTGTTGGTGCTGCTGGTGTTGGGGCTGATCGTGGTGGGATTCTGAGGACCAAGGTGAGAGAGTTTCAAGGGCACCCATGCTGATGGAATAGATGGCAGGTGAAGTAGAGATGACAGAGCGATCTGTCAATGGTGGGAGAGGTAATGAGGTCAGCCTGGATGGAGACTTGTGTAAAGACTTGCAGCATCCTGAATCTGTAGTGGAAATGCAGTTTTCAGAAGTTAGTGGTTAAGGGAACATGTCTCAATCAGCTGGGTGCTTTGACTTGACATTTGAAGCTGTCAGCTCATTAGCTGATTCAATGGCCACTGATCTCCCACCTAAGCTTCACAGACGAGGTCTAGGCACAGCAGGAAAGTGGTGGGCGACCTGTCAAATCCAAAATACTGGGGGGAAAAAACCATTGATAAGAGGCTGTAAACAAGCCACTAATGATTTTAATTGCCTCCCCTGCCACTGCCTGTCGGGTCTGCTCAGCGCTGGCAGACCCGACATCGGGAAAGTCCAGTGTGCGCGTTTTGACAGCGGGTTCCCGACCTGCTGTCAATCATTTTAAATTTAACAGCTGACCCGCCACCCATCTCATCTGCTGAGCGCCGGCAAAATTCCGGCCAATGTGTTGAATAAAAGAAGAGACTGTGATGGTGATTGAAAGAAGAAAAGTAAGGAGTGTGGAATGCTGGTAAATGGGGACTTGGAATTATGGTTAGTGGAATGGCTCCTCAATCAGCTGATCTCAAAGCTTCAGTGGAATGGGTCTCTCTTGGTCGCTGCCTCTCCTCCTCAATTTGTTGGGGTGCAGGTGGTGGTAAGGGCTGATCTCTCCTGATGGCAAAGTTGTGGAGCATGCAGCAGACGACCATAAATCTGGATACCCACTCAGCAGTGGATTGCAAGGCTGCTCCTGAATGGTCCAGGCAGTGGAAGTGTTGTTTGAGGACGCCGATTGTCTGCTCAGTGATGTTCCTTGTGGCAGCATGGATCTCATTGTAGACCTGATTTGCCGCCTCTTTGCGAGTTCCTAACTGGAGTCATGAGGCATGTGAGCTGGGGATAACCCTTGTCACCCAATAGCCAGCGTTTAACTAAGAGGCCTGGTTGGAATAAAAGCGGCACAGAGGACTGGCACAGAATGAAAAAGTCGTTACTGCTGCCAGGATAGTGGGCACAGACCTTCATGACGCACTGTCTGTGGTCACAAACTAGTTGCCAGCTGGGGAAGTGGAATCCCTTTCAATTGATGAATATTGCAGGGTTCTGATGGGGAGCATGCAAGGCAATTTGCTTGCAGTCAATGGCACCTTGCACCATTGGGGAAGCCTGCCATGCAGACAAAACCTTGTGCTGTCTTCTCCTGCTTCTCTGTCAATGGGGAAGGAGATGTAAGTGTTTCTAGAACATAAGAAACAGGAGTAGGAATAGGCCATTAGGCCCCTCGAGCCTGCCCCACCATTCAATAAGACCATGGCTGATCTGATCTTGACCTCAACGCCACTTTCCTGCCCGCTCCCCATAACCCTTGACTCCCCTGTAGCTCAAATATCTGTCTATCTCCACCTTGAATATATTCAATGACTCCGCCTCCACAGCTCTCTGGGGTAGAATTCTAAAGATTCATGACCCTCAGAGAAGAAATTCCTTCTCATCTCCATTTTAAATGGGCGACCTCTTATCCTGAAACTATGCCCTAGTTCTAGATTCCCCCACGAGGGGAAACATCCTCCCTGCATCTACCCTGTCGAGTCCCCTCAGAATCTTATATGTTTCAATAAGATCACCTCTCATTCTTCTAAACTCCAGTGAATATAGGCCCAACCTGCTCAACCTTTCTTCATAAGGCAACCCCTTCATCTCAGGAATTAACCTAGTGAACCTTCTCTGAACTGCCTCCAATGCAAGTATATCCTTCCTTAAATAAGGAGACCAAAACTGTACGCAGTACTCCAGGTGTGGTCTCGCCAGCGCCCTGTACAGTTATAGCAAAACTTCCCTACTTTTATACTCCATCCCCCTTGCAATAAAGGCCAACATTCCATTTGCCTTCCTAATTACTTGTACCTGCATGCTAACTTTTTGTGTTTCATGTACGAGGACCCCCAGATCCCTCTGTACCGCAGCATTTTGTAGTCTCTCTCTATTTAATTTGCTTTTTTACTCTTCCTTCCAAAGTGGATAACCTCACATTTTCCCACATTATACTCCATCTGCCAAATTTTTGCCCACTCACTTAACCTTTTCAGATTCTTTGTGTCCTCCTCACAACTTGCTTTCCCACCTATCTTTGTGTCATCAGCAAATTTGGCTACATTACACTCGGTCCCTTCATCCAAGTCATTAATATAGATTGTAAATAGTTGAGGCCCCAGCACTGATCCCTGTGGCACCCTACTAATTACAGTTTGCCAACCTGAAAATGACCCATTTATCCCGACTCTTTGTTTTCTCTTAGTTAGCCAATCCTCTATCCATGCTAATATATTACCCCCAACCCCGTGAGCTCTTATCTTGAGCAGTAACCTTTTATGTGGCATCTTATCGAATGCCTTTTGGTAATCCAAATACACTACATCTACTGGTTTCCCTTTATCTACCCTGCTCATTACATCCTCAAAGAACTCTAGTAAATTTGTCAAACACGATTTCCCTTTCATAAAACCATGTTGACTGCTTGATTGTATTATGATTTTCCAAATGTCATGCTATTACTTCCTTAATAATGGATTCCAACATTTTTCCAATGACAGATATTAGGCTAACTGGCCTATAGTTTCCTGCTTTCTGCCTCCCTCCTTTCTTGAATAGGGGCGTTACATTTGTGGTTTTCCAATCCACTGGGACCTCTCCAGAATCCAGGGAATTTTGGTAGATTTTACCCAACGCATCCTTTATCTCTGCAGCCACTTCTTTTAAGACCCTAGGACCCTTCTCTTGGTGGAAAGAGCCTCGCTGACCTCCCAGCAAGATGTTGCTAATGTCACTTGTTGCAGCTTGAAAGGAGCCCGTGGCATAAAAGTTGTGAGCGACGGTGATCTTAACAGCCACAGATAGTGCCCTGGTTTGAGGCTGCATTTGTGGCAGCAGCAGCTGACATAGCTCATACACTGCTCCTCAGTGAAGGTGAGGTAGGAGAAGTGCTCCCTGAGACCCTCTGTGGACATGGCCTCCTGTTGAGTTCCATCTTCCTCCCTCTTCTGGCAGCTTATCCTGCTCTGTGGTATCTTCCTTCATGCTCCCAGTCATGCTCTATTCCCAGAGGTAGCTTTACCTGGCCACCCCCAGCTCTTGACTTTCCATATGTGACAGGAGCAGCCATGTGGAAAGCATACTCCATAAATAAGCTTTTTTTAATAAGAATACCATTTCATGATTAAAATGTCATTTGCTGGCATAGATAATGTGTTTTGATAATTTGGTTTGATCTAAATTCCTCAATTTAAATTACACCCCTAAAATGTCCAAAAATCCATTATTCTGGGAATGCTTCTAATTATAGCTATTCAGGATCATGGTGCAAACCAATGTGCTCCATCTGCTCCATACCCCACTCCTCATAAAATCTGTTTGTGCTTTGTGTCTTAGGTGTGGCAGCAGCAGCAGGTGTCGGAGTCATCGCAGTAGCAGTCTCTGTGATTTATTTTGGGAACTTCATTGGTGTAAGTCTAGCTTAACTGTTATGAATGAAACTATATAAAAAAATGCTTTCATACTTTTCTGTATGAATCATTCATTTGTTTTACCAAGTTTGCCCTTGCTAATGTCACTAAGACTATGCTGTCCTAATACCTTCTGAAACGGAGCAGCACTTTGTCTTTTTTTTGGACCCATAATTAGCCATCAAACTAAAGATCAGCTGGTTTAATACATGTTAACAGAAATTTCCAATTCCTAATGTTCCTTGTATTTTGATATGGCTGTATTATATCAATGGCGTATTACTGAGATTCAGCATGAATGCATGTTAAGTTCAGGTGAAGACATGATTTAAACACTACAAGGGTCCAATAATGAATTCAAGCCATTTCTGTGTGTTTTTATTTTGATGACATTATCCTATACAGAGCCAAGTTTGTGTTAATTACTGTATGTGGTAAATTAAACTCCCCTAAGAAATAGTTCGATAACAGTTTTTTCCTGCTCTCCACCTACAGGACTTTAAAAAAGGCATGTGTCAAGACAGTTAATTCTTTTGTAAGGAGAAAAATTAAGACATGAACAAAATTAGCATCTATCAGGCTTTCATTGCAAATTTGCTTATTTTTGGAATTGCATTCTTGTAAATCTCATTATAGAAAGCCCATTAATGAATTTCCACTATTGATGCATACATATTGTACGCATACCTCTCAACCTCTGAACCAGCCTCTCATAAAAATTCAGGACTAATGATCAAAGTGAGGGACCTTTGCTTTCACTGTGTGTTTGTACCTTAAGCCTGTCTTCAACCCTAATTTTCACCTCTGCAGAGTACAGTATCCTACCTCTTAAATCCAGAAATGCTACTTGTTAAGTCATTTTGATGATACTTTTGCTGTTGGTGCCTTTTTGGGTGTAGCACCAATGAGCAAATGCGTACCAATGGCCAGATATTTCCTCGGAGCTGCTCCTGCTCTGCCGCTGTAAACAAGGTTTCTCCTGCACTTCCTGCAGAGTGGGAGCAACCATGAGGAAATTCCCAGCCAGTGTACTGTTTATGAAGCCACCTGAAAGAAATGAGGGGTCATACCAGAAGGGTTGGATTAAACCAGCTGGCACATAGCCCTGCCCATTGAAAATTGAAAACAAACTTTAGTGCCACTGTTTTAATGATTGAAGAGTCAACTTTTTCAGTTTTTTTAAATCATTAAACATCCCTCTGGTGGTGGTAGTACTCTTTGCATGCATTTGACTATGCATGCACGAGACTCCATCTGTAGTTTCACCATGAGATAAGCAGCAGTGGGAATATTGCTTCCTGCTTACATTGTCAGCCTTGGCTCGGTGGTAGCATTCTTGCTTCTAAGTCCGAAAGTCATGTGTTCAAGCCTTACCCCAGAGACTTGAGCACATAATTGAGCTGACACTTCCTATCTGCCTGTTCAGATGGATGTAAAAGATTCCATGTCACTATTTGAAGAAGAGTAGAATACTATTGATGCCCTGGCCAACATTTATCCCTCAACCAACACCACTAAAACAGATTATTTGGTAATTTATCTCATTTTTGTTTGTGGAAGATCATGAGCATAAAGTCATTTTATTTTTCTCCCTCTTGCTTCGCAGGCTGGCTTTGCCTGAGGAATTTCCCAGTGCTGTAACATAGCACTCTTTCTTTCTCATGCTCTCCTGCAAGAGAAAGCTGTGGAGGTAGGGCTATGCCAGTATTGATAGCACGATTGAATGTGCTATATGACCCATAGTATTAACACAAAAGGGAAGTCAAACTGACAAAATCAAAGATTCATGCATAATTTTACTTTGAAGTCCCAACATTGCCCACATATTGAAGCTACATTCTTTAAATAAATACTATGACCTGATTACAACATTTAAGGTTTGCACCACCTGACAGCATTCAGCATAAAGCTTAACAGGTTTCTCTGCACACAGCTAACTGAAATTTCAGGGAATGGATCTCCTGGTACATGGCTGGGACTGATGGGCAATAGTCCCAAACATGCAATGTTAGCAAAGTGATACTGTTTTATTAAAAGCGTTAAAATTATGCAGTTTTACAAAAAAGTGTAACAAGCATAAGGAGAACTTTGAACTCACCTGCTTTTATTCTATTACAGGGATCAGCTTGAACAGTGATTATCAGCAATCCAACTCCTTTTTCAAGGAACATACAAGATCCAGTTCCCATGCTTTTTTGACTGAAATTGTATTCTCAGCTCCATTTGAATAAAAGCATTACACAGAGAGAGAAATAATAGATTTTGTTGCAATTTGTAGTCGTAGTATTACCAGAGAAATGGAGACCTTTTTTTCAGCATTATTGACTGTGATAGTTGATACCAAATCTGCACATATATAAAAATTGTGACCAATTTGATATTGTTCTTGGAGCTGCTGAAATTGTTGGAGAATTATAATTACAGTATAAATCAAGCATTTGTATCTCTCTTTGCCTGACCACAATCTTCCATCTTTTTTGGGTGGGAGAGGCTCCAAACTATACTTAACAAGAGATAATCAGAAACGACCCATGGGGATATTACGTTTACAGATTCAGGCTAACCTATTTCTCCGTTAGGTGTTCTGAAAGGACATTAGATTTGTCCCTTATGCAATCCAAACTCAGCCAGTGTACTTTGGCTCCAAGTTGCATGAGACCCACTTCAACTGTAGATCAGCAGAGCAGCTCATAACTCAGCAATCACTAATCAGGTATATCAATGTCGCTTGTAAAGTCCATGTACCCAAAATTATTGTCTCCATTTTCCTGATATCTCTCCCAGATAAAGCACACCGACCCAGTGCTTTCCCCTTACTTGGCTGCTGCATGGTGACCAACTGGAGGAATTTAAAGCCTTTTTTAAAAAAAAGCTCTCGGGTCTGCTGAGGTTGTTGATTTCATTCAGGGCAGCGGTAGTGGAGCTAGGCAAGGGAAAGGTTAGAAAAGGACTCCTGATCCTGATCATTCATCAATGAATTCTGCTGCAAAGCATGGGTTTACAGACATCAGGTGAGGACAGCTTTGCCTCCTCCTCTAGCTGCGTAAAGAAAGAAAGACTTGCATTTATATAGCACCTTTAACAACCACCGGACGTCCCAAAGCGCTTTGCAGCCAATGAAGTACTTTTTTTTTTAAAGTGTAGTCACTGTTGTAATGTAGGAAACGCGGCATCCAAGTTACGCACAGCAAGCTCCCACAAACAGTAATGTGATAATGACCAGATAATCTGTTTTAGTGATGTTGACTGGGATAAATATTGGCCAGGACACTGGGGTAACTCCCCTGCCCTTCTGCGAAATAGTGCCACGGGATCTTTTACATTCACCTGAGAGTAGACGGGTCCTGGGTTTAACGTCTCATCCAAAAGACGACACCTCTGACACCCCCTCAGTACTGCACTGGAGTGTCAGCCTAGATTTTTGTGCTCAAGTCTCTGGAGTAGGACTTGAAGCCACTACCTTCTGACTCAGAGGCAAGGGTGCTACCAACTGAGCCACTGGCTACATAGCCTGCTGACACTATGCTCACACTTGAAGAATTAATAATTTGGCAATTATATTTCATTGTGAGTTACCAGTTTCAATAGCAGAGCAAATTGGTAATACAAAAATGATTTTTTTTAATCAATTACTGTGCATGCATGTGCACTATGTGTGGAAGTGCATGCACTTTTTTTAAAACTGTACCTTCTGATTTCTCACATAGCCACGGTCAGTAAAACTCCTGCTGAGAGATGCTGCCAGCCATAGCAAAGCAGGAATGGGCTGGGAAGATCATTGTCTACCATACCTGTTATCCAGTGAATTTTGTCTACAGAATAAATGTACATATGAGGATAGTAAATTCGACAGAAAATGCAGCAAAGCCATTGTTTAATAATAAATTAAACACTGTTGTGTGCAACAAGCATTGGTGGTTTGGTTGCCTGGGGTCCAAATTCCAACATGTGGGCTATAGACTAGAATTATCTCTGTCTACACCCATCAGATTTTGAAGAAGATAGCTTCATGTCTGTAGGTATTTTTAGCAAGGCATCCCAGCAGCAGCAATGAAGTTTTTTTTTTAATGTTTTATTTTTTTGTAAATTATCCCACATCTATAGCCTGCCTTGCAAAGGCACCTCTGGTGCCAAGGAGAGTAGGTAAGTCAGCCTGTACCCAGATTGCCACCTGGGCCCTCTGAAGTTGACTGTCAAGAGGCACAAGGGACTACTGTAGGGAGAGACTGCAGGAGGAGAGAAAGGGTCGGCCCTGCTTTACGTGGCTCAGATCAGAAGCCGAGTAGAATGAGATTGGACCTTCATTTGTCCCTCACTCTGTTTTGAGTGTTTGTACTCTTGAATCATAGATTGTAGATGGTCAACTGACCCCTTTTCTACACATCTGCAGGGTGAGGGATTGCTAATGTGTGTTCTGCCATTCATTGGGAACTCCAAGCAGATCACATTGGCAATCTTCCAAGAAGATCCAACTGAGCTGGCACAAAAATTTGCTCCAGAGCCATCCATGATTGTGCAATCAGCGTGACAAGTTTACACAGGCAGTTTCCATTATAAATATTACCACAGGAATTAATAATGCAAAAAGTTGATGCAAAAAGTGACAAAAATATAACAGGAAGTTACATAAGAAAGGAGCAGGAGTAGGTCATTTGACCCTTTGTGCCTGCTCCGCTATTCAGTAAGATCATGGCTTCTACCTCAACACCACCTTCTCGCACTATCCCCAGATCCCTTGAATTCCTTAGTTTCCAAAAATCTATCAATAGCCGTCTTGAATATACTCAACGATTGAGCATCCACAGCTCTCTGTGGTAGAGAATTCCAAAGAGTCACAAATCTTTAAGTGAAGAAATTTCTCCTCATCTCAGTCCTAAATGTCTGACCTCTTATTCTGAGACTGTGACCCCTAGTTCTAGACTCCTTAGCCAGGGGAAACATCCTCCCAGCATCCTGTCAACATCTGTTATCAGGAATTTACTAGAGTCTATAATTAAGGATACGGTGACTGAACACCTTGAAAGTTTTCAGCTGATCAGAGAGTCAGCATGAATTTGTAAAAGGTAGGTCATGCCTGATGAACCTGATTGAGTTTTTTGAAGAGGTGACTAAAGTAGTGGCAGGGGAATGACTATGGATGTTATATGGACTTCCAGAAGGCATTTTATAAAGTCCCTCATAAGAGATTGTTAAATAAGGTTGAAGCCCATGAAATTGAAGGCAAATTATTAGAACATAAGAAATGGGAGCAGGAGTAGGCATTTCGGCCCGCGAGCCTGCTCTGCCATTCAGTAAGATCATGGCTGATCTTCTACCTCAACTCCACTTTCCTGCACTATCCACATATCCCTTGATTCCCTTCATGTCCAAAAATCTATCGATCTCTGTCTTGAATATACTCAACGACTGAGCTTCCCTCCACAGCCCTCTGGAGTAGAGAATTCCAAAGATTCACCCCTCTCTGAGTGAATACATTTCTCCTCATCTCAGTCCTAAATGGCTAACCCCTTATTTTGAGGCTGTGTCCCCTGGTTCTAGACTCCCCAGCCAGGGAAAACATCCTCCCTGCATCTATCCTGTCAAGCCCTGTAAAAATGTTGTATGTTTCAATGAGATCACCTCTCATTCTTCTAAACTCCAGAGAATACAGGCCTAGTCTACTCAATCTCTCCTCATACGACAACCCCCCACCCCAATCCCAGGAATCAGTCTGGTGAACCTTTGTTGCACTCCCTCGATGGCAAGTATAGCCTTCCTTAGGTAAGAAGAGCAAAACTTTACACAGTGCTCCAGGTGTGGGCTCGCCAGGACCCTATGTAATTGCAGTGAGACATCTTTACTTATACTCAAATCCTCTTGTAATAAAGGCCAACATACCATTTGCTTTCTTAATTGCTTGCTGTACCTGCATATTAACTTTGTGATTCGTGTACAAGGACACCCAGGTCCCTCTGAGCACCAACATTTCCCAATCTCTCACCATTTAAAAACTGCTCTGCCTTTCTATTTTTCCTACCAAAGTGGATAACTTCACATTTCTCCACATTATATTCCATTTGCCATGTTCTTGCCCACTCACTTAGCCTGTCTATATCCCCTTGAAGCCTCTTTGCATCCTCCTCACAACTTACATTCCCACCTAGCTTTGTATCATCAGCAAACTTGGATATATTACATTTGGTCCCCTCATCCAAATCATTGATATAGATTGTGAATAGCTGAGGCCCAAGCACTGATCCTTGTGGTACCCCACTAGTTACAGCCTGCCAACCCAAAATGACCCGTTTATTCCTACTCTCTTTTCTGTTTGTTAACCAATCCTCAATCCATGCTAGTATATTACCCCCAATACCATGTGCCCTAATTTTGTTTAATAACCTCTTGCCTGGCACCTTATCAAATGCCTTCTGAAAATCTAAATACACCACATCCACTGGTTCCCCCTTATCTATTTTGCTAATTATTAATCTAACTCTAACAGATTCGTCAAACGTGATTTCCCTTTCATAAATCCGTGTTGACTCTGCCCAATCCTATTATTATTTTCTAAGTGCCCTGTTACCACGTCCTTAATAATAGATTCTAGCATTTTCCCTACTACTGATGTCAAGCTAACTGGTCTGTATTTCCCCGTTTTCTCTTTTCCCTCCTTTCTTAAATAATGGGGTTACATTTGCTACCTTCCAATTCGCGGGAATCATTCTAGAATCAGTGGAATTTTGGAAGATGACAACCAATGCATCCACTATCTCTATAGCCACCTCTTTCAAAACTCTAGGATGTAGGCCATCGGGTCCAGGGGATTTATCGGCTTTCAGTCCCATTCATTTCACCAGTACTATTTTTATACTAATACAGGGTACTAATTTCTTTCAGTTCCTCATTCTCGCTTGACCCTTGGTTCTCCACTATTTCGGAGAGGTTTTTTGTGTCTTCTTCTGTGAAGACAGACACAAAGGGCTGGATTTTCATTCAGGTGCGGGTTGGTGTCGTGTAATCCGCATTTCGCGTTATCCACACGAATCTAATTCGATGTGGGAGATTGATGCTATTTTAACTAAATTGCCCAATTGAGTTCCAGCGTGTGGGAACCCATGGCAAATGAGTTTCTCCAGTCTGAAAATCACCTCCGATGATGTCATCATTGCAGCTACATTTAAGGTCTGCAAGAAGCCTTGCTTCTTCTGCAGACTGCCAACCTTTTGGCATTTGCTGATGCACTGAGCTGGAAGCAGAATGGCCAGAGAAAGACAGAGGTCTGCACCCCATTTTGACGACGTTGCCCTGCAGGCATTAGTGGAGGGAGCAAGAGCTCACAAGGAGGTGCTCTTCCCTTCATCAGGAAGGAAGAAGCCTCCCCAGCAGACAAAGGCTCCGTGGCTGCAAGTGGCAGAGGAGGTCGACTCCTTATCGGCTACCCGCAGAACCTGGATACAGTGCAGGAAGAGATTTCATGACCTTCAGCGCACTGGAAAAGTGAGTATGAATTTCCCATCACTCTCAATCTGATCCCCATTGCCTTTCCTCACCAGCACTCAGCTTTAGCAATCTCTTCCTCCACATCCCACTTGACACTGACATCCATGCACCCTTACCCATTCCCTCTCTATGGTCACATTCACCTAACTATTCGACTATGCAGCCCTCACACTCCCTATCACTCTGATGCTATGAAAACAACTGACAACACACAGGGAGGGCCCTTGGTCTTGCCACCTCACCCCATCTTTGTCTCCTTCTAAGGATCTATGCTATGGATTCTCTACACTCACTCCTTCATTCTCACTCAAACTCCACTTGTCTCCCCCATTGCAGGAAAAGAGCTCACAATAAAAGAGAATGAGCGAGGACAGGAGGAGGGCCACCGTCAGTTGCCCACCTCACCCCCTGGGAGGAGGCAGTCCTGGAGATCATAGGAGTGGAGGACGATGCGCATGTGGGGAACGGACAGACGGGTGCATCACACCAAGCTGGTGGCAGAATAGTTTTCCATCTCTCTCATTGACATTGCATGAGTTACTGATAATGTTTTGGAAGCTGTAACATTGACTAATGATCATCTGCAATATGCAATGTGCATGTAACCTTGGCACCACATCTCTGACTCTTTACTCCCCCACAGGACCATCGCAAGCACCCATCCCCACTAGCCAGGAGGAACAGGCTGAGCCTCCAGACTCCTCAGGAAGCTGCAATCTCTGAGGGTGCAGCATCAGCAGAATTCAGCACACCCAGCACCAGCGCAGACACTTGCACCTCGGTGGGGCCTTCGGGACATAGAGTAGTGTTGTCACCTGGTGTATCACAGCTCACAAGTGGACGTCAGCAGATTGTGGAGACAGGGACAGCAGTGGAGAGTCCTATTCAGAGGGCGCAGGACTCTGCCAGCTCGGCTCAGCTGCATGTCGACCCTCTGCCTCTGGGTCCATCCACAGTATCAGCGGTGATGGCACTCCAGGGAAAGATGCCAGAGTCTCTGGCAGGTTTTGTCTCCAGGGTTACTGCAAGTGTGGGGTGAATGGAGGAGTCCCTCGCTAACATGAGCAGAGCCTTTGTGAAGTTATTGGCGCATGAATGCATCACCATGGAAAGGATGGCAACCTCCATGGAGGTGCTAAGTCACCAGAGTGTTGAAAACACGGTGAGTGTTCAGAATAGACTGACATCTCTGGAGGAACGATGGTCAGCTATTGAACAGAGAAACCAGACCTTCATGGCAGTCTCTCTGAGTAGGACTGCCAGTGCAGATACGGGTCCCCATGCCCCCCCTGATGTGCAGCAAGGTGCTCTCAAGCCACTTGCAAGCGCTGAGGGGGACCTGACCCATGAGAGGGAAGTTGGTGGCAGACATCAAGGAAGTGGGGGCTCCTCTCCAAGCGCTCACACTTCCATGCCACTGCAGAGCCCCACCAGAGTCCACACCCAACTGAGATCGGCGTCTCAACCCCTGCACAGCCGCAGGGGCAGCAGACTGTTGATGAGCCCTCACAGGTTCACCACCCCAGAGGACGCCCGCCAAAGGTGTCGAGACAGGAGCAGCAAGAAACTGAGCAAGGAGCCTCCACATCTGCTGAAGCCACAGGGGAAGCACCACGTAGGAGCACGCGTAAGAGAAAGATACTGCACAAATAGTCACAAGGGTAGTCACTTGGGTGAAATTTGATGTTTTATGTGTAAAAGCCATCATCTGAATCATGTACATAAAAAATCTGATGGCTACTGCTGTAGTTCTGGCGTGTGTCATTTCGCAAATGGGACTTCGACATTGAGGGCTTAGGATTACTTGCAATTGTCAGTATGGTGGTCAAATTGCTAGGAATCTGCTGGTTCGTGGCCATTGTCAATGCTCAGGTAAGAGGATGCGAGGCAAAAGTGCTTGAGTGGCTAGGCTAAGCAAATCTGTCCAAGATGAGTGCGTTCCTTGCATCCCAGGCAGCTATGTTCTCGTGTACTGCTGCCGCTGGTTGATGGGCCTCTGCAGGATGTTTGTTTTCGCTCTCCTCCTCCTCATTTGAGGAACATAAGAACATAAGAAATAGGAGCAGGAGTAGGCCAATCGGCCTCTCGAGCCTGCTCCGCCATTCAATAAGATCATGGCTGATCTGATCCTAACCGCCAATCCACTATCCAGAACCATCTCCTGAATCTAACAGAATTAGACACACAAAATAGGAGCAGGATCAGGCTACACGGCCCCTGGGCCCGCTCCGCTACCCACAGGGCCATGACCGATCCGAACCTAGACTCATGTCCAAATTCCTGCCCGTTCCCCATAACCCTTAATTCCCTTTACTTCTAGGAAACTGTCTATTTCTGTTTTAAATTTATGTAATGATGTAGCTTCTACAGCTTTTTGGGGCAACATATTCCATGGACCTACCACCCTCTGAGTGAAGTAGTTCCTCCTCATCTCAGTTTTGAAAGAGCAGCCCCTTATTCTAAGACTATGCCCCCTAGTTCTAGTTTCACCCATCATCGGGAACATCCTCCCCACATCCACCCGATCCAACCACTTCACAATCTTATATGTTTCAATAAGATCGCCTCTCATTCTTCTGAACTCCAATGAGTAGAGTCCCAATCTACTCAACCTCTCCTCATATGTCCATCCCCTCATCCCCGGGATTAACCGAGTGAACCTTCTTTGTACTGACTCGAGAGCAAGTATGTCCTTTCTTAAGTATGGACACCAAAACTGTACGCAGTATTCCAGGTGCGGTCTCACCAATACCTTGTACAACTGAAGCAATACCTCCCTATTTTTATATTCTATCCCCCTAGCAAATGAAAGCCAACATTCCATTGGCCTTCTTAATCACTTGCTGCACCTGCACAAGGATATGTGAGGAGCCACTTGGTCCTCAGGAATCTGCAAGCCACGACGCTGTGCCATGTTGTGAAGTGCACAGCAAACCACGATGATTCTGGAGACCCTGGCTGCTGAGTACTGCAGGGCTCCACCTGATCTATCCAGGCATCTGAAGCGTATCTTCAGCAAACCGATAGTTTGCTCGATTATGGCTCTGGTGGACATGTGGCTGGAGTTGTAGGTCTCCTCAATGGCGTCATTAGCCACGTCCTCAGGAGATAGCCCTTGTCTCCAAGTAGCCATCTGTTAAGTTAGTCTGGCGGACTGAATAGTGGAGGCACACTAGACTGGCGCAGTATGAAGGAGTCATGGCAACTGCCAGGGTACTTGGCACAAACATGCAAAATTTCATTCTTGTGGTCACACACCAGCTGAACGTTAAGGGAGTGGAAGCCCTTGCGATTGACAAAAATACCTGGATTGCGATGGGGTGCCTTAAGGGCCACATGTGTGCAGTCAACGACGCCCTGCACCCTTGGAAAGGCTGCCAGATGAGCTAATCCAACCGCACGCGCTGTGACACTTGCTCGATCCTTGGTGAAATGGATGTGATTGTGCGCGAGGGCAAAGAGGGCATCGGTTACCTGCGTGATACAAGTGTGTGCGGCCGCCTAGGAGATGCCGCTGGTGTCTGCTGCTGATCCCTGGAATGAGCCTGAGGCAAAAAAGTTGAGTGCGGTGGTGACTTTGACGGCCACTGGCAAGGCTTGTCCACCTGGTCCTCTGGCCTGCAGGTCTTGTTGCAGCGTTGCGCAGATGTCACCCACTACCTCTCTCAAAAGTCGGAGCCACTTTTGGCACTGCTGCTCAGACATGTTGAGATAGCTGACCCTGTGTCTGTAGACCCTGTTAGGGGGGTATCTCCTGCGCCGACGGGCTTCCATGCGCTGGCCCCTTCTGGCCTGTGCATCTTCAGGTGGGTGAACAGCAGCTTGGCGTGCCTGTTGTTGCTGCTGCTGCTGCTGTTGTTGCTGCTGCTGTTGTTTGGCCTCATCTAATATCCAGAAGGGAAGGAAATAAATGGCTCCCATGCTTCTGGTAGATGCCTTAGTTGAGGAAGCGCTCAGTGACGGTGGCGAGAGGGGTTTCCCAGGAGGTCACACAGGAGATGGGTGTCAGGCTCCAAACTTCCACAGCTGTGGTTATGCCTTCTAAAAGTTCCCCCAGACCTGAGACTACAAAGTCCTGCCACCTGCAAATGATGGCTGATCAAATCTCTTTAATAGTCAGTAATCCAATTGTGCTCCCGCCAGGTTTCACCGTCGTGTTTCAGAACAGGCGTGTTTCACATGGGAAAAGAGTTAAAATCGCAATGGCCATTGCGGTGGCATAGTGGTTAGCACTGTTGCCTCACAGCGCCAGGGACCCGGGTTCAAATCCGGCCTCGGGTGACTGTCTGTGTGGAGTTTGCACATTCTCCCTGTGTTTGCGTGGGTTTCCTCCGGGTGCTCCGGTTTCCTCCCACAGTCCAAAGATGTGCGGGTTAGGTTGATTGGCCATGATAAAAAATTAAAAAAAATTGACCCTTAGTGTTAGGGGGGATTAAATACGTGGGGTTACGGGGATAGGGCTTGGGTGGGATGGCTGTCGGTGTAGGGACCGGGTGCTAGGGTTTGGATGATCAGCCATGATCTCGTTGAATGGCGGAGCAGGCTCGAGGGGCCGAATGGCCTACTCCTGCTCCTAACTTCTATGCTTCTATGTAAAATGGCATTATAGAGGCAATTTAGTGCTTGTTAAGGGCCTTAACGGCCTATCCAGCCTCTTGGAGGTAGGACGAGACGGGACCATCAGACACGAATTTTTGAAAATTGCGTGGAGGCAGGATGGAGACGGGGTCGGGCTCGCCCGCCAGTTTTTGCAATTTTAACCACCCGCACGCCTCCAATCCCGCCTCCACGGCTCAATGAAAATCCTGCCCAAAGTATTTGTTTAACTTCTCTGCCATTTCCTTATTCCCCATAATAATTTCTTGTGTCTCAACCTGTAAGGAACCCACGTTTACTTTTGCTGATCTTTTCCTTTTTACATACCTAGAGAAGCTTTTACAGTCTGTTATTGACTTAGTTAGGAAATTGGCTGAGCAGCTGGAGACAAACAGTAGGGATAACGGGCAGGCAGTCTAATTGGCAGGATGTGACTAGTGGTGTCTCCGCGGAGCTGTGTTGGGGCCTCAACTATTCACTGTATTTATTAATGGCTTAGAAGATGGGATAGAAAGTTACATATACAAAGGTGCTGATGATACAAAGATTGTAGGCAGTGTAGATGAAAGCATAAAATTACAAAGGGATATCGATAGATTAAGTGAATGGGCAAATCTGTGGCAAATGGATTTCAATGTAGGCAAATATGAGGTCTTCCACTTTGGACATAAAAAGGATAGAACAGGGTACTTTCCAAATGGTGAAAAGCTAAAACAGTGGAGGTTCAAAGAGAGTTGGGGGGGGGGGGCGCGGGGGGGGAGGTCCAGGTACATAAGATCATTAAAATGTCATGAACAGGTACATAAAATAATCAAAAAGGATACTGGAATGCTGGCCTTTATATCTAGAGGACTAGAATGCAAGGGGGTAGAAGTTATGCTGTAGCTATACAAAGCCCTGGTTACACCACACCTAGAATACTGTGAGCAGCTCTGGGCACCACACCTTAGGAAATGTAAGCTCGAGGAACAGCACCTCATCTTTCGATTAAGCACTTTACAGCCTTCTGAAATTAACATCAAGTTCAACAATTTCATACCATAACCTCTGCCCCTAACATTTTTTTTCTCTCTCTCTCACATGACAGCTGTTGATCATTCTACCATTGACATTTACACTTCATCTAGAGTCACCTATTGTTTCTTGACTTGTCCCATTACCATCTCCTTTTGCCTTGCACCATCATCCCTTTTGTCTCTTAATCTCTCCTGCCTTCCATCCTATCTCAGACCTTCCCTTTTGTTCTTTCCTCTCCTCCCCCCTCTCCATGCCCCTACACTTGCTTAAAAATCTGTTACATCTCCAAATTTTTCCAGTTCTGACGAAGGGTCATCGACCTAAAATGTTAACTCTGTTTCTCTCTCTACAGATGTTGCCTGACCTGCTGAGTATTTCCAGCAATTTCTGTTATTATTTTAGGAAACATATATTGGCCTTGGAGGGAGTGCAGCATAGGTTTAAAAAGAAAGAAAGACTTGCATTTATATAGCACTTTTCACAACCACCGGACGTCTCCAAGCGCTTTACAGCCAATGAAGTACTTTTTGAAGTGTACCCATTGTTGTAATGTGGGAAATGTATCATTACCAGAATGATACCCGGACTCCAGGGGCTAAATTACGGGGAGAGATTACACAAACTAGAGTTGTATTCCCTGGAATTTAGAAGTTTAAGGAGTGATTTGATCGAAGTTTTCAAGATATTAAGGGGAACAGATAGGGTAGATAGAGAGAAACTATATCTGCTGGTTGGGGAGTCTAGGACTAGGGGGCATAGTCTTAAAAATTAGAACCAGACCTTTCAGAGGTAAAATTAGGAAACATTTCTACACAATTGACCGCAAGTTCGACCAAAACTGTCTCCTTAAGTTAAGTGATACAGTCAAGAAATGTATATTGCAGATATAAAGGGCTACTCATTTGCGGTTTTCACAGATTAGGACAGAGTTATGAAATTCAAGTCCCAAAGCGTGATTCTACCTCTTAACTGGCAATGAGGGATAACTGAGGATGGCTGAAAGTCTGGTCAAAAATAAATCAATGAAGCACATTCAAAACTTGCTCAAGAACATAGATGCTATGTAGGGTGCATCATTGACCATTATGTGACGTAGTATCAATGCTGTAACGCTGAACACATTAATACTGGTTAAAGGCTTGTTGTGTTGGAATATACCAAGTTGAATTATCCCAAGGTGACCATGCCTGATGCAAGCACAGGACACTGACTGGGATCTGTGAATTTCTGAGTATCTAATCTACACCTGTTTAGACAATGATGTGAAAGTTAGTTTCCCTGAGGAAGGGGAGAGATGATTTTCAAGGCCAAATTGATTTACAAGCCTTCCAAGTACTTTTGGCTTTGAAACATTGAAGGACAAATTAGAGAACAAGAAGAGGCTGATCAACTGTCTGATCAATAACTATTTTAGAAATATTTTCTCTGACTGAAATATCTCTCATCAATTAGAGGTGGACATGAGGGGACGCAGCCTCTGAGACCCACACATCAGCTTCTCTACTGGTACTGGTAACAGGATTCTGGTTATCAACGATTAGTGAGGGAATGGACCTCATGGAATTAGAAAGATCCTTCAATTCCTGACAGTGAACCAGTTGACAATGACTTCTCCATATGGTCCCCCAAAACCTGCAGTGCTTCATTCAGTGCCTCAATGTTGAGTTGACTGACTTGCCTGAACCTCTCATGAAGTGTGGGTGAAAGGTTTGCAGATGCTCTAGCACCTTCCAGCTTCTCCCGGCTTCCCTGAAATTAATTGAACCCCTATCTGATGTTGGCACACAGCAGGCCAGTGGACTCCACCGCTATTCCAGCCATTTGCCACATCTTTTAGCCACATAGAACCTCCATATGTGCCTGATGTTCTGCTAGCATCCTTGTTTACATGGCAAGACTCCCGAGAGCATCATCTGTGTGCTCCGCACATGCCTTGAACATCCATTCAACTACATCAGACTCCACTCCACTTCTGCATCTTTTTAAAAATTAGTTTTTATGGGATGTGGGCGCCGCTGGCAAGGCCAGCATTTATTGCCCATCCCTAATTGCCCTTGAGAAGGTGGTGGTGAGCCGCCGCCTTGTACCGCACCGCTGCAGACCATGTGGTGAAGGTACTCCCACAGTGCTGTTAAGGAGGGAGGTCCAGGATTTTGACCCAGCAACGACGAAGGATCGGCGATGTACTTCTAAGTCAGGATGGTGTGTGACTTGGAGGGGAACTTGATGGTGTTCCCATGAGTCTGCTGCCCTTGTCCTTCTAGGTGGAAGAGGTCACAGGTTTGGGAGGTGCTGCCGAAGAAGCCTTGGCAAGTTGCTGCAGTGCATCCTATAGATAGTACACACTGCAGCCACGGTACGCCGGTGGTGGAGTGAGTGAGTGTTCAAAGCAGTGGATGGGGTGCCAATCAAGTGGGCTGCTTTGACCTGGATGGCGTCGAGCTTCTTGAGTGTTGTTGGAGCTGCACTCATCCAGGCAAGTGGCGAGTATTCCATCACACTCCTTGTGCCTTGTAGATGGTAGAAAGGCTTTGGGGAGTCAGGGGTGAGACTCGCTGCAGATTACCTAGCCTCTGACTTGCTCTTGTTGCCACTGTATTTATGTGGCTGATCCAGTTAAGTTTCTGGTTAATGGTGACCCCCAGGATGTTGATGGTGGGGATTCGGCGATGGTAATGCCATTGAATATCAAGGGGCGGTGTTTAGACTCTCGCTTGTTGGAGATAGTCATTGCCTGGCACTTCTGTGGCGTGAATGTTACCTGCCACTTATCAGCCCAAGCCTGAATGTTGTCCAGGTCTTGTTGCACGTGGGTACGGACTGCTTCATTATCTGAGGAGTTGTGAATGGCACTGAACATTGTGCAGTCATCAGCGAACATCCCCATTTCTGACCTTATGTTGGAGGGAGGGTCATTGATGAAGCAGCTGAAGATGATTGGGCCTAGGACACTGCTCTGAGGAACTCCTGCAGCGATGTCCTGGAGCTGTGATGATTGACCTTCAACCACCACAACCATCTTCCTTTGTGCTAGGTATGACTCCAGCCAGTGGAGAGTTTTACCCTGATTCCCACTGACTTCAGTTTTACTAGGGCTCCTTGATGCCACATTCGGTCAAATGCTGCCTTGATGTCAAGGGCAGTTACTCTCACCTCACCTCTGGAATTCAGCTCTTTTGTCCATGTTTGGACCAAGGCTGTAATGAGGTCAGCAGCCATGTGATCTTGGCGGAACCAAAACTGGGCATCAGTGAGCAGGTTATTGGTGAGTAAGTGCCGCTTGATAGCACTGTTGATGACACCTTCCATCACTTCGCTGCCTTCCATGTGCTCTGTGTCTCACTACATCTTGATTCCTCATCTACACTATCTGTACCCCCTCGATTGGGTGTCTCAGTGCTTCTGAGTGCAAAGAAGAGAGTGAATGATAGGGTTGGGGATTAGTCGCCAGATAGGACTACAAGATCTTGTTCATCAGCAATGTTCTCTGTCTCCTCTGGAGGAAATAAACAGTACTGTTAACTTTGGTGTCCTTGAGCTGCATTCTATCTTAGTCTGCTACTTCAAATTTCTTCTGAAGAAAGCAGTAGCTAGTGAAGAGATTGAAGTATATACAAAACATTAAAAAAAGGAAAGATATACATTCTCACAAACCAGCTGAAGGCAGAGACTCCCATATCTCCACCCCCAGCTGCCAGGCTGTCTTCTCTTGCCGGATGAATGCATTGTGTTAATTGTCTTCTGCGGTCTCCAGATCCTGCAGTCACAAGCAGTGAGGATTCAGGGAATGGATAGTAGTAATGGTTGGCGTCAGGAAGCAAGGACCTAAGTTGTGACACTTCAGTGTGCTAGCATGCATTACAGGATAAGACACTTAACATGATTTCTGCCAAGTGACTTTGCTTCTGGAACAAGGGACATGGTGCCATGTAATACCTTAGGGCACAACTTGATTATTACATAGACTTTACAACACAGAAATGGGCCATTCGGCCCAACAGGTTTATTCTGGTGTTTATCCTCCACACAAGCCTCATCCCACCAGTATTGTGCTTAGCGAATACCCATGTGTCCTAGAAATAGTAGATACTTTGCTGGTCATCTTTCAGAACTCAATAGACTCTGGAACGGTACCCATGGATTGGAGGGTAGCTAATGTTACCCCACTATCCAAAAAAGGTGGTAGAGAAAAAGCGGGGAATTACAGACCGGTAAGCCTGACATCGGTAGTGGGGAAAATGCTAGAGTCCATTATAAAAGATGTAATAGCAGAGCACTTGGAAAGCAGTGACAGGATCGGACAAAGTCAACATGGATTTACAAAAGGTAAATCATGCTTGACTAATCTACTGGAATTTTTTGAGGATGTAACTGGTAAAATAGATAAGGGAGAACCAGTGGATGTGGTGTATTTGGACTTTCCGAAGGCTTTCGATAAGGTCCCGCATAAGAGATTAGCATGCAAAATTAAGGCACATGGGATTGGGGGCAAGGTATTGACTTGGATAGAGAACTGGTTGGCAGACAGAAAGCAAAGAGTTGGAATAAACGGGTCATTTTCTGAGTGGCAGGCAGTGACTAGTGGGTTATTACAAGGATCGGTCCTAGGACCCCAGCTGTTCACAATATATATTAATGATCTGGACGAGGGAATTGGATGTAATATCTCCAAATTTGCAGACGACGCAAAGCTGGGTGGGAGGGTATGCTGTGAGGAGGATGTCGTGAAACTCCAGTACGATTTGGACAGGTTGGGTGATTGGGCAGAAACATGGCAAATGCACTATAATGTGGATAAATGTGAGGTTATCCACTTTGGTGGCAAAAACAAGAAGGCAGATTATTATTTGAATGGCAATAGATTGGGAGAAGGGGAAGTGCAAAGAGACCTGGGTGTTCTTGTGCACCAGTCGCTGAAGGTAAGCATGCAGGTGCAGCAGGCGGTTAAGAAGGCAAATGGTATGTTGGCCTTCGTAGCAAGAGGGTTCGAGTACAGGAACAAGGATGTCTTGCTACAGTTGTACAGGGCCTTGGTGAGACCGCACCTTGAGTATTGTGTGCGGTTTTGGTCGCCTTACCTGAGGAAGGACGTTCTTGCCATGGAAGGAGTGCAGCGAAGATTCACCAGGCTGATACCTGGGATAGCAGGAATGACGTATGAGGAGAGATTGTGTCGATTGGGCTTATACTCACTGGAGTTTAGAAGATTGAGAGGGGATCTCATCGAAACCTATAAAATTCTGACAGGCCTGGACAGACTAGATGCAGGAAGGATGTTTCTGATGGCCGGGGAGTCCAGAACCAGGGGTCATAGTCTAAGGAGAAGGGGTAAGCCATTTAGGACTGAAATGAGGAGGAATTTCTTCACCCAGAGATTGGTGAACCTGTGGAATTCTCTGCCACAGAGGGCGGTGGAGGCCAGTTCATTAAATATATTCAAGAAAGAGTTGGATATATTTCTTAGTAAGGCTAAAGGGATCAAGGGATATGGGGAGAAGGCAGGGACAGGGTACTGAATTTGGATGATCAGCCATGATCTCATTGAATGGCAGAGCAGGCTCGAAGGGCCTAATGGCCTACTCCTGCTCCTATCTTCTATGTCTATGTTTCTATGTTTCTCCTTGATTCATTTATCTGGCCTGATATTCATCTGAAAACAGTCTTACCTTCACTGACCTAATGAGATCCTTAAACTTCTTCCAATACTGCAAGGAGGAATTTGGTATTATGAAGGTTCCATCGCAGCCACAGCCACCTCCTTCCACATGGCCCATGCAGCTCCATGTGATGACATTTTCCTTGGTTTTCCAACAATGCATCCCTCCATTCTCTGATTTGGGCCAGCAGCATTTCGGCATCAGCCTCAGAAAAAATAGAAGCTTGCCTTTTTTCCTTCTTTAGTTCCAGCCCTTTCATTACCTTGTCCAAACGCCTGCTCAGCCTTTTAACTGCATGGAGCCCTTTAAATAGGGAACTCACGCCGTTGTTCTGCCCTCTGCCTGAATTATTCTGGGTTTGTCCAGTGTTTCCAACTTCCTGCTGGTGGCCTTGTCCAGTGTATCCGGCCTCCTGCCGGTGCCCTTGTCCAGTGTATTTGGCCTCCTGCCAGTGGTTTTGTCCAGTGTATCCGGCCTCCTGCTGGTGCCCTTGTCAGTGTATCTGGCCTCCTGCTGGTGGCCTTGTCCAGTGTATCCGGCCTCCTGCTGGTGCCCTTGTCAGTGTATCTGGCCTCCTGCTGGTGGCCTTGTCCAGTGTATCCGGCCTCCTGCTGGTGCCCTTGTCCAGTATACCTGGCCTCCTGCTGGTGCCCTTGTCCAGTATATCTGGCCTCATGCTGGTGCCCTTGTCCAGTATATCTGGCCTCCTGCTGGTGGCCCTGTCTAGTATATCTGGTGTCCTGCTGGTGCCCTTGTCCAGTATAACTGGCCTTCTGCTGGTGCCCTTGTCCAGTATATCTGTCCTTCTGCTGGTGGCCCTGTCTAATATATCTGGCCTCCTGCTAGTGGCCTTGTCCAGTGTACCTGGCCTCCTGCTGGTGACCTTGCCCAGTGTTTCTGGCCTCCTGCTGGTGCCCTTGGCCAGTGTATCTGGCCTCCTGCTCGTGGCCTTGTCCAGTGTATCTGGCCTCCTGCTCGTGGCCTTGTCCAGTGTATCCGGCCTCCTGCTGGTGCCCTTGTCCAGTGTATCTGGCCTCCTGCTGGTGGCCTTGTCCAGTGTATCCGGCCTCCTGCTGGTGCCCTTGTCCAGTGTATCTGGCCTCCTGCTGGTGCCCTTGTCCAGTGTATCTGGCCTCCTGCTGGTGCCCTTGTCCAGTATATCTGGCCTCCTGCTGGTGCCCTTGTCCAGTATATCTGGCCTCATGCTGGTGCCCTTGTCCAGTATATCTGGCCTCCTGCTGGTGGCCCTGTCTAGTATATCTGGTGTCCTGCTGGTGCCCTTGTCCAGTATAACTGGCCTTCTGCTGGTGCCCTTGTCCAGTATATCTGTCCTTCTGCTGGTGGCCCTGTCTAGTATATCTGGCCTCCTGCTAGTGGCCTTGTCCAGTGTACCTGGCCTCCTGCTGGTGACCTTGCCCAGTGTTTCTGGCCTCCTGCTGGTGCCCTTGTCCAGTGTATCTGGCCTCCTGCTCGTGGCCTTGTCCAGTGTATCCAGCCTCCTGCTGGTGGCCTTGTCCCACTAGCATTAATTAAATTAGCAGAGCCTTGTATTTCTGGCGGGTCAGCATCCTTTAATTTTGATGGATGTAAGTTCCACTTTGCCACACTTACGCCAGCGGAGTGGAACCCCAGGAATTTTCAGGCTTTGTTCCATCTGACGTGGTGCACTTAATCAATGAAGCACTAGGGGAAGTTATCGAGGAAAAACATAACATTACAATGTTATTATTTGAAATTTTGTTTCACATGAGCCGCAGTGTGAAGAAATAAAAATGCGCATACATGGTGAGGTTTCCGTCTTTCAAAATGTATGTTTTTGTTTCGGCAAAACCAAAACTGTATCAGAGGACCTTTGCCTAAAAGTTGCAAATCAGTTTGAAGCAGCTTTTTCTCATAGCTGTAGTCAATGGTAAGGTCACTCCTAACCAATTAGAGTGCAGAATGGCTCCAGCTTTATTTTTTCCTCTTGAATGTCGGCCTCTTGTTTTGTGCTTTTAGAGGTAAGAGAAACATTTAAGGGGGAAAAATTTGGTTGATTTGCGCCTCCCATTATGGGGCGCAAAGCAACAAGCACCTGGGCGCGGCGCCGTTAATGCCTCCCGTGCAATTCAGCGGGAGGTTAGCGGCAGCGGTAACCGCTAGCGCCCTGCGGCACTGTGCCTCCAGCGATGACATCATCGCTGTGCACAGCGCCCTGGCTGCGATCTTCGGTAGCGCCCCCTGACTTCCCGCCGGACACTCTATTCGACAGGGTCAAGGGGGCCTACCTGCGGTTGGGGCAGCGCAAATTAAAGGGGAGGTGCCGAGCAGCTACCTTTGTTGCTGGCCACCTGCCAGCACCTGCCCCCGTTGCTGTCCTCGGCCTCCTGTGCAGCCCCCCCATGGGGTATCAGTTACGCTCCGTGAACCCGGCACTTCTCTTGAGTACCAGGCTCTTTTGTCGGCACTCCAATCCCTGGTGGCCCAGCTGGGCCCCGGGTTGCGCTGCGCTCGGCCCCTGCCCTTTAATAAGGGGAAGAAGGCCTGCAGTACTGTGGCGCGACGTACCGCAGCGCGTGGCGCTGCTGCACATAGCATTGTGATATTCACTCGCAGCGCCCCAAGAGGGAGGCGGGGTGCTACCAGTTGATTTCGGGCGCGGGGATGCTAACTTTTTCGGGGTGCTACTTTTAGCGCCCTGGCGAATTTAGTGCCCCAAAGAGGGCGCGATCCAATTTTGCCTCCAATTAGTCCCAGCGCAGATTTCAATGCGGAGGATCTAAATGTGGGGTAAGATTTATGGGCCTAGAAATTGGATAAGGTCCAAAAATGGGTGGTGTCACGGGCCAGAGCTATTTGCCTGCGCCCGTTCTAAGTGGTGCAGGCAGCATGCAAATTCATGCTCTCTGCTGATTGTAATGATTGGAGGGCTGATCTCAGCAATAAAAGTGCTGCCGATTGGTTTAGCACTCAATGGGTGGGCGGGGTGGTGCAATATCGGGTGCAGCCTAATGGCCAATAAAGTTTGGCCTAGACTGTCTGCACTACTTAAACGGGAGGTGCTTTGTTGCAGAAGCACTTCATGCTCACTGTAGAGAAAGCCATGGCACAACAAGGGAATGAGCTAGAAGGTTTTCAGATGCTGCACTGGAGGCCTTGGTCCTGGGGGTGCAATGAAGGCGGGCTGTCTTGCGTGTCCTCTACCTATAGGGAGGCTAGAGACCATCCAAGGCTATTTGCAGAAGGTTGTGGGAGGTACATGGGTGACCAAAAGGCAGAGCAAGGGCAGGAAGGTAGTGCAGAAATCCCCTGGGGTTGTCTCCCTTAGCAACAGGTTCACCGTCTTAGGTACTGTTGTCGGGGGGGGTGACGCATCGGGGGAAGGCACCAGCAGCCAGGCTCATGGCACCATGACTGGCTCTGTTGCAAAGAAGGGAGGGAAAAAGAGTGGCAGGGCTATAGTAATAGGGGATTCGATTGTAAGGGGAATAGATAGGGGTTTCTGTGGTCGCGACCGAGACTCCAGGATGGTATGTTGCCTCCCTGGTGCAAGGGTCAAGGATGTCTCGGCGCGGGTGCAGAACATTCTGGAGGGGGAGGGGGAACAGCCAGTTGTCGTGATACATGTTGGTACCAACGACGTAGCTAAAAAAAGGGAAGAGGTCCTACAAGTAGAATTTAGGGAGTTAGGAGCCAAGCTAAAAAGTAGGACCTCGAAGGTAGTAATCTCTGGATTACTACCAGTGCCACGTGCTAGTAAGAGTACAGAGAACAGGATAGTTAGGCTAAATACGTGGCTTGAGCAGTGGTGTAAGAGGGAGGGTTTTAAATTTTTGAGGCATTGGAACCAGTTTTGTGGTAGGTGTGACCTATACAAAAGGGACGGTCTACACCTGTGCAGAGATGGAACTGATGTTCTCGGGGTAATTTTTGATAAAGCAGTTCGGGAGCATTTAAACTAGTATGGCAGGGGGCTAGAAACCTATGTAGTGAAATAGAGGAAAGTGAAAGGCAGACAGAAATAAATGGTAAAAGGGTGAGGAACAAAAAACAAAGGGCCAAACTAATTCATAAAAAATGTGAGCATAAAAAAAGCCTGAGGGTTTTATACCTTAATGCGAGAAGCATCAGGAACAAGGTAGATGAATTAGCTGTGGAAATAGAGGTTAATAATTATGATCTAATTGGGATTACGGAAACATGGTTGCAGGGTGAGCAGGGCTGGGAGCTTAACATACAGGGGTATTCAGTATTTAGGAAGGATCGACAAAAAAGAAAGGGAGGAGGGGTAGCATTGCTAGTAAAAGAGGGGATAAATGCAATTGAAAGGAAGGATATTAACTCAGTTAATACAGAATCTATATGGGTGGAGCTAAGAAATAGCGAGGGGCGAAAAACATTAATAGGAGTGGTATATAGGCCTCCAAATAGTAAAATAGAGGTTAGGGAGGGCATCACGAGGGAAATTAGAGAAGCGTGCAATAAGAGCACAGCTGTCATCATAGGTGACTTTAACTTACATATAGATTGGACTAGCCTAATCAGTAAAAATAATGAGGAGGAGGAATTCCTTGAGTGTTTAAGGGATGGTTATCTGGATCAATATGTCGAGGAACCAACTCGGGAACAGGCTATATTGGACTGGGTACTGTGCAATGAGAAGGGACTAATCAGTAATCTTGTTGTACGGGGACCCTTGGGTCAGAGCGATCATAACATGATCGATTTCTCACTCGAAATGGAGAGCGAAGAAATTGACTCAGAGACTAAGGTCCTGAATTTAAACAAGGGGAATTATGATGCCATGAGACGGGAACTGAGTAGGTCTGATTGGACAACGTTCCTGAGAGGACTGGAGGTAGATAAACAATGGCAAACATTTAAAGATAGAATGACAAAATTACAAAAATTGTTTATACCAATCTGGCATAAAAGGAAATCTAAAAAGGTGACTCAACCGTGGATAACAGGGGAAATTAGAGACAGCATAAAATCCAAAGATAGGGCGTATAAAATAGCCAAAAAAAGCGCCAGAGCGGAAGATTGGGAACAGTTTAAGATAGAGCAAAGGAGGGCAAAGGGCATGATCAAGAGGGGCAAAATAGCTTACGAAAACAAGCTGGCGGAAAATATAAAAACTAACTCCAAAAGCTTTTATAAATATATCAAAAGGAAAAGACTGGTGAAAACCAAAGTTGGTCCATTGCAGTCAGATACGGGGGAATATATAATGGGAAATAAGGAAATGGCAGATCAACTAAATGCATACTTTGGGTCAGTCTTTACGAAGGAAGACACAAAAAACCTCCCTGGGATATCGGGAAAAATAGGGACATTGGCAAAGGAGGAACTGACGCAAATCAATATCTCTAAGGATATGGTGTTAAGGAAGCTAAAGGGATTGAAGGTGGACAAATCCCCAGGGCCTGATAACATGCATCCTAGGGTACTGAAGGAGGTGGCCCTAGAGATAGCGGATGCACTAAGGATGATTTTTCAGAATTCATTAGACTCGGGAACAGTGCCGATGGATTGGAGGGTAGCTAACGTTACCCCACTATTCAAAAAGGGGGGTAGGGAAAAAGCAGGTAATTACAGACCTGTAAGCCTTACATCAGTTGTGGGCAAAATGCTGGAGTCCATCATTAAGGATGAAATAGCGGAGCACTTAGCAAATGGGGACAGGATAGGACAGAGTCAACATGGATTTACAAAGGGTAAATCGTGCTTGACTAATCTATTGGAATTTTTTGAGGGAGTAACTGGTAGAATAGATGGGGGAGAGCCAGTAGATGTGGTGTACCTGGACTTCCAAAAGGCCTTCGATAAGGTCCCACATAAAAGATTAGCATGGAAAATTGAGGCTCATGGGATAAAGGGGAAAGTTTTGGCGTGGATAGGGAACTGGCTGTCAGATAGAAAACAGAGAGTTGGAATAAACGGCTCATTTTCTGAATGGCAGGCAGTAACAAGTGGGGTACCACAGGGATCTGTCCTGGGCCCCCAGCTGTTCACAATTTACATTAATGACCTGGATCAGGGAGTCGGATGCAGCATTTCCAAATTTGCAGACGACACTAAACTAGGAGGTGGGGTGGGCTCAGAGGAAGAGACCAGGAAGCTCCAGAGCGATTTGGACAGACTGGGCGATTGGGCGGATAAATGGCAGATGCACTATAATGTGGACAAGTGCGAAGTTATCCACCTTGGGTGCAGGAACGGGAGGGCAAATTATTATTTAAATGGCAATAGATTGGGAGAGGGGGAAGTACAGAGAGACCTGGGTGTTCTTGTACACCAGTCACTGAAGGCGAGCATGCAGGTGCAACAGGCGGTCAAGAAGGCAAACGGTATGCTGGCCTTCATAGCAAAAGGGTTAGAATACAGGAACAGGGATACCTTGCTGCAGCTGTACAGGGCACTGGTGAGACCACACCTCGAGTACTGTGTACAGTTTTGGTCGCCTCATCTGAGGAAGGATGTTCTTGCCATGGAGGGGGTGCAGCGGCGATTCACCAGGCTGATACCAGGAATGGCGGGAATGACCTATGAGGAGAGACTATGTAGTTTAGGGATGTACACACTGGAGTTTAGAAGATTGAGAGGGGACCTCATAGAAGTGTATAAAATTCTGACAGGTCTAGACAGACTGGATGCAGAAGGAATGTTTCCCTTGGCGGGTGAAAACAGAACTAGAGGACATAATTTAAGGATAAGGGCTAAACCATTTAGGACAGAGATGAGGGGGAATTTCTTCACTCAGAGAGTGGTGAACCTGTGGAACTCATTGCCACAGAGGGCAGTGTACGCCAGCTCATTAAATATATTTAAGAGGGAATTAGATATATTTCTACGGGCAAAAGGGGTTAAGGGTTACGGAGAGAAGGCGGGGACGGGATACTGAATTAAAGGATCAGCCATGATCTCATTAAATGGCGGAGCAGGCACGAAGGGCCGAATGGCCTACTCCTGCTCCTATCTTCTATGTATCTATGTATCTATGAGATTGCTGACTCCGTCACGGCCACCAGTGTAATCCCAAAGATCTGGATTCAGTGCCAAGAAAAGTTTAATGACCTCACACGGCTGGTCAAGTTGAGTGAAGGCTTCAGTAAATGCCATATCCCACCATCTGCGCCACAAACCTCACCCACTGCTCAGTGCACCACACCCCCATCACTCACCTACCAACAATCTCTAGCTATCACCACTCATACCTCACAATCATAGCTTCACCTCACCCTCACAACCTTACCACTGCTGCAAATCTCACACCTTGTACACACTGACAGCTATTAAACTATGGCAGGCACATCACCCAACCACATTACACTACACTCACTGACTGACACACTTCCTTTTCTCTTGCAGGCCAAAGGTGGCACATAACAGGAGGGAGCAACAGCAGATGAGAGGCGGCCAAGCCTCAATAGAGAATCTGACCGACCTGGATGAATCCGCGCTTGAAATTATTGGAGGGACAGTGACGGAGTCGGTGGCCAGCAGAGAAGTTGAAACCATTGCTGACGATAACGGTATGCTCATACCTAATCCTTCTTCTCACATCCACTTCCCCCTCATCCTGTGGCAGAGCCACCAAGGGACTCTTATATCGATGTACATAGTTATCTGTAACAGAATGAATCTGTACCTGTATTTGTTTTACTACATGTAAATAGCGCGGTCCCTAGAGGGTTAAGACCAAACGCGATGACGTCACCACGTGGGTCACGTGACGTTCCCAATGGCGGGAAATGTGATGACTGTTGTGTATGTACCTTTAAGAGAGAACTGTTTTACAGCTCCTGTTGTGGCGGTACCACTGGTTGTCCCTTACATTGAGACACATAATTCCCTTTAACTTACCTTACTGTGGCCTAGAAATTGAGTGGGCTTAGCGCCCATTTTGCGGCGCTAGCGGGCATTGCGCTGGACTTACAGCCGGTTTTGAAATTGACTAGGGCCCAACATCGGCGTTACACCGGTAGCGCTGCGCCGGCACCGATGACGTCATCGGTGTGCGCAGCGTCCCGGTTGCCGTGGTGACGGGCCCCAGCGCCGAAATTCAGTTGCGGCCGCCTCGCCCGTGGCAGCCGCAACTAAGACTCTTGCAACAGAGTCTTGCACGACTTTGCGCCGGCGCATAAAGGTGGAGCGGCGGCCGGCCACTTTCCCGCCGGCCGCCTGCCCACACCTCCCTCCCCGGACTCCCCCACCCCCCCCCCCCCGCGGAACAGATGCTTCTCGGCTGCGAGCCCGGCACTTCCCCGAGGTGCCGGGCTCATTTTTGTGGCGATTTAACCGGCCAGCGGGCGGGTGCAGGCAGCTCCTCCTTAACTGAAGGAGGAGGCCTGCACTTCCCGAGCCTGCCGCACCGCATCGGGCGCCGCAGCGCCGGAATAGCGCCGCATTGCGGCGCGTAGCGCCAGTTTTCAGGCGCAAACAGCCTTCAGTAGCGCCGGCAGCCGTTTGGGCGTGGCGCTACTGAATTTTTGGCGCGCACAGCGCGACTTAGCACCGGCGCTAAATTTCCGGCGTTAAGCCCCGGCGCAGTGCAAACTCAATTTCTAGGCCAGTATGTTTAACTTACCTTTTGGGGCCGTTGCCCTTTTAACTTACCTGCTGGGGCCATTGCCCCTTTAAGACGTGCCCTGACGTCACATCACGTACAACGTGATGTGCGTGCGCCGGCAAAGCCCAGCCTAGCATCTTCGGCATCAACGGCCAGCCGACGGGAGTGACGTGATCTTCCGCTCCCGCGGCAAGCACCGGCACAACCCGGCCTAGCGTCTTCGGCCTCAACGGCCAGCCGACGGGAGCGACTCAATCTTCCGCTCCCGTGGCAAGCACCAGCATAGCCCGGCCTCGCGACCTCGGCCTCAACGGCCAGCGACGCAACGACACGCATCACATGACGCCCTAAGCGCGGGAAACGCGAGCAACGTGATGACGTCACAACACAAACGCGATGACATCATCACGCTCACCACAGAACTGCGAACTCAGTCCTCGTGGAGTCCCCGCTGGGACAAGACCTACACCACGGCGCTCCTACAGTCAGCCATCTTACCTGCTATCTTACCTGCTGTAATTAGCCTGTTCCTGTAAATAAACAACTTATTTATAGTTCGTCGAAGTCAAACTCTCTTATTTAGTGGCGATCTACACGAACCGCTACATTGGTGACCCAACGACGTGAGTACGGGAGTTCATCAATTCCAACGCTACAATTGGTGAACCCGTATCCGTGAACGATTTTCACGGTAGCAACGCGCAGCCTGACCCTCGTCTTCCCACAAGACGACCAACGCACAACCGACGAACAACCACGGAACAGCAACCGCCTAACACCGATTCCACCAAAAGCGACCCCGTCTTTGCGAACGTCTTCGCAAAGGAAGCACAGCTTGGAGGTGAGCCCGTTTTTCACGAACAATTTCACAGAGGTAGAGCACGACCAACGGCAACCATCGTCCACCAGCGCTACAATTGGTGGGTTTGTGAACGTCTTTCACAAACGAAGAATGCTATGGAAGCATCAGCCGTTCTGCTGTCGCTACCGCAATCCAGGGAGCCACGGTCTCCCTCGTGCTTTATGACGGTAGAAGCCCCGTTCGCCGAGAACATCGATGCGGCACAGACCACGCACGTGCTCACGGTCTCCGCATTCGACTCTTCTACCGCCACACGAATCGTCCGCCTCTACATCCAAAGCAACAGCAAGTATACATCTCTCCAAGCGCGGGGTACAGCATGTTCGGGCCCACAGGATCGGAGCGCGCCCCGCGGGGATACCACGAGGACTCACCCCCGCAAAACACGAGGACGCACTCCTCGCGCACGAGGACCCATCCCTCACGAACCACGAGAACCCATCCCTCGTGAACACCGACGACTCCTTCCCCGCCGCCGACGCACCAGCCCTTCAGCCTGCTGGTTGTGTTACCTACTACACGATTCGGCGTGAACAAAAGGCGTGCCGCCCTCCCGGCTGTTTTCTCCTAAATCTACAACAGTTTCAAGTGTTGCCGCCCTCCAGGCAGAGGTTACCCCGCCCGAAAGCAACAACAACCTGGACCGTTGCTGCCCTTTATCCAGTTTTCCCTTTAGCAAACGCAAACGTCTACTGAAGCTGTACACATCGAGGACGGGTCCAACGGGCATCCTGCGGCCGCGATCAGCCATGTGAAAGTTGCTGGCTTCACTGATCACTGATCAACGTAGCAACTCTTCACCCTCCGTTGTGTTATCATCGTAGCACTATGGCACGCACCGTTCCGTGCGTTCCAGCTTCCCGAAGGTTTCGCTCACCTGTCGGCGAGTTCACCGACCTCACCAGTCAAGTCCTCCTGGATCGCCCGTCGGCGTTCCTGCAGATTTCGTCGGAACAAGGACTTGTTTCAACATCAACGGAGACATCGCCCGCGTCCGCCCAACCTGCCCGTCACTCTGACAAGGCCTGCTGTTTCGCACGTCTCCACGGTCCTTCGCCTGACGGATACGTTTTATTCGCCACGACGCGCGTAAGGATCCGCTCACGAGCAGCATCTTCATACCTCGCCTACCAAGTCGAGACAGCACGACCGCCATGACCACCAGCTCGTCAGACCATCTCATCCTTGGTCTTTCGTTAAAGCGAATTCTGGGGGGGCCAATGTGGCGGTACCTCTGGTTGTCCCTTACATTGAGACACATAATTCCCTTTAACTTACCTTACTGTATGTTTAACTTACCTTTTGGCGCCGTTGCCCTTTTAACTTACCTGCTGGGGCCATTGCCCCTTTAAGACGCGCCCTAGCGCGCTGACATCACGTCACGTACAACGTGATGTGCGTGCGCCGGCACAGCCCGGCCTAGCGTCTTCGGGCTCAATGGCCAGCAGATGGGAGCGATGCGATCTTCCGCTCCCGCGGCAAGCACCGGCACAGCCCGGCCTCGCGACCTCGGCCTCAATGGCCAGCGGCGCAACGACGCGCGTCACGTGACGCCCTAAGCGCGGGAAACGCGAGCAACGTGATGACGTCACAACACAAACGCGATGACGTCATCACGCTCCCCACAGGACTGCGAACTCCGTCCTCGTGGAGTCCCCGCTGGGACAAGACCTACACCACGGTGCTCCTACAGTCAGCCATCTTACCTGCTATCTTACCTGCTGTAATTAGCCTGTTCCTGTAAATAAACAACTTATTTATAGTTCGTCGATGTCAAACTCTCTTATTTAGTGGCGATCTACACGAACCGCTACACTGTATACTGTAGTACCGGCAGTAACTACACCTGTATATAAAGCCGGAGCAGGCTTCTGTACTTCAGTCGTGAGACTACTCTACTCTAGTAAACACCTGTTGATTGTTAAGTCACAGCCTCCATGTAGTTCTTGGGGAAACATCCTATTTAAAGAATCACGGATCTAACAGTGGCGACGAGGTTGATTCGAATCTGCCTGCAACTCTGCATTTCCCGTCAAGGAGTCGCTCCTGGAGGACGGTGGAAGAAAGTCGAGGCCAGAAGCACGGGCATCAACCACGAGCAACCACCCAGTCATCCGGCAGCAAGTGAACATCGCAGGAGTGGCTGTTGAGAGCCACGATGATCCAGCAACAGACTGGCAACAGGTGCAGCGCACACCCTTCCCGGACAGCGGCGGCAGGAGCCGACCGACGGCGTAGAAAAGCCGAGCAGCGTCGACGGGGTAAGAGAGAGGGTGAAGCGCACAGGGCGCGGCCGGGGGTTAAAGAACTGAGCGGTGTCGAGGAAAAACAAGCAGAGAGAGAGGGTAAAGCAGCAGCTGGGTTCAGGACCGAGCGACGGCAACGGGAAAGGCGCACAGGAGAACGCACAGAGCACAGCCAGGGTTCAAGGGCTGAACCGCGTCCGCGGGGAGAAGAAGGGGGAGCGCGGGAGACGCCATTGAGCTGCGGAGAAGAAGGGAGAGCACAGGAGATGCCATTTTTTTTTGAAGCCGCAGTGGAGAAGAAGGGCGAGCGCAGGAAGAAAGGAAAGTGCGGGAGACGCCATTTTGTTCCAGCGGAGAAGAAGGGAGAGTGCGGGAGATGCCATTTAGACAGTTAAATTACACCCAGGGATGGCGAAGAATGGCAGTATCACGGCGTTCGACAATGAAGTCGAAGATTGGGCGATATATGTGGAACGCATTGAGGTGTACTGCAGGGCAAATGAAGTGCCAGATGCTAGGAAAGCACTGGTTTTGTTAAATTCCATGGGTGCAAAAACTTATGGCTTACTTCGAAACCTGATAACCCCAGAGAAGCCCGTGGAGTAGAATTTTGAAAGTATAGTAGAAATCCTACAGGACCATTTAAGCCCCACACTGCTGCTGATAGCAGAAAGATTTAAGTTCCACAAAAGGAACCAGCATAAAGACGAAAGTAATGCTGAGTACTTAACGGAACTGCGCAAGTTATCGAAACACTGCCAGTTTGAAGTGGGACTATCAGATACGTTAAGGGACAAGTTTGTGTGTGGGCTTCAAAGTGAAGGAACCCAGAAACGGCTTTTATCAGAAAAGGATCTTACACTGGACAAGGCTTTCAGCATGGCAGTATCACACGAAGCAGCCGCATGGGGCGCTGCAGAGATACAACGGAGACCGCAAGAATACGGCACCAATGAAATGTCATATGGAGCAGGGAAGTGTTATTGCTGCGGCAGAACAACACACGATCAGGAGGATTGTTGGTTCAAGGACCAAGTGTGCAGACAGTGTGGAATAACAGGACACATAGCAAGAGTCTGCAGGCCAGGGAAGAAAACCAACAGCAAGAAATCTCCACAGGAGAAGTACAAAAAGGTACATAAGGTGATGGACAGTAGTTCAGACGAATAGGGAAATGATACAGACTCTGGAAGCAAGGAGCTGGGTTGTCTGAAACTACATAAGGTAACCAAAATGGAGGATCACCAGACTATCTGGGTCACACTCAAGATAGACGGAGTCCAAGTGAAAATGGAATTGGACACTGGATCAGCCCTAACAGTCATAAACCAAAGGGACTACAAGCAGCTATTTCCACATATACCCTTGAAAGCTACAGAGATTGTCTTGAAAACGTACACGGGGCAAAAAGTCTACCCCAAAGGAAAAATAAGGGTGAAAGTGATATACAAAGGCCAGGAAATACCTAAAATGGACCTATATGTATTGCCAAATGGAGGACCACCACTACTAGGACGTGAATGGATCCAGAAGATACAATTAGATTGGCATTCCATACAGGCACTGAAGGTTGAGGCCAAAAAGGATGACGACGCCACACCTGGACGACTGTCAAAAATGCTAACTGACGCAAAAGAAGTGTTCCAGGAGGGACTCGGAACACTAAAAGGCATAACAGCAACGATTAAAATAGAGGAAAATGCAAGCCCAAAGTTTTTTAAGGCCAGACCAGTGCCTTATGCGATCCAACCAGCCGTTGAAGCAGAGCTGGAAGGGTTGGAACGTTCAGGAGTACTGTCCAAAGTAGACTGGAGCGAGTGGGCTACACCCATCGTCCCTGTAATGAAGAAGTCGTTGAGTAATACGCCTGGGGAACCAAAGAAGGTCCGCATCTGTAGGGATTTTAAGGTGACAGCGAACCCAGTCCTTCACACGGTACAATATCCGCTTCCACGGATTGAGGATATTTTCACCTCGCTATCTGGAGGTAAACGCTTCACCAAAATTGATCTGGCCCAGGCGTACTTGCAAATGGAGGTAGAAGAAGCCTCGAAACAATACCTCACGATCAACACTCATAAAGGTCTCTACCAATACAACCGACTGGTGTTCGGGGTAGCATCGGCTCCGGCTATTTGGCAAAGGGCAATGGATCAAGTCCTGCAAGGGATTCCAGGGACTCAGTGTTATTTGGACGACATCTTGGTCACGGGCGAAAATGACAGTGATCACCTCGCCAACCTGGAGAAGGTACTCACTAGATTAAAGGAATATGGGCTACGAGCTAATCGCCACAAGTGCGAGTTTTTCCAGAAGCAGATCTCGTATTGTGGCCACATTATTGATGAAGAAGGGTTACATAAGCCCCCTGAGAAGATTGAGGCAGTAGTCAAGGCTCCAGCACCGGAAAATGTGTCACAACTGAGGTCGTTCCTCGGGCTGGTAAACTACTACCATAAGTTCTTACCAAATTTGTCTACAGCACTACACCCACTGAATACCCTACTGAAAACGGGGGTACCATGGAAGTGGAATGACAAATGTAAACGAGCTTTCCAGAAGTGCAAAGAATTGATCACATCAAAAGAGGTGTTGGCCCATTTCAACCCAGCACTACCAATTTGGTTGGCATGTTGTAAGGGGTTTCTCTTGCTCGTTCTGGCCTCCTACCAGGCTTCGTGCAATAATTACCCTTGAGTGGTTCGACCCACTCTCCCCTACGGTTCTAGACCTTGGACTTAGGTGCAGGGAACTGTAGTGCAGAGAAAGACTCAATAGACCAGGTTGAATAGCACGAAATGGATGCTTTTATTATTAAACAGTTTGCAGCATTATAAAATACATGTCATAAGCACAAATTAAAGCAACTACAAGCATGCATATATCTATAAACTTAATTCCATGGAAATGGGAAACACACGGCACATCGAAAAAGGGGGAACACATTACGATTACCCTTACTCCCTCCCCTATACCTAGACTAAGTTTCGACCTGAGGAACTCGGAATCATGCTCACCACTTTCAGATTCGCAAAATAGGGGGTTCGCAGCCTTTTGGCACAGCTTTCCGTCGTCACGTGGATTTGGAAACTTCTGGCGCAGCTTGTTTTTCTCTCTCTCTCTCTCTCTCAGACGAGGAGGCAGTGGACACAGCCTTGATGAGTGCTCGTCATGACTGAAATCAGTTGAAACCTGCTGAATAACTGGATACACATGGGAGAGTCCGTTTATTTCTCTTTCCCGCCTGGCTTAGGCTTTTCCAGAGGGTGTCTTCTCCTTCGGCCTGGGTCGTCGATGATCTCCCGACAAAAGTACCCGGGCCACCCTCCTTCGTCTTCCCGTTGTGGCTGAACCTTGCCTGGCCGAACACCGACCACGCTGCCTTAACCGAAGAGTCCGTCCCGAAACGTGAATCTGAAGCGAAGCGCCGAAACGTACTCCCAAGCGTTGAAGAAGATGAAAACCGAAGTGAAGTCCGAAGCGAAGCGTAGCGTCGAGGTGAAGCGTACTGATGGACTTTTCAATCCATAGTTATACCCTTTTGGGACAGTCTTATCTCCCGCCAGATCATAGTCCAGTCTTTGTAATATTTTTGGCGGGCAGAAATCTCTGCAGGGGCGCTTTGTCTTGTAACAGGAGCCGGTGATAGCTTAACTGGCCTTTCTGGCCGATAATGTCTTTTACTTTGTCACCGTAACTCGGCTCGCATATTAATCGGTCTGGAGATTGCCCTTGATGGCTGTTAAACGGTTTTTCCTTTGTACAGTAAATGGGTTTAAGTGTTCATTCAATTGTCCGCCCATATCTTGATGGGCCCCATCCTGTTGCCTGAAACTGTCTTGTACTTAGAATCCAATTGAATATGTATGCCCATTTCCCTGAGTTTCGGTTTCCCGATACTGGCTTTCGCGGGCTTACTGTTCTCAATCCACAAGCCTGTCTGGCTTGCAGTAACAGAAATCAAATGGTCCAAGAAACTGATCACGAGGTCCGGCGGCCATTTTGTATGCCCCTTTTTATCAAAGGGTTTTCTGTATAAGCTTCTTTTGGTCAATAAAGCTGTATTATTAATCCTGTTTTCTTGCGTGATTATTTAATGAAAATTTCCGAATCTTACAATGTGATGCATCACCCTATGGTATTGGAGCGGTGCTGTCGCACAAATTCCCAGTCGGGTTGGAGAGGCCAGTAGCCTTTGCGTCTCGGTCACTAACCTCAGCCGAGCGCAACTATGGCCAGATCGACAGGGAGTCCCTCAGCCTATTATGGAGAGTAAAAAAATTCAACCACTATCTGCATGGGCAGAAGTTCACCTTGCTGACTGACCACCAACCACTTGTCTCCATCTTTAATCCAAAGAAGGGCGTTCCAGTGATGACTGCACAACGGTTACAAAGAGTTTCTAGGGGCGAACCAATATGAAATAGAATATAAAGGCACGAAACAGCATGGAAACGCTGATGGGCTATCACGCCTGCCACTGCCTACTGTGGAGGATGCACCAGCAGTGGACCCTATAGAGATATTTTATTCGTCAATAATTGAACGATTGCCAGTAACTAACGCGGATATAGAGAAGGAGACCCGCAATGATCTGACACTGTCTCGGGTATATGATTTGACGGTGAGGGGATGGCCAACACATGGCGACTCACTGTTGCCAGCATTCTCATCCAGAAGAGAACAGCTGTCAGTATGCCAGGGAACAGTGATGTGTGGATCCCGAGTGGTAATTCCACCCAAGTTAAGGGAGAGAGTGCTCAATGAGCTTCACGAAGGTCATCTGGGAGGAGTAAAAATGAAAAGCCTTGCTAGGGCTTATGTGTGGTGGCCGGGAATTGATCAACAAATCGAGGACCTAACCAAGAGCTGCTCAGGATGCCAGAAGGTCCAAAATGCACCACCACATGCTCCTCTACACCCATGGGAGTGGCCCTCCTCTCCATGGCAACGGGTGCATATTGATTTTGCTGGTCCATTCATGGACTCAATGTTCTTAATAGCAGTGGATGCGCACTCGAAATGGCCTGAGGTGATAAATATGTTCTCAACCACTACAGAGAAAACGATTGCAGTCCTACGGACCATATTTGCCAGGAACAGCTTGCCAGAGCAGATTTGCTCTGATAACGGACCACAGTTTGTGTCCGAAGAGTTTCGGAAATTTATGAGAAGGAATGGGGTAAGGCATTACACATCCGCCCCGTATCATCCAGCCACAAATGGATTGGCTGAGAGGTTCGTACAAACCTTTAAAAAGGCGATAAAGGCCATGTGCGATGATGAAATTCCACTACAGCATAAGGTGGACAATTTCCTGTTAGCCTACAGAAATGCGACACATGCAGTTACCAACCAGACCCCGGCCATGATGTTCTTTAACCGAAGGTTGAGATCTCGTCTGGATTTGCTCAGACCAAATGTGCGAAGGAATGTTGAGGATAAACAATTCCAGCACATCAATGAGAAGCTGACAAGGAGCTTCAATGTAGGACAACCAGTCTTGGCCCGTGACTACCGAACAGAGAAATGGCAACCCGGAACGATATGCACACAGCAGGGGCCATTAATGTACACAGTCGGGGAGAACATTGTGAGATGCCACGTCGACCAGATCTTAGCGTCACAGGAACGAGTCAACCCCATGTCTCGCGTACCTGGGGATGAACCCGACATACCGGTAGCATCTACCTCAGAAACAGTAGCAGTGGAAACTGATGAACTAACCGACGAAAGGGGGCCAGAATCGCCTCCGCACCAAGAACAAGAACCTCAGGGAAGGCGCTATCCAGAAAGGATCAGGAAGCCGCCCCAAAGACTGAATTTATTAATGGACTATTTTCAGTTAATGTTGCATGTTAATTGTTAAATGAATGTTATGGTACTGTTAATCTAAAAGGGGAGGAATTGTTGTGTATGTACCTTTAAGAGAGAACTGTTTTACAGCTCCTGTATACTGTAGTACCGGCAGTGACCACACCTGTATATAAAGCCGGAGCAGGCTTCTGTACTTCAGTCGTGAGACTACTCTACTCTAGTAAACACCTGTTGATTGTTAAGTTACAGCCTCCGTGTAGTTCTTGGGGAAACATCCTATTTAAAGAATCACGGATCTAACAATGATGTCATGACGTCAGAGGGAGGAGCTCTCTCTCTCAGTCCTTGTGGAGCCAGCATTGAGCATAGACCTGTTTGTTAGTTCTCCTGCGTTTGATTGTTACTTCTGCAAAACAGTATTAAACTTCGTTTGGTTAACAGACTGACTCGATCTCAGTCTTTTGATTAGGAATCTGACAATTCCTACAGTGGTGACCCCGAACTTTCGCAAACGATCTTCGCGGAGGAAGCGACGCGCAACGAGATGATGGAAGCGAACGTGGTGGCTTTGAAGCTCCCTCAGTTCTGGGAACAACAGGCGGCCTCCTGATTTGTGCAAGCGGAAGCTCAGTTTGAACTGCGAAACATCGTGGCGGATCAGACCCGTTACCTCTACGTGGTCTCCGCACTCGACGGCTCCACGGCTTCAAGGATCATCAACCTGCTTGAAAACCCCCCGGTCGACAGCAAGTACGAAATGCTAAAAGCGTGGTTAATTCAGGTTTTCGGCCTCACGAGGGCGGAACGCGCACGCCGTTTACTTACGCTGCCTGGGTTAGGCGACTCCAAGCCATCGGAGTTAATGTGCCAGATGCTCACACTCCTTGGCTCCGAACCGCAATGCTTCCTCTTTCGAGAGTTATTTTTGAGCCAATTGCCCGAGCAGGTACAGGCAGCCCTCGCAAGATCGGATGCTACGGATTGCGTCGCACTTGCCGCTGAGGCAGACACCATTTATGCGGTCACGCAGCATTACTGCGCCGCCACGAGGCGACCCCCCCTCACGGATCCCGCCCCGACTCCTCCATCGCCCGGCTTGTGCTTTTACCACGCCATTTTTGGCACGAGAGCCCGATGCTGCCGGCCTCCCTGCAGTTTCACGCCTCAACCGAAGAAAAAACACCAGTGCCAAGTCAGGGAAAGGAAGCCCGAGCCTGAGGGATGTCCCACAGCCGCGATGGCGATCGGCGATTCCGGGAAGCTCCTTTATATTACTGATTCCATCTCCGGCCGACGGTTTTTATGCGACACAGGGGCGCAGTGTAGCATCTTGCCCGCCTCCGTCCTCGACATCCGGACTGGGAGGCGTGGTTTTCTCCTCCAGGCCGCCAACGGCGGTGCTATCCGTACTTTCGGTAAACGGCGAGCCCAGGTATGTTTCGGCGGACAGCGTTTTCAATGGGACTTCATCACTGCCAAAATCTCGCAAGCCATCCTCGGCGCAGATTTTTTATGCGCCAACAGCCCTTTGGTGGACGTGAGAAATCGCCGCCTGATTAACGCGGCCACTTTCAACTCCACCCCTTGTTTCCGCAGCACAGTTGTGTCGCACACGGTCTCCTGTGCTATGCCCACACCTAATGAATTCACTCGCCTGCTCGGGGAATTTCCGGAGCTAACCAAGCCTACTTTCCTCATCCACCGCCAAACACGGGATGGAGCACCACATCGCAACGACCGGCTCTCCGGTTTACGCACGAGCTCGGCGCCTGGAACCCACCAAACTCGCGGCTGCTAAGGCAGAATTCACCACAATGGAGCAGTTGGCGATTATTCGCCGGTCGAATAGTCCCTGGTCCTCGCCACTCCATATCGTCCCGAAACCTGGTGGCGGCTGGCGGCCATGCAGTGACTACCGACGCCTTAATGACGTTACAACTCCCGATCGGTACCCAATACCGCATATACAGGATTTCTCCGCGCATTTGGCGGGAAAGTCAATATTCTCGAAGGTCGACCTCGTACGGGGATACCATCAAGTGCCTGTACACCCCCAAGACATCCAAAAGACGGCGGTCATTACTCCTTTTGGCCTCTTCGAGTTCCTCTGGATGCTGTTTGGGCTTAAGAATGCGGCGCAGGCGTTTCAGCGTCTGATGGATTCGGTGCTGCGGGACCTTCCCTTTTTATTCGTCTACCTTGACGATATTCTGATCGCCAGCTCCACCAAAGAGGAACACATCTGCCAGTTGCGCACCCTCTTTCGCCGCCTCCATCAACATGGTTTGATAATCAACCCGGCCAAATGTCAGTTCGGCCTACCACATATCGACTTCTTGGGCCACCGCATCACTTCGGAGGGTGCGATGCCGCTTCAGTCGAAGGTAGAGGCGATTACAGCGTTCCCACGGCCGCAGTCCATCAAGGCCCTCCAGGAGTTCCTGGGTATGGTAAATTTTTACCACCGTTTCGTTCCCAGGGCTGCTCAACTTATGCAACCACTCTACGAGGCTCTCAGGGGAAAGCCGGGTAAAGGGCCCGTGGTTTGGACGCCCGAGATGGACTGCGCCTTCAGCGACATGAAGACCGCTCTTGCAAACGCAACTATGTTGGCACACCCACTGCCGGGTGCCACTATTGCTCTCACGACCAACGCTTCTGACTACGCCATAGGCACCGTGCAAGAACAGTGGGTCGGCAGCACGTGGCAGCCACTGGTGTTTTTTAGTCGCCAACTATGACGTAATGAGCGCAAATACAGCACGTTTGACAGGGAGTTGTTGGCGCTGTTTCTGGCTATCCGCCATTTTCGATTTTTATTAGAGGGACGCCACTTCACCGCGTTTGTGGATCACAAGCCACTGAAGTTTGCTATGGCCAAGACCGCCGAACCGTGGTTGGCTCGACAGCAGCGACAACTTACCTTTATTTCAGAGTTTACTACCGACATCCAGCACGTGGCCGGAAAGGACAACGTGGTGGCTGATTGTCTTTCGCGTGCGACCGTCCAAGCCGTTCCGCTGGGGATCAACTATTCCCAACTGGCTGCCGACCAAGCCACCGATCCCTAAACACGGGCGTTCTGTTCCGACTCCTCCTGCCTCCAGCCAGCAGATGTGCAGTTCCACTCAGCAGGCACCTCCATGCTCTGCGACGTCTCCTTGGGGGATCCCCGCCTGATCGTTCCGACCTCCTGGCATCGCAAAGTTTTCGATGCCATACACGGACTTTTGCATCCTGGCGTGAAGGCATCTCAAAGATTACTGGCATCTAAATTCGTCTGGAGAGGGATGCTTAAAGATGTTCGCAACTGGGCTAACACCTGCGTCATGTGTCAAAAATCTACGGTTCAACGGCATGTAAAAGCCCCCTTGGCCACTTTCAAAGTGCCAGAACGCCATTTCGACCATGTCCACGTAGACCTCGTTGGCCCGCTTCCGCCGTCACAAGGGTTCACACACCTCCTGACCATGGTCGACCGCACTACAAGATGGCCAGAGGTGGTTCCTTTGGCGTCTACTACCTCCGCTGATGTCGCCAGGGCTTTTACCTCCTCGTGGGTCGCACGTTTCGGTGTCCCGTCAGATATTTCATCCGACCGCGGTCCACAGTTTTCATCTGAACTTTGGAACGCTGTAGCCTCAGGTTTGGGCACCAAGCTCCATCACACCACGGCCTACCACCCGCAGGCGAACGGGTTGTGTGAGCGTTTCCATCGGTCGCTAAAAGCGTCGCTAAGGGCCACCCTTCAGGGCACTGCATGGGTAGATCGACTCCCGTGGGTTCTGCTTGGTTTGTGCACGGCGCCTAAAGAAGACCTGCAGTCATCTTCCGCGGAACTGGTGTACGGCCAGCCACTCCGGGTGCTGGGCGATTTCTTGCCATCGCCAACTAAGCCGTGGTCCGCGGCAGATCAACTCAGCACCCACCGAGAAACGGCCGACTCCTTTAAGCCGATTCCGATGTCGCACCACGGCCTTCCTTCCTCTCATATTCCAACGGAGTTAAGGCAGGCTGAGTTTGTCTTCGTTCGCCATGATGCCCATCGCGGTCCACCCCAGCCTCCTTATACGGGCCCCTTCCGGGTGCGGGAGGCAGGCGACAAGAGTTTTTTGGTTGACATCGGGGGCAAACCTGACTACATTTCGATTGACCGCCTCAAGCCCGCGCACCTGGACCTCGACCAGCCGGTCGAAACTGCACAGCCACCACGCCGTGGTCGACCGCCCGCTGCTACTACGTCCGAACGGATCGTTCCACCTGTCAGCCCATCTACCGCTCAACAAATTCCTCTCCGGGAAGATAGTCGTTCGAACAGACTTATCCGACCTCCTCTTCGATTGACTTTCACTGTTAAAGACAATTCTGCGGGGGGCGCATGTGGCAGAGCCACCAAGGGACTCTTATATCGATGTACATAATTATCTGTAACAGAATGAATCTGTACCTGTATTCGTTTTACTACATGTAAATAGCGCAGTCCCTAGAGGGTTAAGACCAAACGCGATGACATCACCACGTGGGTCACGTGACATTCCCAATGGCGGGAAACGTGATGACGTCATGACGTCAGAGGGAGGAGCTCTCTCTCTCAGTCCTCGTGGAGCCAGCATTGAGCATAGACCTGTTTGTTAGTTCTCCTGCATTTGATTGTTACTTCTGCAAAACAGTATTAAACTTCATTTGGTTAACAGACTGACTCGATCTCAGTCTTTTGATTAGGAATCTGACAATTCCTACAATCCCACAATTGTCTTCTCAATGTAAGATGTTCAGTTCCCTTGTGCCTTACAAGGATTTTTGGACTTGTGGCGACACGCCACCACTGGACATAATCCGCTCACGGCGGCACAGACAGTCTAAGCAGAAGCCCCCAGCTGGGGGCCCTTTCCTCCAGCAACTTGTTTCCCGCAGGGACAGGCTGCCAGGAGCACTTCCCGTCTGGGAAGTATTTAAGTGGATGCGCGGGCTTTTCTAGTTCCTGTTTGTCATGTGGTTGGAATAAAGCAGTTGAGTTTTCAATAGCTCTGGTCTAGACTCCCACGTTTGCCGCGGTATCTCAACACTGGTGACCCCGACGCTCAGGACGAATCCTAAGCTAGCATGGCGGATACAAACGCAGTCACGGTTAAATTACCAGACTTTTGGGAGAACCTCGCCGAAGCCTGGTTCGTTCAAGCTGAGTCCAGATTCCGGCTGAAAGGCATTACAGTCGACGCCACGAAGTACGACTACCTCGTCGCCTCGCTCACCTACGCTACAGTCCCCAAGGTTTGGGCAGCGCTGCAGAATCCACCAACGGAGGGCAAGTACGAACATCTGAAGGCTGCGCTACTTAAAAAATTTCAAACGTCCTCTTACCAGCGCCACTGCCAACTCCTGGACCTCCCCGGCCTTGGTGACGCTTCACCATCAGACCTGCTTTCCCACATGCTGTCCCTCTCAGACGACAAAAATCCCGGCGCCCTTTTTCGCACGCTTTTCATTCGGCAGCTCCCCGCCAGCATCCGCCCGCTCATTGTGGAGTCTGACTCCACGGACCTGAATGATATAGCCGAAAAGGCCGACCGGCTGCTCTCTGCACAGGCCGCTCGCGACGTCGCGCCCGACCTCACGGCAACGACCACGCGGTCTCCCCGGGCCGCTAGGCCCAACCGCCCTACCACTCCGGGTCACTGCTACTACCACACCCGTTTTGGCGCTAGGGCTCAACGCTGCACGCCACCGTGTACCTTCAAACCCCCCCCACACCGGCCCCCGCGATGGCCGCGGGGCAGAAGGAGCCCTTACTGTACGTCACTGACGACAGAACCAACCGCCGATTTCTGTGCGACACAGGGGCCCAGCACAGCATCACCCCCGCCTCCGCCCTCGAGATCCAACGCAGCACACGGGGTATCACACTGGCTGCAGCCAACGGCTCTGAAATCCGCACATATGGCACCCGCATGGTCATGCTCGACCTCGCGGGCCGCCGCTACCGCTGGGAGTTCCTCACAGCCAAGGTCCTCTGCCCACTCATCGGCGCTGACTTCCTACGCGCCCACGGCCTCCTTGTCGACATTCCGAGGCACCGCCTCGTCGACATCAACACTATGGCCCCCATCCCCGGCGCCTTTACCCCGGCCCGTTCGGCCGGCCTGATGACCCACTGCCTCGCCAGAGCCACGGATGACTACTCGGCACTCCTAGCTGAGTTTCCCGCCCTCACTAACCCGACCTTTTCGGCCAAAGCCGCCAAGCACGGTGTGGAACACTATATCCCCACCACCGGCCCCCCAGTTTCTGCCCACGCCCGCAGACTCAACCCGGCCAAGCTGGAAATCGCGCGGGCCGAGTTCACCAACATGGAACAACTCGGCATCATCCGCCGCTCCAGCAGCCCTTGGGCCTCGCCCCTCCACATCGCCCCCAAGCCCGGCGGAGGCTGGCGCCCTTGCGGGGACTACCGCCGCCTCAACGACGCCACCACCCCCGATCGATATCCGGTGCCACACATCCAGGACTTCTCGGCCCGACTGGCCGGACGAACCGTCTTTTCCAAAGTCGACCTGGTGCGCGGTTACCACCAAGTCCCCGTACACCCCGCGGACATCCCCAAAACGGCCGTCATCACCCCATTCGGCCTGTTCGAGTTCCTGAGGATGCCCTTCGGCCTCAAGAATGCAGCACAGGCTTTCCAGCGCCTTATGGACTCAGTCCTCCGGGACCTGAACTTCCTATTCGTCTATCTAGACGACATTCTCGTGGCCAGCTCCTCCAAACAGGAACACCTCGAACACCTTCGCATCCTGTTCGGGCGCCTAGCCCAACACGGGCTCATCCTCAGCCCGGCGAAGTGCCAATTCGGCCTAACCGAGATCGATTTTCTCGGTCACCACATCACCCCTGCTGGGGCCGTCCCCCTGCCCAACAAGGTGCAGGCCGTCCAGCAATTCCCCCACCCCACAACCATCAAGGGCCTCCAGGAGTTCCTCGGGATGGTGAACTTCTACAACAGGTTCATCCCCAGAGCCGCAGCCCTCATGAAGCCCCTATACGACTCCCTCCGAGGAAAATCCAGCAAGATGGACGTAGCCTGGACCACTGACACGGCAGCCGCCTTCGACGCCACCAAAAACGTGCTCGCCGACGCCACTCTGCTCGCGCACCCGAGGGCCGATGCCCGGGTCGCGCTCACCACCGACGCCTCCGACCACGCGGTCGGGGCCATGTTCGAGCAGTGGGTCAATGGCGCGTGGCAGCCACTTGCCTTCTACAGCCGCCAACTGCGCCCCCCGGAGGTCAAATACTCCACTTTCGACCGCGAGCTTCTCGCACTCCACCTGTCGGTCCGCCATTTCAGGTTCCTCCTGGAAGGCCGCCCCTTCACCGCGTATGTGGACCACAAGCCACTCACATACGCGATGGCCAAGCACACCGAACTCTGGTCCGCTAGGCAGCAACGCCAGCTCGCGGCCGTCTCCGAGTTTACTACGGACATTCAGCACGTCTCCGGTAGAGACAATGTGGTCGCCGACTGCCTTTCCCGTCCCGCCGTCTGTGCGAATCACCTCGCGGTCAACTACGCACAACTAGCAGCGGCCCAGCTCACGGACCCAGACCTCCTCTCGGCGGCTACCAGCCTGCCAGGGCTCCGCCTAGCCAAGGTCGCGCACGGGCCCGAAGCCACGGCAGTCACGTGCGATGTCTCACTCGGCCAACCCAGGCCGGTCGTCCCTGAGACCTGGCACCGCCGCGTCTTCGACGCGCTCCACGGGCTCTCTCACCCGGGTTCCCGCGCATCCGTCAAACTCCTCTCCAAGCGCTTCGTCTGGCGCGGCCTCAGCAGAGATGTTCGGACTTGGGCCACCTCCTGCCTCGCCTGCCAACGGGCTAAGGTACAGCTGCACACCAAAGCACCCCTGGGAGACTTCGAGGTACCCAGCCGCCGCTTCGACCACGTACACGTCGACATCGTCGGTCCCCTGCCGCCATCGCAAGGCCAAACTTATCTCCTCACGATGGTCGACCGCTACACACGCTGGCCTGAGGCAGTGCCGCTGACCTCCACCACCACAGCCGACATCGCCAGGGCGTTCGTTAACACCTGGGTTGCGAGGTTCGGCGTACCGGCCGACATAACCTCCGACAGAGGCGCCGAGTTCACCTCCGAACTCTGGACGGCCACAGCACGCAACCTCGGGGTGACGCTCCACCGCACCACGGCGTACCACCCGCAGGCCAACGGACTTTGTGAACGCTTCCACGGGTCACTCAAGGCCTCACTCCGCGCCGGCCTGCAGGACAGTACCTGGACTGCGCCTACCATGGGTGCTACTCGGCCTATGCACCGCGGTCAAGGAAGACCTCCAGTCCTCGGCAGCGGAGTTAGTCTACGGACAACCGCTGCGCGTCCCAGGCGAATTCCTTCCGGAGCCTACCAAGCCTTGGTCGGCCGAACAGCAGCGGCTCGACTCTTTCTCTTCCGCTCAGCAGTTCGCCCCACTTCCGGTCAACCGACACGGCGAACTCGCACCTCACGTCCCGCCAAATTTACAGCAGGCGCGCTTCGTCTTCGTGCGACACGACGCGCACCGCGGGCCCCTGCGACCCCCGTACGACGGTCCGTACGAGGTACTACAATCCGGGGACAAGGTCTTCAAGCTGCGACTCGGCGACAGGGTCGCGACAGTCTCCATCGACTGGCTCAAACCAGCACACACAGAACCAGGGGAACAGGTCCCCGTGGCCCAGCCTCCAACTAGAGGCCATCCCCCCGGCAAGCCAGCACAGCCGGCGGTGAACCGCCCGACCCAACCAACCAGACCAGCGACCACTCAGAGCCGCTGCGGCAGAACCATTAGACTACCGTCACGACTCGTCCACTCCTCCTAAGCGGATTCTGGGGGGAGCTCTGTGGCGACACGCCACCACTGGACATAATCCGCTCACGGCGGCACAGACAGTCTAAGCAGAAGCCCCCAGCCGGGGGCCCTTTCCTCCAGCAACTTGTTTCCCGCAGGGACAGGCTGCCAGGAGCACTTCCTGTCTGGGAAGTATTTAAGTGGATGCGTGGGCTTTTCTAGTTCCTGTTTGTCATGTGGTTGGAATAAAGCAGTTGAGTTTTCAATAGCTCTGGTCTCGACTCCCACGTTTGCCGCGGTATCTCAACAGACTCTGGATTTACAGGAACAAACTATACACGACACAAAGGTTTAGGCTCAACCCAAAACTGTTAGTTTATTAAACCAACAAATCACAGACAAAAACTCCTTAGAGATTTAGCTGAAACTTACAATCACCCATGCAGCTGGTCATTACAGATGTTGATTGTAGGCCTGGATCTGGAGATGAGCGGTTCCTGTCCTTCTTCACCTGACTGCAGGAGTATCCACGGGGCGATGTTGTTCCTTCTTATAGTTCTTCAGTCACCTAGTCCCATAGCTGGGCCTCCCCCAACCAGTTTTGGTTGTTGGTTTGCTGAACTGCCTGACATTCACACCTCATCAACCTGTAATTCAATCACCGGAGGTATACAGAGCTGTGAGATTGAAGATAATTCCTTTTCTCCTTTCCCACTCTCTTTAATGCATATACAATGTGATTTCTATTACTGTTGATGGGCGGTTAGCTGACGGTCTGCTCAGGACTAGTATGCCTTCCATTCATGTCAGAAAGTCAATCATGACCCCCATTATTTCAGTTAAACTCAGAGCATTGTCCAGATGTTAATTTTTCCCATCGAAACTAATCATGATTCAAGGCCTCACAGTTCAATGTCAATGTCCTTTTCAGAGTTAATCATGAGTCAAAGCTTTCATTGTCCAATGTCAATGTGTTCTCCAAGAACTGATCATGATTCAAACTTTAGATGACTGGCACCTTATCGGTGCCTCGAAGTTTAACTGTTTCATGCGCTTCAATGCTGGGGCCAAACTGTTCCATGAAACTTATATCAATTACAAGCTGCTGATGGTGTATGCATGGATATCTTGCTTACCCCCTCCCCTCACCATAACCCAACCCTTGTACCTTTCTGCTTTCAGATACCCAAGAACTGCCAGCAGCCCAGCCTGTCCCTCATCTTGAGAAAACTGAAGGAGGAGACGAACAAGAAGAAGAAGAGACATTGGCACCGTATTTGACACTCGCAGACACCAGCTCAGAAAATGGCACTTCATGGACTTTAGAAGGTAATATAGAGGCAATGATCTGCACATGGTGAGTCACCAGGCTGCAGCCAGGCCAGGGTGCCAGCTCCCTGGAGGGCGAGTTCGCGCATGGGTTCTGTTCCACAGGACTCGGATGATGACCTCGATGGGGCGGCCTTCAAAAGAAGGGTGATGGGCATGCACACAGAAATGCTAGGTGCAATGGCAAGCCTGCCAGAGAGACTCTTGTCAGTGTCAACGAGTATGGAGGAGTCCAGCTCTAACATTGCACAGGGCTTTGTGCAGAGCTTGGAGCCCATGATTTTCAGGATGGAAATGATGGACAACTCCAAAAGATACCTTGTGGACCCAGCCATGATGCTGGGTGTGATGGGCGCTGTCACAGCTTTCATTGCAGCAAAGGCGGAAGCGACCCAACATCTTACTGCTGCAGTGGAAGCTCAGACTGCTGCTATCGTGGCTGGGTTTACGAGTCTCGAAAGGGGCTTGCAGGGTGATGCAGCAGGCCAGCAATCTGTCCTGCAACAGATTGCTAGGAATGCTGCGGCGCCACCCCAGGGGAGTGGCAGTGGGTCTGTGGAGCAAGAACCTGCTGTCCCCTCTCAGGATGACAGCATTCCTACTCCCACCACTGCTACTCCACTATTGCCCTTGCTGCTGCCTATCAGCCAGCCAGCCAGCCCAGACTGCTGCTGCCCATGCTGAGGTGGTGTAACCTACAGCCGGGCCTTCTTGGTCCAGAGCTGCTTGAGGTCGTTGTGCAAGGCCATCTGTAGTCTCCCCCATTCAAAGTTAGCAGACTTTCACCAGCCATGCTACAGCCACTGGTAGAAGCACCAGCGTAGGTAAAGGGACATGAACGACAGACACTAAGGGAATGCACACGGGTGAATAGTTGACATTATCATTGTGATTGCATTTGAGTAAATTTATGAATTTTGTTTGGAATGTGTGTTTTGTAGTGGCTCTCATTTCAGCTTTGTGCCCAGGAAGATGCTGTGATATTCCCTGACAGAGGGATGGTATGATGGGGATATGGTGAGCAACTGGAATCTGTGGTTTCATTTACTCAAATCGGAGTCTGATGAGGTGTTCACAGACAGCCCATCTGGAACAGGGATTTGTTGCCAACCTCATCCCTGTAATGTATTATCACAAGGTTTGTCACATGGTTTAGTATGAGAATGCTCAGTTCGCTCTGGCCTAGTAAACAAGCACCTTGACTAGCAACTCATCTTGTCTCTGTCCTTCATTTGTTCTACCCACATATATTACATTTTTGGTGACGAGGATGGGATTCTAAAGCCATTTTTAGGGATCATGGAAGGACACAGTGTTCAACTTTCGAGTGGAAATGTTTAAGGTGAATTTGTGACACCTAAATTGATTTTTTTGGCAATGTTTTACTGTTAATGCTGATGCAGAATTGTCTGTGCTTCACCTTCACGTGTATGTATACACAGCAACAGCGGCGTTGATCCTCACAGGTACACAGGTAGCGTGCTGAGTTACTGTTCAACGGGATCGGGACAATCATGGCCGCGCCTACGGGATTCATCGGAAGCCTCGGCATGTATGACCGAGCTCGCGAACCATTCAGTTCTTACATTGAGTGGATGGAAATATTTTTTAGGGCCAATAACATTACTGAGACCAAAGGTGCAGATGAGAATGTTCAAGCTCAAAATAAAGTAATTTGTGAATGTAAAAAAGCAATTTTTCTAACGGTGATCGGGCCAGATGTCTGTGGAACGTTGACAAACCTATTTGCGCCAGGGAAAGCGAAGGATGTGTCATTTGAAGACATTGTCGAGAAACTCGAGGACTATTTCGACCCAAAACCATTAGAAATAGCAGAGAGCTATAAGTTTGGTACCAGAAACCAAAAACAAAGTAAAACCATCAGTGAGTACATTGTAGCTCTTAAAAACCTGTCTTTGCATTGTAACTTCGACACATTTTTGGATCGTGCGTTGCGAGATAAATTTTTGTGTGGACTGGTGGATGAGTGCACACAGTCCGAATTACAGGACACTCCCAACTTAACGTTTGACATAGCATGCAAAATTGCCCTATCTATGGAGATGGCATCTAAGAATGCTAGGGAGCTCCGTCCAACTCAAGTGACTAGTGCAGCTGAGGTCTACAGTCACAAACCCACCGCCAAACCTAAAGTTGTGAGACCAAGTCAAAAGCATGTCGGTGAGAGCAGTTCAGTGAATTGTTATCGCTGCAATGGAAATCACTCACCACAGTCCTGCCGATACAGAAATGCGAAGTGTTTTCACTGCCAGAAGCAAGGCCATATTTCAACAGCTTGCAGAGCTAGATCTAAAGCAGGAAGTAAGAACCATTCTAGTGGCAATGCAAAGCAGTGACAACAAAGGGAGGAATTCACAATATTGAAGTGAACACACCTGATGTTGAATAACTAGGCATCTACAGTATCTATGCCACTAGTGGCAATGCTAGCAGTCGAGAGAAAGACTTCCGTACAAAACGTTTGATCAATGACCAATATATTGATATGTATATCGACACAGCGGTGGACTGCTCTGTCGTGAGTAAGGACACATTTGAGAGTAAGTTTAATCAAATACCACTTACAAAGAGTATTGTAGAGTTAAAAACCTACTCTGGAGAAATCCTAGAGACATGTGGAAAAATGGAATGTACAGTTCAACACAATGGCCAGTCAGTAAAGCTGCCTATTATTGTAGCGAGCTACAACAACAGTCCAACCCCCATGGGCAAAGACTAGTTGAGAAAGTTAAAACTAGGCTGGAAAAACATCTTCAGTGTAGATGCTTCAAAGAAGCGACTTGACACAATGCTGAACAAGTATAAAAGCACGTTCACAGACAGTTATGAGGCCATCACTGGGTATGACTCGCATATCCACATCAAGTCCAACGCGAAGTCTGTCTGCTGTAAGGCAAGGCCGGTCCCTATGCGTTGAAATGTCAGGTGGAGAAAGAGCTAGAGAAACTGAGAGAGAATGGAGTGCCAGTAAAAACTGACAAAAGTGAATGGGCTACCCCGATTGTGGTAGTGCCCAAAGCAGACAAAACTGTATGCTTGTGCGGTGACTACAAAGTTACTACCAACCAAGCAGTTGACGATGAGCAGTACCCATTACCTACATCGCAAGATTTGTATGCAGCACTCTCTGGGTCAAAGGTTTTCTCTAAGCTTGACCTGTCGCATGCTTACGCTCAGCTGAATGTTGACCAAGAGAGTCAACAGTATCTCACTATCAACACACACACAAGGGACCTCAGCAATTTTAAACAAGTTTAGAAAGCTCTAAGAGTTGCAGAAACTTAGACAGAGCCAGTAAAACTGAGAAACCATGGCAGCAGCAAGTTGTTGCTGATGATCCCTTTAAATAGCACTGCAGAGGGCTCCTTCCTGCTGCTGAACGCTTGGTCAGCTGGTCGTGATTAAGAGAGGGCGGTAATTGGAGCAGCGACGTCAAAAATGGCAGATCATGCGTCAAATCAGCATTGCACATTCATCGATGTCATGATCTGCTTCATTTCCATTTCTCTAGCGAGTGCTGGCAATGGCGCTGCTACCAACGCCCCCAAAATGGCGGCCGCCACAGGACCTGCCAGAAGCGGGTGGAATCGAGTTGGCCACCATTTTTTCACCTTAACGGCTGGCACTAAACCCCTGAATTTCTAGGCCATGCTCCCCGGGGCCTGTGGATTGCTGCCCAGAAAGGCAGAAAGAGGGAGCAGGACCAGAATGTGTGGAACAATATGCCCCTCTGGCTGCAGCTTCATCCACCAGGCAGGGGTGGGCAGCAGAAAGCTCAATTAATTATGCTGAGCTGGTCCTCGTGTTGCAGGTAGTAGTTGTGTCAGCTTTCATCCTTATCTCCATTCGTCTTCTATGACCTGGACAGCCCAGGTCTCACTCCCAAGCCTCTTTTGAAACATTCTGTGTTGAACTTTTACCTTGAAGTAAGCATGGTATAGAGGATGGTGATATGTTTGTGGGGATTTGTTGTGAGTGGAGGTACAGTTCCACGGGGTTCAGCTTATATTGGAGTTTTTATAGCATGGTTGGGTTTTGGAGGAGCTGTTTAATTTGGAGGTGACAGAAGAGGTGGAGCAGGATTAGATGAAGTTTGTCTGGCAGTTGATGGAATGGCATAATCTGGCCCTTGCTGAGATATTGACATTGTCTGGTGATGCCTCTTTCCTGCCAAGTTCAGAATCCATCTCTGGTAAATACATTTGGGAGCTAACCCTTATGCTTGATTGAAGAAAGGACCAAAAGGCCCTGAGGGATTTCCTGGGAGCTGCAGAGCTTTTTATAGGCACATAGCATTGGCATTATTATCAGACGTTCCTGGATCTCCATCAGTCTTTTCTGGTAGTCCATGAAGGGTAGATTGCTTAGGATCTCCATGCCCAGCCAAGGATTGTAGGGTAGGATGAGTTCCAGGCCAATATTCCCTAGAGTTGGGCTGCCAAACAGTGCCTGACATTTTCGAGGCTGAGTCCTCCTTCATGGTTGGGAAGCTGCAGGTGTCTGAAATGTATTCACTGCTTCCTGCCTGCCCATAGCAACCTGTCAAGCTCTCAGACTAGCAAGTGTGGAACTCTGATTGACAGCATCTGGTAATGGTGAAAGAGATGAGTAATTTTAGTTGTACTTAACTTTCTCAGAAAAGATTTTGGATAGGTTCTTCCATCTGTTCACGCTGACCACATTGGAAAAGGTCAGTAAGCTTGATGGGTTATTGCTACCCCATGGTATTTGAAGGCTGATCCTTAACATGCAGTATTTTTGATTTTTGTCTTGCTAATTTATGTGCGAGTTATGTCCATAACTGCATGGAAAATATCATAGAGCATACACAATAGCACATAAGCATTGCTCGCTTGAACAAAGGGGAAAAGTGGTGGCAGAATAATGAACTCTGAAAAACAAAGAGGAAGTTCATCATCGGAATTTAAAAAAATGAATAGCTGTTAATTTCTTGTGGAGGAGAAAGTTGGATGTGAGCACTGATCAAAAGTTATTGATTGATATTGGCACTACGGCTTTTTGTGGCCAATTTTTAAACAAATCACTGTTATACTCTAGTTGCATCCACATGCAGGCTCAATGGGCAGAATGGCTTACTCCTGTTCATATGTTCCTCCTACAGAACCTGGCATGCTTAGTGATACTGCACTCCTGGTCCAGGTTAGTGTAAAATTATCAGCAGCTCTTCTAGTCTTGTAGAAGGATTGAAAGTAGACCCACTAACCCACCTGAACAAACTGCAGCATTTCCAACCTGAGTGAAAGAGTCTCTAGCCTCTGATTGACTTCCATGGTGGTCCGACCAAGTTCAGAAACTTATCCTGTCCACTTTCCTACCACTTGTGGTACAGTCTACGATTACACCGCCAAGCTATGCCACCTGTCCATCAATACATTTCAACTATGTTTACAATGTGCCTTTTGTTTTTCACCTGGACTAAATCATCACATGTTGTTTATTTTAATTGCTTCTTGGAATATTGATTTCATTTTTTATTGGTAACATCACAGGTTTGACACAAGTGCAATTAATCTTTAACTGAGAGGTAAATATTTAACCCAAGATGTGTGCAAACTCCTGTTGTAAATAGTCTCATTCACAGAGCTCTTCCATGGAGTTCTGTTGATCCTCCGTTTCCTAAATCAGCAGGAATATTCTGGATTCTCTTGGAGCACATCCACTTGCAAACATTGGTGCCTGTGTGCTCAGTCTGTTTTCAAACCAATTGGAAGCTTTTCTTCCTCACTGCTAGAATCACAACATTTTATAGATGGAAAGGTGGCCATTTGGCCCATTGTGCCTGTGCTGATTCTTTTAAAGAGCTATCCATTTAGTCTAATTTTCCTTCTTGTTCAACATGCCCTATTAAAATGTTCTTTTTCCATTTTTTTAATTCATTTTCATTTTGAAAGGTATTATGGATTCTGCTACCACCACTCTTTCTGGTGGGGCATTCCACATTCTAACAACTTTCTGCATAATGAAAAGTCTTAAATTTATGCCCTCTAGTTACTGACTCAAAGACCAGTAGAAATGGGTTTCCCTATTTACATTCTCAACGCCTTTTATAATATTGAATGCCTCTTCTTCACCTTTTCTGTTCCAATGAAAAGAGCTCCAGTTTCTCTTGTCTCTCTTCATAACTAAACTAGTTGTCCCATCTCCAATGAGCTTTCTCTATGTTTGCTATGTCCACGGAAGGCAGATTTCCATTATATTTACCAGGTTTCTGCACCAGTGCTGATCTGTCACTCGGAAGTGGGATAATTGCTGTGGGTGGATTTTCTCTCTTCCTCATTTGGTACCACATTAGGAACTTGCCGTGCTGGGAACTGTAGTCACAAATGATCTACTTTGATTCTGGCACATGAACACACTGTGCTCCCGGGGCTGCTGTTCAGTGGATTACAAATATGTACCACAGATAACTCCTTAACTCTCTTCTAATCTCCAGTCTGGTGTGAGGCCACATTATCCTTCTTCATCACTTTCAGCATTTTCTTGGAACAAAAAATGATGTATTTAAAAATAAAAGCTCAGGCATATATTGCTGAAAGTATCACCTTTATTAAATTACTGTTTGTATTCAGAGACCCTTAATGTACAAGAAAAAGAAACTTCACAAAAACATTTTCCCTACAAACAGAGCAATAGTTTTGCAGAAATCATATATTTATGCAACAAAAAAATGAAAATCTGTTGGAACAGTACAGTGTGATCATTTGTCACAAAATATTTGATTCTTTTATGACAGATATTTGGTATTATCTTTCGAGAGTGTGGATTTCAAAACTGGGCCTAAGAGAACAGGTAACTGCTAGCTTTGATTGTCTCCAGAACGTGTGAAATGATTCTTGGTTATTTTACTCGATTTTGATCTATTTCAACTTTCTAATACACTGGTATTAAAGCTAAATTGCATGTTCTGTTAAACCACATCCAAATAAGTAATAAAGCTTAAATGATCATTGCATCTCCAGCATGCAATGCTTGCGGTACCTACGAAGGCAGGTCTCATCTTCCTTGTCCTGGATCATTTCATATTCCTGCACACTCATCTGTATTTTGGGATTTTTTAAAAGAAAACAATTTTAAGGGTTTTCAATTAGAAAGTTAATCTATCGTGGGAAGACTAAGCACATGCACTGACATGATTCATTTATTCTGAATTGCCTAAAGCATTGCTGTCCTTCAAAAACTAATGGTGGGAAAATAATCTATCTAACTGTTCTAAGTTTGACTTGCCCAATTAAAGAGTGTGTTGCACATTATTTCCTGCATTTTCCATTTGCACGATGTCCAAAGATGAAAAGTTATATAGTAATACAACACATCATTGAGCAGCACCACTATGTCAATCACACTTACAAAAGCAAAAGTTGCACCTTTTCTATCAGACATGGGCATGACGATTATTTCTTGCTAGTTAGTTATTGGCTGAGTCATAATACAGTATTTTTTCTACTGCTAATACTGTAACTGTTTACAAAATTGAACTAGTTTTTGCATTGATGCAAATCAGTGTAGTGCCATGATGTGTAATGCCAGTGTAAAAGGGAAATTCGGGCATTACAATTGAAAGAGCTTTAATTTTCAAAGGTTTCCCAGTGTTCAGAATTGAGGCCTATTCTTTGCCAATGTTATCGTTCTGACTCAGGCCAAAGAGGCAGAAGTAAATTGATGAACATATGTATCACAATTTCATTATCAAGAGCATGCTTGGTGATGTTTGTTAATAACTATAAGGTTGCTGACCTTTGAATGACAAAGTGTGAATGGATAACTGTTGGGAGCTGGAGTGAGAACTTGAGAAACTGAGTTGTACAAATGCGGTCTGTTTCAATTTACTTGAACCCTGCGAGACCAGATTTCACAATGACGGGAACTCCAAATGGTAACATTTTGAACTGGCTAGTCCACTCAAACGTTTGACATTTGGCAACCCAACATGTACTTTGATAGCCTAGGCTACTCCGAATACTACCCCGGTCAATGAGCAGTTCACATGCTGATGGGTGTAAAAAGCTTTAGTCAGTGTGTCAACACTAGAGAAATATTAGGACCAGGATTTATAAAGAGTGAGATGGGTCGCAAACCTATTGAAACACGGGGGTAGAGTTTCTGTTTTGGGCGAAACGGGCGCAAATTGCACCCAAAATTGCACCCATTTTGAAAAGAGTTTTTTTTCTCCTATTTACGCTCAAACTCATTTGCATGTTGCCAAATGCAAATTTTGCCATGAACCAGTGCAATCGGGCAACGTTATAAAACATAGTTTTCAAAAATATTTTGCTTTAAAAAATATTCCTTGATATATTTAAGAGTGGCAACGCGGCGTAGGTTGATTATTACAGCTGAAAATGGGTTTATCACAAAAATAAGCATTTTAAATCAGAGTGTCTAATCCACCACTCGCGAGTAACCCGATTTTAAATAACTGAAAATGACTTTTTAAAACTATACAGAACCATTTGCTAGCTATATTGGGGTACAGTAGTCAGTTTCTTAGTAAATTAAAAAAAATTATATTCAAGCTCTTTTAAAACATGCCTATTAGTGTCCTTGCGCCCAAAAGAACCAGCTTATTTTTTTTAGAACCTCCTCAAAGGCCCGCAAATGAGTGCAATTAGCGGAAATTCCTGATGGTGATTAATTCATCCTGGAGCCGTGGCCAGTTTTGTGGGTGGGGCCTGCGTCTAGCGTGGTGATTTTTAAACTAGCGCAAAAGATCGCAAAACTTGAGTTGCGCTGAATGCAATTTGCGCTTAAAATTCTGCGATCTTTACGCCGATTTCAGGTGAATTGCACCGAAAAAAACCCAGTGCAACCAAGCGGAAGCTCCAGGCCTGTACAGTATTTATCTTTAAGAGGGAGATGCAGCAAATGAAGTTACATTTTTGGTGTAAAATGAATGAGTTTCACTCCAGGTGAATGACTCTTGTTTGTCTAGCTTTACTGCACTGGTACAATTTTATTGGCTAATCCCTTGCCATTAAATCGTAACTGAAAAATAAAACTGTTATCACATAGAATTACATAACATTACACGGGAACGGTAGCAGAGTGGTTATGTTACTGGGCTAATAATCCAGAGGCCTGGACTAATGATCCAGAGATGTGAGTTCAAATTTCACCATGGCAGCTGGGGAATTTAAAATTTGGAATAAAAAGCTAGTATCAGTAATGGTGATCATGAAACTATCGGATTGTCGTAAAAACCCATCTGGTTCACGAATGTCATTTAGGGAAGGAAGTCTGCTGCCCTTACCTGGTCTGACCTATATGTGACTACAGACCCACAGCAATTTGGTTGACTCTTATCTGCCCTCCTAAATGGCCTAGCAAGCCACTCAGTTGTAACAATCCGCTACGAGGAACAATAATAAGAATAAAACCGGAGGGCCCAGCCGGCATCTGACCACCTGACCAAGGCACTGGCTTCGGACCCAACAAGGGCACACCCAGACCAGTTGAGCCTGCAAACTCCTCCTTACTGAGATCTTGTGTGAGCTGCCCCACAGACTAGTCAAGCAACAGCTTGACATAGTCACACTCACAGAATCATACCTTTCAGCCAATGTCCCAGGCTCCTCCATCACCATCCCTGGGACAGGACATACCTACAGGACGGGGCGGCACAGTGGTATACGGGAGGGAGTGGCCCCGGGAGTCCTCAACATTGACTCCAGACCCCATGAAGTCTCATGGCTTCAGGTCAAGCATGGGCAAGGAAACCTCCTACTGATTACCACCTACCGCCCTCCCTCAGCTGATGAATCAGTACTTTTCCATGTTGAACACCACTTGGAAGAAGCACTGAGGTAGCAAGGGCACAGAAGGTACTCTGGGTGGGGGACTTCAATGTCCATCACCAAGAGTGGCTCGGTAGCACCACTACTGACTGAGCTGGCTGAGTCCTGAAGGATACAGCTGCCAGACTGGGCCTGTGGCAGGTGGTGAGAGAAACTCGTCCTCACCAATCTACCTGTCGCAGATGCATCTGTCTATGACAGTATTGGTAGCAGTGACCACTGCACAGTCCTGTGGAGACGAAGTCCTGTCTTTACACTGAGGACACCCTCCATCATGTTGTGTGGCACTACCACCGTGCTAAATGGGATAGATTCAGAACAGGTCTAGCAACTCAAAACTGGGCATCCATGAGGCGCTGTGGGCCGTCGGCAGCAGCAGAATTGTATTCCACCACAATCTGCAACCTCATGGCTCGGCATATCCCTCACTCTACCACTGCTATCAAGCCAGGGGACCAACCCTGGTTCAATAAGAAGTGCAGAAGAGCATGTCAGGAGCAACACCAGGCGTACCTAAAAATGAGGTGCCAACCTGGGGAAGCTGCAACACAGGACTACATGCATGTTAAAAAGTGGAAGCAACAATTAATAGACAGGAGTAAGCGATCCCACAATCAATGGATCAGATCAAAGTTCTGCAGTCCTGCCACATCCAGTCGTGAACGGTGGTGGACCATTAAACAACTAACTGGCGGAGAAGGCTCCATGAATATCCCCATCCTTAATGATGGTGGAGCCCAGCACTCGAGTGCAAAAGACAAGGCTGAAACGTTTACAACCATCTTCAGGCAGAGGTACCGAGTGGATGATCCATATCGGTATGCTCTTGAGGTCCCCACCATCACAGAAGCCAGTCTTCAGCCAATTCAATTCACTCCACGTGATATCAAGAAATGGCTGTGCACACTGGATACAGCAAAGGCTATGGGCCCCGACAAAATCCCGTACTGAAGACTTGTGCTCCAGAACTAGCCGTGCCTCTAGCCAAGCTGTTCCAGTACAGCTACAACACTGGCATCTATCTGACAATGTGGTAAACTGCCCAGGTATGTCCTGTCCACAAGAAGCAGGACAAATCCAATCCGGCCAATTACTGCCCCATCAGCCTACTCTCAATCATTAGCAAAGTGATGGAAGGTATTATCGACAGTGCTATCAAGCGACACTTACTCACCAATCTTCTTCTTCTTAGGCAGTCTCTCGGAACCGAGGATGACTTGCTTCCACACTAAAAATGAGTTCTCAGGTGACTGATGAGTCCAATGCGGGACCTACAGTCTCTGTCACAGGTGGGGCAGACGGTGGTTGAAGGGGCGGGTGGGTGGGGTGCTTGGGTTGACGTGTGCTCCTTCCGCTGTTTGTGCTTGGCTTCCGCTTGCTCCCGGAAAAGAGACTCGAGGTGTTCAGCACCTTCCCGGATGCTTCTCCTCCACTTTGTGCGTTCGTGGTCAAAGCTTCAATGCTGGGGATGTTAGCCTGAGTGAAGACACTGACGTTGGTGCGCCTATCCTGCCAATGGATTTGCAGGATCTTGCGGAGGCAGCGTTGGTGGTACCTCTCCAGTGCTTTGAGGTGCCTGCTGTACATGGTCCATGTCTCTGAAGCATACAGGAGGGCGGGTATCACTACTGCTCTGTAGACCATGAGCTTGGTGCTGGGTTTGAGGTCCTGGTCTTCAAACACTCTCTTCCTCAGGTGACCGAAGGCTGCACTGGCACACTGAAGGCAGTGTTGGGCTTTGTCATCGTCGTCTGCCCTTGTTGACAGTAGGCTTCCGAGGTATGGAAAGTGGTCCACGTTGTCCAAGGCCTCGTCATGGATTTTGATAATCGGGCAGCAGTACTGTGTGGTGGGGGCAGGTTGGTAGAGGACTTTTGTCTTACGGATGTTTAGTGTAAAGCCCATACTCTCGTACGCTTCGGTGAAGGTGTTGACGATGGTTTGGAGTTCGATCTCAGAGTGTGCGCAGACACAAGCGTCTTCTGCATACTGTAATTCAATGACAGAGGATGGGATGACCTTGGATCTGGACTGGAGGCGATGGAGGTTGAACAGTTTCCCGTTTGTGCTGTAGATTAGCTCCACTTCTGCGGGGAGCTTACTGAGGGTAAGATGGAGCATTGCAGCCAGGAAGATCGAGAAGAGGGTTGGTGTGATGACACAGCCTTGCTTGACCCCGGTCCATACGTCAATTGGGTCTGTGGTGGATCCATTGGTCAGGATCACGGCTTGCATGTCGTCGTGAAACAGGCAGAGGATGGTGACAAACTTTTGAGAGCAGCCGAATTTGAGGAGGACACGCCATAATCCCTCATGGTTGACGGTGTCGAAGGCCTTTCTGAGGTCAAAGAAGGCCATGTACAGCGGTTGGTGCTTTTCCCTGCATTTCTCTTGTAGTTGACGCGCGGTGAAGATCATGTCCAATGTGTGCCTTAGTGGGCGGAATCCGCATTGTGACTCTGGGAGGAGCTCTTCAGCCACTGGGAGAAGGCGATTGAGGAGGATTCTTGTGATGACTTTCCCTGTGACAGACAGCAGGGAGACTCCTCTGTAATTACCGCAGTCGGACTTGTCACCTTTCTTGAAGATGGTCACGATTACGGCATCTCTGAGATCCCCTGGCATGCTCTCCTCCTTCCAAATAAGAGAAATGAGTTCACGTATTCCTGTCAATTGTGCTTCTCCGCCATGTTTTAGCGCCTCGGCAGGGATTCCATCTGCTCCTGAGGCCTTGTTGTTCTTCAGTTGTCGGATGGCCTTTTCCACCTCATGCCGGGCTGGGGTTGCGCTGAGGTGGTGGCGGGTAGCATGCTGCGGGATGGAGTTGAGGGCACTTGCGTCGAAGACAGAGTCTCCGAGACAGAGACTGAGACTCACCAATAACCTGCACACCAATGCCCAGTTTGGGTTCTGCCAGGACCATTAACCCCTCCAGACCTCATTACAACCTTGGTCCAAACAGAGACAAAAGAGCTGAATTCCAGAGGTGAGGTGAGAGTGACTGCCCTTGACATCAAGGCAGCATTTATAGGAACATAGGAACAGGAGTAGGCCATTCAGCCCCTCGAGCCAGTTCCGCCATTCAATGAGACCATGGCTGATCTGCGACGTAACTCCATATACCTGCCTTTGGCCCATATCCCTTAAAGCCTTTGGTTAACAAAAAGCTATCAATCTCAGATTTAAAATTAACAATTGATCTAACACCAATTGCTGTCTGCGGAAGAGAGTTGCCAAACTTCTACCACCCTTTGTGTGTAGAAGTGTTTCCTAATTTCACTCCTGAACGGTCTGGCTCTAATTTTTAGATGATGCCCCCTCGTTCTAGAATCCCCAAACAGCGGAAATAGTTTATCTCTATCTACCCTATCTGTTCCCCTTAATATCTTGAAAATTTTGATCAGATCACCCCTTAACCTTTTAAATTCTAGAGAATACAAACCTAATTTGTGTAATCTCTCCTCAAAACTTAAGCCTTGAAGTCCAGGTATCATTCTGGTAAACCTACACTGTGTAATGATCAGTAACATGTCATTCTAGAATGGTACACTAGGTGGAGCTGTATGTTTAGTAGTGGGCTACCCACAAGGCAGTAATCAAGATGGATGCTGTAGACTAGTCCACATGGCTGAATAAATGACTAGCACAAGCTAGCTGTTCATAATTAAAACGTCTTTATTTATGAACATAACATGGTACCAGGATTGGTAATATCTGCTGAATATTGTGAAACGCGACATGGAGAATTTGAAGCCACCGGAGGGTTTGAAACTCACGGGGAATGTCGACTGCAATTGGTGGACTTTCAAACAACAATTCAAACTCTACATTGCCGCCACGGGTTCAGTACGAAGCCAGGCGCAAGGAAAATAGCGTTACTGCTCACAGTTGCAGGCCCGCAGGCGATAGAGGTATTTAATACGTTTGTATTTGATCAAGAGGAGGACAGAGAAAAAATGGACAATGTGCTAAAGAAGTTTGATACACATTGTTCTCCCAAAAAGAACGAGACTTATGAGGGGTACGTGTTCCGTTCACGGACACAGCAGCAAAATGAGACTTTTGATAGCTTTGTGACCGATCTGAAACTGAAAGCACAGACATGTAATTTCTCTGAACTGAAATCATCCATGATTCGTGACCAGATTGTGTTTGGTATTCATGATAAAAAAGTCAGGGAACGTTTGTTGAGAGAAACCAAACTAACATTGGAGGATGCTGTGAAAATATGCCATGCCAGTGAGCTAGCTCAGCAGCACGCAAAGACTTTCAGTGAAATTAATAATGATGCGACTGTAATGAGTGACTGTGCTGCTGTCGGTGCTGTGTCCTACGAGGGGAAGAAACATGGGCAGAGCAGAAATGCAAAGCAATCGGAGGATGGAATTTTTAAATTGTAAATGCTGTGGGTACCAGCACCAGTTAAGACAATGCCCAGCATTTGGGAAAATGTGCACAAAATGTAATGGAAAGAATCACTTTGCCAAACAATGCTTTTCAAAAGTAAAAACAAAGAAAGGGCAACAAGTCAATGTGATTGAGGACACTGATTTAAGTGAGACATTTTTTGTAGGAATGGTGTCATGTGACAATATAGAAAAGGATACAGAAAATGTGAAGCCCTCAGGAATGGACAATGCTGAATATAAAGTTAATGCAGTAAAAGAGGACAAATGGATAATGCCACTGCAGGTAAATGGAGCATTAGTTACATTGAAACTAGATACTGGGGCAAAAGCAAACTTAATCAGTATGAGTGACATTAAAAATATGAAAGAAAAGCCCAAAATACAGAAAAAGTCAGTACTACTGAAGAACTATAATGGACAGAAAATAAATAGCTTAGGTGTATGCAGACTTAAAGTGACAGTCAAAGGCAAAGTGCATCATCTCATGTTTTCTGTTGTGGCTGAAGGACTTGATTCACTACTAGGTGACAAAGCTTGTGAGGACTTAGAACTGGTCAAGAGAGTCTACCGTATAAACTGTGCCATAAGCAGACCAGATGACTCAATGGATTCTGTAGTGAGTAATTTCCAGGATGTGTTCAAAGGATTTGGAGTTCTACCATTCACTTATAAGATCCAGCTAAAGGAGGATGCTCAGCCAGTGGTACATGCTCCACGGAGAGTCCCAGCACCGAATTGGCTGAAGAATGGCTTCTGTGATGGTGGGGACCTCGGGAGTAGGCCGATATGGATCATCCACTCGGCACTTCTGGCTGAAGTTGGTTGCAAATGCTTCAGCCTTATCATTTGCACTCATGTGGTGGGCTCCACCATCATTGAGGATGGGGATATTCTTGGTGCCTCCTCCTCCCGTTAGTTGTTTAATGGTCCACCACCATTCATGACTGGATGTGGCAGGACTGCAGAGCTTTGACCTGATCCGTTGATTGTGGGATTGCTTAGCCCTGCTATATCATGGAGCTTCTGCTTTTTAGCATGCATGTAGTCCTGTGTTTCAGCTTCCCCAGGTTGGCACCTCATTTTTAGGTACACCTGGTGCTGCTCCTGGCATGCTCTTCTACACTCGTTGTTGAACCAGGGTTGGTCCCCTGGCTTGGTGGTAATGGTAGAGTGAGGGATATGCCGGGCCATGAGATTACAGATTGTGATGGAATACAATTCTGCTGCTGCTGATGGCCCACAGCGCCTCATGGATGCCCAGTTTTGAGCTGCTAGATCTGTTCTGAATCTATGCCACACAACATGAGGGTGTTCTCAGTGTGAAGACGGGACATCATCTCCACAATGACTGTGTGGTGGTCACTGCTACCTATACTGTCATGGACAGATGCATCTGCGACAGGTAGATTGGGGAGGATGAGGTCAAGTAGGTTATTCCCTCTTGTTGGTTCACTCACCACCTGTCACAGGCCCAGCCTGGCAGTTATGTCCTTCAGGAAAACTGTAAAAACTCCAGTCCCTTTTCTCCCTTCGCTACTTCTTCCTGCCAGATTATTTCGGGATAGTTGAAATCTCCCATGATTATTATTCTATGCCTGCTACTCACCTCATAGATTTGTCTATATATTTCTTCCTCCAATCCCCTTCCACTATTTGGTGATCTATACTGTTAGTGTGATGGATCCCTTCTTATCTCTTAACTCAATCCATATTGATTATGTATATATCTTAATGCTAGGTACCTGTACATCCTTTTTTCAACTTCCATTATATTATCTTTAACTAGTACAGCTACTCCACCTCCCCATCTTCCTTCCCTTTCCTTCCTAAATGTGTTATATCCTGCAAAATTTATTTGCCAATTGTCTTCTCTACGTAACCATGTTTCAGTCATCCCTACTATATCTGGATCCTCTCCATAAATTATTGCCTCCAGTTCATCCATTTTGTTTTGAATACTACATATATTGCTGTACTTATTGTCTTGCTTGTTTTGGCTTACCTTACGACTGAATTTCTCACGTGTTTCTTTGTCCTCCTGACTGAGAGATTGGTATGGTGATGACAGTTGTCTAAGGAGTTGCCTTTTGTTTGAAGGAGTAGTTTCATGGTCCTTGCTCTCCAGCTTAAACTTTCTCCAGTCATTTATCACCCCTTTCGGACCTGGAAACACAACTGTTGGGTTTAATGTTACTCCTTCCATCCATGTGCACACTACAGATCAACTAAATAACATAGCTCCAACGTAAAAAATACATCGAATTTTACAGCACAGAAACTGGCCATTTGGCCCATCAGGTCTATGCTGGTGTTTATGCTCCACACGAGCCTCCTCCCACCTTACCTCATCTCACCCTATCAACATATCCTGCTATTCCTTTCTCCCTTGTACTTACGTCAACATAACCTCTGGTGCCTATGTACTGATCTTTCTTTATTGTAGATAAAGGGCCGAATCCTCAGTGCAGGACATCACCAAGGGTTGAAGAGAGCAAGAGTAAAGGTGAGATAAAGCTTGAGTTTTAAAAACCTGTAGATGCAGGGTGTCCAAACTACCGCCTGCAGGCCACATGCTATCCACAAGCCCTGACTATTAGTCCGCCAAACCTGAGTGACTCAGTCTCTTTTTGCTCTTGTATTTTGTTTGTCACTTGCTCCCCATGTCGGAGCAAAAGGTCTGAAGTCAAAGCTGCTTTCTGATTGGTGGATAATTCCTAAATCTGAAAACCCAAAGTCTGCTAGTATTGGCAGCTTAAATTAGATGTAAATTAACGGGACTTACATTTTAACGGCTCAGTACTCCATAGTATATAGTTAAGTGGCCCAGAAAGATAAAATAGTTTGGGCACATGCTGTAGATTGTAAGAAGGAAGGAAAGACTGGGGAGGATAAGGAATACCATTATTTTAAGGTCTTGGGAAAGAACGAGTAAGAACTATTCAATTAACAATAGGATAAACATTTGGTTAGCAATGGGACTATGGTTACGACCTAATATCATATAATAACCGTTATATTTTGTGTACTGAAACGGCTCTTACCAAGGTCACAAATGATATCCTAATTGACTGTGACAAAGGTAAAAAATCCCTCCTTGTCCTTCTCAACCTGTCTGCAGTCTTTGACACGGTTGACCACACAATTCTGCTCCACGCCTCTCCACCATCATCCAGCTGGATGGGACTGCACTCGCCTGGTTCCAGTGCTATCTTTCCAGCTATAGCCATAGAATCACCTGCAATGGTTTCTCTTCCCACTCCCTCTGGAGTCCCCCAAGGATCTATCCTTGGTCCCCTCTTATTTCTCATCTACATGCTGCCCCACCGTGACATCATCCGACAACAAAATGTGAGTTTTCACATGTATGCTGATGATACCCAGCTCTATCTCTCCTCCACCTCTCTCGAACCTTTCACTGTCTCTATACTATCAGATTGCTTGTCGGACATCCAGCACTGGATGAGCAGAAATTTCCTCCAATTAAATATTGGGAAGACCGAAGCTATTGTCTTCAGTCCCCATCACAAACTTTGTTCCCTTACCATCAATTCCATCTCTCTCCCTGGCAACTGTCTGAGGCTGACCCAGTCTGTTTGCAACCTTGGTGTTATATCTGACCATGTGTTCAGCTTCCTACCTCATATCCACGCCATCACCAAGACTGTCCATTTCCACCTCCGTAACATCGCCCGTCTCCGCCCCTGCCTCAGCTTATCTTTTGCTGAAACCCACATCCATGCCTTTGTTACCTCTAGATTTGACTATTCCAACTCACTTCTGGCTGCCCTTCCTAGTTCTACCCTCTACAAACTTGAGGTCATCCAAAACTCTGCTGCCCATGTCCTAACTCGCACCAAACCCTGCTCACCCATCTCCCCTATGCTCGTTGACCTACATTGGCTCCCGGTTCAGCACGCCACGATTTAAAAATTCACATCCTTGTTTTCACATCCCTCCATGGCCTTGCCCCTCCTTATCTCTGTAATCTCCTCTAGCCCTACAATCCCTCGAGATCTCTACACTCCTCCAATTCTGGCCTCTTGAACATCCCCGATTTTAATCGCTCCAGCATTGGTGGCCATGCCTTCAGCTACCTAGGCCCTAAGCTCTGGAATTCCCTCCCTAAACCTCTCCGCCTCTCTTTCCTCCTATAAGACACCTTAAAATCTATCTCTTTGACCAAGCTTTTGGTCATCTGCCCTAAAAACTCTTTTATATGGCTCTGTGTCAAATTTTGTTTTGATAATGCTTCTGTGAAGCGCCTTGGGACACTTTACTATGTTAAAGACACTATATAATTTGTATTTTAGCTTATTTCCACATTCTTTAGATTATGTTCATGTAGAATTCCTGGCACTTACTCCTTCAGGAACAAAGGAGATCATGTGAGAGTGCTTGATAAAGCCAGTAACTGAAATAAACTGTTCTTTGTTCGTTCCCTGGGCACACTCTGAATTCAGGTAAGCGAAAACACTCTCTGGAACATAAGAGATTTAGGACTCACCTACGGGAGTAGCCTGAAACATGGAAGTCAAAAATATCTTGAGTAAAGAAATTCCCCAAAAAAACACACGTACTCAGCTCTCTCCTTAACTATTCAGAAACAAACCATAAGGAAATGTGTAAGAGTGGTTTTGCCTGTGATTTGTACCTCCCTTCCTCAGGGGGAGCACTTGGCCCCAGTTTAAATAAGGAACTCTTGGGCCTCAACACACCCTTGATCACTTTGTGACATGATCTGTTGGTACAGCAGTGTATTTTGCAACTCTTATTTGATTACCTGTGTTTGTAGCTGACAATTCATGATTTGAATCAGATTCCACATCTTCATCCCAGCTTTGTCCACGGTTCATTCTGGATAGGTATGCAATGAAAGGTATCTGAAAATGGGAAACCAGCAAGATAAGATAAGGTTTGGACTTTAGGTGTGTCTGGGTGTAATGTGGCAATTGCAAATTATTACTTATGGTTCCTTTATAAAATGCTTTACAGCTGTTGTTTGTGATTTAAGGTTGTTGTTTTGTTCCTAAAAAAAAAAACCTTTTATAAGTAAGCACCACAGAAGGTGGATGGGAATCTCTAATAGTAGAGTGTTAGAATTCCAGGGCATTGTGGCCGAGAAAAAACAGATTCATTTGAACTACTCCACCATCACTTGGCAAGATTTTCTAGTTTTTGGGCAGGCCCCAAGATGGAACACTGTTTGACACTAGGCAGAGGAAGGTGGAAAAACTAAGCGATCTAGTCCTGCCCTGCAGGACTGCGCCACACTTGGTCAGTCAAGGAGTAGCGAATTCTGCAGCTTAGACAATCTTAGTATTCCAATTGAAGGATTAAACATGGTATTTGGAGCAGGGTTTTCATCAAGAACTTTATATACTTTACTTCATTAATGGCCTTCACGGAAGGAAACCTGCCACTTCTGTTGGATCCGTGATTCTTAGAGTATGATGTTTTCCAGTAACTACACGGAGGCTGTAACTTAACAATCAACAGGTGTTTACTGGAGTAGGGTAGTCTAAAGACTGGCAGTACAGAGGCATGCTCAAGGCTTACATACAGGTGTGGTCACTGCCGGTACTACAGTATACAGGAGCTGTAAAAGTAGTTCTCTCTTAAAGGTACATACACTACAATTCCTCCCCTTTTAGATTAGCAACCTATAATATTCAAATAACAATTAACACTTTAACATGCACATTAAACAGAAATAGTCCATTTATAGATTCAGTCTTTGGGGCGGCTTCCTGATCCTTTCTGGATAGCGCCTTTCCTGAGGTTCTTGTTCTTGGTGCGGAGGCGATTCTGGCCCCCTTTCATCGGTTAGTTCATCAGTTTCCACTGCTACTGTTTCTGAGGTAGATGCTACCGGTATGTCGGGTTCATGCCCAGGTACGCGAGACATGGGGTTGACTCGTTCCTGTGACGCTAAGATCTGATCGACGTGGCGTCTTACAATGTTCTCCCCGACATCCACTGTGTACATTAATGGCCCCTGCCGTGTGAATATCGTTCCGGGTTGCCATTTCTCTGTTCGGTAGTCACGGGCCAAGACTGGTTGTCCTACATTGAAGCTCCTTGTCGGCTTCTCATTGATGTGCTGGAATTGTTTATCCTCAACATTTCTTCGCACATTTGGTCTGAGCAAATCCTGACGAGATCTCAACCTTCGGTTAAAGAACATCATGGCCGGGGTCTTGTTGGTAACTGCATGTGTCGCATTTCTGTAAGCTAACAGGAAATTGTCCAGCTTATGCTGTAGTGGAATTTCATCATCGCACATGGCCTTTATTGCCTTTTTAAAGGTTTGTACGAACCTCTCAGCCAATCCATTTGTGGCTGGATGATACGGGGCGGATGTGTAATGCCTTACCCCATTCCTTCTCATAAATTTCCGAAACTCTTCGGACACAAACTGTGGTCCATTATCAGAGCAAATCTGCTCTGGCAAGCCGTTCCTGGCAAATATGGTGCGTAGGACTGCAATTGTTTTCTCTGTAGTGGTTGAGGACATTTTTATCACCTCAGGCCATTTCGAGTGAGCATCCACTGCTATTAAGAACATTGAGTCCATGAATGGACCAGCAAAATCAATATGCACCCGTTGCCATGGAGAGGAGGGCCACTCCCATGGGTGTAGAGGGGCATGTGGTGGTGCATTTTGGACCTTCTGGCATCCTGAGCAGCTCTTGGTTAGGTCCTCGATTTGTTGATCGATCCCCGGCCACCACACATAAGCCCTAGCAAGGCTTTTCATTTTTATCCCTCCCAGATGACCTTCGTGAAGCTCATTTAGCACTCTCTCCCTTAACTTGGGTGGAATTACCACTCGGGATCCACACATCACTGTCCCCTGGCATACTGACAGCTGTTCTCTTCTGGATGAGAATGCTGGCAACAGTGAGTCGCCATGTGTTGGCCATCCCCTCACCGTCAAATCATATACCCGAGACAGTGTCGGATCATTGCGGATCTCCTTCTCTATATCCGCGTTAGTTACTGGCAATTGTTCAATTATTGACGAATAAAATATCTCTATAGGGTCCACTGCTGGTGCTTCCTCCACAGTAGGCAGTGGCAGGCGTGATAGCCCATCAGCGTTTCCATGCTGTTTCGTGCCTTTATATTCTATTTCATATTGGTTCGCCCCTAGAAAAAGGGACCATCTTTTTAACCGTTGTGCAGTCATCACCAGAACGCCCTTCTTTGGATTAAAGATGGAGACAAGTGGTTGGTGATCAGTCAGCAAGGTGAACTTCTGCCCATGCAGATAGTGGTTGAATTTTTTTACTCCCCATACTAGGCTGAGGGCCTCCCTGTCAATCTGGGCGTAGTTGCGCTCGGCTGAGGTTAGTGACCGAGACGCAAAGGCTACTGGCCTCTCCAACCCGTCTGGGAATTTGTGCGACAGCACCGCTCCAATACCATAGGGTGATGCATCACATGCCAACCGAATTGGTAGTGCTGGGTTGCAACGGGCCAACACCTCTTTTGATGTGATCAATTCTTTGCACTTCTGGAAAGCTCGTTTACATTCGTCATTCCACTTCCATGGTACCCCCGTTTGCAGTAGGGTGTTCAGTGGGTGTAATAATGTAGACAAATTTGGTAAGAACTTATGGTAGTAGTTCACCAGCCCAAGGAACAACCTCAGTTGTGACACATTTTCCGGTGCTGTAGCCTTGACTACTGCCTCAATCTTTTCAGGGGACTTATGTAACCCCTTGATGTGCCAAATAACTGCCTGAACCCGTGAAGTTAAAGTTTAAGACTGAAGGCTTTTATTAAGTAAGAATCATGGCAGAGTTAACAGAGTTCATCATCGACCGAGCCCTTGGTAGAACATACCAGAAGAGGGGCGGGACCAGGGAGGAGCATTAGTGGTTCCCCCCAGTGGAACATTCCAGACATTACAAGTACAAGTACAAATATCAGAACACAGAGTTATTTCATCACATTCACCCCCTGCTATAGATTCAGTCTGTCAGGAGGTCTGATAATCCTCTGGAAATGACGTAACTCTTGCTGAGGCTCCTCCCGGAGTACTAACTCCGGTTCATTCGAATTCCCAGAATCATCAGTATTTTCCACACTGAGGGTTTGTGTCTCTGAAGGTCCAATACCACGATTGAAAACTCTACTCTCAGAGTCGAACTCTTTTCAAGCTCCAGCAGGTGCAAGATCTTTAATAGAGACCGTATCCTCTCGCCCATCCGAATATTGAATATACGCATACTGGGGATTAGCATGGAGGAGTTGTACTTCCTCCACCAGTGGATCAGTCTTGTGGCCTCTCACATGTCTGCGCAACAACACAGGGCCCGTGGTCGTCAACCATGTGGGTAACGATACTCCATTAGTAGCTTTTCTTGGAAAACTAAACATCCTTTCATGAGGGGTGGCATTCGTCACTGTACACAAAAGAGACCTTATGGAATGCAGCACGTCTGGCAGGACATCCTGCTAGCGAGAGGTCGGCAGGCCTCGTGACTTCAGAGACAGTACGATAGCCTTCCACACTGTCACATTTTCTTTCTCGACCTGCCCATTACCACGAGGGTTATAGCTGGTAGTTCTACTCGTTGCAATCCCCTTTGATAGCAAAAACTGTCGTAATTCTTCGCTCATAAAGGAAGAACCCCTATCACTATGTATATAGTTAGGCATGCCGAACAAGGAAAACAGTTGTCAGAGGCATTTAATTACAACAGCACTAGTCACATCCGGACAGGGGATAACAAAAGGGAACCGAGAGTACTCGTCTATAATATTAAGAAAATAGACATTACGGTCGCTCGATGGAAGGGGACCTTTAAAATCGAGACTCAAACGCTCAAATGGTCGAGTTGCTTTAATAAGATGAGCTGGCTCGGACGGCTTATAGAAGCGGGGTTTGCATTCAGCACAAACATGACAGGTTCTGGTCATTGTCCGGACCTCCTCAATAGAGTAGGGTAGATTGTGGGACTTAATGAAGTGGTTCATTCTGGTAACCCCAGGGTGGCAAGTGCGTCGTGGAGACTTTGAAGCTTATCTGTACCTAGACTAGCACATACTCCTTGTGACAAAGCATCCGATGGCTCATTAAATACTCCAGGCCTGTACTGAATATCATAGTCATATGTTGACAGTTCTATTCGCCATCTTAAAATCTTATCATTTTTGATCTTGCCTCTCTGCTTAGTGTTGAACATAAAGGCCACAGATCACTGGTCAGTAATGAGCGTAAAACGTTGGCCAGCGAGATAATGTCTCCAATACTTGACTGCTTCAATAATTGCATGTGCCTCCTTTTCCACTGAAGAATGTTGAACTTCTGGTCCTTGCAATATACGAGAGAAGAAGGCTACTAGTCTACCAGCTTGGTTAAGAGTTGCTGCCAACGCAAAATCAGATGCATCACTTTCCACTTGAAAAGGGATCTTCTCATCCACGGCACATACCACTGCCTTCTCAATGTCCCTTTTGATATTAAGGAAAGCCTCCTGAGCTTCCGCCGATAGCGGAAAAGACGTCGACTTAATAAGAGGTCGAACTTTATCTGAGTAGCTAGCCACCCACTGGGCATAGTACGAGAAGAATCCCAGACACCTTCTTAAAGCTTTTACAGTGTGAGGTAAAGGTAATTCCTTAAGTGGGCGTAATCTTTCAGGGTCTGGCCCGATTACCCCATTCTCCACAACGCAACCAAGAATACACAAACGTGTAGTATTGAAGGTACACTTGTTTTCGTTGTAGGTCAGGTTTAACCTCTTTGCAGTCTCTAGGAACTTCGCGAGATTTTGATCATGCTCCCGTTGGTCACGCCCACAGATGGTAACATTGTCCAGGTACGGGAATGTTGCTTCCAACGCGTATTCATCCACCATACGATCCATCTCCTGTTGGAAGACGGATACCCCATTCGTCACTCCAAAGGGCACCCGAAGGAATTGGAACAGGCGCCCATTAGCTTCGAAGGCCGTATAAGGTCGGTCTTCTATTTTGATGGGGAGTTGATGGTAGGCAGACTTTAAATCAATGGTGGAGAACATGCAGTACTGAGCTATCTGGTTCACCATCTCAGAAATACGAGGCAAAGGATAGGCGTCTAATTGGGTATACAAGTTTATAGTCTGGCTATAATCGACCACAAGTCTTTTCTTCTCATTAGTTTTAACCACCACCACCTGGGCACACCACGGGCTACCACTGTGTTCGATGATTCCCTCCCGTTGAAGCCTTTCCACTTCCTCTTTTATAAATGTTTTATCTTCTGAACTATACCGTCGACTCTTAGTCGCTATAGGTCTACAATTAGGAGCAAGGTTCACAAACAAAGAAGGCGGACTTACGTTTAAAGTAGAAAGGCCGCAGACTGTGAGTGGAGGCTGAGATCCACCATACTTAAGGGTAACGCTCTCATGCTGACACTGGAAGTCCAAGCCTAATATTAAGTTCACACACAACTGAGGTAATATGAGGAGTTTAAAGTCCTTATACTCCGTATCCTTAACGGTCAATGTGACTTTACAATATCCAGTTACCTCCGAAGTAAGGGATTTGGACGCCATCACAATTTCACTTCGAGTAGGATACACCTTCAATGAACAGGAGTTAACAAGGTTGGGGTGTATAAAACTTTCAGTACTGCCACAGTCTATCAAACACCCAGTAGGACGACCATTAATCTTGATGTCCATCATAGATTTTGACAAGGAACACGGTATGGTCTGGCCAACCGTAGCCGAGGCTAGAGTAAAACGATAGGCGGCAGCAGAGAAGACCTCGGGTACAGGATTACCCTTACACACTTTACTAAAATGTCCCCGTTTCTTACATTTAAAACAGGTAGCCTCGCTGGCTGGGCAACTTTGCCTGGGGTGTTTAGATTGGCCACAAAAATAACACTTAGACCCATGGGGCACAGCCGCAACAATAGGATTAAGTGGGGGCTCCATTGGTGTTATGGATGCCTCCATACTTGGAACACACGAGGCTGAGAGAGAGATGCATGGGCTGATGCATACACTTCTGAATTCTTCTGGGCTACATCTAACGATCGAGCAGCAGCGACGACCGTTTTTAAAACTAACGAGTCGTTCTCGAGGAGTCTCTGTCTAATATAATTAGATCGGAGGCCAGATATGAAAGAATCGCGGATGGCTTCTTCCTGATACACTATGGCAGAGACAGCCTTGTAGTTGCAACCCTTAGCCAAAGCCTTAAGGTCCTGCAGGAAATCGTCCAGAGATTCCTCGGGTAATTTCCTGCGAGTAGACAGGAGATACCTGGCGTATACTTCGTTAACCGACTTAAGGTACTGGGCTTTAAGAGCTGCGAGGGCCTCTTCATATGTAGTAATATCTTCAATTATAGAGTAAGATTGATGACTTTACCAAGTTGGTTAGAAGACCCAACTTGTTAACCATCGAATTGAACGATGCGATGAAGTGTTCAAAACATCGCAGCCAATGCGTACATTTCTTCGACGCATCTGCCGAATGCGGATCGATATCCAGACGCTCTGGTTTCAAAAATCGATCCATCTTCCAAAAGTTGTTACTTAATAAAATTGATGTGCCAAATAACTGCCCGAATCCGTGAAGTTAAAGTTTAAGACTGAAGGCTTTTATTAAGTAAGAATCATGGCAGAGTTAACAGAGTTCATCATCGACCGAGCCCTTGGTAGAACATACCAGAAGAGGGGCGGGGCCAGGGAGGAGCATTAGTGGTTCCCCCCGGTGGAACATTCCAGACATTACAAGTACAAGTACAAATATCAGAACACAGAGTTATTTCATCACACCCCTCTTCATCAATAACATGACCACAATACGAGATCTGCTTCTGGAAAAACTCGCACTTGTGGCGATTAGCTCGTAGCCCATATTCCTTTAATCTAGTGAGCACCTTCTCCAGGTTGGCGAGGTGATCACTGTCATTTTTGCCCGTGACCAGAATGTCGTCCAAATAACACTGGGTCCCTGGAATCCCTTGCAGGACTTGATCCATCGCCCTTTGCCAAATAGCCGGAGCCGATGCTACCCCGAACACCAGCCGGTTGTATTGGTAGAGACCTTTATGAGTGTTGATCGTGAGGTATTGTTTCGAGGCTTCATCTACCTCCATTTGCAAGTACGCCTGGGCTAGATCAATTTTGGTGACGCGTTTACTTCCAGATAACGAGGTGAAAATATCCTCAATCCGTGGAAGCGGATATTGTACCGTGTGAAGGACTGGGTTCACTGTCACCTTAAAATCCCCACAGATGCGGACCTTCTTTGGTTCCCCAGGCGTTTTACTCAATGACCTCTTCATTACAGGAACGATGGGTGTAGCCCACTCGCTCCAGTCTACTTTGGACAGTACTCCTGAACGTTCCAACCCTTCCAGCTCTGCTTCGACGGCTGGTCGGATCGCATAAGGCACTGGTCTGACCTTAAGAAACTTTGGGCTTGCATTTTCCTCTATTTTAATCGTTGCTGTTATGCCTTTTAGTATTCCGAGTCCCTCCTGGAACACTTCTTTTGCGTCAGTTAGCATTTTTGACAGTCATCCAGGTGTGACGTCGTCATCCTTTTTGGCCTCAACCTTCAGTGCCTGTATGGAATGCCAATCTAATTGTATCTTCCAGATCCATTCACGTCCTAGTAGTGGTGGTCCTCCATCTGGCAATACATATAGGTCCATTTTAGGTATTTCCTGGCCTTTGTATATCACTTTCACCCTTATTTTTCCTTTGGGGTAGACTTTTTGCCCCGTGTACGTCTTCAAGACAGTCTCTGTAGCTTTCAAGGGTATATGTGGAAATAGCCGCTTGTAGTCCCTTTGGTTTATGACTGTTAGGGCTGATCCTGTGTCCAATTCCATTTTCACTTGGACTCCGTCTATCTTGAGTGTGACCCAGATAGTCTGGTGATCCTCCATTTTGGTTACCTTATGTAGTTTCAGACAACCCAGCTCCTTGCTTCCGGAGTCTGTATCACTTTTCTGTTCGTCTGAACTACTGTCCATCACCTTATGTACCTTTTTGTACTTCTCCTGTGGAGATTTCTTGCTGTTGGTTTTCTTCCCTGACCTGCAGACTCTTGCTATGTGTCCTGCTTTTCCACACTGTCTGCACACTTGGTCCTTGAACCAACAATCCTTCTGGTCGTGTGTTGTTCTGCCGCAGCGATAACACTTCCCTGCTCCATATGACATTTCATTGGTGCCATATTCTTGCGGACTCCGTTGTATCTATGCAGCGCCCCTTGCGGCTGCTTCATGTGATACTGCCATGCTGAAAGCCTTGTCCAGCGTAAGATCCTTTTCTGATAGAAGCCGTTTCTGGGTTCCTTCACTTTGAAGCCCACACACAAACTTGTCCCTTAACGTATCTGCTAGTCCCACTCCAAACTGGCAGTGTTTCGATAGTTTGCGCAGTTCCGTTAAGTACTCAGCATTACTTTTGTCTTTATGCTGGTTCCTTTTGTGGAACTTAAATCTTTCTGCTATCAGCAGCGGTGTGGGGTTTAAGTGGTCCTGTAGGATTTCTACTATGCTTTTGAAATTCTTATCCACGGGCTTCTCTGGGGTTATTAGGTTTCGCAATAAGCCATAAGTTTTTGCACCCATGGAATTTAACAAAACCAGTGCTTTCCTAGCATCTGGCGCTTCATTCGCCCTGCAGTACACCTCCATGCGTTCCACATATGTTGCCCAATGTTCGACTTCATTGTCGAACGCAGAGATACTGCCACTCTTCGGCATCCCTGGGTGTGATTTAACTGTCAAAAATGGCGTCTCCCGCGCTCTCCCTTCTTCTCCGCTGGCACAAAATGGTGTCTCCCGCGCTTTCCTTTCTTCCCGCGCTCGCCCTTCTTCTCCGCTGCGGCTTCTAAAAATGGCGTCCCCCGTGCTCTCCCTTCTTCTCTGCGGCTCCTGTTCAGCCCCTGAGCCCTGGCTGTGCTCTGCGCGTTCTCCTGTGTGCCTTTCCCGTTTCCGCTGCTCGGTCCTGAACCCGGCTGCTGCTTTACCCTCTCTCTCTCTGTTTTGTTTTTCCTCGACGCTGCTCGGTTTTCAACCCCCGGCTGCGCCCTGTGCGCTTCACCCTCTCTCTTACCCTGTTGACGCTGCTCGGCTTTTTCTCTGCTGTCGGTCGGCTCCAGCCGCCGCTGTCCGGGAAGGGTCTGCGCTGTACCTGTTGCCAGTCTGTTGCTGGATCGTCATGGCTGGGGAACCAAGCCCGGCTCTCAACAGCCTCCCCTGCGATGTTCACTCTCTGCCGGACGACTGGGCGGTTGGTCGTGGTCGACGCCCGTGCTTCTGGCCTCGACTTTCTTCCAGCACCCTCCCGGAGCGAATCCTTGAAGGGAAATGCAGAGTTGCAGGTAGATTCGAATTGACCTCGTCGCCACTGTTGGATCCGTGATTCTTAGAGTATGATGTTTTCCAATAACTACACGGAGGCTGTAACTTAACAATCAACAGGTGTTTACTGGAGTAGGGTAGTCTCAAGACTGGCAGTACAGAGGCATGCTCAAGGCTTATATACAGGTGTGGTCACTGCCGGTACTACAAGTATACAGGAGCTGTAAAAGTAGTTCTCTCTTAAAGGTACATACACTACAACTTCTATCAGGTCTGGTCTACACATGGCTCTAGCCCCACACTATATGGTTGATTCTCCATGTCCTCTGACATGGCCAGCAAGCCATTCAGTTGTACAAGCAATCACTATGAATTCAAGGAGATGGCACACTACCATCACCTCAGCACAACTAGGTACCGGCAATAAATGTGGTAGTCAGTAATTCCCACATCCTGAGAATTAATTTTTTTTTTTTAAATGAAAAGAGTCTTGATTGCAACACAGGGAGCAGGAAAAGCATGTAAGACAACATATTTGGAGCTTAGGACAAACAAGAGATTAACGTTTAGAAGAGTGATGACCTTAGTAGGACTAATAAAACAAACTACCAGCTTAGCTTTGAGAGGTGGAAAGTATTTGGCCCTCTTGTGGTCACTGATAAGCACAGCAAACATTTACAATATACTGACATAGAATTACATAGAAATTACAGCACAGAAACAGGCCAATCGGCCCAAATGGTCCATTTATGCTCCACATGCGCCTCCTCCCACCCTACTTCATCTAACTCGATCAGCATAACCACCTATTGCTTTCTCCCGCAGATGTTTATCTAGATTTCCCTTAAATACATCTACGCTATTTGCCACAACTACTCCTTGTGGTAGTGAGTTCCACAGTCTATCCAATCTCTGGGTAAAGAAGTGTCTCCTGAATTCCCTATTCGATTTATTAGTGACTATCATTTATTTGACCTCCAATTTTGGATTGGCATACAAGTGGAAACATTTTCTCCATGTCTATCCTATCAAACCACTTCATAATTTTAAAGACCTCTATTGGCTCACTCCTCAGCCTTCTCTTTTCTAGAGAAAAGAGCCCCAGCCTTTATTGATGGCTCAGTTAGTAAGTGCCCTGTCCAGAGTAACATTGAGCCATATAGTCAGGGACGTTCCAGTTTCAATCCTTGCTCTGTACAGGTGCTATAATTCAGCAGAACCCTATCTGATTTCCTCCCAACCCCAATCCATTGCCAAGCCAGGATTCCCACTCCTTATCACTATCCAGTAATTCCTGCTGGAAAGTTCACTCGCGGTGAGGTCAGAGTTGGCCTCAGCTGTGAAGCCCTCCATGGGCAAACACTCTAGTGACACTCGCTGTCTTATCTCATAGAATGGCCACTTGGGCAAGGTACCAGAGGTACTACCCGAACCCAAGTCAACGGATGCATGAGAGTAGGAGAGGGAAAATAACTTTCTACTTGCTTTGCATTTGCCTGCAATTGACACACCATAAAATCTGACGTATACATCACTCCCACATTTAAGCAAAAAGCCTTAAACGTTGCATTGCTTTATTTCATCGATGTAATACATGAATATGTAACTTGCATCACAACATAATGGCCCAGTAATTCCGAGCACAACGCGTGAGTACGGACGGGGTACTCACGCGTGTGCCCGGAGGAATTGCCAGTTTTCAGCATGCACAGCGCATGCGCTGAAAACCGACATTTCCTGTCCTCTGACCCAAGGGGTTAAGAGGCAGAGCGCGCGCGACTGCACAGGCAGCGCGTGCACAGTGAAATTCCTTTTTTTTCCCCAGAGTTGCGCGCGTGTAAAGGCCTCCGATCTTTACGCGTGGAAAAACAAGACGTAAGTATTTAGTTTTTCAGGTAAGTAGGCTTTTAGTACAACGTAGAAATTTATTTTCCACAGGTTTGTTATTTTTAAAGAATTTACAGGATGGTAAGTTTAGTTTTAGACCCTATTTTTTAAAAATGTATTTTTTTCAAAAAATTGATTAATTGTTTAAAACATTTAAAAAAACTTATTTATAGTTAATATAATCAGTGGGATGTTTTTTAAAATTTTATTTAAAGTTAAAGTAGTGTTTTGGCAGCCCATACTTTTCATGAGTTTGACAGCTCTTATTGTCAAATTCATGAATGAGTTTCCCCTCCCCTGATTGGCTGCACAGTGCTCACATGATCCCAGCCGGCACATCGCACTAACTACGCCGCTGGATCAGGTAAGCACAGTGCGCCGACATCTAAACTGGGCCAGTGACAGGAAATGCGAGCAGGCCCGGGCTTCAGATGTCGGCGCACAGGGTGAGTGCACATCGGGGGCTTGCACGCACGGCAAGCCCCCGATCCTAATTTCAGGGCCAATAAGTGAACATACTATACACTGAAGTGAACATACAATACACTGATACAATAGCAAAATACTGTGGATGCTGGAAATCAGAAACAACAACAGAAAACGCTGGAAAAACTCAACAGGCCAGGCAGCATCCGTGGAGAGAGAAACAGGGTTTTGGCCCAGTAATTCCTGTCACAACGCGTGAGTACGGACGGGGTACTCACGCGTGTGCCAGGAGGAATTGCCGGTTTTCAGCATGCACAGCGCATGCGCTGAAAACCGGCATTTCCTGCCCTCTGACCCAAGGGGTTAAGAGGCTGAACGCATGCGCGGTATTGGGCAGCGCGTCCGACTTGGATTTCCTGTATTTTTACAGATTTGCGCATGTGTAAAGGGCTCCGGTTTTTACGCATTGAAAAACCACACGTAAGTACTTAGTTTTACGGGTAAGTGGGAACCTAAGATGGCATGTTACTTAATACCTTTGCTATTGTCAGGCTCAAGCAGAATCTTACACTATTAGGACAGATTATTTTCTGGTATTGGATCAGCAGTAAGTAAGCTGGAAAATTACTTGTTGACATCAGGAACCTTATAAGTCAGTTCATCCAGTTATCCATTATCCTAGTATAGGGACAAATACACTTATTCTTGTCAGGTTGTCTTCCTCACTGCTGACCGAATGTGTGCCAGTCCAAATTTATTTTTAGGTACAAAGCTTATCAGGATTTTGCATGGCATGGGCTTCAGAGCTATAGTCTCACTAAATGCCACTAGCAGCTGACAGTCATGCCATCTGCAGTATTGATGCCCTTATATGCTATGCCATACTGCTACAATGTGGGCTCATCCTGTGAATTCCGTGAGTTCACAATCTGGGCCAGACTGTTAAAGAGATCACTCATACTGCCAGTGCATGACGAGATCATAATCTCTGCCAGTCTGTTAAAGGGCTCAGTTTATACCTCTACCTTTGCATTGCTTCAAAGCGGTTTTGGGCACATATTGATGTGAAACTAGCACTATTACTCATAAATCCTTTTCTTGATCATCTCAGTGCAAGAGGCAGTCAGGGGTATATCTCTGGTCTGCTAACATCATACTCTATAATCCCAGCTTGAGACTGGTTAGAAAACATGCAAAAACTAGCAGAGGTTGTTAGAGCATGGAATCCTTTAGCTCAAGTGATTATTAAGACAGACTATAACTTCATTTAAAGATGAATTGGATAAGTATTTGAAAATGAGGCAGGAAAAGGAATTGGGCAGATCCAATTGACGAGCTAGCACTGGCACTAGTCTTCTGTGCTGATACTTCTATGATTTAGGTTTGAGATCCACAAATAACACTGGCCTCAGGATGCGGTCTAGCTTTTTATGCTCAATCATTTAAAAAAAAATGTAATTCACTGGCACATTTCACTATGCAGCTCAGCCGCACATTTTACAAAAATAAAACTTTGTTGTACTTGTGTGTGGCAGCAGTCCACTGTTGTGAAGTCTTATTCACAAATCATTAAATTACAATTCAGATATAAAGTTTATTAATAGACTCATCAGATGTATTTATCAATGAACTAATGCCACCAAAGACATCATAGCTATCACAAATAAAATTTAAATTAACATGTAATGTAATGTCACCGTTCCTGTCACAAAAGTGCAAATCGCACTGCTTGTTCAAGATATAGCTATGATCTGTCAGCAAACAATAATTTGAATTTATAATAATTTAAAGAAAACATTTCTGAGTATGTAATATGGCTTCACATTCAGGGAAAAGAAAGGGAAGATAATGTCAATGAAAAGTGTTTTTAGGAGTCTTTTGAAAGCAGGGGGGGAGACAGCAAGATGGGGTGGCTTTGAGAGCAGGCTTCAGAGGGCGGGTGAGTCATGATGGCGGAGAGAAGAGCGAACAAGTACTAATCCAGTAGCACAGGAGATTGTGCGTAGGGACTTAGAGCTGGAAAAGGTATTAGTGGTGGGAGAGATGCAGGGGGCAGAAGCAGACAATGTTTTACTGGTGGAAGAAAGTGATCTGGGCAATAGACCAGATGTGGAGTGAAAAGCTCAGCTCAGGGGTTGCTTTGTCCTGGATGGTGTCGAGCTTCTTGGGTGTTGTTGGAGCTGCACTCATCCAGGCAAGTGAAGAGTATTCCATCACACTCCCTACTTGTGCCTTGTAGATGGTGGAAAGGCTTTGGGGAGTCAGGCGATGAGACACTTGCCGCAGAATACCTAGCTTCTGACCTGCTCTTGTTGCCACAGTATTTATGTGGCTGGTCCAGTTAAGTTTCTGGTCAATGGTGATCCCCAGGATGTTGATGGTGGGGGATTCGGTGATGGTAATGCCATTGAATGTCAAGGGGAGGTGGTTAGACTCTCGCTTGTTGGAGATAGTCATTGCCTGGCACTTCTGTGGCGTGAATGTTACCTGCCACTTATCGGCCCAAGCCTGAACATTGTCCAGGTCTTGTTGCATGTGGGCATGGACTGCTTCATTATCTGAGGAGTTGTGAATGGCGCTGAACACTGTGCAATCATCAGCGAACATCCCCATTTCTGACCTTATGTTGGAGGGAAGGTCATTGATGAAGCAGCTGAAGATGGTTGTGCTGAGGGAGTTTAACATCCAGTTAAAGTCAAAATTTTAACACCAAATCTATCCTGATGCAATGTTACAAAGTTTGTTGTTAAACCTTCTCTGGTGACAGGCTTGAGAGGTGATCTGATGCGCAATTATTGAATATACAAACTGTGATTGATTCAGTTTGATTTCGATTAACTGTTTCTTCTTTGAATTTGAGTTTCCAAAATCTCTGAAGTTCCAGTAACATTAATCTGGGATGTAAAAATACCTGTTCTGATCAAGAGCAGTTTGAAAATCCTATGAGAAAGGAGGTTCTTGAAAGGTCAGAAGTAACCAGCGATAGTTTAAAATGCATTGACAGTGAAATTCCTGGAAGTTAAGAGAGACACTGTGCCTACTTAAAAGTCAACATTAGATTTGTTTTTGATTTTCAACCTGTAAATATATAACTAATATATCACTGTTAGATTATATGGTTGTTTATTTGTGTAATACATTCACTTCATATTTTAAACTTTTAAATGAGGTTTGTTGTTGTACCAGTTTCAAAGACTAAAGTGAAATCTTCTGGAGACATAAAATAGTCAAATACCTCAAAACAATGACCATTCAGGGCTTGCTGTCTGTTTAACCTGGCACATTACCAAAAACTTACCTAGATCTCAAGGTAAGGACAGACACTTTGAAGGTATGGTAAGTTAGGATGCACCCACGAGATTGAGCTAAAATTCGAGAGCCAAAATTATCTAGGATGAAGTGGTTAGAAAAGACCCAAAAACATAATACAGGTAGTGACTTTGAGCAGTGCAGTTTCAATGCTGTGGGTGGGATGAAAACTGAATTGGAGGGACTCAAAAATAGATTGGTGGGAGGAATGGGTGCATATTTGGGTGGCAATGACTTGTTTAAGGACTTTGGAGAGAGAGGGTATGTTAAAGATAGACTTGTGGTTGAGTAAAGAAAGTCATGGATTTATATATAACCTTTTCACAACTGTAAGAAATGTTTCAGTGCTTCACAATGAGATACAATGACTGATGTTATGCAGGTAAACACGGCGTAATGTCCAGTTGATCTGTTTTTGGTGATGTTGATTGAGGGAAGTCTGTTGACAAGAAATTCCTGCTTCCCTTCTACTAATGCCGTGAGATCTTTAATGTGTACCAGAACTACTGAAGAATGTGGGCACTTAGATTATATTCTCTAATATAAAAAGGTGATAATTTTGAAAGGGTGAAGACTGTACTGGAGGCTAGAGAGAAGTGGAGAGGTGGGAAATATGGGCACAGGAACTGGGTTAGGAGCACATAGTGGGATTCATGGAGAAGATGAGCTTGAGAGCTAGGGGTGGAAGATGGGTGAGACACTTCAGTGTGCAGAATGAATCAGAAGGAACTAAGAATGAGGAGTGGAGTAGACGACTGGGAGAGACATTGGAATTTTGGACACCAGGAAGGTCTATGAGTTCCTCAAATTTAGTATCAGAGCTGAGTATGGAGAAAGGTAGAGTTTCAGATTTCCATTACCTTTTGTGTGAAAAAATCTTTCTGATTGCACTTCTAACTGGCTTAGCTCTAATTTTAAGATTATCCCCCTTGTTCTGGTTTCTTCCACCAGAGGAAATAATTTTTCTGTATCTAACATTTGGAATCAATTATCCTTTTCAACACCTTGATTATATCACCCCTCAACCTTCTAAACTCAAAAGAATGCAATGCAAGCTTATGCAACCTGTCCTCATAATTTAACCCTTTTAGGCCTGGTATAATTCTGGTGAATCTGCACAGTACCACCTCCAAGGCCAGTATATCTTTCCTGAGGTGCGGTTCCCAAAATTGAACACAGAATTCCAGCAGGGGTCTTGACCAAGGTTCTGTACAACTAAAGCATCACTTCTTCACTTTTTTTATTTCAACCCCTTTGAGATAAAGGCCAACATTCGATTAACCTTTTAGATTACTTTTGTACCTGCCTTCTAGATTTTAGAGATTTGTGTACTTGGACACCTAAATCCCTTTGCTCCTCCACACTCCTGTTGAGGACATTTTCCGATTTGTCTTTCTCGGATCCACAGTGGATGACCTTCACCTCATTGAACTCCATCTGCTGTAGTTTTGGCCACTCACGTAAACTGTTTGTATCCCCTTGTAACTTTCAGCTCCCATCCATACAACTTACTATGCTTTCTAACTCAGTGCCATCTGCAAACTTGGATATAACTTGTATAAAAGAGGAATGCTTCCTGCCATCTGTTCTAAATGTACTTTTCACAACCCTGAACCTGTGCGCTCTCGTCCTGCAGTCCTGGCGTATCTGGAAGTATTGTTCTAGGTTTATTAAACAATATGGCTTAGAAATTCAGTGGGCTGCGCCACCCGTTAGCACCCTAAGAGGGCACTTAGTGGGTTGTATGCCACTGGCCATGCCTCCCGCTAAATTTAGCGGGACGCTAATGGCAGTGCTAGCGCTGCGCCGCTACCGATGACGTCATCGATGTGCGCAGCGCCCCGATCGCGAAATTTAGTAGCGCCCCCTGCTGTAACGCCGGTCGCAATTTGCGACCAGTTCAGGGGGGCCTACCCGCGGCGGTAGAGGCGCTCGGCGGCCATTTTCTTTGCTGGCCACCTGCCAGCACCTCTCTGCGCCACCGTCCCCGGCCTCCTGAGCCTCCCCCCCCCCCCCCCCCCCGCGGAGTGCCGGCTGTGTGTGTCCCAAGAGCCCAGCACTTCTCCTCGGTGCCGGGCTCTTTTGCCGGCACTCGTGCTCTTCGAGTGCGCTGCAGCAGGCCCCTCCCCTTTAAGAAGGGGAGGAAGGCCTGCAGTACCGCAGCGCACGCTGCGGCACGTTGCGCTGAGATCTTCAGTTGCAGCGCTCCAAGAGGGATGCGGGGCGCCTCGAGTAGTGCCGCGCTTCCCTCTGGGGCGCTGAAAGTGAATTTGCGGCGGGCGGCCGCGACTACTTCCGGGGCGGTACTTCTGGCGAGGCGCCACTGAATTTCTAGGCCTATATCTCTTATAAGTCCACTAAATGAAATGTCTGAGGCTGAAAAGACCTAATTTATGAAGAAATGCCTCAAACGTTTTCCTTTCTTAATGTGGGTACATATATTTTTTGGCTATTTTAATATATTTTAGAAATCTATTAATGACCAAATCTGTTCAGAAAATTTAAGGTAATTTTAACCCTCAGCAAGTATTCGAAGGACATTAGGGAAAGCAGTACATTGTGGGAATGGGATTACACATGACTACACGCAGCACATGTCCAGCGATTTGTGGTTTAACGAGAAGAGACACCGCAACGTCACTTGTATAAGGATTTGAAATTGATCAGTCTGATTGGAGAATGCTGTAAACTAAGCTGCACCTATTGACGTATGCACCTGTCAGATGTATTGAAGTGTATGTAGGTTGATGAGGTATTAATGGATTAGCAGAATATCCAATTTATTCATTGTGCGGTCACAGAAACAAGCTGATATGACACTAGTCCCCCAGTGACGCCTGTCTCTCCATGCATCCATTTTGTGTGTGCTTGTGTGTAACTCTTTCTCTCCTCTCTCGTTCTTTTCTCTTTTTTTACTTTTCTCTCACCTCCCTCTTCTTTTCTCCTGCTCTTTTCTCCCTTTTTACTCTCATTCGTCTTTTGTTATTTGTTTTTAATCTCGCTTTTCTTCTCCTTCTCTTCTTTTGTCATTCCTCTTGTTTTCTATTTATTCTTCTCTGTATCTTTCTCCTCTTCTCTTTTTACTCCTTTGCTCTCCTGTTTTCTCTCTCTCTCGCTCCCGTTTTCTCTCTCTCTCTCTCGGGTTTTCTCTCTCTCTTGCTCCGGATTTCTCTCTCTGTTGTTTTCTCTCACTCCTGTTTTCTCTCTATATACTGTTGTCTCTCTTTTGCTCATGCCCTTTATCTCTTTTTCCTCTCTTTCTCTCTGTTTGTTTCTTTTTCACTTTTCTCTTTCCTTTCACTTCCCTTTCTTGAGTGTTGTCTTTTTCCTCACACTCTCCTCCATCCTTCCCCCGTTGTCTCTGTCTTCTCCCCCTCACTCATTCACTATTATACTCTTGCATTTTCTGTACTTCAATGACAAAAGTTCAATTTTTTTCAGTTCCTTGCTCATATATTTCTAATCATGCCTATTTCCTGTTGCTATTGTTGATTTAAAAAATAACCTATCAGCTCTAACCCGTACATGCCCACCTAATCTATTGTTCTCACTTTGACTGTTGCTGCTGCTTCTGTTGTCACTACAGCAACTACTGTCAGCATTCATATTCTGCATCACTTGCACTGAGTTCAGTTTTGAAGCCAACCACTTATTTAATTTGCAAATTACTTGACACTGTTACACATATAACTGTACTTAGACAGAGTAACAGCTGCAGATCAATACAGTACTTGGCTCTTTTCGTGCTATACTACCAGCAAAAGAGATGGTACATCTTGGGAAGGGAATATACTTCTCTCAAACATCTTAACTATCATTCAAAGATGCAAAGCCTAAAATCTGTTTGCCAATACTGAGTAACATATAATGGGACTGCACTTTAGAGTTGATTGGCTTACCCATGCAATAATATGGCTTACCCACACAATAATAGCAGTTTAATAGCTCCCAGTAAACCCCTTTTCTGAAGGGCAATTCATGCCAAAAGTAGTTAATTTACTTCCTACTAGTGATTGTATAATGCAGATGGTGTTGGAGTATTGTATCTGGTTTGGTCCCTGTATCTTGTGCTCAATATTGAAGCTTTATAGAGGGTGCAGAGGAGGACAACAGGAATAATACCTAGCACAAAAGCATAATACTGCGGATGCTGGAAATCTGAAAGAAAAACAGAAAATGCTGGAAATACTCAGCAGGTCAGGCAGCATCTGCAGAGAGAAACAGAATTAACCTTTCAGGTTGCTGATCTTTCATCAGAACTGGAAAAGGCTAGAGTTGTAACAGATTTTAAGCAAGTACAGAGGCAGGGATGATACCTAATCTTGGATTAGGAGAGTAACCTTAAAAGATTAGGGTTCATCACTTTGGAGAAATGTAAGCTCGGGTTGTATATGAACAAGGTTTTTAAGTTCTAAAAGGATTGGATATAGTAGATTTGGATAAAATACTCAAATGTATAGTGACAGTCAAACTAGAGGGCCGATAAAATAAACAGCGGTGTCAAGTTAGATGTTAGGAACTAATTCTTTTCTCGGAGGGTTGTTACTGGTGGAAGTGGTAAGTATGGGGGACTTGGCAAGATCTGGGCACTGGTCAGATATGAATTGTGTGAGTTAGTTAAATTCTCCTAGTGATGCATCGTGGTCTAATGGAGCTTACTTGATCGCCTTTAGAGTCGTGGAAGAATTTCCTTGAAATTCGCAGCAGATTTTTCTCCCCATTTGCCTCCCCTAGGAATTAGCATTACTAGAGCTGATGGATGCAGTTGCGCACTGTCTAGTGGGTAGGGTGAACACTGATGCCCTTCTTGCCTCCTTGTCATAGTTTATGTTGAGTCTGTCACTTTTTGGTACAGTAACTGCCCTGGGCTGACAGCAGCCATCTACTGAAAATCTAAAGGACCTTCATGATATCGCAAAACCACATTGATCTATTTGAATCTAATTTCAGTCACATTTTCAGGAAAACATTTGAATATGAAGGGGGATTAAAGATAAAGACCGAACACCCTGTGTGGTGTATGTAACTTGTTCCACCTTAAGAGAACTTAAACCTGTTCCACCTTAAGAGATGTACTACTTTCTCTGGCTGCTGTATATGGTAATACCGGTGGTGACCACACCGGTATATAAGTGCTGTGTAGTAATTTGCTGGGTAGTACAGCCCTAACCTCCGAATAGTAAAGACCTATTGAAAAGTTATTCTTGTAGTCTGTGTCAGTAATTGACCTTAAATATAACTGGAACACACAGACTTAACAGTGGCGACGAGTCCGATCTTACCCTGCGGCAGTTTACATCCACGGCAGCTTCGTCCTCAGAACGGGCGTCGAGAAGAGGCATCCACCCTCATCATCCTGCTGAACAGCACGTCGCGCGGGAGGCATTGAGGACCCGGAGTGAAGAAGAGAAATTCTGAACTCGAAGCCCCCATCAGCGGCAGACAGCTATCTTCCTTCTACCACGGTGGTGGGTAAGCCAATCAGCGAAAGTCGGCCACGTTGGCTGTAGCGAAGGGGAGGGAAGACGGAGGAAAGAGGGCTGTGAACTCGACCGCGGCCGGTGAAAAGGGCCGGGCCGCATTCGGGCCGAAAGGCGCAGCGACTGGGGCAGCTGAAGGCGCGAGAGCCGCGGTGAATTCGAATGCAGCGGGTGCACATAACCGGGCTGCAAGAAGGGCTGCGAGGCACGACGGCAGGGAAGCGCGAATGCCCACGGGAACCGCGGTGGAGTAGAAGCAGCGTCGGGGGAGTTGTTAACCACTGGGGAGGTGAGACCGGCAGCAGCACAGCAATTGCCATTGCAGCCAGCGGGTGAAGAAGATGAGCGCGGGAAAGACCGCCAAGCGTGGGAAGCCGCCATTTTGGAAAAAAAAAAATTTGCAAAGATGCCTAAACATGGGAACATTAATACTTTTGATAGCGACATCGAAGATTGGACCACGTATGTAGAACGCATAGAAGTTTATTGTAGAGCAAATAAGATACCAGATGGGGAGAAAGCACTAACCTTATTAAACTTAATGGGTGCGAAGACATACGGGCAATTGAAACACCTTCTATCATCAGAGAAACCGGCGGATAAGACTTTCGCGGATATTGTTACCGTCCTGAAAGATCATTTAAGCCCCACGCCGCTGATGCTAGCGGAACGATTTAAATTTTACAGCAGAAAGCAGCTGAAAGATGAAAGCAATGCTGAATTTTTAATTGAATTGCGTAAGCTAGCAAAGTACTGTCAGTTTGGAACAGGACTAGCAGATGCGCTGAGAGATAAATTTGTGTGTGGATTGTTAAAAGAAGAGACACAAAAGCGACTGCTTGAGGAGAATGAGCTGACGCTTGATAAAGCTGTCACTATGGCAGCATCGCACGAAGCCGCAGTGAGAGGCACGGCGGTAATGCAGCTACGGTCACTGGAACTCAGCACAAATCAAATGGTCTTGGGTACAGTAAAATGTTATCGTTGTGGAAAGACAACGCACGATCAGAACCAGTGCTGGTTCAAAAATAAGGAATGCAGAAAATGTGGCAGGCTTGGTCACATAGCTAAAGTGTGCCGGTCAGGAGAGAAGACCAGCAACAAAAAGTCACCGCAGGGAAAGTACAGAAAGGTACACAAGGTGACAGAGAACAGTTCGAACGAACAGAAGTCAGATTCAGACGCCAGCAGTAATGAACTGGGTAGCTTAAGAGTACACAATGTTGGTAAGGAAGCAGACCTCCAGGCAATTTGGGTCACACTTCAGATAGCAGGAGTCCAAGTGAAGATGGAATTGGACACTGGATCGGCATTGACGGTCATGAATAAGAAAGATTACAAAAAGGTTATTCCCACATATTCCCCTACGGGATACGGAGATTGTATTGAAAACAGACACGGGGCAAAGAGTATACCCCATCGGAAAGATAGAGGTAAAGGTGGTCCACAAGGGCAAAGAAAGCCGAGGAATGGACTTATATGTGCTACCTGAAGGAGGTCCACCACTACTGGGACGGGAGTGGATTAGAAAAATGAATATGGACTGGCATTCCTTAAAAGCACTAACGGTAGATGCCAGGGAAACAGATGTCAAACCTAAACGATTGTCCAGAATATTGGACGATGCTAAAGAGGTGTTCCAGCAGGGGCTGGGAACACTGAGAGGAATTACGGCAAACATCAAGATTGAAGAACATGCACAACCAAAATTTTTCAAAGCCAGACCGGTACCCTATGCGATACGACCTGCTGTGGAAGCGGAGCTGGAAGCGCTAGAACGTTCAGGAGTACTGTCTAAGGTAGACTGGAGTGAGTGGGCTACGCCCATTGTTCCCGTGATGAAACGTCCTTCGAGCAACAAGCCGGGAGAACAGGGAAGGTTCGCATCTGTGGAGATTTCAAGATCACTGTTAATCCGGTGCTTCACACGGTGCAGTATCCGCTTCCGCGGATTGAGGATATCTTCGCTTCATTGTCGGGCGGGAAACACTTCACCAAGATAGACCTGGCGCAGGCGTACTTACAGATGGAAGTTGAGGAAGAGTCACGCCAGTACCTCACGATCAACACGCATAGAAGCTTGTACCGGTATAATAGACTGGTTTTTGGAGTGGCATCGGCTCCAGCAATTTGGCAGAGGGCCATGGAGCAGGTAATACAGGGAATTCCAGGCATACAATGTTACCTGGATGATATTCTAATTACAGGAGATGGTGATGAGGAACACCTCACAAATTTGGAACTGGTGCTCATCAGATTGAAAGAATATGGACTTCGAGTTAATCGGCAGAAATGTGAGTTCTTTCAGAAGCGGATCTTGTACTGTGGCCATGTCATTGACCAGGAGGGACTTCATAAGTCTCCTGACAAGATCGAAGCGGTTGTGAAGGCTCCCGCTCCGGTTAATGTATCTCAGTTGAGGTCGTTCCTAGGATTGATTAACTATTACCATAAGTTTCTGCCAAATTTATCCACGGTACTGCACCCGCTGAACGCTCTTTTGCAGAAGGGAGTACCATGGGAGTGGAGCGAGGACTGTAAGAAGGCCTTTCGCAAAAGCAAGGAATTGATAACCTCAGAGGAAGTGTTGGCTCACTTCAACCCAACACTGCCTATTCATTTGGCGTGTGATGCTTCTCCATATGGTATTGGGGCAGTACTCTCACACAAGTTGCCAAATGGCACGGAGAGGCCAGTTGCGTTCGCATCCAGATCATTGACCTCCGCTGAGCGCAACTATGCTCAGATAGATAGGGAGGCTCTCAGCCTTGTGTGGGGAGTAAAGAAGTTTAATCATTACCTGCAGGGCCAAAAGTTTACACTTCTGACAGACCATCAGCCGTTGGTATCCATTTTTAACCCTAAGAAGGGTGTGTCGGTGATGACAGCACAGAGACTCCAGAGATGGTCCCTTTTCCTAGGGGCACATCAATATCAGATAGAATTCAAAGGTACAAAGCAGCATGGTAATGCTGATGGGCTGTCGCGCCTGCCACTACCTGAAGAAGAGGAGACAATGAAGGTTGACCCTGTTGAGTTATTTCACTCGACCATCATCGAGTGTTTACCAGTCACCAATGCAAGTATTGAAAGAGAAACCAGGAACGACCCGACACTGTCCCGAGTCTACGAGGTGACAGTGAAGGGATGGCCAGCACATGGTGATTCTCTGTTACCGGCATTCTCGGCAAGACGAGACCAGCTGTCCGTCTGTCAAGGAACATTGATGTATGGAACGAGAGTGATTATTCCTCCTAAGTTAAGGGAAAGAGTTCTAAAGGAACTGCATGAAGGTCATCTGGGGGGAGTCAAGATGAAAAGCCTTGCTAGGGCTTATGTGTGGTGGCCGGGTATCGACCAACAGATAGAGGAGCTGATGAAAAGCTGCTCAGGGTGCCAAAAAGTGCAAAATGCACCTCCAATTGCACCGCTGCATCCATGGGAATGGCCTTCAGCCCCATGGCAACACGTACATATTGACTTTGCTGGTCCATTCATGGACTCCATGTTTCTAATTGCGGTGGACGCACGTTCTAAATGGCCAGAAGTGATTAAGATGACTACCACTACTTCAGAAAAGACAATTGCGGTGTTAAGAACGATATTCGCAAGGAACGGATTGCCAGAACAAATATGTTCCGACAACGGACCACAGTTCGTGTCAGAAGAATTCCAAAAATTCTTAAAGAAGAATGGGGTGAAACATTATACCTCTGCCCCATATCATCCGGCTACAAATGGGTTGGCCGAGAGATTTGTACAAACATTCAAAAAGGCAATAAAGGCCATGAGCGAAGATCAGATTCCACTACAACATAAGGTGGACAAGTTTCTACTGGCATATCGAAACGCCGCTCATGCAGTGACAAACCAAAGTCCTGCCATGATGTTTTATAACAGGAGGTTGCGGACAAGGTTGGACTTGTTAAAACCAAATGTGCGGAGGGAAGTTGAAAACAAACAGTTCCAGCATATAAATAACAAGACCACTCGGAGTTTCGAGGTAGGACAACCAGTGTTGGCCAGGGACTATGGAAACGAGAAATGGCAATCCGGAACAATTCGGGCCAGACAAGGACCCCTGATGTACACTGTAGATGTTGGTAAAAATGTAATACGGCGTCATGCTGACCAACTGGTAGAGTCGAGAACAAGGGTCGAACCCATGGTTACGACAGAGACAACCGTGGAAGAAGTTAGTGAACCTGAAGCATCTACCTCGGCAGTGAATGTACCTGATGATGATGTCCAAGACATAAGAGACCAACTAGAGGAGTCACCTCAGCAACAAGAATCAGAGACCCCTGAAAGGCGTTATCCAACTCGAATCAGGAGGCCTCCTGAGAGACTGAACCTTTGAACTGTTTCTACATGAAGTTGTATATGTATATATGTTATTATGTTATGTTAAATGGGGATATAACTGTTAAGCTAAAAAGGGAGGATTGTGGTGTATGTAACTTGTTCCACCTTAAGAGAACTTAAACCTGTTCCACCTTAAGAGATGTACTACTTTCTCTGGCTGCTGTATACGGTAATACCGGTGGTGACCACACCGGTATATAAGTGCTGTGTAGTAATTTGCTGGGTAGTACAGCCCTAACCTCCGAATAGTAAAGACCTATTGAAAAGTTATTCTTGTAGTCTGTGTCAGTAATTGACCTTAAATATAACTGGAACACTCAGACTTAACACCCTGTAGTGTGTGCCAGATGTGGAATCTGTAACAATGGAAGAAGACGGTCGCTTCATTTCTCTTATTGGCCTAGAAATTGCAGTCGGAGGTGTACCTCTGGAGTACGCCTCCGATCCGCGAAACAGTTACGAAATTACCTCTTGGTGCCCAGGCTGCGAAGAGTTGCAGTCTCAGGTCTCGAGGCGGAGGGCAGCGTAATGGCCCACGGATCCCAGGGACGCAGGTGGTTCGGAAGCATCCCTTGGATCATGTGGGCCCCGTCCTCCAATGACAAAGGAAAATTCCATTGCAATCATTTACAAAGGGTATTCCCTAATGATATGCAATGGAATCCACAAATAATTATAAAATGTACAGAATTCTAATAATTATACAATGTACAGAATTGCAATTTTATTTATAAGTTCCTTCATTGCACCAACCTCAATAAAAATTTTAATTTTTTTGATAATTTTAAACATCATTAATCCAGACCAATATTTGCATAAACTCATTTAAAGTGTGTATGCCTAATTTTTGATTTTTAAATGTTTTATTTAAGCCTTGTATCTACGCTTACGCTGTAGGCCCTACACTTGCATCAACTGTAATACTTACCTGGGCAAATAGCCCAACTCTGCACCAGCAATACTCCGTTTTCAGGCGGTTCAGATGATCTGTCAAGGTGTACTTTGACAGATCGCAAGTTCCATATTTTGCACATGCGCATGTGGAAATCTGGAACTTGCGTGCCTTTCAAAGGGATTACGATGACTGACTTTGAGAGTGTGCCATCGCAGACATTGCAATTTCAGGACCAATTCTTCCTGTTTCAAAATGTGCACCCTGAAAAACGCCTCAAAATGTTAAGCCCTGGTATAGGAGAATTTGAGTAGAATCTCTTTTCTGGGTAATCTGTTTGCTGTATAAACACACACAAAACTAGAAAGTTAGGCCATATTATTGTAAGTGTGTCTACATTTCATCACAGGTATTTTCTATCTTTTGTTACTCCTTTTAAAGAAGAAAACTCCAGCTAGATAGAAACAGCTCAAGAATATTTAATCGCTACTGATAGTCCCACTTTATTTTTAATTGTCTTCCTTGGAAATGTGATTGCAAATTAATTGAAGTATATCAATGCTGAAGATTGTAAGACAAGAACTTTGAGGGACATGACTATTAAGTTCAATGAGCCTTTTTCATAGATTTTAATCCAATCTATTGGCCTTACATCCATTTACTCCATTATGTCTTGAATAAATCTATGCTTCATTGTCAGCCACATATCTCTCACCCTGAGTTAAGTGGCTCTCTGTGATGTCATGAAGGTGCTACCTTATGTTGTGAAATAGCTGCTGTAAAATACAAATCCAGAGCACTACTTCAAGTAGGCTAAGGGACACAGTTCAAACTAGGAAAGGCAAATTTAGAACTTCTCTTCATACTTACTTCTTCACAAAAAAGCATGATTAACACATAGAATGGACTCCTGCATGGGGCAGTGGAGACAAAACCCTGGAAATCATGTAAAAAATAGTTGGATGGTATAATGAGGGGACGGTAAGAATTATTTTCTGAATGGATGAGATAGATTAGGCCAAATGGCTTTTCTCATCCATATCTATCTTATACTTTGGTATTCATGTTTTTAATAGTAGTGCTTTTTGTTTAATATGTTCAATGCCAGCTATCTGCAGTCTTCGCCAGAATAACATCGTAAGAACATTAAAATAAGAATTGTTGGGAACAAGAGAGGATCATTAGGCTAACAGGCTTGGCCCTTTCATCCCCTTCATAATCTTAAACTTTAGCCAGATCTCCTTGAAGTCTCCTCTTGCCAAGCATCCAAGAACATGAAAAAATTAAATTAAAAACTGCAAATCCTGAAAACCTGAAATTAAAAAAAAAAAGTAATAGCTTGAAAAAATGCAGCGGGTGAGTCAGCATCTGTGAAGAGACAATATCGGTTATGGTGTATTGGGTGTGTGCCTTTCATCAAAACACAATACGTCATAACCTGTCTTTTCTCGTTACAGATGCTGACTGACTGGATTTCTAGCTATTTCTGTTTTTATCTTAAGAACATGACAGTCCCTTTGGCTGGAGGTAAAGGCCAGCATGACTGTGCATTTGTTTTTCCTGGAACTTGTAAACCATGTGGGGCTGGGTCTAACAGTTAGACAACTTTGAAAACCCATAACATGGGAACTCATAGTATAGTTAGTATTTTATAATATCTATATATATAAATCGGTACTTCTGTCATTCTGTCTGTCTATCTGTCTGTCATCGCGTGTGCTTATGGGTATGCACTCGAAAGTTACAGGGCGTACCTACGCGCGCGTTACCTCCAAAGAAAGCTTACGCTTCCGAGACGGTTTTAAGCGTATTTACGTTTCGGCCGGGCTAAAATTGCGCCCGCGGTATCCCAAAAACCTTCAACATTCCGCTCATTAGCGACAGAGTGACCTCAGGCTCGACCAATCGTACGCCGGGTTGCTGGCGTGTGCCGCCGGGCCAATCGGTGCGTGTGTGGCCGGGCTTTATCGTTCTGAACCGAGGTGAGTCGCCGCCATCTTGATTCCAAACTTTTCCTTTCTTTTTCCCGCTTTCTGCGTCTTAAAAAAAAACGTTGCTTTTAAAACACATATTGTTTTTTAAAAAAATGATTTAGAAAGTAATTAACTTATCTAATCTCATTAATTTTCCTACCTTTCCCCGTTTTTCCAGGTAGGCCTAGAAGCCTCGGCGTCTCCTCCGCACCCACGCCCGAGCTAGGCACCTCCCGGCCCCACTCGAAGGCTGGAGGGCCGAGCCTCAGCCCAGCGCCGCTAGGGTGCGCGCGCAGCAGGAGCTGAGATGCGCTGTCTCTCTCTGGCTGGCCGGGGGGCGGGGCTTGCTGAGCGTCCAGCGTTACCCTGGCAACCGGGCCCGCCGGACGTCTCCCACAGCCGCAATCAGCGGTCTTCACCTCGGGGGGGGGGGGGCCGCGACCCTCGGGGGGGCGGGGGGGGGGGCGCGACCCTCGGGCGGGGGGTGGGGGGCCGCGCGCGCAGCAGGAGCAGCTGAGACGCGGCGTCTCTCTGGCTTGGTCAGCGTCACGGTTACCCTGGCAACCGGGCCCGCCGGCCGAGAGAGACGCCGCGTCTCAGCTCCTGCTGCGCGCGCAATCGGCGGTCTTCACCTCGGGGGGGGGGCCGACCCTCGGGGGGCGGGGGGCGGGGGGCGCGCGCAATCGGCGGTCTTCACCTCGGGGGGGGGCGACCCCCGCCCTCCCTCTCCCCCCCTCCCTTCCCCCCCCGCCCTCCCTTCCCCCTCCCTTCCTCCCCCCCACCCTCCCTTCCCCGCCCTCCCCCTCCCCCCTCCCTTCCCCGCCCTCCCCCTCCCTCCCGCCCTCCCTTCCCCTCCCCCCCGCCCTCCCTTCCCCTCCCCCTACCCTCCCTTCCCCCCCTGCCCTCCCGTCCCCCCTCCCTTCCTCCCCCTCCCTTCCCCGCCCTCCCCTCCCCCTCCCTCCCCTCCCCCTCTCCCTCCCCTCCCTCCCCTCCCTCCCTCCCCTCCCCCTCCCTCCCCTCCCTCCCCCCCCTCTCTTCCCCCCAGTCGCTCTCTCTCTTCCCCCCAGTCGCTCTCTCTCTTCCCCCCGTCGCTCTCTCTCTTCCTCCCAGTCGCTCTCTCTCTTCCCCCCAGTCGCTCTCTCTCTCTCCCCCCAGTCGCTCTCTCTCTCTCTTCCAACAACAACATTCCCTCGAAAAAGCCTCGGCACCGCCGGGCACTTCAGCTAGTATTGACATATATATTTTGTGACCCTCACTTTTAGTTGATTAATAATAAAGCAATTAACTTGGACATTTTGAATGGAGCAAAAATAATTTAATTTGTGGTATCGAGAACACACAATATTAGTGAAGAGTTTTGGAGTGAGCGTTCCACACTGTAGGAGGCATGGTGGCTAAAAAATGGCATGAGCCAGCCCAGTACATAATTGCTGAACCCTATTATGCCAGGTGGATGTGCGGGAAGATGTTCCATTTCCCTACAGGTGCACCCCTCATTTACTTCAACATGAACACAACTGAATGTAATGGAAAGTGCCAGCTCCTTTTTTGGTGCAGAGAGAGGAAGTATTTTATAATTTTACTCTTCAATAAAGATATTTAAAAAGAAAGCCCCTGTTCACAAAACAGGAATGGTTTGTTATAAAAGTCTGTGGCCTAGAAATTCATTGACGCCACTTTTGGGGCGCTTGTAAAGTCTGTGGGTTGTTCAGTTAATTAATACACAGACTACAAGAGTAACTTAAAACAGGACTTTACTATTCGAAGGTCAGGGCGAATCTGCCCAATAAATCCTGACACAGCACTTATATACCGGTGTGGTCACCGTCGGTATTACAGTATACAGAAGCCAACAAAGTAGTGCAACACCTAAAGTAGTTCTCTTAAAGGTGGGCGGTTACATACAATAGTTCTCTTAAAGGTAGACGGGTACATACACTACAATCCTCCCTTTTTAGCTTACAACATACTTAGTCCCCCATTAACATAACATATATTCAACTTCATGTAAAACAATTCACACATATATTCTCTGCGGGAAACAGTTCACAGATTCCGTCTCTGCGGGAACAGTCACAGATTCAGTCTCTGGTCTTGACTCGGTCCGAACAACATCTCTGTGGTATAGCCGGTTCACATTTCTAGCGTGGCTCATCCAATAGTCTTTCCCTTGACTTCACAGCTTAAACTTCCGTCATTGCTGAACCAGCATTGTTGCCTTTTCCCAAACAGTTGGACTGCCTTGGTAATTTTTTCTATTTTCCAACTGATTTGGCTCCTTCGTAGGGACCACGTGCATGATCTGGTAGAAGTGATAATGATTTAGAATGTTATTATCTTCTGCTTCGTCTTTTCTTTTTTTTTTGCTTCTTGGAGACTCTCGGGGCTCCCTTATCAGCTGCCAGCTGTAGCGCCACCATCTCCCTATGTTCCTTAGACTTTAAGTGATTCATCCTGATTTCTGCACTTTGAGAGTTTTCATCACAAGCTGGGCAGACCAGGTCCTCGTAATATTCAGTGTCACTCAACAGGTCATGGTAATATTCGGGGTCGTCCTGAGTTAGGCCAGCGAGAGGGCCTTCTACTTCCTCCTTACCCATCTGGACGTTAGCCGACTGTTGTTCCCTCCCTAGACATCTTTCTTGAAGAGACTTCTTCATGCGTTCATATTCATCCCGCTCTTCCTGGGTTTCCTGCAAATCCTTCACTAATGACCTCATTTGTGATTCCAATACTTCCCCTTCCATCGGGGATTGATTGATCAGGCTATTCAATCCTTCTACCGGAGCAGCTGATTCAACATTCTGCTGTTCACATTGACGTGATTCAGCGTACTTTTGGCATCCCTGTAAAATCTGTGTTGCAACCTCAGCTATTTCCATAACTTTTGAGAGCTCCGCACTCCTTCCCTTTGAAGATTGAAGCTCGTGTTCCGATTGTTCCCATTGCAGAGTCTTGTCCCTCAGCATCTGAAGGAGTTGGCTGACCGTTAACTCTTCCACGGGAACACTGTGGATCAGAGTCTTCTCCATTTCATCCACCTTTTCCTCCAATGCTTTCACCTTCTTTTCCTCTTGTACTTTGGCTTTCAGCGCTCGGAGAAGTTGCGCCTTGATGCTCTCTAGCTCATGTTCAGGGGCCCTTCTTACAGTCTGTGTTTCTTACAGTTTCCTTTTCTTCCACTGAAAGGATTCCCAGTTGAATCTGTTCTTCAAGTTGTTGAACCTCGGTCATTGCCGCCTCATATTTGTCTTGGGTTTCCTTCAATATTTTTATGAGTTCTTGTACATCTTGTCTTTCATGTTCTGCCATGTCTTTCACCTCTAATTTCTCATCGATGGATGGAACTTCTACCGATGAGTCTGTCTTGGCCTTGAGCTCATCAAGAATTCCCTGCAGCCTTTGGACTTCTTGCTCCTGTTCAACCTTTTAGTTGCTCATATGCTTCCACTGAAACTAGCTTTTCGGAGGTTGCCGAGTTAACCCCCTCCAGAATTGTAGCCTGGGCCTGTTCATACTGTTCTTTCAGCTTCTCACACTCTGCTTGTAAGGAGTCGTAGAGAAGAACTGGAATAAAATCCTGGCTTCCTGAAGATTCCTCTTCATTTGCTTCTTTCTGCAAATATTCTAACTCCTGAACATCATAAGGGAGATGTGATCGGTGAATCACAGAATCACAGAATCTACAGTGCAGATAGAGGCCATTTCGGCCCATCGAGCCTGCACCGACACATATCCCACCCTATCCCCGTAACCCCACGTATTTAATCCCCTAACACTAAGGGTCAATTTATCATAGCCAAATCAATCTAACCTGCACATCTTTGGACTGTGGGAGGAAACCGGAGCACCCGGAGGAAACCCACGCAGACACAGGGAGAATGTGCAAACTCCACACAGACAGTCGCCCGAGGCCAGATTTGAACCCGGGTCCCTGGTGCTGTGAGGCAATAGTGCTAACCACTATGCCACCATGCCCCCCTGGTCACGTGGCCACCATAGAGTCATCGTGGCCATAATTGGTCACGATGGCTCTATGGTCGCTCTCTGCTTGAGCCAGCAGGTTCTGTTGTCTTTCCAGATTCTCCCATTCGCTGTCATAGAACTTTTTCATTGTTTTCATCTCTTGTACGAAACGGTAACTCAATTGTTCTAATTGTTGTCGTAATTTGAAATAAGTTTGAGTCCGAGCTCGGTGTTCTTCCGTCATGGATATGTCCGTAATTTGAACAGGCTCAGAATTCTCTGTCAACCTAGGTTGTCGTTGTTTGGTGGAGTTCTGCTCTGAAACTTTGTTCTTCTCTGGAGCATAAGCCTTTATGGATGCCTTCGTTTTTCCAACCTTTGTCGGCAAGTCCATTTTAGCCTTGTCTTTCATATTTGGGTTGGTCTTATCGTCATCCGTTTCAGAATCTGAGCTGATTGTCTGCACCGAGTCCTCACTCGTTATGGCTTTTAGATAGTGCCATTCCATGTCTATTTTCTTGATCCACTCCCATCCTAGAAGTGGTGGTCCTCCCTCAGGTAGTACGTATAAGTTCATTCTTGGGTGTTCTTTACCCCTATCTCGCACCTTGACTCTTATCTTTCCCATGGGGTATACTTTATGCCCCGTGTATGTCTGCAATACGAACTTGGTATCTCTTAAGGGTATATGTGAGAATAGCCGGTGGTAATCCCTTCGATTTATGACTGATAGAGCTGATCCAGTGTCCAACTCCATTTTCACTTGGACTCCAGCTATTTTTAGCATGACCCAGATAGTTTGTAGGTCAGCTTCCTTACTCACATTGTGAATTCTCAGACTACCCAGCTCCTGGCCGTTTGGGTCTGAGTCTGAATTCTGTTCGTCTGAACGCTTCTCAGCCACCTTGTGTACCTTGTTGTACTTTTCCTGTGATGGCTTCCTTTGGTTGTTGGTCTTCTTCCCTGACCGGCATACCTTAGCTATGTGGCCCAGTTTGCCACATTTCCTACATTCCTGGTTCTTAAACCAGCATTGGTTCTGGTCGTGTGTTGTCTTCCCACAACGATAGCATTTTGTTGTACTCGAGGTAATTTGGTCCACACTGAGTGCCGCTGCCTTTAGCTGCATTTCCGCAGTTCCTTTCGCTGCGGCTTCGTGCGATGCTGCTACAAGGACAGCCCTGTCAAGTGTAAGGTCGTTCTCTTCGAGTAGTCGCTTTTGCGTTCCTTCCTTGGACAACCCGCACACGAACTTGTCTCGCAATGCCTCTGTCAGATTCCCTCCAAACTGGCAGTATTTCGCTAGTCTACGCAGTTCGACCAAGTATTCCGCGTTGCTTTCGTCTTTCCGTTGCGTTCTCGCATAGAATTTGAATCGTTCAGCCAACATCAACGGTGTGGGGTTCAAGTGATCCTTCAGAACAGCCACAATATCATCGAAAGTCTGATCCGCTGGTTTAGCTGGTGATAGTAGATGCTTCAAGAGCCCGTATGTCTTTGCGCCCATCGAGTTTAGCAAGGTTATAGCTTTGTCATCTTCTATTTTATTGGCCTCACAATAGATCTCAATGTGTTCCACGTACGTGGCCCAGTCTTCTATCTCGGAATTAAAATCGTTGATGTTACCACGCTTAGGCATCTTCCTCTCTTTCTGATAAACACCACGAATTATTTCTTTAAATTATTATTATTTTTTTCCTAAGATGGCGGTTTTCCCGCGAAAATGGCGGTTTCCCGCGCTTATCTTCTCTCCCCGCCCACTTCAATGGCGGTTTCCCGCTTCTGTCTTCTTTCCCGCCTAATGGCGGCTTCTCGCGTTTCTTCCCTGGCGGGAGGGGTACACTTTCCCCACAGCGACGGCCGCTGGCTTTCAGGTTCACAGCCTGCGCGTCGGCTTCAGGGCTTTCCCCTTTTCTCGGCAGGGCAACTGGCGCTGGGTACACCCCGTTGACGGCGAACAGGTTCAGCCGCTGGGCTGGCTCTCGCACAGTTCCCCTTGCTCGGGCTCTGTCTCTCTCCCGCTCGCTCGGCTCTACCGGCGCTGGGTACACCCCGTTGACGGAGAACAGTTTCAGCCGCTGGACTGGCTCTCGCGCAGTCTCCCTTGGTCGGCTCTGCCTCTCCCGCTCGCTCGGCTCCCAATCGCGCCTCCCAGCCCTCTCGCAGTCCGGTGCTTCCCTCCCCGGCTGCGGCTGAGTTTATCTCTTCCCGCGCCTACGCTCCCGGTCGCAGCGCTTCGTGGCTTCGGTCGCTGCCCGGCTTTTCCCGCCGGTCGCGGTCTAGCTGTCTCACGACGCCGTTGCGTCCCCCAGCCTATTAGTACCGCGGCTTCCTTGCTCCACGCTGCCCCAGTCTCAGCGCCTCTGGACCCGACTTTTGCCCGGCTCCTTTCCCCCTCGACCGTGGTCGAGTGCACAGCCCTTATCCTCCGGTTATTCTTTTCACTTTCCCTTACTCACAGTCACCGTGGCCGCCTTGCTTCTCTTGCTGATCGGTTCACTCCTCACCGTGGCAGAAGGGACAGTCAGTGCCTGTTGCTGATGGAAGTTTTTGTCGCTAAATTCTTCCTCCTTTCTATTGCTGCAGCCTCGAGTTTTCTCCCAGCAGAACGACGAGGGCGGTTGCCTCTTTTCGACGCTCGTTAGTTGCTTCGGAAGTATTGTTGCCGCAGGGTACGATCGGACTCGTCGCCACTGTAAAGTCTGTGGGTTGTTCAGTTAATTAATACACAGACTACAAGAGTAACTTAAAACAGGACTTTACTATTCGAAGGTCAGGGCGAATCTGCCCAATAAATCCTGACACAGCACTTATATACCGGTGTGGTCACCGTCGGTATTACAGTATACAGAAGCCAACAAAGTAGTGCAACACCTAAAGTAGTTCTCTTAAAGGTGGGCGGTTACATACAATAGTTCTCTTAAAGGTAGACAGGTACATACACTACAGCGCTAAAGTGGGGCGTCCGCTAAAGTTTGCGGCCGCCGCCAAATCTAGGCCACTTCTCCGATATTCATTAGCTTCGCCCTACTAGTTCGGGCGAGCGCTAAAACTGCTGTTGGACGCCTCTCTTTGGGCACTAAGCCGGAGGTGGTGATCGATAGCGCCGAGGCCGGGCGCAGCGCAGGTGCGGCCATCTCGTGACTGACAGCAGACACCCTGGCGCCGGCCAGCTCTTAAGGGGGAAGGGTCGACTGTGTCTGCTGCCACGCCCTGGATAGTGGAGCCCTCCAGCTAGGCCTGAACACTGCTGCTGGACCCAAATAGCGCCTGAAGACATGGAGAAGGCCCGTGAACGTGCGCAGCGCTTCTCAGAGCGTGATCTGAGTGTGCTGCTTGCTGCTGTGGAGAAGAGGCGCCATGTTTTGTACCCGGACAATGGCAAGAAGGCGACGGTCCGCGTCTACAGGAGAGCCTAGAGGCATGTCGCCAGCAAGCTGTCAGCCAACAGCGACGTCCCCAGGACCGGTGCCCAATGCCGCAAAAAGTTAAATGACCTCACGCATTGTCAGGGTGAGTACCCTTTCCAATGACCTCCTCATCCTTGCATGTGCACCTCACATTATGGGCAAAGGGACCTGAAAGCTCTAATGGCCAGCCTTCATCCAGCAGCTATGGCACAGGCATGAGCATCAATTGCACATTCTGCACTGAACACACTGGCCAAGCTATTCCACCATGGGAGGCAGTGCACAGCAGTTCATGGCGACACACTGGCCAGGCTATTCCACCATGGGAGGCAGTGCACACCAGATCATGGCGACACACTGGCCAGGCTATTCCACCATGGGAGGCAGTGCACACAAGATCACGGCGACACACTGTACTTAGAGGCCGTCCTTTCTCTTGCAGGCCAAGCTGGCGAATAATCGCAAGAGCCGGACTGCGACTGGGGGAGGACGACCCCATATCCAGCCACTCACCGACCTGCAACATCGCGTGGAGCGCCTCATGGGTCGCCGGGTGATTGGGCCCGTTGCATGTGGAGATGCCGACCCTGTTCTGGGAAGCAATGGTAAGGACATCACCTTTTGCACCTCTCTCGTCCCACTTGCGCATCAGATCTACATCCTTTGCCACTGTCCGACCAATGCGCTGAATGCCACCACTCATGCATCCCGCACTGACGCCCTCTCCTCACTCTAAAGCTACTCTTGTGCCTTCCTGCTTTCAGATGGTCAAGAGGAGGTCCCTCAACTTGCCAGTGACAGACCCTCCGAGGAGGAGCAGGAGGAGGAGCAAGAGGAAGGCGGCCCATCAGGGGAACCCTCAGCCGCGGCCACCCAGGCCAATGTAGGGGACACGTCTTCCCTGGAGGGCAGCGTGGCGGAAGTGTCGAAGGGGAGGGGAGCTCCTGGGACCTGTGTGCTGCAGAAAGGTGGGAGGGGGGTGGAAGCTCGGCGGCCTTCTCCCCAGAGGGGGGATGCGTCGGAGGGGAGTCCAATTGCTGGGCCCAGCGGCCTCCAGCAACGCAGGAAGGGTCGGCCAGCTCGGCGGCCTTCTCCCCAGAGGGAGAGTCCGGCCTCCAGTCAGGAGATGCTCTTCGCCGAGGAGATGGAACGCCTCGAAGACTTGTCCGCGGACTCGGAGCGCCGGCACACGGAGCTCATGGCAGCAGTGGCACGGTTGCCTGAGTCCATCGATTCCCTCTATCGGAGTGTGGCCGAGTTCGGGCCCTTAGAGGCCACCAGTCGGGCGGCATACCGGGCAGATCTTTCAGCGACTGGCCAGGTGATTAGTGGTGCCGTCCAGTCACTGGCTGCTCTGCTGCGGTCAGTGAACAGGTTAACACGGGCACTCACTGCTGCCACACTCGCTGTGTCAGCCAGGCTTCGCCAGGGCACCCGGCGCGCTGCAGCAGCACATCGGTCTGTCCCTCGGCAGATTGGTGCGCATGCTGCAGTGCTGGCCCGGGCGAGTGCCAGTGTCTCAGGCGACCAGCGAGCGCCTGCCATCCGCCAGCTTGCCGCCATTCCTCCAGCCGCCACTGCCACTCCCCCAGTGGAGCTGCCAGGAGCTGCTGCAGCGACTGATGCTGGCCAGCCACAGCTGCAGCAATCAACAGCCGGCCGCTCGACGCCCAGACCTCGACTAGGCCGACCCCCAAGGGCATCTGCCGTCACGACATGTGCCCCTCAGGAGCCTGCCCCCAGCCTTGCAGCAGCCAATGGCCTTACTTTGAGGCGGAGCAGCAGGGCGGGCAGGGGCCACCCAAAGATGGCCAAGGCATCGCCCTAGCGGGCCAAATAGTCGAATGTGTGGCCATTTGTGTTTGTTTCTTGAGGCCGAGAATTGGATGTTTGTTTTTTGAAGGCCGATGATGTGATGTTTGTTTTGGACGAAGGCCGAGAATGACGGCCATTTTAGTTGCCCTATTTTGTTAATCCTCCCCAGGTTGTGGGAGCGAGTAATGTGTTTGAGTGTTTTTTGGGGGTTTCCTCTGTTTTTGGTTTTCATGTGGGAAGGGCCCAGAGTTTGTACAATAAAGCATTTTATTTATTCACATTGTCCATGTTTGATCTTTGAAGTGTTTGTTGCCTTAACCGGCTGAGGGCTTGCGGAGCGGCTGCAATCATGTTCTATCATTGGCACAAGCCATTCCCTGACAGGGGGCCTAGAAGTGACGTTCAATAAGCCGACGATGGGCGGCCCTTGGACCTTGTGCGTCCCTCCTAGGCTGGTACTCCTCCTCCTGAGGTGGTGGTCCAACGTGAGGTGGCAGTGCCCGAGTCCTGCGGATAGCCAGGTTGTGCAGCATGCAGCAAACGACGACGAATTGGGAGACTCGATCCTGCGAATACTGGAGGGCTCCCCCGGAGTGGTTGAGACAGCGGAACTGTTGCTTGAGCACGCCGATTGTTCTATGAGGCTCCTCGTCGCTTGATGGCTCTCGTTGTATGCCTCTTCAGCAGGGGTCGTGGGCGCGCGGAGCGGGGTCATGAGCCAGGTACACAAAGGATAGCCTTTGTCCCCGATAAGCCATCCTCTTGGGGGAGGCTGTGCCTGGAACATGTCAACCACAGTTGTCTGTCGCAGGATAAAGGCATCGTGGCTGCTGCCTGGAAAGCGGGCATTGACAGCTAGGATGCGCTGCCTGTGGTCACACACCAGCTGTACATTGAGGGAATGGTAGCCCTTCCGGTTGCAGTAATCCTCGGCATGCTCAAGAGGTGCCCGCAAAGCCACATGCGTGCAGTCAATGGCGCCCTGCACCATGGGGAAGCCCGCTATTCTTGCAAACCCCACTGCACGCTGCTGCTGCTTGTCCAGGGTCATGGGGAAGGAGATGAATTGATGTCTCCTTCTGAAAAGGGCTTCGGTCACCTGGCGGATGCAGCAATGCACGGCGAACTGGGAGATGTTAGCTATGTCCCCAGTAGGGGATTGGAAGGAGCCGGAGGCATAGAAGTTGAGAGCCACCGTCACCTTCACTGCTACCGACAGAGACGTCCTGCGCATCAGCTGTGGCTGCAGATCTCTCTGAAGCAGCCGGCAGATGTCTGTAACCACCTCCCTTCGGAATCGCAGCCTCCTAACACACATCGCGGCAGACATGGTCAGATAGGAGGTCTGCTGGCGGTATACCCTGCGTGGGTAAGGCCTCAGTTGGCGACGCCTGTTGCCCCCTCTGCGTCTAGCCAGGGCTGCCACTCTCTCACGGCGTCTGTAAGCCCTTCTGGCATAAGGCTGAAATTCAGCGTTGCCACCCAATGCAGCCCCCATTATATGCTGGCAAACACGGAGCTCTGAATGAAGGCTAAGATAATTGGTAAGCTCTGGCCTGAGCCAAAAATACCTGTCCAAGTGTTGGTCCAAAGCAGTAAACTCTCCTCCTTGGTCTCTGTCCAAAAAACCGTTGCACAAGAGTGAATGCTGCAAAATGGCTGGCCTTTATACTGCTGGGTAAGTGCCCTTTAATTAGCGCTCCCCCTGGCCCGGCTGGCCTGTGTACCGTTCCACTTCACAGTCGCTCAGGACGCCCGGCGCACAATGGGCCGGCGCGAGTGAAGTTCCGGTTTGGGGCGCACAAAGGGCGTTGCACTATTAAATGACGTCATGATCTGCGCGCGCAGCAGGGTGCGCGCTAAGACTTTGCGCCGGCGCTAAATGTGTCCTGAAGTTGGGGAGAGGCGCAGATCGCGCTGCGCCCGGGCGATAAGCGCCTAGCGCTCGAGATCTACTCCCCCTAAGGCGCTAACGGCTGGCGCGCCCAACTGAATTTCTAGGCCTGTGTGTCTTCAGATGCTCTTACCTGCACTGATGTAATGTAACTTCTCGCAATCTCCTGTGTAATGAAGTTGTCTTGTTGACCCTTTTCCGTTCAATGTCACAGGTCTCCGCCAGGTAACGCTACAGTGAACAGAGGCAAGAAGCAAAATGATTCCCGAGTACCACAATTGATTAACTTCTCAGAATTAGACTAAAACCAATCCTGTTGCTGACATTTATTTTTCCTGGCTTGTGACCCCATTTTCCTCATTCTTAAACCAAATAATTTTTAACCTTGATAACTGGATTATTAAGCACTAATATATCTCAGTTGGAGACAGTGTGACATTTGAAAGATTCTTTAAATGCCCTAAATTTTCACTTGATAGTCACATTTTTTTAACATGTAAGTATTGCAACTTTCAATAAAAATAATTTTGGTAATACAAAATTCTCTTAAAATGATAAATCCAAATATTAAGATGACTCTATACTTTAATATCATTTTGTATACTGCAGAAACTCAGTAAAGAGTGGAGCACGTTAGTAACAACATTGTCCAAATGGCATTGAGCCCAATGCTCTGACTTGAGAGAGTTATTCTGTTTAATGATAATCCAAAGTAGTAATTAGGGAAAATTAAAAGTCTTGCGTAACAATGCCTCAGTTATATAAAGCTTATTCTTACAGCACAGTGCTGCAATTACTTTAATAAGCATGATAAATATATCTTGCAAAATCATAGCCTTAAGCTTTTTTTCCTCTGTTCAGTAATCATGTTGCTTCAGAAAGCAATAAATTGCCCAGATGGGAGCAATGTAGAGATTCCTGTTTAAATCAGTAGCAAATGATCATATCTAACTTTCAACTTTGTTAGTCCATTGGGAACGACCAGAGCCCAAGTAACACATCCACTCAGTTCTGTTCCTTCTGGCATTGTTTTGAAAGCTGGTAATGACTTGTACAAACTTGAAATGTTTTGCTTAGTCTCCTTCCTAGAGATTTACAAATCATTACTAAGGCAGCAAAAGTCTGCTTCACTTGTCCTGTGTTAACCATATTGAGGTCTAATTCTCCATCAGTCAACATTCCACATTGTTAGAAATGAGAGACAATTAGGCTTTCAATTCTGTTGCGCGTGTGTCTGTGTGTGTATGTGTGTGTGTGTAAGAAAAACAGGGTTAGTGTTCTTTAGGTGCCAAGACACCATGACCCAGGTAAGAGGACAGATGTACACCAGTCACCTTCCAATGCTGCTCTGTAGTTATGTGTAAGAATAGACCACCAGCTTTTCCCCCATGCTGGTGAAGATTTGCCTAGATTTTGTTAATGGCCCCTCTGAAAACATGACTTGGCTCATCATGTGCGCAATAACTGACACCACCTTGGTGTCCTTCCACTCCCTGGTATGGCTTATTGGAATCACAACAAGCTGACGGCTATGTTGCTGGGTATCTAACTTTTTAAAATTCCATTCCCACAGTCAAAACTTACAAAACCTGGAGCTACCAGACCTACTTTGATCTTTGGGTGAGGTATAATGCATAACTGCTAGGTGAATAATATTTTCCAGTGCAGCACAGAAGCATGGCAATTTTGAGTTTAGAGAACTCTGCACTTGACTAGGTCTGGAGGTTTTTCCCCCAGATCTAGAACTTCAGCCCAGTTGACTCATTTCTAACCTGGTGAGGAAGAATTAGATCTTGGATTGATGAGTGCCAGAATATCACAGGGCAGCAGCCTTGGATTATCTCAGTGATAACTAGATATTCACATGGTTGGGACAGATGTGAGCATAAAATCTTCTAAAATTATGTAGGTTTAAAAAAAAATCAATATTAATGGAAAATGGAAGATTTTTTGCTTACCTCTCCCCTTGGTGAACTGAGGGTCAGTACAAATCTGCAGAGTAGACTTGCTGCAGAAACTCTGAATCAACAACTCCTTCATGGAATTCACCTGATCAGTAATCAAGATTTTAACTTTTTAAATACACTTAATCAACCCCAAAATTATTAAAGCTTTTAAAATGGTTGCCTGGCACAGAGGAAGGATGAGATCCTGAAACAAGCATTTGAGGGTTAACAAATACATGTGTTTTTGTTTCCCCTTGGGCTGTTGACATTGGTATGTTTTGATTCCTATAAAACCCTACATTAAACAACTAATGCTGTTGAACTGTTAGTAGAACAGAGCGTCCTGTAGTGGTAAACTGTAAAGAACAGTTAAAGAACTATAAAGAAAGAACTTGCATTTATATAGCACGTTTAGTGTCCTCGTGATGTCCCAAAGCATTTCACAGACAATGAAGTACTTTATAACTGTTGTAATGTAGGCAAAAGCAGCAGCCAATATGAGCACACCAAGCTCCCACAAACCGCAGTGAGATAAATGACCATATAATCTGTTATTAGTGATGTTGGTTGAGGGATAAATGTTGCCCAGAACACCAGGAGAACTCCCCTGCTCTTCTTTGAATAGTACGATGGAATCTTTTATGTCCACCCGAGAGGGTAGACAGAGCCTAGATTTAGCATTTCATCAAAGAGGGCACCTCCGACAGTGCAGTACACCCTCAGTAACACATTGAAATGTAGATGATGTGCTCAAGTCTCCGGAGTGGAGCTTAACCCACGACCTTCTGACTCAGAGGTGAGAGTGCTACCACTGAGTCAAGGCCAACACTAGTTGTGAAAAGACTCTAAAATCTCTAGTTTGTGATGGAGATTCAGCAGAACAGCTGATTGAACATTCAGCATGTTCAATCAGCATGGTGACATCACACACCAAAATGACACAAAGAGCTCGACCCTGACTGAAACTCTTTTTCCCTCTTTTAATTTATGTTGCATGTTTAGATTGGAGATTCATAAAAGTGGTCAACACAGCCCAGCTAATTTAAGAAAGAAAAGGAATGTATTTCATTGTAAGAATCCTGGACATTAGTCTTACCACTTTGTTTATTTTAACAACAGTGAATAACAATGCTAATTACTTCTGTTTTCCAGTAGGTGAATTTATTCTATAGGATTTTACTAGCCTTAATAACAGAAACTTGGTCATTCAGGCATCTTCTGCAAGAATAGGAAAGTAATCAAAGTAGCAAAACTGCACAGCCCCTTCCATAGAAACATAGAAGATCGGAGCAGGAGTAGGCCATTCGGCCCCTCGAGCCCGTTCCGCCATTTAATGAGATCATGGCTGATCATCCAAATTCAGTACCCTGTCCCTGCTTTCTCCCCATATCCCTTTAGCCGTGTAGAAGTGCCTTACTTCTTAGCTCTGGGTAATGACTCAATACACACTTGGATTCGTCAGACGGACAGGCCTTTTATTTTCTCTTCTTGCAAGGGGAATCAGCACCTCTACTCAAGGGGTGAGGCTACTATTCCAATGATACAGCGTAAGCGTTCCATATTTATACAGTGTAACAAACAAGTTTGATTGACATTCCTTTGTTCCTCTATCAGGATACATTTTAGATTAATCATCAGGTAGAAATAACATATTGACAGAAGGATCCTGGACACATAAGTCAACCGTTAATCTATAACAGGGCATGAATCGTGTAACCGGAGGTCCTCTTTAATCATATATTGGGAGGCTAGCTTTGCTTACGGTCACAAGTTATCAGGTCACTGGTTACATCAAAGGAACTCATTATTTCACTTCTACATTCTCATTAGGTGGGCAGACATCTGTTCTTGGCTGTAGTCCGAGTACGTGCAATAGCTCTAGTTACACATCGACACTTGCCCAGTGTCAAGTCTGAAAACTTTTACCCAGCAAGCACTTAAAATTAACCCCTTATATCATGTAGATTTCCTCATTCCCCCCTTTTGTCCTTTCTAAGGACAATCTATTTCGCTAAGTTTAAGAAACTCTACATCAAAGGTCTCACCCTTAATATCCTCATATTCAGACATCATTGGTACTGGAGGAGTTGACGTTAATAAGGAAAGGACTTTTCTACACAATTTTAAACAACCAATCAATAAACTAACTAAAATTATCATCACAATTGCGATTAAGGCTTCCAAAATTTGCTTTCCTAGTGCTCCTCCCCATCCTGAAATCCAATCCCACATGGACCATGGTTCAGGTTGACGTAGTTTCTCTACAGCCTCCTTTATGTGGTTTACCAGATTGGTGATATTCTCTGAGCTATCTGGGATATAGGTGCAACATTCGGTTTTTATGATTGCACATGTGCCCCCTTCTTTTGCCAACAAATAGCCCAGAGCCATGTGGTTTTGTAAGGCAACAGTGCGCAAAGCCACCATTTCTGCGTTTACATCACTAAGAGCATCAGCAGTATCATTGGCTATTTGTTCCAACACTGCTGCCATGTTTATAGATTCTCTTGCTAACTTCCCTGTTCCATACCAGGGAAATGCTATAGCAAAGAACTTTTCAGTTTCTGTAATGGCTCGTTTTGCTCGTGTCCCAGGGTGGCTATCCAAAGATGAAATGTGATGTATATAAGGCACTACATATCCCAAATAACATGACCCAGTCCAATTTTGTGGTAACCAAGGGTATGCTCTATGCCCACAGATGAAATAGGTGTTATTATAGGCTTCAAATTTGTTCCATATCTGGTGCATCATTCCTATTCCTTGTTCTCCTTTCCAGATTTTTTTACTAGTCAAATTTTGTACTGTGGACAGGTTCCACCGTCTCCAATAGGGCCATTCGACTGCACCCGGTGGTTTAGTAGTAGTTTTAGTCAAAGTGTAGTTACATTTGCACTCACTCCATCCAACCATCAATCCTTCTCCATTGTCGTTTACCAGACAGACTTCTTTTGTTTTATTTACGGTTCCCATTGACGTCACTAATAGACTCTCTGGATTCCTTTGATTATCATATTGGGGATGAAACCATCCTTCGAATTTCGTTAGGTTATATCCTGCTCCCTTCCACTCATCTTCTAGTTGTTCTGGATCTGTCTTAAGTTTTCTTTTCTGAGTGGCTAATGTTGAAATAAAGGGCTCTGTAACTGGATTGTTACAAAACATTGGCCTGGCCGTCAGGGCCAGTCCTCCCTTTGGATTACCACTACAGATAACTCCTTCATTCACAATTCTTTCACTTGGTGACACAGTATCGGGGCATATAACCCATAGCTTATCAAGCTTCTGTCCACTATCTTCTTCTACTATCTTATTCTGCCTAATCCTAAGACTCAGGGGTTGATACGGGGGTACCTGCATAGTGTGATCCTGAAGCTGAACCTTCATAGTCTCGTTATAGCATATAATATAAAAGAAATCACTGTTTAAAAGTACACATTCTTCTATGCATGGTTTGCCCTTCAGGGGATCTGGGTAAATCAATATGGCAGTTTCAATTATCGTTGACAAAGAGAACAGTCTTGTTAAAGTCCAAATCCAGTTCATCTTGGCAGCGTATTGTCTTCAACTGATGCCTTCTTACAATGGGACGCATGTATCCATGTTGGTCGCTCCTTTACTTTCACAGCGGTGTTTGTGGTCAGGAGTACTTGGAAGGGTCCCTCAAATCTGGGTTGAAGGCTATTCTTTCGCTTGAAGATTTTTATATAGACGTTTATCTCCTGGCTCGAAAGTATGGCACTTTCCTTCAGCGGGATCGACCTGGGCTTCCTTCACCTGTTGATGGAAACTAGGAATGCATTTGGTTAGTGCAATGCAATAACTCAACATATCTTCCTCCATTTTATGAATGTCCATTTGTTTAGCTGTTAAAGGTGCCGAAAAGGGCAATCTTTGTGGTCTTCCCATGACGATCTCGTGAGGCGACAATCCTGTAGTTCTGTTGGTAGCAGACCGCATTGTCATTAAAGCTATGGGTAACAGATCAACCCATTTAAGTCCAGTTTCTTTACACAGTTTTGCAAGCTTGTTTTTCAGCATCCCGTTATATCTTTCCACTAGTTCAGCCGACTGTGGATGATAACTGCAATGGAGGTGCTGGTTAATCTGTAAGGCTTTGCATAGTTCCTTAATCACTGTTCCCGTAAAATGGGACCCATTGTCACTTGACAGTTTTGCTGGTATCCCAAAGCGAGGTACAATGTCCTTCAATAAACATTTAGCAACAGTGGTAGCGTCATTCTTTCTGCAAGGAAAAGCTTCAATCCATCTTGAAAACATATCAATAATAACTAATACATATTTAAAGCTCATACATACAGGTAGTTCAATAAAATCCATTTGCAAGTGTACAAAAGGGCCCATGGGGTTTGGGTGGGATGCGGGCTGTACCTTCTTTATTTTCCCTGCATTCATGGTCTGGCAGATAGTACAATTTTCACATATTTGTTTTGCCAACTTTGAGATTCCTGGTGCATACCAGGTCTTGAGGATATAGTCCGCCATCCCCCCTTTGCCCGCATGGGTGAATTTATGAACACATCGGGCAATTGGTGATAGTAATGATTTGGGTGCCACCATGCGGCCGTCATGATGAACCCATAAGCCGTCAGTGTTTTTTAAAACAATGATTAACAACCCATTCCTTTACTTCATCAGAACTGGCCCTATCTTGATGGATCAGCACATCATCTAAGGACGGGGGCTGCGGTATCTCTGGCTTTTCCCTAACAGGGAAGGCTGAAACTTGTCGTTCAGTACTTGATATAGCTACTGACTTAGCAGCGCTATCTGCAGCAGCGTTTCCAAGCACAACCTTGTCCAAATGCCCCGTGTGCGCTTGGCACTTAATAATTGCAATCTGTTTACGTCTCTGAATAGCTAGTAAAAGATTTTGCACTTCTTGTGCATTTTTAATCTGGGTTCCCGAGGAAGTCAGGTAACTGCGAATTTTCCAAATTTGTCATGCTCATGTCTGGTTATTTCTGAATAGTTCAATATCCATTGTCTACAATAGCCAGTCATTCCTAGAAAATGCTTCATTTCTCTTTTAGTTTTTGGCAACGATGTGTTGCAAATGACCTTTATTCTATCCGGCGTTAACTCCCTGTTTTAACAATGATTCCATCACTGGCTCAATTCCTTTTTCTGCTTTCTCTGACAATGGATACTGTGACCTTTTGGGTAATGGTGCAGCTGGATTAATTGTAATTTTATAGGGCTGTGCAGTCTAATAGTTAGGAGGTATTTTAAATCTTGTCCTGTTTTGTCATAGCAGGCCGTGCAGTGCAATTTTCAATGCCATTTCCCTAGTTTCAGGGATTCCTGGTATTGTTTTATGGAGCTTGTCCCCACGCTCCTAACAGACTGACAAGTTTGGGACTCAAACTTGGGTCGGCAATTTCCCATGCATAAAGAACAGGGTGTTTTATTTCTGTTACTGAGTACGCATATGCCTTATCTACTTGGATTTCTACCGTTACTCCTGATGGGGAGCGAATGATTGTAGCATTCATTTTGCACAGCAAGTCTCTTCCACATAAATTCATAGAGACATCTCCTGATAACAGAAAGGAGTGTTCTTCCTCAAATTCTTCTACTTTTACTGTGGGGGGAGTCGATTGATTCAAGCATTGTAGTATTCCAGCCAATCCAGCTATCGGGGTCTTTTCCCCATTAATAGGCATTCCTTCAGAATATCCTTTCCCTAACACCGAAAAGGTTGCTCCTGTATCTACTAAAATGACATAGGTCTCCCAGCTATTTGCATTTTAACTTCAGGTTCGCTGCGTGAATTTAAAGAAACAACCGGCATTTGGTGGTCTGTGGCGCCTGGGGCTGCTGGTGTCAGTCAGTAATTCTGATCTCTTTCTCCTAAATCCCTGTCCGTTTGTAGGGTAACCTCCTGACTGGTCCGAAAAAGGGTTATGGACAGTGAAATTAGGGCCTTTATTCTCCAACGGAGGTCCATTATTGGAGGTTTGGTTCTGACAATTTTTCGCAGGGCATTGGTTTGCCCAATGTCCGGGTTGTCCGCAATTGTAACAATTACCAGATCGTCCATACCCTCTTATTCTACCACGTCTTCCTCTATATTCCCCTCTATTCATCCTTCTATAGTTACCTTGTTATCCTACCATAATAGAGGAGAAAGGTGTTTCTTCAGGGTAATTTTTTTTTCTTCTGACTCAACAAACAGAGGCAGTCTTTTTATCTGGCTGTTCTCTATTTCTCTCTTGTCCGTTAAACATTCCTCGAGGCAAGTAATTCTTTCTATGTTAAATGACTATCTGAGGGAAAGGGTCTAGTCTTATTTACAGTCCATTTGGACCAATTTGGTAGGTGATCAATGGATGATTGACCAGTTCTTTAACATAAAGGCTGCTGGCGTGCCTTTCTCGGGTGGCTTACTGGTGCTAGCACCCATTTTAGCAGCTTAAATGGTTCACTTAAAACAATCTAAACTCCCGTGACAATCCATGATCTGCGTTGTACGCCCCTACAGATCAGATTAATAAACTATACATACGTATAAAACTCGAGGGTTCTCAACCCTCGTGGAAGGTATTTCTAACTGGGGAAAATACTGAATCCACAATAGCTTAGTGTATCATGTAAAAGACATCACTATTTTCTCAATAATACATTCCGCCGCGGGACTCACTTCCCCGGCTTGGGTTTTTTCCAACCCCTTCTGCAGTTTTTTTTTCAGCTTAAATATTTTAGTTAAAACATACAACAATTCCGTAACACTCTATGATCTGCGTGGGACGCCTCTACAGATCAGACATGACTAAACATTAATACATATAACAATAAACAATAAACAATACACTTGTTAAACAACAACCAAAGTGTTACTAAATCCCCAACCTATGCAGCCTTACTGGACAAAGCTGCAAAGTTGATTGATAATAACAAGTAGTTAAATACTCACTCTCAAACATTAAACATTGACACTGTGTTTCAGACAACCGCCCACTCTTCTCTTTTTTTTAACCCTATTCCCGTTAGCCAAATCTTTAGCAAAAAGGGCCTTCAGTTTGTCCCAGCTAACTTCAAGCTCTTCTCTCCTTCTACCCTACTCCCTTTAGCCAAATCTTTAGCAAAAAGGGCCTTCAATTTGTCCCAGCTAACTTCAAGCTGGAACCTTGCTAGTTCAATTTCCAGTAAATCGCTAGCTCCTTAGTTAATCAAATTCCTGACTTAACCTTCTCTCTCAGCAAGCTGGAACCTTGCTAGTTCAATTTCCAATAGATCGCTAGCTCCTTAGTTAATCAAATTCCTGACTTAACCTTCTCTCTCTGGTACCTTTATACAGTCCTTTTCTGCACGATCCTGTTCGCGGGGCGTCAGCGCCTCATGGCTGGTCCTCAGTTCCGTTTCTGAAAGGGAAGCAGTCACAACGGCAGTTTAACCTCCGAACCTTGAGAGTCAATTACCCGATGGCAGTACTGTCCAATGGAATAAACAGACTATGCGCAGCTATGCTTCTGGCAGGGAAAGTCCCAAAAATGTGGCAAAACACCACCTTCGGCCGATGGGATTTTCCCAACCGAGCAACGTACTCGGCGTCTGTTAACTCACCAATTGGTACAGCAAGCCATCTCGGTGGAACCTCCAAATTGTAGAAGTGCCTTACTTCTTAGCTCTGGGTAATGACTCAATACACACTTGGATTCGTCAGACGGACAGGCCTTTTATTTTCTCTTCTTGCAAGGGGAATCAGCACCTCTACTCAAGGGGTGAGGCTACTATTCCAATGATACAGCGTAAGCGTTCCATATTTATACAGTGTAACAAACAAGTTTGATTGACATTCCTTTGTTCCTCTATCAGGATACATTTTAGATTAATCATCAGGTAGAAATAACATATTGACAGAAGGATCCTGGACACATAAGTCAACCGTTAATCTATAACAGGGCATGAATCGTGTAACCGGAGGTCCTCTTTAATCATATATTGGGAGGCTAGCTTTGCTTACGGTCACAAGTTATCAGGTCACTGGTTACATCAAAGGAACTCATTATTTCACTTCTACATTCTCATTAGGTGGGCAGACATCTGTTCTTGGCTGTAGTCCGAGTACGTGCAATAGCTCTAGTTACACATCGACACTTGCCCAGTGTCAAGTCTGAAAACTTTTACCCAGCAAGCACTTAAAATTAACCCCTTATATCATGTAGATTTCCTCAGCCGCAAGAAATATATCTAACTCCTTGAATATATTTAATTAATTGGCCTCAACTGCCTTGTGTGGTAGAGAATTCCACAGGTTCACCACTCTCTGGGTGAAGAAATTCCTCCTCATCAGTCCTAAATGGCTTACCCCTTATCCTTAGACGGTGACCCCTGGTTCTGTCCCGCCATCAGGAACATCCTTCCTGCATCTAGTCCTGTTAGAATTTTATAAGTTTCAATGAGATCCCCTCTCATTCTTCTAAACTCTAGCGAAGCCTAATCGACCCAATCTTTCTTCATACATCATTCCTGCCATCCCAGGTATCAGTCTGGTGAATCTTCGCTGCACTCCCTCCATGGCAAGATCATCCTTCCTCAGATAAGGCGACCAAAACTGCACACAATACTCAAGGTGTGGTCTCACCAAGGCCCTGGAGAACTGCAGCAAGACATCCTTGCTCCTGTACTCGAATCCTCTCGCTATGAAGGCCAACATACCATTTGCTTTCTTAACCGCCTGCTGCACCTGCATGCTTACCTTGAGCAACTGGTGCACAAGGACACCCAGGTCTCGTTACACTTCCCCTTTTCCCAATCTATTGCCGTTCAGATAATAATCTGTCTTCCTGTTTTTGCCACCAAAGTGGATAACCTCGCATTTATCCACATTATACTGCATCTGCCATGCATCTACCCAATCACCCAACCTGTCCAAATCATACTGGAGTTTCTCTGCAGCCTCCTCACAGCACACACGCCCACCCAACTTTGTGTCGTCTGCAAACTTGGAGATATTACATCTAGTTCCCTCGTCTAGATCATTTATATATATTTTGTGAATAATTGGGGTCCTAGCACCGATCCCTGCGGTACCCCACTAGTCACTGTCTGCCACTCGGAAAAAGACCCATTTATTCCAACTCTGCTTCCTGTCTGCCAACCAGTTCTCTATCCAAGTCAGTACCTTACCCCCAATCCCATGTGTTTTAACTTTGCACGCTAATCTCTTATGTGGGACCTTCTCGAAAGCCTTCTGAAAGTCCAAATACACCACATCCACTGGTTCTCCCTTATCTATCCTACCAGTTACATACTCAAAAAATTCCAGTAGATTAGTCAAGCATGATTTACCTTTTGTAAATCCATGTTGACTTTGTCCGATCCTGTCACTGTTTTCCAAGTGCTCTGCAATTACATCTTTTATAATGGAACTAGCATTTTCCCCATTACTGATGTCAGGCTTACCAGTCTATAATTCCCTGTTTTCTCTCTCTCACCTTTTTTGAATAGTGAGGTTACATTAGCTACCCTCCAATCCATGGGAACTGTTCCAGAGTCTATAGAATTTTGGAAGATGACCAGCAATGAATCTACTATTTCTAGGGCCACTTCCTTAAGTACCCTAGGATGTAAATTATCAGGCCCTGGGGATGTTTCGGCCTTCAATCCCGTCAATTTCCCTAATACCATTTTCCTACAAATACTGATTTCTTTCAATTCCTCCCTCTCATTAGACCCTATGTTCCGACATCTCTGGGAGGTTATTTGTGTCCTCCTTTGTGAAGACAGAACCAAAGTATGTATTTAATTTGTCTGCCATTTCTTTGTTCCCCATTATAAATTCCCCAGATTCTGACTGCAAGGGACCTACACTTGACTTCACCAATCTTTTTCTCTTCACATATCTATAGAAGCTTTTACAGTCAGTTTTTATGTTCTCTGCAAGCTTACTCTCATTCTATTTTCCCCCTCTTAATTAATCCCTTTGTCCTCCTTTGCTGGATCCTAAACTACTCCCAATCCTCAGGTTTGCTGCTTTTTCTGACCAATTTATATGTCCTCTCCTTGGATCTTATGCTATCCCTAATTTCCCTTGTTAGCCATGGTTGAGTCTCCTTTTTTGTTTTATTTTTATGCCAAACAGGGATGAACAAATTCTGTAGTTCATCCATGTGATCTTTAAATGTTTGCCATTGCCTATCCACCGTCAACCCTTTAAGTAACATTCCCCAATCCATCCTAGCCAACTTGCACCTCATACCATCGTAGTTTCCTTTATTTAAATTCAGGACCCTAGACTCGGAGTCAACTACTTCACTCTCCATCTTAATGAAGAATTCTATCATATCCATTCGAAAGACTGATTTATGGATAAAGAAAGACTCAGGACGTCGCAAGGTGCTTTACAGCCAATGAAGTACTTTTGCAGTGTAGTCACTGCTATAATGTAGGAAATGCAGCAGCCAATTTGTGCACAGCAAGGTCCCACAAAATAGCAAAGTGATAATGACCAGATAATCAGATCCATTGTAATAGAAGGAAATTGTTTGTCTTTGTGTGCAATCAATTTTGAATCAGAAGCAAAGATTGAAATACAATACAAGTTCCAAAATTGTATGTAATGGTAGCTTGTGTAGATTGTATTGAACATTATATTTGCATTCATTTCTTGGTTAGTTCTGGTCTTTTTTATTTGAGTGATTAATTTAAGCATCCAAGGCATGAGATTTTTGATCTTCCCTGAGGCGGATTGGTGAAAAGTTGGGATGTGCTCCTTAGTTGTAGAAGAGTTTACTCTTCGCCTGTTTAAAGGTGCTCCTGGGCGGAGCACTACTCGGCTCAAGTGCAACAGTGCAGTTGAAACACTCGGTGGTAATGGCTGGGCTGGATAGTCAGTCCCCAGGGAGCCTGCACGGCTACACTCTCTGCTCCCATCAGCAGCAGCACTGAACCAGTTACAACTGCAGCAAAATGCACTTTGGAGAAAAGATGCTCTTCCAAAGAGTTTAGCTGCTCCACTGTTAACCCCAGCTGAGTGAGTGAACTAACTGCTGTGCGATGTCTTTCATTTCCCCCAGCTGAAACTACTGCATTTTCTGCAAAGCTCATTGGCAAGACTTTAATAGGCAACAGTATACATTTTTAAAAAAACATTGACAATTTTACCCTTACTTCTGGAAAATGGTTTGCAGTGCAGAAAAGGAAAACAAGTAGCTGGTGGTTTCAATTTATTTCCTATTGCTTTACCATCAGTTTTAACATCCATTGCCATTAAACAAATGGAAAATATCCCCATAAACGGCAACCCTCGTAACATTTCATCTAGATTTCCAAATCACATTTTTATTTGTGAGCTAAATTATCACCAAATCTACCTTTCAATGTGATGTAAACCTTTACTAGTTGCAAAATGTTTGTGCCCAATGAAGTTTGCGTGAATTCTGTTTTGAACAGAAATACATGAAGTATCTTCTAGGCCTGCAACGCCCATTGTGAAAATTGAGATAGAAGTTGTCAATCTAATGTTGGTTCTTTGTTTTATTGGACACTACAGAAGAGCTGAGAATTGAATTGTTCTTCTGGCAATATAAAATGCAATGCTGTTTTTTTAAAACTTTATTTTCCTAATTGGTGGTGAACTTCTTGCTATAAAGGAAAAAAATCCCTAAGATTCGTAGCATTAGATTTGAGAAATCATATTAAGGAACGATGGTCTGAAATTACTTGAACTCTCACGATTATGTTGGAATTAACAAGAGGCTGAAGTCACTCATGAATATTCCCCAATCCTTTGGTAAAAGGATTTAGGAATGGGATTGTAGAGTTATGGAGAGGACCTCACAAAAACTCAGTAACTAATGACAGTACCAAACCACCCTACCTTTAGAAAGTTGGGCAGCATTTCTAGTAACTGTTGCCATAATTTGCAGACAACTATGAATAATTATGCAAATTAGTTGAATCTGCAAAATTGCAAGCAGTCAGTAACTGAGGTGCTGACTCGTGTTGTACCAGGCATTCAAGCCTAAACTTCAACCTGATCTTACATTGGCACTATAGTCAACACTAAACCCATTTTTACTGGGTTAGGTAACTAACCATATCTACTTCATTAACAGATCAGTATTTAACCTATGGTATGGACGCAATATGTAGTGAAACCCGTGGGATATGATTTATTTACCACTTGCAGCAGTGGCTGGAACACCCTTTATAGACTTTGCAGCTCGTAAGTTATCAGATCAGCTCATTCAGGGGATTTAATTCATACCTCCTCGATCTTCATAATGTAAAGGTAAAATTACTCTGGTTTCCTCTCTAATTAATGATCGTGTAATGAAACTGCATTCTCAGAAATCACATAGTTCAAAGCCATGTGTTCTTTTGATTTCATTAGTAGGACATTCATTATGAAGAAAAACAGGAGATCTCCCATTTTGCACAAAATGGAATTTTGGCCCCAGGTGTTTTTCCTGAGAGTATTGTAATCATCATAGAATCATACTAATACAACACATCTAGACAGAATACCTTTTAAAAAAATACTTAACTAGGTAATTTGACCCTTACAAAACAAAACCCCAGTACAACAAACAAATAAATTTGTGATTTACAGGAGAAAAAAGGAAATAGCTTTTTTTTTTTTATTAACCTCTTTAAATTGGAAGATGTTTTAAAAGTACATTTAACTGAGAAACAAATAGCTGCTCAAGCAGCTTTAATCTCACTTTTGTTTGCCTCACAGAAAAAATACATAAACTGATTTGAGAAATAAAACTCTTCTCTATGTCGACCGCAGAGTCAAAAACTTTGAATACAGAGTGCACGTGAACTGCACGGTGAAAGGAAAGAGGCCTACCTGCTCTTTACAGCACCAGTGTTCCAGCTAAGTGGCAGTGTCCTTGAAGGCAGCAGAAAATGATTCATGCACAGGATAGCTGCTCAGGCTGGACTGCCTTGAGGTTTGAAGTTCCAGATCAGGGCGATGTGTACAAAAGTAGCTGAAGAGCAAGAGGATTGAGCTGAAAGAATTAGGAACCTTTTCTCATTAGTGTGAGCCAATCAGATTGCAGTGACAGTTAGTTGCCGGAGTCTCAGTTCTGGGATGTAACTAGCAAAATCTGACTAAAGTGATGATGGTGGAATGCAACAAATCAACTATTTTGGGAATAGTGGGAAAAAATTGGGGAATACTTATGGATTCACTAGATCACAAGATTTGAAACAAGATGGCTGTTCAGTGCATTTGACCTTATCCTTACAGAATACTCGCCCTTGTGCTCTCCTTTAACAGTAGTGAGCTATTTCATAAATGAGTTCAGCGCCTTGGCCTCAGCCATCCTTCCTAGAAACCCATTCCAGCTGTTGCTCACCATTTGTAAAGAAATAATTCTTGGACTCGGTCTCAAACTTTCACAGCCCTGAACCTGTGACCTCTCATCATGCTACCTTTGCATATTTGAAAGTGGTTCGGTTTGGGGCCCCTACCTTTTACTAGGCAATGATACTAAATACTACCTACTGGTGTCAGATTCACAGACGTATGATTGTGAAAATGCATATTTGCAATAGGTAATATCAAAATAGATTGATTTAGCTCAATGCTTAAACTTAACAGTGAATCTGCTCAGGGCCCCGGACAGGCTCAGGGTCTCATGTAGTTACACGGTCCGGACGATGCTCCTGCAGGAGCCGTCGGGGGACTGGGGAATGATCCAGGAGTCATCAGAGGAGCAAAGTATGGATAAGACCAAGAAGGTTCCTGGTTTGTTTCCTGATCTGTGCGAAGTTGGTTGACCTCAGCCAAGCAGCTGGTAGGGGTACCACAATTGGGTTTGGCATCACTGAGTTAGGGCAGGGGGAAAGTGGCCAGAGTTACCACTCTTAGTTAGTATACAGTGGCCTTGAAGTGTGGATGTTGGGCAAAGACCTAGATGCCTCCCTATGCAAAGTGTCTTGGCTTCACTAATGAAGGGGTTGTAAGTGAGACAAGAGGGCTCCTGGTGCATCTGGAATTGGACCCTAACAACAAGGGAGACAATTGGTGAAATAAAACCTAGCAATGTCTCGGCACACCAAGCTTTATTTAGGCAGGTTCACTGTAATTAGTTACACAAATGATTTTTCTACCAAAATCATATTTTCAGAAGAATTGTGAATGTAATAAAAACCTAGTGAGAAGAAAAATATGACACTTCATTAAATGTTTTGCTGCTTGAAGAGCTGATCTGCATGGCTATGTTGGCGAAGCAGATCACGATCTTCTGAACCAGTAGTTGTTTGTTATTTACTGGCACAAGTAAGCGGTAACCCCATCATTGGGACCCTTTTTAAAATTCAACTAGCTGAAGAGAATTAGGATCAGCCTTCACTTGGTTCATTTTCTTGTTGGTTCTGTGAGTTCTTTGTTGAACTTGTTGCCTGGAACAGTGAGAACAGATAACCTCATCAAGGGAAATGGCTTTCAGACTTACCGAAGCCGATGGGTGAGTGACCTAAAGCTGAAACACACCAAGCTGGTGTTGGTATTAATATCTAATTCAAATCCCTTACACTGTCAAAATCAATAAATTCTCCAGGCCAGTATTCACAGTCCTCCTGCCACCTCCTCCACACAGATTGACAGTGGGGCTCACAATTCAGACAAAACAACAGATGAATGAAAAATATCTAAAGGGTGTTTGAGTTAATCATGATTCTTTGTAACAGCCCGTTTTTTTCCCTTAAATGGGATCCAGATGGTGAAGTTGTTTCACTTGGCAGTTGGTTTGGAGAAGGGGGGATGCTGGTGTGAAATTGGAATACCTTCCTCTCTAATTTTTTTGTATAATGTTGGCCAGCTCTCCCCGATGGCTCACTGGGGAACATTCACCACTCGGTGAGATGCAGGGCCCTACAGACCAAGAAGACCCAAGTTACAGTCTGTCGTCTGCACTGAGTTTACTGTTTCCAGCTGGTGTGGTTGGGATCCAGCAGTTGGCCTCAGTGCCCTTATCATGAGTGCTTGTGTATATGTGTGGTGTGGATGGAGCTGGGGAAGAGAAATCGGCCATGGTTCTTGCTCCTGGACGAGGACAGAATATGGCTGATGCCTGCACAGAGGCACAACTGCTACCTCTCGCTGTCTAAGCTCACATGTGAAGAATGACCACCTGAGGGACCACGCCATTCAGTGCCACACTAGTGTGTCAGCCTAAATTATACACTCATCTCTGGAGTGGGACTTGAACCCATGACCTTCTGACTCAGAGACGAGAGTGCTATTACTGAGCCACGGAAAAACAGTGACAAAACAGTGAATAATTAAATACTGATGGGACTGAATTGCCTGTGCTTTGCAGGCCGTAATCCCAGGGGTCAAGACTACATATAGCCCTACGGCTGCAGTTTGGAGGTCACAGCAATATCATATTCCAGCGTGAGTCACTGACTTCAGGAGAAAAGGGCAAGAATTCAAAAAGAGGGTTAAAATTATTGAAGAGTTCATTTAAATGTAACTAAATGAGGATTGTTGAGCTGGAACACTCAGTCTTAGTAGGAACTAATCGTGCCACTAAGAGAATGGCCATTTTTATAATCACCTCTGGAAAGTAGCAATCAACAAAGAAGGTTGAATTGTATAACCAAAACAGTAGATTGCACATCAGATGCAGTGCTTTTATCAGACTAGAACTAGAGGCATATGCCATTTTTGGCCAGCAATGCACCAAGACGTTCAAGGCCTGATCGCGGTACAGCTAAGAGCCATGTGACTGATGCCTAGTGTCAGAGGACAGAGTTATGACAAAAGACTGGACAAACTTGGACTTTTCAGCCTATAGAAGAGGTAGACTGAGAAGTGATCTTCTTGAGTTATATTACAACAACAGCAGCAACAACTTGTATTTGTATACCACCTTTAACATAGTAAAATGTCCCAAGGCGCTGCACAGGAGTATTTTAAGACAAAAAATTTGACACCGAGCCACATAAAGATAAATTAGGGCAGGTGACCAAAAGCTTGGTCAAAAAGGTAGGTTTTAACAAGCATCTTAAAAGGAGGAAAGAGAGGTAGCGAGGCAGCAAGGTTTAGGCAGGGAATTCCAGAGCTTAGGGCCTAGGCAATCAGTATATTAAATAGCAAATGATATAGAAAATGTAAATCTAAGACACTACTTAAAGTTAAACTGTGACGGTAGGATAAGGGGGCATAGTCTTAACTAGCAAAAGACAAACAGGACCAATGTCATGAAGTTGTTCTTCACAAAGAGTGCTTAACATGCGGAATGGCTTTCCATGGTAAGGCACTGAAATGATTTAAGAAGCAGCTGGATGCCGGGACTGTAGGTTCTTTCTGAATGGATGAGCCAAGAAGTGTCAAATGGTCTTTCTCATTGTTATCCACCTTGTGTGACAAATCTTTTTAATCCCTCGAATCACTGGCTCAAAATAGAGTCACAGAGTTATACAGCACAGAAAGAGGCCCTTCAGCCCATCGTGTCCATACCGGCCATCAAACCCCGTCTATTCTAATCCCAATTTCTAATTTCCAGCACTTGGTCCGTAGCCTTGTATGCTATGGCGTTTCAAGTGCTCATCTAAATGCTCCTTGAATGTTGTGAGGGTTCCTGCCTCTACCACCCTTTTAGGCAGTGAGTTCCAGATTCCAACCACCCTCTGGATGAAAAAGTTTTTCCTCAAATCCCCTCTAAATCTCCCGCCCCTTACCTTGAAACTATGCCCCCTGGTTATTGACCCCTCTACTAAGGGGAAAAGTTCCTTTCTATCTACCCTATCTATGCCCCTCATAATTTTGTACACCTCAATCAGGTCCCCTCTCAGCCTTCTCTGCTCTAAGGAAAACAACCCCAGCCTGTCCAGTCTCTCTTCATAGCTGAAGTGCTCCAGCCCAGGTAGCATCCTGGTGAATCTCCTCTGCACCCTCTCCACTGTAATCACATCCCTCCTATAGTGTGGTGACCAGAACTGCACACAGTATTCCAAGGCCTAACTAGCGTTTTGTACAGCTCCATCATAACCTCCCTGCTTTTATATTCTATGCCTCAGCTAATGAAGGCAAGTATCCCATATGCCTTTTTAACCACCTTATCTACCTGTCCTGCTGCCTTCAGGGATCTATGTACGTGCACACCAAGGTCCCTCTGTCCTTCCTAGGGTCCTACCATTCATTGTGTATTCCCTTGTCTTGTTAGTCCTTCCAAAATGCATCACCTCACACTTTTAGGGTTAAATTCCATTCTGCCACTGTTCTGCCCATCTAACCAACCCGTCTATATCATCCTGTAGCCTGAGGCTTCCCTCCTCGCTATTTACTACTCCACCAATTTTCATGTTATCTGCAAACTTACTGATCATACCTCCTACTTTCATATCTAAATCATTAATGTACGCTACAATCTGCAAAGGACCCAGCACCGATCCCTGCGGTACACCACTGGACACAGGCTTCCAGTCACAAAAACAACCTCCAACCATCACCCTCTGCCTTCTGCCACTAAGCCAATTTTGGATCTAATGTGCCAAATTGCCCTGGATCCCATAGGCAGTCTCCCATGTGGGACTTTGTCAAAAGCCTTACTGAAGCCCATGTAGACTACATCAGCTGCACTACCCTCATCCGCGTACCTAGTCACCCCCTCGAAAAATTCAATCAAATTGGTTAGACATGATCTCCCCCTGACAAAGCTATGCTGATTATCCTTGATTAATCCTTGCCTCTCCAAGTGAAGACTAATTCTATCCCTCAGAATTTATTCCAATAATTTCTCTACCACTGATGTTAGGCTCACTGGCCTGTAATTCCCTGGTTTATCCCTACTACCCTTCTTGAATAATGGTACTACGTTAGCTGTCCTCCAGTCCTCTGGCACCTCCCCTGTGGCCAGAGGGGTTCTGAAAATTTATGTCAGAGCCCCTGCAATCTCCTCCCTTGCCTCACACAGCAGCCTGAGATAAATCTCGTCTGGGCCTGGGGATTTATCCACTTTTAAGCTTGCTAAAACTGCGAGTACCTCCTCCCTCTCAATACTAATTTGTTCAAGTATATCACAATCCCCCTGCCTGATTTCTATGCCTACATCATCCTTCTCCATAGTGAACACAGATGCAAAATATTAATTTAAAACCTCACCTACATCTTCCAGCTCTTTTGGTCCCTAATGGGTCCTACTCTTTCCCTGGTTACCCTCTTGCCCTTAATATACTTATAAAACACCTTGGGATGTTCCTTTATTTTGCCCGCCAGTGTTTTTTCATGCCCCCTCTTCGCTCTCCTAATTTCTTTTTTGAGTACCCCCCTGCACTTTCTATACTCCAAGGGCTTCCACTGTTTTTAGTCCTTTGTATCTGCCAAAAGCCTCCCTTTTTTTCCTAATCCATTCTTGTATATCCCCTTGACATCCAGGGTTCCCTGGGATTGTTGGTCCCACCGTTGACCTTTACGGGAACATATTGGCGTTGTACTCTCTATTTCCTTTCTGAAAGACTTCCACTGCTCTGATGTGGATTTTCCTACAAGTAGCTGATCCCAGTCCACTTTGGCCAGATCCTGCCTTATCATATTAAAATTAGCCTTCCCCCAATTTAGAACCTTTATCCTTTTCCATGACTACCTTAAATCTCACTGTCACCAAAATGCTCTCCTACTGACACTTCTACCACTTGCCTGGTTACATTCCCTAGAATTAGGTCCAGTAACGCCCCCTCTCTTGTAGGACTTTCTAAATGCTGACTCAAAAAGCTCTCCTGGATGCACTTTAAGAATTCCACACCCTCTAAGCCTTTCACACTCTGACTATCCCAGTTAATATTGGGGAAGTTGAAATCCCCTATTATTACCCTATTATTTCTACACTTGAGCGATTTGCCTACCTATCTGTCCCTCTATCACCCCCTGATTGTTTGGGGGCCTATAGTACACTCCCAGCAAAGTGCTTGCCCCTTTTTGTTTTTAAGTTCTACCCATATGGCCTCTTAGAGGAATCACGATGTGGTCTCCTCTACATTGGGGAGACCAAACGCAGATTGGGTGACCACTTTGCGGAACACCTCCGTTCAGTCCGTAAGGGTGACCCCGAGCTTCCGGTCGCCTGTCATTTTAATTCATCGCTCCATTCCCACTCGGACCTCACCGTCCTCGGCCTCTTGCATTGTTCCACGGAAGCTCAACGTAAACTCGAGGAACAGCACCTCATCTTCCGATTAGGCACTTTGCAGCCTTCCGGACTCAATATCGAGTTCAACAATTTCAGATCATAACCTCGGCCCCTATTACTTTTTTACTTATATTTTTTTCCACCCCTTTGTTTTGGGTCCTCCTTTCCCCCCCCCCCACTTTCCTTTTTTTTCTCTCTCCCACCTGGCAGCTGTCTCTTATCCTGCCAGTACACTTCACACCTAATCTCAGCTGTCTTTTGTCTCCACTGGCCTATTACCATCTCGTCTGGTTTTGAATACCTTTTAATGTCTCTTTTACTTCTTTTGTGTTCGATCGCAGCCCTGCCTTCGATCTATTTTATTTCCTTTCCAGTTTTGAAAAAGGGTTTCGACCCGAAACATCAACTCAAATTTCTCTCCACGGATGTTGCCTGACCTGCTGAGTTTTTCCAGCATTTTCTGTTGTTATTTCGGATTTCCAGCATCTGCAGTATTTTGCTAAAGTACTAAGATATCATCCCTCCTTACAGCAGTAATTGACACCTTCAATTCATCTGCCTTACTCACAAGACTCCTTGCATTAAAATAAATGCCATCCAGCCTTGCCATACTCCCTTGTGCCATTACATATTTGCTCTGCCTTCCAGGCTGACTTGTTTTTTTCTCTATATTTGGCTGTGTATACCCCTCTACTATAGCTCCACTCCGTATCCCATCCCCCTGCCAAGTTACTTTACCCCCCCCCCCCCAACAGTACTAGCAAACCTCCCCGCAAGGATGTTGGTCCCGTTCTGGTTCAGGTGCAACCTGTCCGACTCGTACAAGTCCCACCTTCCCCAGAAGCAGACCCAGTGATCCAGGAAACTAAAGCCCTCCCTCCTGCACCAACTCTTTAGCCACGCATTCATCTGCTCTATCCTTCTATTCCTATACTCACTAGCACGTGGCACTGGGAGTAATCCAGAGATTACAACCTTTGAGGTTCTGCTTTTTAATCTGCTACCTAGCTCCTTAAATTCTTGTTGCAGGACCTCATCCCTCTTTCTACCCATGTCGTTGGTACCAATGTGATCCACGACCTCTGATTGTTCACCCTCCCCCTTCAGAATACCCTGCAGCTGTTCAGTGACATCCTTGACCCTGGCACCAGGGAGGCAACAAACCATCCTGGAGTCACGTCTGCGGCCACAGAAACATCTATCTGTTCCCCTTACGATAGAATCCCCTATCACTATTGCTCTCCACTCTTTTCCCTCCCCTCCTGTGCAGCTGAGCCACTCGTAGTGCCACAGACTTGGCTCTTGCTGCATTCCCCTGAGAAACCATCTCCCCACAGCAGTATCCAAAACGGAAAATCTGTCGGAGAGGGAGATGGACCCAGGGGACTCCTGCACTACCTTCCTAGTTCTTTTACTCTGTTTGGTGGTCACCCATTTCCTATCTGCCTGTGCACTCTTTACCTGCGGTGTGACCACCTCATTAAACGTGCTATCCACGAAGATCTCAGCTTTGCGGATGCTCCACAGTGACTCCAGCCACAGCTCCAGTTCCGAAATGTGGATTTCGAGTAGCTACAGCTAGAGTCACTTCCTGCACATGTGTTCGCCCTGGACACCTAAAGTGTCCCTGACTTCCCACATAGCACAGGAGGAGCACTCCACACAGCCGAGCTGCCCTGCCATGTCCTACCCTTAATTTACTCCCTTTACTTCCTTTAAATTAAAGAATATTAAATACACTAGGGACCTTACTTCCCTTTAAACACTACTTACTCTAAACTAGAGACATTACTTTGACTTTAACGACTGGACTGTAGAAATACTCACCAGGTCCTACTTACCAATCAGCTCCTTCCCTGGTTGTGACGTCACTTTAGCGGTTTCGCAGTTGTGGTTGTTTGACTGCTCCCGCTCTCGGACTCTTTCCTTGGTGTAAAGTAAGAACCAATTCCTACAGGGTGAAAAGTTAGGAAAAACAAAGCCGAAGCAAGGGAGCTTCTCCTATCACTCCTCACCTAATTCCCTGACTCACCCAACTCGCAGCACTCTGTTTAAACTGCACTCAATGCAAAATCGCACTTCAAAGCCTGTTTTTATAGGCCTTGAAACAAAGGAGCTTGCTGGGCCCTGCCCTGCTACAGGAGAACCAGTTTAATTTAGTTCCCCTAATTAACTGCCTTCAGCTGCTCTGAATTGTAGGCCTTGTATATCCCTTTATAACCCTGCTTAAAGCTGGGAAATTTAGATTTTAAACAGTAAATGTGAAACAAACAAAAGTTTGATTTTAGCAAACAGTTAAGACTCCCTGACTCACCTAACTCGCAGCACTCTGTTTAAACTGCACTCAAAATGTAAAAAGAAAGTTTCTATGCTTATAAAAATGGTTTCGTTAAAGGCTCAAAATTCCTGGAATGTTATGTCATTAAAATAAACTAACTTTCTCACTATTGTCAGCCTCTCTCGTGCAGCCATCTGAACTTTTCAAGTCCCTGTTGTGAAGTTATGTGTCTGACACTGCCCAGTAATTAATGCAATTATGAATCCCTGGAGCCAAAGCAACAAATATATTTTGAAAGAAGGCAGAAGGCATTTACAACCTACTATGACTTGCAGGTACATAAATTGCTTTGATAGCTGCAGGGGATAAGTGGCACACAGGAAGCACTTTGAGAAACAGGCTGCTGACCCACATGCTTGAAACTGGTCTACACTGACGGGTGAATGTAACGCATAATTTAAATATTTCAGCCAGGGTTAAAGATTTCACTTATTGTAAAGCTATATTCCAAGATAGTTGGAGAGACCAATCAATGAGCTCCACTTTGTAAGATCAAATTAAGGATGAGAGACACTAGGGCCGTGTTTTTAATTCCTGAGGCGGGTTGGAATCGGGTTGTGTTGTGGGCGAGTTCAGGAGCCGCTTCCGGTGGGAACAGCTGCAGAGTTGTGATTTTTATTAAACTAGTGTAGGAACTGGGGTTCCTAGCTGAAGAATTGAGATCGACTCAGAAAATCAAAAACAATAAAATTTAATGAACAAACGAAGCTGTACAGGAAACGTTAGGATACAATGCAAATAGGTCTGGTCTGCTTGAAAGCCTCTCTGGAACTGCTAGAAGGTTCTGAGCTCAACTGCTAGCAGGTTCCGAGCTCAACTGCTAGCAGGTTCCGAGCTCTACTGCTAGAAGGTTCCGAGCTCTGACGTCATGACATCATCACGTTCTTCCCGCCGTTGAGAGATCACGTGACGGACGGCATGACGTCATCACGCGGAGTACAGGAAAGAAGCCCTAGTACAGTTAATAGATACATTAAAGGTGCAGCCCCCAGCTGTACTACATTGCTGTAAAAGGAATTATATACAATTGTCCGTAATCCTCTGGTGGTTCCGCCACACTAGCTTGTTAATTTCATGGCGGCGCTGGCTGGTCCAGTGAGTGGGATCGGGTCGGCTGGCCATCTCTGATGATGTCATAATAGCAGCTGCTTTTAAAGCTGCCATCCAGCCTGAGTCTTTCTATTGTGGTTTAAACGCTACGACTTCTTCCAGAGACAAGGCAGCTCCTTGTTTTAATGAGTCCCTCCAAGTTCTTGTGGATGCTGTCAGCGGGCGCAGGGAGATTCTCTTCCCTCCTGATGGCCGGAGGAAGCCTCCTCAGCAGACCAAGGCAGTCTGGCTGTGCATTGTTCAGGAGGTCAGCACAAGGTCCATTTATACACGGTCATGGATCCAGTGCCGCAAAAGGTTTAATGATCTTGTGAGAACATCAAAAGTGAGTATCCCATCACATTTGCCTTCAATCTGCTTCCCTTCTCTTCTCATCACCAGCACTCTGCGTTGTAAACCTCCTCCTTCACATCCCACCTTACCCTTACTTCCCTTGCACCCTTACCTATTCATCTCTGCCTCTGCACTGAATCACTTCAGTATCCTGCCTATGCACCCCTTAGACTCGCTCTCACTGTCATGCAGTGACAACAACTAACAATGCACAGGGAGCTACCTTCCTCTTGGTACCTTACCCCATCTTCGTCTCCCTCAAAGCTCCTATGGTAGGGATTAATCACACTCACTCCATCACTGTGCCTGAAACACCGCTTGTGTCCCTCCTTGCAGGAAAAGATAGCCCACAATAAGAGGGAGCGAGCACTGACTGGAGGAGGAACACCTACCCTAGCAACATTGGCCAGTGCTGAGGAGGCTGCAAACGAGATTGTTGGAGGTTGAGAGGACCTGGAAGTGGGCGATGGAGAGACAGGCACACTAGAGGAAGCTGGTGACATAATAGAGTTTCATTCCTCTCAGAAAGCCATGGAATATGATATTCATAGAGAATCGCTTTGTATCATCTGCTCAAAAGGATGTGTCTGCTACATCAATATCAGATGTCTAATTCAAGCCTTTACTCTCCCACAAGACCATCGAGCACCCCCCTCCCCACGATCCAGGACGGAGACCCGGACAACTCCTCAGAGGAACCTGAAGCCTCTGAGGGACCAGCGTCACCAGGACTCAGCGCACCCAGCACCAGTGCAGCAACGCACACCTCGGTGGGACCATTGCGAGTTGGAGTGGTGTTGCCACCTGGTCTATCACAGCGCACAAGTGAGCATCAGCAGATGGTGGAGACAGCGACAGCAGTGGAGAGTCCTTGGCAGAGGTCGCAGGACTCTCCTAGCTCTGCTGAGCTGCATGCAGACGCTGTGCCTCTGGGGCCATCCAGAAAAAGAGCGGTTCGTGAAATACAGGAATAAGTGCAGGTGTCTCAGGAAGGGTTTGCCTCCAGGGTTAGTGTGAGTGTGGAGAGAATAGAGGAATCCATCTCTAACATCAGCACTGCCATGGTGGAGGCAATGGCGCATGAATGCACCACCATGGATAGGATGGCAACCTCCATGGATAGGATGGCAACCTCCGTGGAAAGGATGGCTACCTCAGTGGAAAGGATGGCTATGGCCATGGAGGAAATAAGTCAGGAAAACATGGTGACTGTTCAGAATAGAATGACATCTCTGGAGGAGCGATGGGCAGCTATTGAGCAGAGAGACCAGAGTTTCATGGTCGTCCTTTTGATGAGGACTGCCTGATATGCCATCAATAACTCAAAGACAAGGATTCAACTGAAGGCTTTTAATCACTAAGAACATTGCAGCATTGCAGGTCTTCCCACATCGGGTTCGTCTGGTAGGAATGACTCATACAGCTCTTGAGACCTTTATATGGCAAAAGACAGGGGCGTAGCCAATACACACAATAGGAACAAAAGGGGGCGGTTCACACAATACAAGCAGGTAAAACACATGGGCTGATGAAGGCATATATTTCATCACACTGCCAGTGCAGATACAGGTCCTCATGGCCCCCTTGAAGTGCAGCAAGGTGCTCTCCTGCCACTTGCCAGCACTGAGGTGTGGCTGACCCATGAGAGGGTTGTTGTTGGCAGGACACAAGGAAGTGTGGGCTCCTCTCAAAGCACTCACACGACCATGCCACTGCAGAGCCCTTGGTCAGAGACCCACTTTGCAGAGACAACTGAGATGGCTGTTTCAGCCCCTGCACAGCCGCAGGAAGAGCAGACTGTTGAAGAGCCCTCCCAGGCTCCCACACCCAGAGGACACCCGCCAAAGGCATGTAAGCAGGCGCAGCATCCTAGTCATAAAGGTGCCTCTACATCTGCTGACGCCACAGGGGAAGCACCGTGTAGAAGCACGCGTAAGAGAAAGATTAAGCACCTATAGTCACAAGGGGACTCACTTGGGTGAGGTTTCTTTTTTTTTCTGACTCTTGCTGGTATATTTTGTCATGTGTTAAAGATAAATTATGTCAAACAGTTGATTGTGTGGTCTATGTGTTCTGGGAAACAGCAAAAGCGAATTGAGGGCTCAGGGTGACTTGCATTTGTAATGCTGATGGTAAAAGTGATAGGAAATAACAGGGTATAGGAGAGATGAAGCATGACCTTGGACAAGTGTCGCCTGCAGTTACAGAGCCATATGGTAGCCACCTATGGTTAAAGAGTAAGCTTATGCTAATGTGGCATGGCAGTGTGCATACCCTGGTTGACGGGCAGCAGTGAACTGGAGGGATGCTGCATTGGTCACAACAGGGCATGCAAGGCTCCCCTCATCCTCCTCCTCTTCCCAGGAAGATCTGTGCTGAGCCACGCGGCTGCTACTCCTCCGATTATGAGGACTAGGATGAAAGGGCATAAATGTTTTCCATCCCCCTGCTATAGATTTCATTTGAGGTAACAATCCTGCAAGCGCACAGTCGAAGTAGCCTGAAATATTTCCATTCATGACACACTGCAGATGGGTATCAGCTTGAACAGTCAGAAGGTCAGTAGATGTGCAAAATCTTATCCCATACTTACAACAGCAAAGTTGTTGCATTTGAATGTCAGCCATGTTTCAGGGGCGCTTTTAAAGCACTCCACCAATGACTACAAATCATGTCCTCCAGCAACTCGTCTCCTTGAACCTGGCCTGTTTCTGACTAGTCGGGAAACAGGAGCCAGAAGCAGAAAAATGGGAAACCACTATGAAAATAGGATTAGCAAGGCAGTTAATAGGCTGTTAACTGTCTTAACTACCTGTCCCACCAGTTGGAGACTGGTCAGTTTGGGTGTGGCAAAACAGACACGCACGAAAATCGGGTGGGGGCGGGATGGAGGCGGGTTGGGTGCCTGAAGCCATTTTTCCCAATTTTCCCAACAGACCCACCTCCAAACCTGCCTCCTCAGGGCTATTAAAATCGAGCCCTAGGGATCAGAGCTAGAGCTATTTGTCACAATGATGCTTCACACTGATTTTCAACAGGATGGACATCTTTGCATCATAATTGTAAGCCAATGAATAAAGGTTTCCAAATATTTTTCCATGCTTTAGCTAATTCTTAGCTTGTGGTGTACAGTTCCACTCTAAGCCTGGCTCAAGTGACCACTCGCCACCATGCTCATCATAGCTGGCCCAATTCACATGTGGCTCACTACTCACGCCCATCTGACCCATGAAGGCAAGGCAACGCAGTTCTACGCCCACTGACATTTTCTCATTGGTTTGCTCAGTTTGAATTTTGTAGACCTGGTGATTTGCACAAAGCTGTTCTTAGCATCATTGCCTCATTGACGGAGAAATCCTGAACCAGCACACCTGAGTCTATTATTATCAGCAATGTGAGATTTTTGGCAAATTGACAGGAACAAGGATTTCAACTTTATATGTAGCCTCTGTTGCTCCATGGTGTGCATCTAAGTGATCTTTTGAAGACAAAAAGTTTGGACGCGCCTGTTCTATCTCACCCGACACCCATAGTATGGGTCACTGATAGTGGTCAGGAGCAAGGATCCTGGTAGATTTTCCTCTCTGCTCCCTCCTCTTAGTCCAGTGGTGCAGAGGCACTTCTACCACTGCATCCAATGGCATCAGCTGACTCTGCACCGAGCCTGTGGCCTTCCTGCTCTGTATGTCGTGGTAACATTCACCAGCTGAGCTATCAGGACTGCTGATTTCCAAAAGGATTTTTGTAATATCAGAACGGAATCTTTGTGCCACTGACATTACTTCTATTGTATTACATCTGATAGATGGGAATGAATCTCTATTGACAGTAAGTGATTTAATGTATATTTAAATTCCTTCCAACATTACCACGGCCCTGTTTATAAAGTAGTTTCAGGAGTGAAGTTAAAAGTTTGTTATAGATGAGTCTTGAAATATGAAAGCAGTAATAATGTCTAGATGGGCCTCGCTCAGTGAGTAAATGCACTGCCCAGCGTGGTACTGAACCAACCGGTTCAATTTCCAGTCTGTCCCGAGTTAGCTGATCTTAGCTCTGATGGTAGTTTGGGCACTGCAATTAGAGGTGAGGTGAGAGTGACTGCCCTTGACACCAAGGCAGCGTTTGATCGAGTGTGGCATCAAGGAGCCCTAGCAAAACTGAAGTCAATGGGAATCAAGGGGAAAACTCTCCATTGGTTGGAATCATACTTGGCACAAAGGAAGTTGGCTGTGGTTGTTGGAGGTCATTCATCTCAATCACATGACATCACTGCAGGAGTTCCTCAGGGCAGTGTCCTAGGCCCAACCATCTTCAGCTGTTTCATCAATGACCTTCCCTCCATCATAAGGTCAGAAGTGGGGATGTTCGCTGATGATTGCACACTGTTCAGCACCATTCGAGACTCGTCAGATACTGACGCAGTCTGTGTCCATATGCAGCAAGACCTGGACAACATTCAGACTTGGGCTGACAAGTGGCAAGTAACATTCGCACCACACAAGTGCCAGGCAATGACCATCTCCAACAAGCGAGACTCTAACCATCTCCCCTTGACATTCAATGGCATTACCATCACTGAATCCCCCACTATCAACATCCTGGGGGTTACCATTGATCAGAAACTGAACTGGACCAGCCATATAAATACTGTGGCTACAAGAGCAGGCCAGAGGCTGGGAATTCTGCGGCGAGTGTCTCACCTCCTGACTCCCCAAAGCCTTTCCACCATCTACAAGGCACAAGTCAGGAGTGTGATGGAATACTCTCCACTTGCCTGGATGAGTGCAGCTCCAACAACACTCGAAGCTCGACACCATTCAGGATAAAGCAGCCCGCTTGATTGGCACTCCATCCACCACCTTCAACATTCACTCCCTCCACCACCGGTGCACTGTGGCTGCAGTGTGTACCATCTACAAGATGCACTGCAGCAACTCACCAAAGCTCCTTCAACAGCACCTTCCAAACCTGCGACCTCTACCACTTAGAAGGACAAGGGCAGCAGACGCATGGGAACATCACCACCTACAAGTTCCCCTCCAAGCCACACACCATCCTGACTTGGACCTGTATCGCCGTTCCTTCACTGTCGCTGGGCCAAAATCCTGGAACTCCCTTCCTAACAGCATTGTGGGTGTACCTATACCATATGGACTGCAGCGGTTCAAGAAGGCGGCTCACCACCATCTTCTCAAGGGCAATTAGGGATGGGCACTAAATGCAGGCCTAGCCAGCGACGCCCACATCCCATCAATGAATTAAAAAAAAGCCACAGTGCCCCTGGGTGAGCAAGACAAAAAACAGCCAGCGTGCTCCTCCCGATCACCATCCAGTGACCAGTATGGAAGAATCTCTACGTGTAGAAGTCTGAAGAGGACGGGATCGGGCGACAAAATAGCAGCGCTCAATCTGGAGGCTCACACATAAAGAATGGTCACTCGGGAGAGGTACCAGAGGACGCCTGACATCTGTGCAATCAAACCCCCCGCATGAGCACTCGCCTTCAGGAAGAGAGTGGAGCAGATGCCCAGTGTTTGGATTGGATGGACTTTGTGAGTGTCAAGCTTATTTACGTATAGATTCATCTAAAAATTTGGAATGTTAGTAAATTAGTTGACTAATCTCTGTTGGTGCCAAACTCAGCAGTTTGATGTTCCTGCTTGATGTGTGTAGCCAGTTACCATTAACTCTGCAAGACAATGAGTCAACATCATTCCTCATGTAATTAAAATTTGAAAACGTTCTTTCCTTGAAATATGCAATTAATACATGACTGTTTTCTTTATCTATGAGAATCATAACTCATTGTCCCAGGGAGATTTTCCTGTGACTGAGTCTGACACATGCCCAAGCTGCGTGTTGATGGGGCAGATGCAATGACATTTTTATAGTTGGGTAGCTGGTCCATCGATTTATTAACTGGGTCCCTGTTGCTTTATTGTTCTTAATAAGATATTGCTGTTCCACAGGGACTTTTGATAGGGGCGTTGTTTGTTTATCCCTGCTGTCATTCTAACTAACAGCTTTTCCAATTGTTTAACTTATCGCCCTCAGCAGAATTGTCTGCCTGCCAGGGTAATTAATTAAGCCTGAAAGAGCTGCTATGTGCAGTGTAGGTCAAAAGGGTTCTTTGTTAGTTTGTTCAGATGTGTTTAGACTGTCCCTGTTTCATTAACCTATTATCATGAACACAAAGCTCAGTGTTCTGCACAATGATTGCCAACAGTGTGGTAATCTTCTATTACTATATTATTGATATTGTAGAATTTATTTCAAGGGTTTGGAATACTCAGGTATTGAAACATTTTTAAATAGATATTAGAAAATCTGTTTGATGCATTTTCAGTTATTTGCTGTTGCTCCCCCCATTGACTGAGGGTGCTTTTTCTCAGAAACTGGTGGGTGTTTCCTTCCTGCCCCTTACTTTATATGTGGTGACATCTTGGTGGTAATTGCAGGGCCTGTGATTTGGAGCTTTGCTAAGTTATTGGGAAGCCAGTACAAGTCCCTCTCATTTGTTGAGTTTACTGATGTCTGGAAATCTGTCTTTTTAAACTGCGGCTCATTCTCCAAGGGTTATAATGTTACCTTTTGTTCCTGTTGTGTGAATTGCTAGCAATGTTGAGTCTGTGTGTCCCAGTTATGCTTATGATCAATCACTGGACACAGACAACAAGAATAACTTTTAACAGGTCTTTACTATTCGGAGGTCAGGGCTGAACTGCCCAGCAAATCCCTACACAACACTTATATACCGGTGTGGTCACCACCGGTATTACAGTATACAGCAGCCAAGAGAAAGTAGTACATCTCCTAAGGTAGTTCTCTTAAGGTGGAACAGGTTACATACACCACAATCCTCCCTTTTTAGCTTAACAGTTATATCCCCATTTAACATAACATAATAACATATATATATATACAACTTCATGCAAAACAGTTCAAAGATTCAGTCTCTGAGGAGGCCTCCTGATTCGAGTTGGATAACGCCTTTCAGGGGTCTCTGATTCTCGTTGCTGGGGTGACTCATCTAGTTGGTCTCTTATGGATTGGACATCATCATCAGGTACATTCACTTCTGAGGTAGATGCTTCAGGTTCACTAACTTCTTCCACGGTTGTCTCTGCCGTAATCATGGGTTCGACCCTTGTTCTCGATTCTACCAGTTGGTCAGCATGATGCCGTATTACATTTTCACCAATATCTACCGTGTACATCAGGGGTCCTTGTCTGGCCCGAATTGTTCCAGATTGCCATTTCTCGTTTTTATAGTCCCGGGCTAACACTGGTTGTCCTATTTCGAAACTCCGAGTGGTCTTGTTATTTATATGCTGGAACTGTTTGTTTTCAACTTCCCTCCGCAGATTTGGTTTTAACAAGTCCAACCTGGACCGCAACCTCCTGTTATAGAACATCATGGCAGGACTTTGGTTTGTCACTGCATGAGTGGCGTTTCGATATGCCAGTAGGAATTTGTCCACCTTGTGTTGTAGTGGAATCTGATCTTCGCTCATGGCCTTTATTGCTTTTTTGAACGTTTGTACAAATCTCTCGGCCAACCCGTTTGTAGCCGGATGATATGGGGCAGAGGTATAATGTTTCACCCCATTCTTCTTCATGAATTTCTGGAATTACTCTGACACGAACTGCGGTCCGTTGTCTGAACATATTTGTTCTGGCAATCCATTTCTTGCAAATATCGTTCTTAGCACCGCGATCGTCTTTTCCGAGGTAGTGGTAGTCATCTTAATCACTTCTGGCCATTTAGAATGTGCGTCCACCGCAATTAAAAACACGGAGTCCATGAATGGACCAGCAAAGTCAATATGTACACGTTGCCATGGGGTTGAAGGCCATTCCCATGGATGCAGCGGTGCAATCGGAGGTGCATTTTGCACTTTTTGGCACCCTGAGCAGCTTTTGGTCAGATCCTCTATCTGTTGGTCGATACCCGGCCACCACACATAAGCCCTAGCAAGGCTTTTCATCTTGACTCCCCCCAGATGACCTTCATGCAGTTCCTTTAGAACTCTCTCTCTTAACTTAGGAGGAATAATCACGCTTGTTCCATACATCAATGTTCCTTGACAGACAGACAGCTGTTCTCGTCTTGCTGAGAATGCCGGTAACAGTGGATCACCATGTGCTGGCCATCCCTTCACTGTCACTTCGTAGACCCGGGACAGTGTCGGGTCGTTCCTGGTTTCTCTTTCAATGCTTGCATTGGTGACTGGTAAACATTCGATGATGGTCGAGTGAAATAACTCAACAGGGTCAACCGTCGGTGCCTCCTCCTCTGTAGGTAGTGGCAGGCGCGACAGCCCATCAGCATTACCATGCTGCTTTGTACCTTTGAATTCAATCTGATATTGATGTGCCCCTAGGAAAAGGGACCATCTCTGGAGTCTCTGTGCTGTCATCACCGAAACACCCTTCTTAGGGTTAAAAATGGATACCAACGGCTGGTGGTCTGTCAGAAGCGTAAACTTTTGGCCCTGCAGGTAATGATTAAACTTCTTTACTCCCCACACAAGGCTGAGAGCCTCCCTATCTATCTGAGCATAGTTGCGCTCCGCGGAGGTCAATGATCTGGATGCGAACGCGACTGGCCTCTCCAGGCCATTTGGCAACTTGTGTGAGAGTACTGCCCCAATACCATATGGAGAAGCATCACAAGCCAAACGAATAGGCAGCGTTGGGTTGAAGTGAGCCAACACTTCCTCTGAGGTGATCAATGCCTTGCTTTTGCGAAAGGCCTTCTTACAGTCCTCGCTCCAGTTCCATGGTACTCCCTTCTGCAAAAGAGCGTTCAGTGGGTGCAGTACCGTGGATAAATTTGGCAGAAACTTATGGTAATAGTTAATCAACCCTAGGAACGACCTCAACTGGGATACATTATCCGGAGCGGGAGCCTTCACAACAGCTTCGATCTTGTCAGGAGACTTATGAAGCCCTTCCTGGTCAATGACATGACCACAGTACGAGATCCGCTTCTGAAAGAACTCACATTTCTGGCGATTAACTCGAAGTCCATATTCTTTCAATCTGGTGAGCACCAGTTCCAAATTTGCAAGGTGTTCCTCGTCATCATCTCCTGTAATCAGAATATCGTCCAGGTAACATTGTGTGCCTGGAATTCCCTGTAACACCTGCTCCATCGCCCTCTGCCAAATTGCTGGAGCCGATGCCACTCCAAAAACCAGTCTATTATACCGGTACAAGCCTCTAAGCGTGTTGATCGTGAGATACTGGCGTGACTCTTCCTCAACTTCCATCTGTAAGTACGCCTGCGCCAGGTCTATCTTGGTGAAGTGTTTCCCGCCAGACAACGAAGCGAAGATATCCTCAATCCGCGGAAGCGGATACTGCACCGTGTGAAGCACCGGATTAACAGTGATCTTGAAATCTCCACAGATGCGAACCTTCCCCGGTTCCCCCGGCTTGTTGCTCGATGAACGCTTCATGACGGGAACAATGGGCGTGGCCCACTCACTCCAGTCTACCTTAGACAGTACTCCTGAACGTTCTAGCCCTTCCAGCTCAGCTTCCACAGCAGGTCGTATCGCATAAGGTACCGGTCTGGCTTTGAAAAATTTCGGGTTTGCATGTTCTTCAACCTTGATGTTTGCCGTAATTCCTCTCAATGTTCCCAGTCCCTGTTGGAACACCTCCTTAGCATCGTCCAATATTCTGGACAATCGTTTAGGTTTGACATCTTTTTTACCGGAATCTACCGTTAGTGCTTTTAAGGAATGCCAGCCCATATTTATTTTCCTAATCCACTCCCATCCCAGTAGTGGTGGACCTCCCTCAGGTAGCACATATAAGTCCATTCCTCGGCTTTCTTTGCCCTTGTGGACCACCTTTACCTCTATCTTCCCGATGGGGTATACTCTTTGCCCCGTGTATGTTTTCAATACAATCTCCGTATCCCGTAGGGGAATATGTGGGAATAACCTTTTGTAATCTTTCTTATTCATGACCGTCAATGCCGATCCAGTGTCCAATTCCATCTTCACTTGGACTCCTGCTATCTGAAGTGTGACCCAAATTGTTTGGAGGTCTGCTTCCTTACCAACATTGTGTACTCTTAGACTACCAAGTTCATTACTGCTGGAGTCTGAATCTGACTTCTGTTCGTTCGAACTGTTCTCTGTCACCTTGTGTACCTTTCTGTACTTTTCCTGTGGTGACTTTTTGTTGCTGGTCTTCTTTCCTGACCGGCATACTTTAGCTATGTGACCAAGCCTGCCACATTTTCTGCATTCCTGATTTTTGAACCAGCACTGGTTCTGATCGTGCATTGTCTTTCCACAACGATAACATTTTACTGTACCCAAGACCATTTGATTTGTGCTGAGTTCCGGTGACCGTAGCTGCATTTCCGCCGTGCCTCTCGCTGCGGCTTCTTGCGATGCTGCAATAGTGACAGCTTTATCAAGCGTAAGATCATTCTCCTCAAGCAGTCGCTTTTGTGTTCCTTCTTTTAACAATCCACACACAAATTTATCTCTCAGCGCATCTGCTAGTCCTGTTCCAAACTGACAGTACTTTGATAGCTTACGCAGTTCAATTAAAAATTCAGCGTTGCTTTCGTCTTTCAGCTGCGTTCTTCTGTAAAATTTAAATCGTTCCGCTATCATCAGCGGCGTGGGGTTTAAATGATTTTTCAGGACAGTAACAATATTCGCGAAAGTCTGATCCGCCGGTTTATTTGGTGATAGAAGGTGCTTCAATAGCCCGTATGTCTTCGCACCCATTGAGCTTAATAAGGTTAGTGCTTTCTCATCATCTGGTACCTTATTTGCTTTACAATAAACTTCCATGCGTTCTACATACGTGGTCCAATCTTCGATATCGCTATCAAAGGTATTAATGTTCCCATGTTTAGGCATCCTTGCAAGTTTTAAAATTTTTCTTTTTCTCAAAATGGCGGCTTCCCGCGCTTGTCTTCTTCCCCCGCCGACTACAATGGCGGATTCCTGCGTTTGCCTTCTTCCCCCACTGGCTGCAATGGCGATTGCCGTGCTGCTGCCGTTCTCGCCTCCCCAGCGGTTCTCAATTCCCCGACGCTGCTTTGCCTCGCAGCCCCGCTTGCAGCCCGGTCCTTTACACCGGCTGCGTTTGAGTTCTCCGCGGCTCTCATGCCTTAAGCTGCCCCAGTCGCTGCGCCTCTCGGCCTCGATTGCAGCCCGGCCCTTTTTACCGGCCGTGGTCGAGTTCTCCGCCCTTATTCCTCCGTTTTCCCTCCCCTACTCCACAGCCAACGCGGCCGACTTTCTGCTCGTGTCGCTGATCGGCTTACCCACCACCGTGGTAGAAGGGATGATCACTGCCTGTCGCTGATGGAGGGCTTCGTGGTCAGAATTTTTCTTTTTAACCCGGGTTCTCGATGCCTCCCATGCGATGGTGCTCAGCAGGATGATGAGGGCGGATGCCTCTTCTCGACGCCCGTTCTGAGGACGAAGCTGCCTTGGATGTAAAACTGCCGCAGGGTAAGATCGGACTCATCGCCACTGTTGAGTCTGTGTGTCCCAGTTATGCTTATGATCAATCACTGGACACAGACAACAAGAATAACTTTTAACAGGTCTTTACTATTCGGAGGTCAGGGCTGAACTGCCCAGCAAATCCCTACACAACACTTATATACCGGTGTGGTCACCACCGGTATTACAGTATACAGCAGCCAAGAGAAAGTAGTACATCTCTTAAGGTAGTTCTCTTAAGGTGGAACAGGTTACATACACCACAAGCAAGGTAATAGTTTTTCTTCCCTTGATGAGGGGAGTATTGCTCTGGTTCTGTGTCTTGTGATGTCAAAGATGTGTTTGTTCACAATTTTGCTACATGCTATGGGGAAGGAGCAGGGGAGTGGGACTAACTGGAGAGCTCTTTCAAAGAGCCAGCACAAGCACGATGGGCTGAATGTATTCCTACTGTGCTGTATCATTCTATGATTCTATGCAGTGACTAGAGCAAATCCCCCTGCCCCTCCCCCCCAAAATATGTTTAATTTTTTTTGACATTTCAGTTGATGGGCTGCTAAGTACTCTTGCTCTGATGTATTCTGGGAGGGATGGAATAGTGGTTGCAGTGATCATCTCATTTCACTCTGAGGGATATATTGAGAATGGTGAAGGAAGAGGATTTCACCAGATTAGACATTCTACGTCTCTCCTGCCCTGAATCCTGCCTGCCGACAGCTTTCCCTGGTGTCTTCAGGACTGGAGGTCGCAACCCTGATCTACAGTTAAGATCGCATCCAGGTCTGAATGACATCATCGGACCCTGATATTTCAATATTAATGATGCCCTTGCCATGCCCCCAAAAACCTGTGGGTTAAAATGGGAGCGGCACAAACGCGCCAGGAACGCAGCGTCCAGTGAAGGACTGCAATTTTAACCCCCACGCCCGCACTCTTTATGCTGGAGGGGCAGGATTAAAATGGAGGGGGGTTATGCCTTTACCCCCTTTGATAGGTATTGGTGATCCACTTGACCACTGTTGCCAGCTGAGCACCCTTGTTGCTGATCTGTTTGCTGTGCTTTCTCTTTGGTGTGTGGTGGGGGAGAAACTTATTTTTTCCTCTTTGTACACGAAGCCTGATCATGACGGCCCTTGGTGGGTGGAAGGAAAGTGAAAGAGCGAGGCGCTTGTGCAACCTTCAATTTGTGCTCCTTTGTGTCAGCCCATGCGAAGGATACCTACCATTGTGGCCTTTCCTTTACTTGTATTGCAGCTTGGTGAATTTATGGCTTTTCTCTCGGGAGTGCTGTGTTCATTATTTGCTCTCCCAAGTTTCTTTACTTGTGGTGACGGTGTTTACCATGGTAATTTTGTATTGTGTAATAGTCCACCATGAAACATCTCATGACCATCCTAGTTTTTGAACTGAATTCAAAGAAATTAAACCTTAGGGAAGGGGGGGGTTTAGCTTCAGCTGAAACATAGAATAGTACAGCACAGAAGAGGTCCATTCGGCCCATTGAGTCTGTGCCAGCTCTTTCGAAGAGCAATCCAGTTAGTCTCACTCCCCTGCTCTTTCCCCATATCCCTGCAATTTTTTCTTCAAATATTTATCCAATCCCCTTTTGAAGGCTACTATTGAATCTGCTTCCACCACCCTATCAGGGAGTGTATTCCAAATCTAACTATAAAAGAGTTTTCCTCATGTTGCCTCTGGTTCTTTTGCCAATCACCTTAAATTGGAGCCCTCTCTTTATCGAACCTTCAGCCATTAGAAATAGTCTCTCTTTATTTACTCTATCTAAACCCTTCATGATTTTAAAAACCTCCATCAAATCTCCTCTTAGCCTTCTCTGCTCCAAGGAGAACAACCCCAGCTTCTCCAGTCTATCCACATAACTGTAATCCCTCATCCCTGGCACCATTCTAGTAAATCTCTTCTGTACCCTCTCCAAAGTCTTACATTGGTCTTTAACCTTATTGTTAAGCTGCCCATCAAACACAAATACAAACACACACACACACACACACTCAACGTGCACTTAATAGTCAACACTGAAAATATTTTGCTTAATTTGCCTCCATTTTCCCAGATCCTGTACTTTGAAAGCAGCAGATAGTGGCTAATATTCTGGCAAAGCTCTTGTGACTGGGTTGAAGTTTTACATGTTTGCTAAAGTAATCTTGAATGTGGTGGTCTTTTACAATCGGTGCCAGAAAATCTAGTCTTCAATTTAGCAAGCAAGATAGGTTTTTATTAAATAATAGTTTCCAGGAAATGAATGCCCAAGTAAGATGTCTGCAAAATAACACAAGCAGCCAGTCTGCATTCCACAGTTTACAATAGATTGCAATATTGCGTCCGGTCATGTTTCTTCCTGTCTCCATTGCATCTCATTTTCATTGCACCAGTACTGCTGTAGAGTAACTTTTTCCACATATACAGCATCATTAGTTGGGAAGATAAAGAGGAAATGATCATCATTGTAGCTATGTTATCCTACCATATGAAATAGCAGTTGTAACCATAGTTTTGCTTGTTATTGTGACACTTGGTTTCCTTGAGTGCAATTACTATTATTTCCAGTTAAATCAGGATGCTGTTGTTTGTACAAACCTTTGCATTCAGTTCCCGCAAGCAGAAGCAATGACAATATTAAACCTAAGAAACGGATGTTACAGTGACTTGTAGAAGAGTCACTTTCAATTTTCCAGGCCAAGAACAACATACTAATAAGAGGCCATCAATATGGTCATCATTTTTACAGCTGGAGTGGGAGGGAGGAGGGTAATGTTTCAGAAATGCTTTTCTGATATTACTCCTGGGCTGTCCCTGGCCCCTAATGTACTGTACATCTGCACCCTGTCCACGGAACTATGCTTTCTGTATGTTATGCCAACAATAAACAGGTCTGCATTGTAACTGAGAACAATTCAACTAAAATCAAACATTCTAAACTTTTTGAAATACCAACTTGAATCTAATTATGAATGAATAGGTGTTCCACTCTGAGGGAATAGTTGGTGACAAGGATCTCACAAGCTGATTTTCAGTTGACACACTTTAAAAATAGAAGTCTGAACTGAACCACAATTCTAATAAAGTGCTGCTGTGTTCCTATCCAAATAACGAATTCCAACGCAGATAAACGAAGTAATCAACTTTTAATAAACTCAATACTTTAACTTTTAAACTACAGGAGCAGAGGTCAGCAGGTCTGTTAAGCTCTCCAGCCTTTCTCAGACTGCCCTTAAATACTGGAACCTGACGTCATGACGTCATCACGTTTTCCGCGCCAACTGGGGGTCACGTGATTGGCGTCATGACGTCATCACGTGAAAATACAAGAAGCTGCATACAGCTTAAAGGTGCAGTCCACAACTGCACTACAGAGTGTTTAAAGGAATTATTACAGGTTGTTCAGTGTCTCTTGGTGGCTCTGCCACAGGCGCCCCCCCCAGAATTCTCTTTAACAGACAGCATCAAACGTGCAGGAGGTTTAATTATTCTGCCCGAACGACTGCGAACTTCAGACGCTGGATCGTTAGAAGATGGGCCAACATTCGGCTGTGTCTGAAGAGGTACATCTGGGGTGGAGGAAACCGTAGCAGAAGGTGTAGATGAGGATGAAGCCGAAGCAGGCAATTTAATAGTAGGCCGCTTCAGGATTGGTCTAGTAGCCAATGGCGGTCGTCCACGGCGAGGCGGCTGAGCAACAACCACCGGTTCACTCCGATCCAGATGGGCTGGTTTAAGTCGGTCGATGGAGATGGTATCCGATTTACCTCCTATTTCGATCGTAAAATATTTCTCTCCCGTTGCAATAACCCGAAACGGTCCATCATAAGGTGGTCTGAGTGTATCTCCATGAGCATCCCGCCGAATGAAAACATAATCGGAACTCATAAGTTCTGCCGGTACATGAGGCTGCTGTAGATCGTGATGTGAAGTTGGAATAGGCAGAAAATTCTTTGCCGCCTCTTGATGCAGAAGAAGCTGCTGAGCAGACGACCATGATTCTGTATGTGGAGGGAGGAAATCCCCGGGTACTCGAAGCACCTGACCGTATACTAATTCAGCCGATGAAGCCTGGAGGTCTTCTTTAGGGGCTGTACGGAGGCCTAGCATCACCCAAGGGAGTCTATCCACCCAGTTGGAACAACGCAAACTGGCACGGAGGGACGCCTTTAAAGAACGATGAAATCTTTCACATAAGCCATTTGCTTGCGGATGGTAAGCGGTGGTACGATGCAGCTTGGTACCCAAGCCCTGTGCAACTGCATTCCATAATTCTGACATAAATTGAGGACCACGGTCAGAGGAGATAACAGATGGCACACCAAACCGGGCCACCCACGCTGAAATAAATGCCCTGGATACGTCTGCTGTGGTAGTAGCAACTAAGGGAATCGCCTCTGGCCACCTGGTAGTACGGTCTACTATTGTCAGGAGATGCATAAACCCCCGCGAAATGGGGAGGGGGCCCACCAAGTCCACATGTACATGGTCGAAACGGCGTTCAGGCACTGGAAAGATGGCCCTTGGAGCCTTCACATGACGATGAACCTTTGACTTTTGACAGTCCACGCAATTGTTTGTCCAGTCACGAACATCTAAATGTATCCCCTTCCAAACAAACTTACGGGACATAAGTCGTTGTGAAGCTCGCATCCCTGGGTGTGATAAGCCATGTATAATATTAAATATCTTCTTACGCCATTCGCCTGGCACAATTGGTCGGGGCACTCCCATGGATATGTCACACAACAGCGTGGTTCCTGCTGATTGGAACATAACATCGGCTACCTGCAAGCTAGAAGGCACGGTCCGATACGCCTGAACTTCAGGGTCCGCCTGCTGTTCTTTCGCCAACCCGACGTAATCAATTCCCAGGTGAATTGTCTGGACTGGGGCACGTGACAGGCAATCAGCCACAAGATTATCTTTGCCAGACACGTGTCGCAAATCCGTTGTAAATTCAGATATAAATGTGAGATGACGCTGTTGTCGGGCTGACCACGGCTCCGCCGTTTTGGCCATTGCAAAAGTAAGTGGTTTATGGTCCACAAATGCTGTAAAAGGACGTCCTTCTAACAGAAAACGAAAATGCCAGATGGCCAAAAACAAGGCCAGCAACTCTCTATCAAAAGTACTATATTTTCGTTCATTTTTACGTAATTGGCGGCTAAAAAAGGCCAATGGCTGCCACGTACCATCCACCCATTGTTCCTGCACTGCCCCAATGGCGTAATCGAAGGCGTCGGTAGTGAGGGCGATGGTTGCGCCCGGAAGTGGGTGTGCAAGCATAGTTGCATCTGCCAATGCCGCCTTGGTGTCCAAGAATGCTTGGTCCATCTGTGGTGTCCAAATGATAACAGCTTTACCCGACTTCCCTTTAAGTGCTTCGTACAGCGGCTGCATTAATTGAGCTGCCTTGGGGACAAAACGGTGATAAAAATTCACCATTCCCAGGAACTCCTGAAGAGATTTAATCGTTTGAGGCTGCGGGAATGCCATAACTGCTTCTACCTTAGTGGCCAGTGGGACAGCGCCTTCTGAGGTGATCCTGTGCCCTAGAAAGTCAATGCTGGTTAACCCAAACTGGCATTTGGCTAGATTTATAATGAGGCCATGTTGGCTGAGACGGGCAAAGAGTGTACGTAAATGAGCCATGTGCTCTTCCTTATCTTTACTAGCAATGAGTATATCATCCAAGTAAATGAAAATGAAAGAAAGGTCCCGTAACACAGAGTCCATAAGCCGCTGAAAAGCCTGAGCTGCATTTTTTAATCCAAACGGCATACGAAGGAACTCAAACAGGCCAAACGGTGTGATGACCGCCGTTTTGGGGATGTCTTGAGGGTGTACAGGAACTTGATGGTATCCACGAACGAGATCCACTTTAGAAAATATCAATTTGCCGGCCAAATGAGCAGAAAAATCCTGTATATGTGGTATTGGATACCTATCTGGCCTAGTGGCTTCGTTAAGGCGTCTGTAATCTCCACAAGGCCTCCATCCGCCACCTGGTTTGGGTACAATGTGTAATGGGGAAGACCAAGGACTGTTGGAGCGTCGGATAATCCCAAGGCGCTCCATAATAAGAAACTCTGCCTTTGCGGCTATAAGCTTTCCGGGTTCCAATCTTCGTGCACGAGCGTACACGGGTGATCCCGTTGTGGTAATATAATGCACCACACCGTGCTTCGCAACTGCTGCCGAGAATGTAGGCCTGGTGAGCTCTGGGAATTCGCCAAGTAGGCGCTTAAACCCGTCTTGCGATGGAACCGCACAGGCAACCGACCAGGAGACAGCAGTACTGCGGTGACAAGGCACTGCATGGAAGGTAGACGCATTAATAAGTCGACAATGTTGGACGTCGACCAGCAAACCATAGGCACAAAAAAAATCAGCCCCCAGGATGGCCTGTGATACTTTAGCCGTTATAAACTCCCACACAAAACGTTGACCTCCAAGAGTTAAATTAACTGTCCGTTTACCGAATGTGCGAATAGCCGCACCATTGGCTGCCTCAAGGGAAGGGCCGTGACTGCCGGATTGTAGGTCCAGCTTTGAAACTGGCAATATACTACACTGAGAACCAGTATCACATAAAAATCGTCGCCCTGTTCCAGAATCAGTAACATAGAGGAGTTTTCCTGCTGAACCGACTGCCATGGTGAACTGAATGTGTTTGTCAGTTTCTGTCTTCTTCGAAGCTTGTGAGTCTGCTGGAGACTTTTTCTCTACCCAACTATAGGGTGGACGGCAGCGTCTAGCCCTGACGCCAAAACGGGCGTGGTACATACACAAGCCTGACGAAGGAGGGCTGGATTTTGCTCGTGTAGGAGAAAGACGCCTCATAGCTGCGCAACTCTGCTGTATGACCATAAAAGACTTATCTGCCCCCGCAGCCAGCTTGGCACAGTCCATAATCGTAGAACTGGCCAAGACTGCCTGAACTGGCTCGGGTAGCTGGCAGAGGAAGAGCTCTCGAAATAAAAAACATTGGGGCTCTGAACCCAAAAGCGTGAGCATTTGGCTCATCAATTCTGATGGTTTTGCGTCCCCAAGACCCGGCATTGCAATAAGCTTGCGTGCACGTTCCGATTTAGTTAAAGCATACACTTGTAGTAAACGCTCTTTTAAAGCTGAGTACTTGCCCTCTGCCGGTGGATTCCCCAGGATGCTGACGATGCGTGAAGCCATGGCGCTGTCCAGAGCGGAAACCACGTAATAATAGCGGGTTGAATCCGCTGTAATGTCCCGGATAGCAAACTGGGCTTCTGCTTGAAAAAACCATGCTTCTGGTTGCTGTTCCCAGAACTGCGGCAATTTAAGGGCAACGGCGTTCGTATTCATCATGAATATCTCGAAGAAAGTTGTCCAACGAGCTCGAGGTCACCAATGTAGGAACGGAAGTTCCTATCCAAATAACGAATTCCAACGCAGATAAACGAAGTAATCAACTTTTAATAAACTCAATACTTTAACTTTTAAACTACAGGAGCAGAGGTCAGCAGGTCTGTTAAGCTCTCCAGCCTTTCTCAGACTGCCCTTAAGTACTGGAACCTGACGTCATGACGTCATCACGTTTTCCGCGCCAACTGGGGGTCACGTGATCGGCGTCATGACGTCATCACGTGAAAATACAAGAAGCTGCATACAGCTTAAAGGTGCAGTCCACAACTGCACTACAGAGTGTTTAAAGGAATTATTACAGGTTGTTCAGTGTCTCTTGGTGGCTCTGCCACACTGCCTTCAAAACCAGCTGGTCAAAGGATTGAGTTGCAAAGTTATGTCAGTTGCATCCTTCCACTATAGTTGGGATGGACTTATTCAACTCCTTGCCATTCTATGACATTGGAGTTTTATTCTGGGATAGGTGAGGAAATAAGGAAACAGAAAACTGACATTTCTCATTCTGCTTAGATTCATTTTGTTAGGATGAATGAGGAGAGGCAATATAAACTAAATGGTACAATGTTAAAGGGGTTGCAGGGACAGAGACGCCTAGACATGTAGGTACACAAATCTTTGAAGGTGGCAGGACAAGTTGAGAAGGCTGTTAAAAAGGACATAGCTTTATAAATAGAGGTAGAGAGTCTCAAAGCAAGGTGGTTATGCTAAACATTTATAAAACACTGGTTAGGCCTCAGCTAGAGTACTGTGGCCAAATCCGGGCACTGCACTTTAGGAAAGATGTCAAGGCCATGGAGAGGGTGCAGAGGAGATTGACAAGAATGGTACCAGGGATGAGGGACTTCAGTTATGTGGAGAAGCCGGGTGGTTCACCTTAGTGCAAAGAAGGTTAAGGGTAGATATGTTAAAAATCATGAAGGGTTTTGATAGAGTAAATAAGGAGAAACTTTTTCCAATGGCAGAATGGAAACTCAATGATGGTGGAGCCCAGCACGTGAGTGCAAAAGACAAAGCTGAAGCATTTGCAACCAACTTCAGCCAGAAGTGCCGAGTGGTGATCCATACCGGCCTCCTCCTGACGTCCCCACCAACACAGAAGTCAGTCTTCAGCCAATTCGATTCACTCCACGTGATATCAAGAAATGGCTGTGCACACTGGATACAGCAAAGGCTATGGGCCCCGACAACATCCCGGCTATCGTGCTGAAGACTTGTGCTCCAGAACTAGCCGCGCCTCTAGCCAAGCTGTTCCAGTACAACTACAACACTGGCATCTATCCAAACATGGACAAAGGAGCTGAATTCCAGAGGTGAGGTGATAGTGACTGCCCTTGACATCAAGGCAGCATTTGACCGAGTCTGGCATCAAGGAGCCCCAGTAAAACTGAAGTCAATGGGAATCAGGGGGAAAACGCTCCACTGGCTGGAGTTATACCTAGCACAAAGGAAGATAGTTGTGGTGGCTGAAGGTCAATTATCACAGCCCCAGGACATCGCTGCAGGAGTTCCTCGGGGCAGTGTCCTAGGCCCAACCATCTCCAGCTGCTTCATCAATGACCTTCCCTCCAACATAAGGTCAGAAATGGGGATGTTCGCTGATGACTGCACAGTGTTCAGCGCCATTCAGAACTCCACAGATAGTGAAGCAGTCCATGCCTGCATGCAACAAGACCTGGACGACGTTCAGGCTTGGGCTGATGTGTGGTGCGAATGTTATCTGCCACTTAAGTGCCAGGCAATGACTATCTCCAACAAGCGAGAGCCTAACCACCACCTCTTGACATTCAATGGCATTACCATCGCCGAATCCCCCACTATCAACATCCTGGGGGTCACCATTAACCAGAAACTTAACTGGACCAGCCACATAAATACTGTGGCAACAAGAGCAGGTCAGAGGCTAGGTATTCTGCAGCGAGTGTCTCACCTCCTGACTCCCAAAGCCTTTCCACCATCTACAAGGCACAAGTAAGGAGTGTGATGGAATACTCTCCACTTGCCTGGATGAGTGCAGCTCCAACAATACTCAAGAAGCTCGACACCATCCAGGACAAAGCAACCCGCTTGATTGGCACCCCATCCACCACCTTAAACATTCACTCCCTCCACCACTGGCGTACCGTGGCTGCAGTGTGTACCATCTACAAGATGCACTGCAGCAACTCGCCAAGACTTCTTCGGCAGCACCTCTCAAACCCGCGACCTCTTCCACCTAGAAGTACAAGGGCAGCAGGCACATGGGTACACCATCACCTCCAATTCCTCTCCAAGTCACACACCATCCTGACTTAGAAGTATATCGCTGATCCTTCATCGTCGCTGTGTCAAAATCCTGGAACTCCATCCCTAACAGCACTGTGGGAGTACCATCACCACACAGACTGCAGCGGTTCAAGAAGGCGGCTCACCACCACCTTCTCAAGGGCAACTAGGGATGGGCAATAAATGTTGGCATTGCTAGCGACGCCCAGCTCCCATAAACGAATAAAAAAACTTTCAGTAATCATAGGACACAGATTTAAGATAATTGGCAAAAGAACCAGAGGGGAGGTGAGGAAAAAAAATGTACGCAGCAAGTTGATATGATCTGGAGTGCACTGCCTGAAAGGGTGGTAGAAGCAGATTCAATAGCAACTTTCAAAAACATTGGATAAATATTTAAAGAGTAAAAATTTGCAGTGTTATGTGAAAAGATCAGGGAAGTGGGACTAATTGGATAGCTGATTCTATGATAAATGAATATTGGTAGGAATTCTGATGAAACACACAGCTCCAAACAGCTCCATCCTTTCAACAGGGTATGGTTGTGTGGCCAAGAGGCCTTATATGGTAAAGAAAAACAAATGACATCAGAACAATATTAGATACAGAAGTCAAACACTCTTTTAGATTCTGTCAAAATTGTTGAATCCGTGATTCTTAAAGTATGATGTTTTCCAATAACTACACGGAGGCTGTAACTTAACAATCAACAGGTGTTTACTGGAGTAGGGTAGTCTAAAGACTGACAGTACAGAGGCATGCTCAAGGCTTATATACAGGTGTGGTCACTGCCGGTACTACAGTATACAGGAGCTGTAAAAGTAGTTCTCTCTTAAAGGTAAATACACTACAATTCCTCCCCTTTTAGATTAGCAGTACCCATAATGTTCAAATAACAATTAACACTTTAACATGCACATTAAACTGAAATAGTCCATTTATAGATTCAGTCTTTGGGGCGGCTTCCTGATCCTTTCTGGATAGCGCCTTTCCTGAGGTTCTTGTTCTTGGTGCGGAGGTGATTCTGGCCCCCTTTCGTCGGTTAGTTCATCAGTTTCCACTGCTACTGTTTCTGAGGTAGATGCTACCGGTATGTCGGGTTCATCCCCAGGGACGCGAGACATGGGGTTGACTCGTTCCTGTGACGCTCAGATCTGGTCGACGTGGCATCTCACAATGTTCTCCCCGACATCCACTGTGTACATTAATGGCCCCTGCCGTGTGCATATCATTCCGGGTTGCCATTTCTCTGTTCGGTAGTCACGGGCCAAGACTGGTTGTCCCAGATTGAAGCTCCTTGTCGGCTTCTCATTGATGTGCTGGAATTGTTTATCCTCAACATTCCTTCGCACATTTGGTCTGAGCAAATCCAGACGAGATCTCAACCTTCGGTTAAAGAACATCATGGCCGGGGTCTGGTTGGTAACTGCATGTGTCGCATTTCTGTAGGCTAACAGGAAATTGTCCACCTTATGCTGTAGTGGAATTTCATCATCGCACATGGCCTTTATCGCCTTTTTAAAGGTTTGTACGAACCTCTCAGCCAATCTATTTGTAGCTGGATGATACGGGGCGGATGTGTAATGCCTTACCCCATGCCTTCTCATAAATTTCCGAAACTCTTCGGACACAAACTGTGGTCCATTATCAGAGCAAATCTGCTCTGGCAAGCCGTTCCTGGCAAATATGGTCTGTAGGACTCCAATCGTTTTCTCTGTAGTGGTTGAGGACATTTTTATCACCTCAGGCCATTTCGAGTGAGCATCCACTGCTATTAAGAACATTGAGTCCATGAATGGACCAACAAAATCAATATGCACCCGTTGCCATGGAGAGGAGGGCCACTCCCATGGGTGTAGAGGGGCATGTGGTGGTGCATTTTGGACCTTCTGGCATCCTGAGCAGCTCTTGGTTAGGTCTTCGATTTGTTGATCGATCCCCGGCCACCACACATAAGCCCTAGCAAGGCTTTTCATTTTCATCCCTCCCAGATGACTTTCGTGAAGCTCATTGAGCACTCTCTCCCTTAACTTGGGTGGAATTACCACTCGGGATCCACACATCACAGTCCCCTGGCATACTGACAGCTGTTCTCTTCTGGATGAGAATGCTGGCAACAGTGAGTCGCCATGTGTTGGCCATCCCCTCACCGTCAAATCATATACCCGAGACAGTGTCGGATCATTGCGGGTCTCCTTCTCTATATCCGCTTTAGTTACTGGCAAACGTTCAATTATTGACGAATAAAATATCTCGATAGGGTCCACTGCTGGTGCTTCCTCCACAGTAGGCAGTGGCAGGCGTGATAGCCCATCAGCGTTTCCATGCTGTTTTGTGCCTTTATATTCTATTTCATATTGGTTCGCCCCTAGAAAAAGGGACCATCTTTGTAACCGTTGTGCAGTCATCACCGGAACGCCCTTCTTTGGATTAAAGATGGAGACAAGTGGTTGGTGGTCAGTCAGCAAGGTGAACTTCTGCCCATGCAGATAGTGGTTGAATTTTTTTACTCCCCATACTAGGCTGAGGGCCTCCCTGTCAATCTGGGCGTAGTTGCGCTCGGCTGAGGTTAGTGACCGAGACGCAAAGGCAACTGGCCTCTCCAACCCGTCTGGGAATTTGTGCGACAGCACCGCTCCAATACCATAGGGTGATGCATCACATGCCAACCGAATTGGTAGTGCTGGGTTGAAATGGGTCAACACCTCTTTTGATGTGATCAATTCTTTGCACTTCTGGAAAGCTCGTTTACATTCGTCATTCCACTTCCATGGTACCCCCGTGCGCAGTAGGGTGTTCAGTGGGTGTAATAATGTAGACAAATTTGGTAAGAACTTATGGTAGTAGTTTACCAGCCCGAGGAACGACCTCAGTTGTGACACATTTTCCGGTGCTGGAGCCTTGACTACTGCCTCAATCTTTTCAGGGGACTTATGTAACCCCTCTTTATCAATAACATGGCCACAATACGAGATCTGCTTCTGGAAAAACTCGCACTTGTGGCGATTAGCTCGTAGCCCATATTCCTTTAAACTAGTGAGCACCTTCTCCAGGTTGGCGAGGTGATCACTGTCATTTTTGCCCGTGACCAGGATGTCATCCAAATAACACTGGGTCCCTGGAATCCCTTGCAGGACTTGTTCCATTGCCCTTTGCCAAATAGCCGGAGCCGATGCTACCCCGAACACCAGCCGGCTGTATTGGTAGAGACCTTTATGAGTGTTGATCGTGAGGTACTGTTTCGAGGCTTCTTCTACCTCCATTTGCAAGTACGCCTGGGCCAGATCAATTTTGGTGAAGTGTTTACCTCCAGATAGCGAGGTGAAAATATCCTCAATCCGTGGAAGCGGATATTGTACCGTGTGAAGGACTGGGTTCACTGTCACCTTAAAATCCCCAAAACCTCCTTTGGTTCCCCAGGCGTATTACTCAACGACCTCTTCATTACAGGAACGATGGGTGTAGCCGACTCGCTCCAGTCTACATAGATACATAGATACATAGAAGATAGGAGCAGGAGTAGGCCATTCGGCCCTTCGTGCCTGCTCCGCCATTCGATGAGATCATGGCTGATCCTTTAATTCAGTATCCCGTCCCCGCCTTCTCTCCGTAACCCTTAACCCCTTTTGCCCGTAGAAATATATCTAATTCCCTCTTAAATATATTTAATGAGCTGGCGTACACTGCCCTCTGTGGCAATGAGTTCCACAGGTTCACCACTCTCTGAGTGAAGAAATTCCCCCTCATCTCTGTCCTAAATGGTTTAGCCCTTATCCTTAAATTATGTCCTCTAGTTCTGTTCTCACCCGCCAAGGGAAACATTCCTTCTGCATCCAGTCTGTCTAGACCTGTCAGAATTTTATACACTTCTATGAGGTCCCCTCTCAATCTTCTAAACTCCAGTGTGTACATCCCTAAACTACATAGTCTCTCCTCATAGGTCATTCCCGCCATTCCTGGTATCAGCCTGGTGAATCGCCGCTGCACCCCCTCCATGGCAAGAACATCCTTCCTCAGATGAGGCGACCAAAACTGTACACAGTACTCGAGGTGTGGTCTCACCAGTGCCCTGTACAGCTGCAGCAAGGTATCCCTGTTCCTGTATTCTAACCCTTTTGCTATGAAGGCCAGCATACCGTTTGCCTTCTTGACCGCCTGTTGCACCTGCATGCTCGCCTTCAGTGACTGGTGTACAAGAACACCCAGGTCTCTCTGTACTTCCCCCTCTCCCAATCTATTGCCATTTAAATAATAATTTGCCCTCCCGTTCCTGCACCCAAGGTGGATAACTTCGCACTTGTCCACATTATAGTGCATCTGCCATTTATCCGCCCAATCGCCCAGTCTGTCCAAATCGCTCTGGAGCTTCCTGGTCTCTTCCTCTGAGCCCACCCCCCCTCCTAGTTTAGTGTCGTCTGCAAATTTGGAAATGCTGCATCCGACTCCCTGATCCAGGTCATTAATGTAAATTGTGAACAGCTGGGGGCCCAGGACAGATCCCTGTGGTACCCCACTTGTTACTGCCTGCCATTCAGAAAATGAGCCGTTTATTCCAACTCTCTGTTTTCTATCTGACAGCCAGTTCCCTATCCACGCCAAAACTTTCCCCTTTATCCCATGAGCCTCAATTTTCCATGCTAATCTTTTATGTGGGACCTTATCGAAGGCCTTTTGGAAGTCCAGGTACACCACATCTACTGGCTCTCCCCCATCTATTCTACCAGTTACTCCCTCAAAAAATTCCAATAGATTAGTCAAGCACGATTTACCCTTTGTAAATCCATGTTGACTCTGTCCTATCCTGTCCCCATTTGCTAAGTGCTCCGCTATTTCATCCTTAATGATGGACTCCAGCATTTTGCCCACAACTGATGTAAGGCTTACAGGTCTGTAATTACCTGCTTTTTCCCTACCCCCCTTTTTGAATAGTGGGGTAACGTTAGCTACCCTCCAATCCATCGGCACTGTTCCCGAGTCTAATGAATTCTGAAAAATCATCCTTAGTGCATCCGCTATCTCTAGGGCCACCTCCTTCAGTACCCTAGGATGCATGTTATCAGGCCCTGGGGATTTGTCCACCTTCAATCCCTTTAGCTTCCTTAACACCATATCCTTAGAGATATTGATTTGCGTCAGTTCCTCCTTTGCCAATGTCCCTATTTTTCCCGATATCCCAGGGAGGTTTTTTGTGTCTTCCTTCGTAAAGACTGACCCAAAGTATGCATTTAGTTGATCTGCCATTTCCTTATTTCCCATTATATATTCCCCCGTATCTGACTGCAATGGACCAACTTTGGTTTTCACCAGTCTTTTCCTTTTGATATATTTATAAAAGCTTTTGGAGTTAGTTTTTATATTTTCCGCCAGCTTGTTTTCGTAAGCTATTTTGCCCCTCTTGATCATGCCCTTTGCCCTCCTTTGCTCTATCTTAAACTGTTCCCAATCTTCCGCTCTGGCGCTTTTTTTGGCTATTTTATACGCCCTATCTTTGGATTTTATGCTGTCTCTAATTTCCCCTGTTATCCACGGTTGAGTCACCTTTTTAGATTTCCTTTTATGCCAGATTGGTATAAACAATTTTTGCAATTTTGTCATTCTATCTTTAAATGTTTGCCATTGTTTATCTACCTCCAGTCCTCCCTACTTTGGACAGTACTCCTGAACGTTCCAACCCTTCCAGCTCTGCTTCGACGGCTGGTCGGATCGTCTAAAGCACCGGTCTGGCCTTAAAAAAAATTTGGGCTTGCATTTTCCTCTATTTTAATCGTTGCTGTTATGCCTTTTAGTGTTCCGAGTCCCTCCTGGAACACTTCTTGTGCGTCAGTTAGCATTTTTGACAGTCGTCCAGGTGTGACGTCGTCATCCTTTTTGGCCTCAACCTTCAGTGCCTGTATGGAATGCCAATCTAATTGTATCTTCCGGATCCATTCACGTCCTAGTAGTGGTGGTCCTCCATCTGGCAATACATATGGGTCCATTTTAGGTATTTCCTGGCCTTTATATATCACTTTCACCCTTATTTTTCCTTTGGGGTAGACTTTTTGCCCCATGTACGTCTTCAAGACAATCTCTGTAGCTTTCAAGGGTATATGTGAAAATAGCCGCTTGTAGTCCCTTTGGTTTATGACTGTTAGGGCTGATCCAGTGTCCAATTCCGTTTTCACTTGGACTCCGTCTATCTTGAGTGTGACCCAGATAGTCTGGTGATCCTCCATTTTGGTTACCTTATGTAGTTTCAGACAACCCAGCTCCTTGCTTCCGGAGTCTGTATCACTTTTCTGTTCGTCTGAACTACTGTCCATCACCTTATGTACCTTTTTGTACTTCTCCTGTGGAGATTTCTTGCTGTTGGTTTTCTTCCCTGACCTGCAGACTCTTGCTATGTGTCCTGATTTTCCACACTGTCTGCACACTTGGTCCTTGAACCAACAATCCTTCTGGTCGTGTGTTGTTCTGCCGCAGCGATAACACTTCCCTGCTCCATATGACATTTCATTGGTGCCATATTCTTGCGGTCTCCGTTGTATCTCTGCAGCGCCCCATGCGGCTGCTTCGTGTGATACTGCCATGCTGAAAGCCTTGTCCAGCGTAAGATCCTTTTCTGATAGAAGCCGTTTCTGGGTTCCTTCACTTTGAAGCCCACACACAAACTTGTCCCTTAACGTATCTGCTAGTCCCACTCCAAACTAGCAGTGTTTCGATAGCTTGCGCAGTTCCGTTAAGTACTCAGCATTACTTTCATCTTTATGCTGGTTCCTTTTGTGGAACTTAAATCTTTCTGCTATCAGCAGCGGTGTGGGGTTTAAGTGGTCCTGTAGGATTTCTACTATGCTTTTGAAATTCTTATGCACGGGCTTCTCTGGGGTTATTAGGTTTCGCAGTAAGCCATAAGTTTTTGCACCCATGGAATTTAACAAAACCAGTGCTTTCCTAGCATCTGGCACTTCATTCGCCCTGCAGTACACCTCAATGCGTTCCACATATGTCGCCCAACCTTCGACTTCATTGTCGAATGCAGTGACACTCTTCGGCATCCCTGGGTGTGATTTAACTGTCTAAATTGGCATCTCCCGTGCTCTCCCTTCTTCTCCGCTGGCACAAAATGGCGTCTCCCGCGCTTTCCTTTCTTCCCGCGCTCGCCCTTCTTCTCCGGTGCGGCTTCTAAAATGGCGTCTCCCGCGCTCTGCCTTCTTCTCCGCGGCTCAATGGCGTCTCCCGCGCTCTCCCTTCTCCCTGCGGACGCGGTTCAGCCCTTGAGCCCTGGCTGTGCTCTGCGCGTTCTCCTGTGCGCCTTTGCCATTGCCATCGCTCGGTCCTGAACCCGGCTGCTGCTTTACCCTCTCTCTCTCTGTTTTGTTTTTCCTTGACGCCGCTCGGTTTTCAACCCCCGGCTGCGCCCTGTGCGCTTCACCCTCTCTCTTACCCCGTCGACGCTGCTCGGCTTTTTCTCTGCTGTTGGTCGGCTCCAGCCGCCGCTCTCCGGGAAGGGTCTGCGCTGTACCCGTTGGCAGTCTGTTGCTGGATCGTCGTGGCTGGGGAACCAAGCCCGGCTCTCAACAGCCTCCCCTGCGATGTTCACTCTCTGCCGAATGACTGGGCGGTTGCTCGTGGTCGACGCCCGTGCTTCTGGCCTCGACTTTCTTCCACCGCCCTCCCGGAGCGAATCCTTGAAGGGAAATGCAGAGTTGCAGGTAGATTCGAATCGACCTCGTCGCCACTGTTGAATCCGTGATTCTTAAAGTATGATGTTTTCCAATAACTACCCGGAGGCTGTAACTTAACAATCAACAGGTGTTTACTGGAGAAGGGTTGTCTAAAGACTGACAGTACAGAGGTATGCGCAAGGCTTATATACAGGTGTGGTCACTGCCGGTACTACAGTATACAGGAGCTGTAAAAGTAGTTCTCTCTTAAAGTTACATAGACTACAAAAATCATGACAAATCTTGTAATCTTGATCGGCTGTAGAGAGTCATTCAGAAAGCTTTCTTTGCCATTTTAATGTATTTTGCATCTTTATTGAGAAAGAAATGTCAATGCTGTTTGGAGCTAATGGGCTTTTCCTAATCCTGAGTATTGTTTTAAAACAACACTTAAAACATTGTATGGAACCTTTTGTATTGCTTGCCAGAGTTACCATACATGATTTTCCTTTGAATTTCATGCAGCTCTAATTTTAGTGTCAATAAGAAGTTTTATTACCCCAGTGTGAAAAGGAGAGGGAAAATCTATTGTTAACATTAATAATACTCAACGCTCTGCACTCAGTAAAGCCACCCCAGACAAAAACCTCAAATATTGTAAATATTATGATGGATGTACTAATATAACATTACTTCCCTCCCTCCAGCAAATATGCATACTTTTGGGCTGTGATGGGGATTTGTTGAGTAAAAATCTGGCGAGTATTCAGTCATTCTCCTTGGAGATGGTGAAAAGGCTTTCAGGGGTCAGGAGATGAGCAACTCATTGCAGAGTACTTGATTTAAACAACATCTGAATGTGGCTGAATTTCCCTGGGATAAAATATTACCACAAGTAAAACATCTAAATTCTTGGACACTGAGCAAGTTTGACTGACATAAGGAAGAATATTTGAGTCCAGTAATGGTTGCTATGGATTCAGTCTGGTCGGTAGGGGGAATATCTTCATCTCCTTTTTCTTTTTTTGGGACTGGTGGACCCACAGTACTGTGCCAACATTTTCTGTTTTGAGTTGAGACCTATATCTACAGTCTTCCTGTGTCCCTTTTGTCTACTTATCCTATTTTTTCACTGTTTTCCTTGGGCTGTGTCGGTGCTGCTTCCTGCTTTCATTCTGATCTTGAGAACCTCATGCACGTTTTTTCCAATTTACAACTACGTCTCCTCTTCACCATTGACCATTTCTCATGTCTTAGCTACATGCAAGTTCTTCTGTTTCTTTGAAGTCTTTAATCCTTATTTTTATTGCCTGACCATGCTTAACTTCTGGTCAAGAGCATTTAAGTTCTGCTCAACTGGTGAGGCAGTTGTTTAGGAGCACCAACTTGAAAAAAAAATCTATAAGAATTGGCTGCATAGACCATGCAAAGGAAAATCAAGCAGATCTCAGACTTCATATAATAATAAGTCGAAGTTGTACGTGTCTTCACACTGTTCCCTTTGGGGAACTGTATGAAGTGGTGGAAGGATTTCTGGCCACGTTAATGCTCCTTCCGTGACCGTAACCATCTTCGTACCAGCCATTAGGGTGGTTAGTCCTATGGCGGGAGGGTTTTACAGGCTCCCGGGGGGGGGGGGGCGGGGGGCGGCCACCCACACCCACGGACGCAAGTATCCCGCTGGATGTCAACCCAGAATTTAGAGCCGGAGCTCCGACTCCACTTGCTGGGATTGTCTGGAGCGGGGTTCGAAACCCTACGCCTTCTGGCCCAGCAGCGGGGATCCTACCGCTACGCCAAAGGCCCACTCCAATAATAAGTAAAACAAATGTATTAGAGAAGTTAGTTAAGCTAAAGGAGGAAAGGTCTGGGATTCGATAGGATATGGCCAAGAAAATATGAGTACAATGCTATGGAGGACCTAGTAGAACATATGTAAAGGTCTTATGTCTAGTGCCACACTTCTAAGTGTCACATTTTGTTATGGATACAACACAATCTAGTTTTTAAAAACAATGGAGTCATTGAACAGGAGCCTGAAATTTACAAATGAAATTGTCCTCTGCCTAACCTCTGGAGTTTACAAACAGCTACCATTACCTGCGGACATTCCCCTTTCAAACAGGTACACCAAGTTGGATACTGTTGAGGAGGATGACTCACCAGGGGAAGGCAGCAGCAGCCAGCTTCCTGGCACCAGGGACGCTTCTGCTGCTCAGAAAGGGAGGAAAAAGAGTGGGAGAGCAATAGTGGTAGGGGGTTCTATCGTAAGGGGAACAGATAGGCGTTTCTGTGGCCGCAAACGTGACTCCAGGATGGTTTGTTGCCTCCCTGGGGCCAGGGTCATGGATGTCACTGAGCGGCTACAGGGCATTCTTAAGGGGGAGGGGGAGCAGGCAGAGGTCGTGGTCCACATTGGGACCAACGACATAGGTAGGAAGGGGGATGAGGTCCTGCATCAAGAATTTAGGGAGCTAGGTAGCAGATTAAAAAACAGGACCTCAAAGGTTGTAATCTCTGGATTACTCCCAGTGCCACGTGCTAGTGAGTATAGGAATAGGAGGATAGAACAGATGAATGCGTGGCTAAAGAGTTGGTGCAGGAGGGAGGGTTTTAGTTTCCTGGATCACTGGGCCTGCTTCTGGGAAAGGTGGGACTTGTACAAGTCGGACGGGTTGCACCTGAACCAGAGCGGGACAAATATCCTTGCGGGGAGGTTTGCTAGCACTGTTGGGGGTTTAAACTAACTTGGCAGGGGGATGGGATACAGAGGGGAGCTGAAATAGGGGGTGATGTGCTGCCAATTATAGAGAAAAAAACAAGTCAGCTTGGTAGACAGGGCAAATATACAAGGGCAAGGCTGGATGGCATCTATTTTAATGCAAGGAGTCTTGCAAATAAGGTGGATGAACTGAAGGTGTTGATAAACACATGGGAGTATGATATTGTTGCTATCACGGAGACATGGTTGAGGGAGGGGCAAGACTGGCAGCTCAATATTCCGGGGTACAGAATCTTCAGGCGAGACAGAGGGGGAGGTATAAGAGGAGGGTGTGTCGCAATATTAATTAAGGAGTCAATTACTGCAGTAAGGAGGGATGACATATTAGCAGGTTCCTCTAATGAGGCCATATGGGTGGAGCTTAAAAACAAAAAGGGGGCAAGCACTTTGCTGGGAGTGTACTATAGGCCTCCAAACAGTCAGGGGGAGATAGAGGAACAGATATGTAGGCAAATCTCAGAGAAATGTGCAAATAATAGGGTAATAATAATGGGGGATTTCAACTTCCCCAATATTAACTGGGATAGTCAGAGTGTGAAAGGCACAGCGGGTGTAGAATTCTTAAAGTGCATCCAGGAGAGCTTTTTGAGCCAGCATGTAGAAGGTCCTACAAGAGAGGGGGCGGTACTGGACCTAATTCTAGGGAATGTGGCCGGCCAAGTGGAAGAAGTGCTAGTAGGTGAGCACTTTGGTGACAGTGACCATAATATGGTGAGATTTAAGGTGGTCATGGAAAAGGACAGGGATGGGCCGGAAATAAAGGTTCTAAATTGGGGGAAGGCCGATTTTAATAGGATAAGGCAGGATCTGGCCAAAATGGACTGGGATCAGCTACTTGTAGGAAAATCCGCATCGGAGCAATGGGAGGCTTTCAGAAGGGAGATTGAGATCATACAATGGCAACATGTTCCCGTAAAGGTCAAGGGTGGTTCCAAAAACCACAGGGAACCTTGGATGTCAGGGGATATACGAGAATGGATTAGAAAAAAAAGGAGGGCTTTTGGCAGATACAAAAGGCTAAAGATGGAGGAAGCCCTAGAGGAGTACAAAAAGTGCAGGGGGATACTTAAAAAAGAAATTAGGAGATCAAGGAGGGGCCATGAAATAACACTGGCGAGCAAAATAAAGGAAAATTCTAAGATGTTTTATAAGTATATTAAGGGTAAGAGGATAACTAGGAAAAAAATAGGGCCCATTAGGGACAAAAGTGGCAATCTGTGTGTGGAGCCGGAAGATGTAGGAGGGGTTCTAAATGAATTTTTTGCATCTGTTTTCACTATGGAGAGGGACGATGTAGACATAGAAATAGGGCGGGGGGACTGTGATATGCTCGAACACATTAACATCGAGAGGGAGGAGGTATTGGCGGTTTTAGCAGGCCTAAAAATGGATAAATCCCCAGGCCCGGACGAAATGTATCCCAGGCTGCTGTGTGAGGCAAAGGAAGAGATTGCGGGGGCTCTAACACATATATTCAGAACCTCTCTGGCCACAGGGGATGTGCCAGAGGACTGGAGAACCGCTAATGTAGTACCATTATTCAAGAAGGGGAGTAGGGAAAAACCGGGGAACTACAGGCCAGTGAGCCTAACATCAGTGGTAGGAAAATTATTGGAAAAAATTCTGAGGGACAAAATTAGTCTCCACTTGGAGAGGCAAGGATTAATCAGGGATAGTCAACATGGCTTTGTCAAGGGAAGATCATGTCTGACTAATTTGATTGCATTTTTTGAGGGGGTGACTAGGTGCGTGGATGAGGGTAACGCAGTGGATGTGGTATACATGGATTTCAGTAAGGCCTTCGATAAAGTCCCACACAGGAGACTGGTCAAGAAGGTAAGAGCCCATGGAATCCAGGGTGCCTTGGCACATTGGATACAAAACTGGCTTAGTGGCAGAAGGCAGAGGGTGATGGTCGAAGGTTGTTTTTGTGACTGGAAGCCTGTGGCCAGTGGGGTACCACAGGGATCGGTGCTGGGTCCCTTGCTGTTTGTGGTCTACATTAATGACTTGGATATGAATGTAAAAGGTATGATCAGTAAGTTCGCGGATGATACAAAAATTGGTAGGGTGGTAAATAGCGAGGAGGGTAGTCTCAGTCTGCAGGATGATATCGATGGGTTGGTCAGATGGGCGGAACAGTGGCAAATGGAATTTAACCCGGAAAAGTGCGAGGTGATGCACTTTGGGGGGACTAACAAGGCAAGGGAATACACAATGAATGGTAAGACCCTAGGCAAGACGGAGGGTCAGAGGGATCTGGGTGTGCAAGTACACAGATCCCTGAAGGCGGCGGAACAGGTGGATAAGGTGGTAAAAAAGGCATATGGGATACTTGCCTTCATTAGCCGAGGCATAGAATATAAGAGCAAGGAGGTTATGATGGAGCTGTATAAAACACTGGTTAGGCCACAGCTGGAATACTGTGTGCAGTTCTGGTCGCCACACTACAGGAAGGATGTGATAGCTTTGGAGAGGGTGCAGAGGAGATTCACCAGGATGTTACCAGGGCTGGAGCACTTCAGCTATGAAGAGAGACTGGGCAGATTGGGTTTGTTTTCCTTGGAGCAGAGGAGGCTGAGGGGGGACATGATTGAGGTGTACAAAATTATGAGGGGCATAGATAGGATGGATACTAAGGAGCTTTTTCCCTTAGTAGAAGGGTCAATAACTAGGGGGCATAGATTCAAGGTAAAGGGCGGGAGGTTTAGAGGGGATTTGAGAAATAACTTTTTCACCCAGAGGGTGGTTGGAGTCTGGAACTCACTGCCTGAAAGGGTTGTGGAGGCTGGAACCCTCACAACATTCAAGAAGCATTTGGATGAGCACTTGAAATGCCATAGCATACAAGGCTACGGACCAAATGCTGGAATATGGGATTAGATTAGACAGGGCTTGATGGCCGGCGCGGACACGATGGGCCGAAGGGCCTCTATCCGTGCTGTATAACTCTATGACTCTATTTGCCTATTTAGACCATTTCAAAATGGGAAGTTCTTGAGCAGTGGCCTGAAAGGGACAGACCATATTGGCAGCTAAACATTCACAGCTATGTGCCAGCCACCAGACTACCATTGAGCAACATCACGGGAGATCCACTAGCACTATATTATATTACTGTACTTTAAAATCTGCAACTTGGCATTTCTGAAAACTAAAGTTGATTGCAACTGATTCCATTTGGCTATGTTTGGCTTCCGATAGTTATCGTAAAAGACTGAGTGAGAGAGTGAGTTACTGAGTAAGAGTGACTGAATACAAGAGTAACTGAATGAGTGAGACAGTTTGATTGTGTGAGTGAATGAGTAAGTATGTCAGCGAGTGAGTGAACATGAGAGAGTGTGTGTCAGTCAGTGAGCGCGGGAGAATGAGTGCGAGCCAGTGAGTGAGTGATAATAAGAGTCGTAATCCAGGGGACTCACAGCAGCCTGCAGTGTGCTCCGACCTCAGTGCTCATCTTCTCACCTACCCCACTCACCCTCCCGCAGTCATGGCTGAGGTGGGAGAAGAAGATAAAATTCAATTCTTCTGAACTGTAAGCACCATGCGATTACTCCGATATTATACAAGATTTCACTGCAGCTAAAGCAGGAATAGCTCATTTCTGAGTTGTCATACTGCTCACATACTGAAATAACATTGGTATTTTGAGACCTTTATATTCGTTCAATGTCATTTACTCTTGTGTTATCTATCGCTTATGATTTTGTCAACTATATTTATATTACCTATTGCAAACATGCCTTTTTATAATCGTATGTGTGCGGATTTAACACCAGATTAAGTAGGTAGTATGTAATACCATTGTTGAGTAAAATGTAGGGACCCCAAACCGAACCGTTGCAAGATTAGGGCCTAGAAATTGAGTGGGCTTTGCGCCCATTTTGCGGCGCTAGAGGTCATTGCGCTGGACTTACAGCCGGTTCAGAAATTCCCTGGGGCCCTACCATCGGCGGTAGACCGGTTGCGCTGCGCCGGCACCGATGACGTCATCGGTGTGCGCAGCGTCCCGGTTGCCGTGGTGACGGGCCCCAGCGCCGAAATTGAGTTGCGGCCGCCTCGCCCGTGGCAGCCGCAACTAAGACTCTGGCAACCGAGTCTTACAGGAGTTTGCGCCGGCGCATTAAGGTCGCGCGGCGGCCGGCCGCTTTCCCGCTGGCCGCCTGCCCGCACCTCCCTCCCCGGACTCCTCCACCCCCCCCCCGAGGAACAGATGCTTCTGGGCTGCGAGCCCGGCACTTCCCCGAGGTGCCGGGCTCATTTTTGTGAAGATTTTACCGGTCAGCGGGCGGGTGCAGGCAGCTCCTCCTTAACTGAAGGAGGAGGCCTGCACTTCCCGAGCCTGCCGCACCGCATCGGGCGCCACAGCGCCGGAATAGCGCCGCAATGCGGCAGGTAGCGCCCATTTTCAGGTGCAAACACCCTTCAGTAGCGCCGGCAGCCGTTTGGGCGCGGCGCTACTGAATTTTTGGCGCGCGCAGGGGGACTTAGCGCCGGCGCTAACTTTCCGGCACTAAAGCCCTGGCGCGGCGCCAACTGAATTTCTAGGCCTAGGTCTATGGAAGGGTAACTTTCTAATTGAAAATATCCTCAAATGCATAAAGAAACTTTTCTGAACAAAACACTTTTAGTCCCACAGAGGAAAAGACCTGGAAAATCTAGGTACTGTAGGAACGGAGGTTCCTAACTAAATAATTCAGCTCAACTTGATGGATTAAAAGACTGGAATTTAATAACAACGAAGTTTGCTGGATGTTACAAGGAGGAAATCAAAACAGGTTCGTTCAAGATGCCAGGTAGTCGAAGACTGCTGGAAAGTTCTCTAAGCTGACGTCATGACGTCCCCGCGTTCTTTGCGCCACTGGCGGTCACGTGATCGGCGTCATGACGTCACCACGCAGGATAAAGGCAAACACACACTGTAAAGGTAACAATCAGTTTAAAGGTGCAGTCCCCGGCTGCACTATAATACAATTAAGGGGATTATACTAAAGTACACTGAGTCTCTTGTGGCTCCTCCACAGTACAATATATAAAATACAAGCACTCTCCTACGGCAGGTGGACATTGAAGGACTGCAGATATCTACAAGCAGATGCAAGAATCAGCCAGACATTGAGTAAATGTTCCTATTGAGGCCACTGGAGGGAGTGCTGGCACTTCAGAAGAGAAGGCGACATTTGAGGCCACTGAGAATATAGGAGGGTTGGTAGCGGAAGGAGGCCTGGGATAGGAAGTTAACTTTACTTACATTGTGTATCAATAGAAAAGTAAATTTTAAATGTTGTCCGTTTGTGAAATGCGATGAGATATTTAATGCTTTTTTACGCCATTAAAGAATGACATTAAAAATTGAAAAGTTTCCACGATTGCATGTTCTTAAACATGATATGCCTAATGTGTACAAATGATGGTTTGATGACTTCAAACTTTAATTTTCATAAATGAAGAGGGATGTAAAGAAGGAATATGGCCCAGCTTCCACACTTTCATTGGGTCCTGATTGTTTACACTGATTTCTGCTTGTTTACACCGGTTTTTACATTTTGGCATCTGCAAATGAAATTCTCAGGAAGCTTTGGCATAAGTACCAGTTGGCCAGCTTGGCACAGAAAGTGGCGCAAATTTTGAAGTAACTTGCCTTTTACGGAAATTCTGGGTCATAGGCTAGGAGTTTCCACTAGGTGGCACTGGTATTTTCAGCGCAATTCACCCAAAAATAGCCAAACAAGTGCAAAAGATTGAGAAATTTCAAGTGCAAATTATGTTCAGCGCAAATAGAGTTTCTTTTGCGCTGGTTTAAAAAACATCGGGCAGGAAGCCAGCCCGCCCACAAAACTGGCCACGTCCTTCGACCGAATTAATCAGCATGACGAGTTTCCACTAATTGCACCCAATTGTGGACTTTTGAGGACGCTCTTAAAATTAAGTTTTTTTTTAGGCGCAAAAACACTAATAGCACCTTTTAAAAGCTTTTAAATATTAAAAAATATTTAATTGACTACTGTACACCAATGAAACTAGTAAATGGATCTGTATAGTTTTTTTTAAAGCCCCTTTCACTTATTAAAATCGGGCTACTCACGGGTAGTGGACTAGACACTCTAATGCTTACTTTTTGTGATAACCCCGTTTTCAGCTGTATTAATAAAACAGCACCAGGTTACCACTCTTAAATATATCACAGTGTATTTTTCAATGCAAGAAAAATAAAACAATTGCGTTCTAAAACGCTGCCTGATTACGCTGGTTCACGGAAGATTTTATGTTCGGCGATATGGAAATGAGTTTGAGCAGAAACTTGTGCAAAAAATTCAATTCAGAAAACTAGCGCAATTTGTGCCCGGATTGCCGCTTGCACCCAAAGCGGAAACTCTACCCCATTGTGTCTGACTCTTCTTGTGCTTTGCTTCAGATTTTCTATTTCTCATTTAGAAGTTGACCACAAAAAAATCTGCTTTATTTTTCTCTCTTTATCACCTGATGATGTTTATTTTTACCTTCTTTACCTCTCTGACTTTCAATTTCGCCATATGTCCAAGGCCATTGTTTTTTTTAACCGAAAAATAGACTCTGCTCCCCTTTTCCCCTCCTATGTTATCTGTTCCAAGTTGTCCCCTTCAGTCTCGTGCTGTTCACACGTTTGATCAGATTTCAGCGCCCACTGTACAGAATCACTTGAGAGAACGGGCATGCTGCAAGCAGTAGACACTATTAACCTCCAGCCAAGTAGCATCATACCAGTCATTGGGTCAGTGGGAATTCAATTTTTCACAACCCAAGGTCCTCCGGTCAATAGTTACAGTTATATAAAGCTCTGGTTGGACCTCATCTGGAGTAGTGCATTCAGTTCTGGGCACCGCACCTCAGGGAGGATATATTGGCCTTGGAGGAGGAGCAGCGCAGATTCACCAGAATGATACCAGGGCTAACGGAGTTAAATTATGAGGACATGTTGCATAGACTAGGCTTGTATTCCCTTAAACATGGAAGATGAAAGTGTGATCTAATTGAGGTGTTTAAGATGGTTAAAGAAACATAGAGAGAAACTATTTCCGCTGGTGTGGGAGTCCAGAATGAGGAGGAATAATCTTAAAATTAGAGCTAGGCCATTCAGGCATGATGTCAGGAAACACACAAAGGGTGGTAGAAATATGGAACTCTCTTCCCCAAAAAAGCTGTTGAGGCTAGGTCAATTAAAAAATTCAAAACTGAGATTGATAAATTACCATTAGGCTAGGGTATTAAGGGTTACGGAACCAAGGCGGTAGATACAGTTAAGATACAGATCAGTTATGATCTAATTGAATTGTGGAATAGGCTCGATTGGCTAAATGACCCACTCCTGTTCTTATGTCCCGAATAGTATGCAAGGCATTAGGCAACAAGAGTCACAGCAGCAGTGTTGGGATGTTTCTCTCTTCACACTGCAGACGGGGGATAAATGATGTTTTTTAAAATAATTCTTTTCAAATTGTAAAAGGGAAAACAATGAGCTAGGTTTAAATTATTCTAGACTAGGCAAAATTATTAAATACAGGTGGGACGTTGCTCTCCCCTCCTCCAAGCACATGCTATGTATTTTTGTGATTTTGCTGCAATCATGGACATTCTTACTAACAACCCGACATGTTGTGTAAGACTAGACAATTACAACATTTCAGTATAGTCCTGAAGCTGAGCATAGGGAAAGTTAAAGTATAATGTTCGAGTTACTGCTAGGTTTTTCTAGACAAATGAGCTAAGATGGGGTTGAATGTTCTTCCTCACTTGCGAATTTGCAAAAATTGTTGCTTTTGCCATTTGTAAAACTAAACGTTGTTCAGCTATTTTGCCAGACAGTTCACGTGATATATTTACCTATTAAGCTCACACAAATCTTTTAATTGTACAAATCCTTTGTATATTCCCAATTCCAGTGTAGCGACTTGGGGGGGAAAATTCAGTATCGCCCCGTTTGGGGCGCCATTAGCGGCCGTGCGCAAAGTTTAGCGCCTGGCGCTAATTATCGCCTCCGACGGCAAACTTGGCTTTTATCGCCCCTGGAGGTGATTGGAGTGCTAAATCAGATGCTTCACACCTGTCTTAAGGCGCAAAGGCCGAGGAGCGAGGCGCTACCTCAGAGCGCTGGCGAAGCTCATGTGATGTCAGTCAGCAATGGAACATTGACACACTGGCCCCGGCCAGTTCTTAAAGGGGAGGTCTGATGAAAGGTCATCGACCTGAAACGTTAACTCTGTTTCTCTCTTCACAGATGCTGCTTGACCTGCTGAGTTTCTCCAGCATTTTTTTGTTTTTATCTTAAAGGGGAGGGTTGATTTTGCACTCCATCCGCATCCTGCTCATTGCAGCCTTGAATCACGATCTGGAGAGACCTGTACATCAAATCTACTGGAAAGAACAATGAAGAGACCCAGGGAAAGAGCTCAGAGTGCAGCCCCCACAGTCTCTTCTAAATAGATACAAGGAAGGGCAAATCAAAATGAACCTGAAAAGTGCTGCTCGGTACTCAAAACTCCTTCACACAGCGTTGAATCTCTCCAGAAGTCTCTCTCTCTCTCTCTCTCAGAATGCGTGGTGCAAAAATGTCACCAACAAAAAAAGGCAGGAAGCGGTCGCCTTTAAATAGCGCTCCCCCAGTCTCTTCCTGACTGCAAAACGCTCCCCTCAACCTGTCGTTGCTAGCGGCAGGCAGGGGGCACCACTCAATATCTGGTCCGGGACGCTACCGGGGCATTGCGCACTTGACTGACAACACGATCTGCCGGCGCAGGCGATCGTGGCGGTAGTGTTTAGCGCCGCCGCAAAATGTCTAGTTAATTTTGCGAGCGGCGCAAACATCGCCGCGTACGGGCACTAGTTGCTTTGCGCCCCATTATTGCTCTCTTAAGGCGCTAACGGGAGGCGCAAAAAACGGAATTTTTCCCCCTTGACCTTTATGGATAGCGGTCAGAAGGTGGGTTTCATGTAGGACATTTCCAAATCTCTCTCATGTATGCTTTTTTGAATAATTTGTTAAGAATCTCATTTTCTCTCTGCTAAACCGGAGCTAGTTATACTGACTGCTCAATACACTGGTTACATTTTTTTGAACATTGTTTTGAAAGTTAGATTCTTCTTTTGTAAAAATATATAATGTTAACTATTAACTTCCTACACAAAATGCAAACTTTTCTCAAAATAGATTTGCTGGCCATTCTTTGAATTTCTGCTGTTCTCCCTCTTCTTGGAACCACTTCCCATTTCTGGCTCTATGCAGTTAGTTAAGATCAATTATTAAATGTGTTTCAGGTGACTGATTCTCATTCCATTGTGCAAACTGTTAAAATCCATCGAGATAATATATAGAGTTGTAAAATAAAAATGGTGTCCCAATAACTCCCACTCCATTCAAGTTCAAACCTTTATTTAACCATTAAATGCAATATTTGTGCTAATTCTGTCATGCGAACTGATGGCATTGACTGGAGCACGTGAGTCCAAATTTATATCTAATGTGTAGGTAGTATTTTGGGATCCATTGTTCTATAAGAAGTCAAAGCTACGATTCCTCACACCGGAGACCTTCTGAATTGAAAGGCATTATAAATGGCATTCTTGTATTCGGAATAATAATTGTTCATCAAATGCAAATTTCTCACAAACCGTTCCTGGAACTACAAGGAAACCAAAACCTAATGGTTGGGAAATACAGAACTATCCCCTTCCCCTTCCTAGTGTTAATAATAATTGCTTGTCCTGTAATTTTCATTTGTGTTCTGAAAATATACATCTTAATGAACTTCTTTTTGACTAAATTCACAGTTATTATAAACTCTTGTAATTAACAGGAAGTCGAGCCATTTAAATCGCTTCATGAGGATGCATAACCGATCTTATGGATGACTTGCACGGTAGGTGTGCAACAAAAAGTTTCTGATCTAATTGCATTATATAACACAGCGCTGTTACTCCATGTGGCTTATATGGTACAAAGAAAAAGAAATCTGTCCTATTTATTATTCCTTTTCTGCTATATATCCAATATGTCAATTTTATTTTTTGAAATACTGAAGATGCTGAAAATCCAAAACAAAAACTGAAAATGCCAGAAACATTCAGCAAGTCGGACTCAGCATCTGTAGAGAGAAGAGACAAGTCAAAATTTGCCTTCATCAGAACCCAAATATATCGAACCTTTACTCTTGGTGTTATTTAAGCTGTGCTCAGTGCTTAGTTTAGAAAAATAACTCCTGTTCTTTCTTGTGACATAAGAGAATGTCAGTGATCAGTAAGCCATTTTCTAAAGTTAATGAGTATGAATGTGCAGTTACTGGAGTATATTATCAGATACCAGGCAGGATTTTTAACTGTTCACAGCTGCTGGCTTTGAATATACAACTTTTTGTGCAACTCTGTCAGCTTCCTAGCAATGGGTAGGACATGCTCACCAAATGGTGACCTGTGTTTACCTGCAGCTGAGAAGTAATGTATCCCCAGATTGTGTGGTAGCTGTCACTGACAAAATACCCACAAGCACTATGTTTGCTGGTGGTAGTATCTTTATCTTGCATGTTGTTATTTAATCACAATGAACTCATCTGTTATGGGGTTAATTCCAGTCAAATTTATAGCTGCCAGGTGAATTGTTTGATGCTTTCCCTTCCAATCACCAGAAGACAGGAATCCACAGCACAGAAACACCTCAATCTTGATAACTGGTCCGAGGTTTGATGCATTACACGGACAGAGAGTATTGAAGTTATAAATGTCACAATGCTGCTGTGGGAAATTTGTTTTGGAGGTTGCAGTCACCAGCCATTGTTCAAAATAACCCTGTACTGGGATGCTTGATGTAGTCAATATGAAATAATTGGACTGGTTAGCACTGTGATAGTCTCCTACCTTCGGTTCTACTCTCACAGTGACTCTGGACTCTCTCCTGAGCCACATAACACTAAAAAATAATTCTTCAAAGTGTTTCATGGTAACTAATTAATTTATTTTACATAATAACGAAAGTTTAAACATTGCCAGTGTATGTATATACAGGATTCAATTCATATTTTAAACTTTGTGGTTATTAGTTTGTGTTTTGTCAGCTGTGGCTCAGTTGGTAGCACCCTCGCCTGAGTCAGAAGTTTGTGGGTTTAAGTCCCACTCCAGAGACTTGAGCACAAAAATCTAGGCTGACACTCCAGTGCAGTACTGAGGGAGTGCTACACTGTCCGAGGTGCTGTCTTTTGGATGAGATGTTAAACCGGGGCCGTCTGCTGTGGACATAAAAGATCCCTTGGCACTATTTTGAAGAAGAGCTGGTGAGTTATCCCAGTTGTGCTGGCCAATATTTATCCCTCAATCAACATCACTAAAAACAGATTATCAAATCATTATCACATTGCTGTTTATGGGAGCTTGCTGTGCATAATTGTTTGCAGCGTCTCCTATATTACAACAGTGACTACGGGGGAGAAATTGGGTTGTTAGCGCCACCGATTATCGCCTAAAGAGGCCGAAAACTGGGACGATAGCCAATTTCTGTGCGGTCGCAGGGAACCTAGCGCCTCACCCCATATTGACCATGCATTTTGCGCCGGCGCAAAATCTTAGCGCATGCTCGCGGGCGCAGGCTGATCCTGACGTCATTCCATGGTGCAACGCCTTTTTAGTGCCCCGGACCGGAAATTGGGTGGCGCCCGCCTCTGTTGCGCCTGGCGCTAATAGTGACAGCTCACTGGAACGTTCCCCAGGAACTCTCGGAGTAGGGGGGCGCTGTTTAAAGGGGACACCACTGGTCTGAAAACGTCAGCCCTTTTGTGAACGCAACTTGTTGGCTGGTTTGATAGAGTTGAGCAGCTGCAGTGCTAGAGCCTTATTGCCATTCAACCAGCGGTGCCAGAGGACCTTTAGCCCTGTGAACATTACCTAGCTGCTGGTAAGAGCTTACAACCTTTACCTTCATCACTCTTATTATGGGGGCTGCTCTGGAAGGGAACAACCTGCTGCTAGAACATCTTGAGAGGGCATAGAGACGGAGGGAGAGAGGGCCAGGAGTGGCCAGACGGAGGAGGGCCAACAGACGTCACCACACCAGACCTTACGTAGCGAGGGTTTTCAGACAGCAGTCCTCCTACCACAACATGTCGGAGGAGCAGTGTGTCAGAAGGCTGCGATTCCATAAGGAGGTGGTGACTGAGCTGTGCCAGCTGCTTCAGGATGATCTTCTGCCGCGCATACGGTGCAGGACATCTCTGTTGGTGCCTGTAAAGGTTACTGTTGCCCTCAATTTCTTTGCCAGCGGCTCCTTTCAGGCCGCGACTGGGGACATAGCTAACATTTCCCAGTTTGCGGTGCATTGCTGCATCCGCCAAGTTACAGATGCCCTATATAACAGGAGGTGGCAATTTATTTCATTCCCTTTCACACCGGAGAAGCAGCAGGAGTGTGCAGAAGGCTTCGCGGCAATAGTTGGCTTTCCCATGGTGCAGGGCACCATTGACTGTACGCACGTGGCTTTGCGGGCGCCTGTGAACAATCCCGAGGATTACCGCAACCGCAAGGGGTTCCACTCCCTTAATGTACAGCTGGTGTGTGACCACCGGCTGCTGATCCTCGCGGTTAACGCACAATTCCCTGGCAGCAGCCACGACGCTTTCATCCTGCGTCAGACCACAGTGGCAGACCTTTTCGAGGCCCCAGCTCACCCACGAGGCTGGCTTCTCGGAGACCAGGGCTATCCCCTGTGCCCATGGCTTATGACCCCGCTACGTTCACCCAGCACCCAGGCAGAGGAGAACTACAACTCCAGTCATCAGGCGACACGGAACACTGTGGAGCACACAATCGGCGTGCTGAAGCAGCGGTTCCGATGTCTCGACCATTCGGGGGGTGCCCTGCAGTACTCACCGGAGCGAGTCGCCCACATCGTCGTTGTCTGCTGCATGCTCCACAACCTCGCCATCCAATGCACCCAGCCAATGCCAGCCGAGCTTGAAGGCCCAGCGGAGGAGGAGGAGGAGGAAGATGGGAGGATTGCCGAAACTGGAAGGGCCGTTCATCAGAGGCTCATAACGACTCGTTTCTAGGCCCCACTGATGGATTGCTTGGTGTGTTTGGGAGAGGACTGTCCGGTTCACCCAAAGCCTATGAAGGACAGATTAAGTGTAAATAGTTTAGATATACAGTGTAAATAAAAAAAATTCTTTATTTTCAAAAAAGTGGAGCCTTCCAACTTCATAAAGCAATTGCAACAGAAAGCAAAACTAACAAAATAACACTTCAGTTACGGCTTAACACATAACTAAGGATTTAACACAAAAGTAACGGCAAAACACATAACTAAAGATTTAACACATCAGCAAGGAAATACAACTTTAATGTCTGCCAAACCCGTGACATTAACCAACACATCCCCATCATTCACAAGAGCTGTAGAGGGCCTTGAAATGTTCAACCTCGCCGTCAACGAGGCTCCCTCTACTTTTGACCCCTTGATGGGCTTTGACTTCTCATTCTGGAACGCCCCCTTCCCTCCCTGCAGCTCCTCCGTAATTGGACCCCAGTGGCTGCATCAAGGCTGGGGGAGGCCTGCTGAGTGGACGAAAGCGCAGAAGCCCCTGAGGGACGGGCTGGACGACCTCTGGGCTTGGAGGGCCCGGGGGCTGACTGCTCCAACTGCTCATGGGCGGATGCAGTCTGCCCTGCAGGTGGTGGCAGCTGCAGTGGTGACGTGCCAGTGATGGCATCAGGAATGCTGACATCCTGAGAGCAGACACTTGCTCCATGGGCATGCGACACACTGGCACTCTGACGGGGCAGCAGCGCAGCATGCGCCCCAATCGGCTGGCCCACAGATTGATGCCCTGCTGTGGTGCTGCAAGGGCCCCGGGTAATCCTACCTGATCCTTCAACGGTGGCAGCAGTCAGTGCTCGCGTGGCCTCAATCTGTGCCTGCATGAGGCCAGCGAGTGACTGCGTGGCAGGTGCCAGTGCTTCAATGAAGCCCTGGACAGTCCTTTCCAGTGCTTCGGAGAAGCCCTGGACACGCCTTTCCTGTGCAGCGGAGAAGGCCTGCGCACTCCTTTCCTGTGCAGCGGAGAAGGCCTGCGCACTCCTTTCCTGTGCAGCGGAGAAGGCCTGCGCACTCCTTTCCTGTGCAGCGGAGAAGGCCTGCGCACTCCTTTCCTGTGCTGCACCGAAGTCCTGGAGACTCCCTGCCATTGTGTCAATGGCTTCAGGCAGCCTTGCCACTGCAGCGATCAGCTCATTGTGCCTGAGCCGAGCCTGGGCGCTCATTTCAGCTAGGGCCCGAACCTCCTCTGCGCTCTGTGCAGCAGTCATGGTGGCCTGACTCGGCCTCCGGGGAGACGACCCCCGAACTTCCCTTTCCCCCCCTGCGTTGGTGCAGCCCGCTGGTTCCTGGAGCTGGCTCCTCATCAGAGGCACCCCCCTCCCCCCCCGCTCCCCTCCAGGGAAGATCTATCCCCACTCTGCAGCTGCCGTGCCTCCCCTGAGGCTGGCACGGAAGGTCCGGCTTCCTCCAGCTGGTCGCCTCCGGACTCAGTGGGACTGGCAGCTTGAGGGCCCTGCTCCCGATCTGGTGATGCTGCATCTGAAAGCAGGGAGGTTGAAGAGTGGCTTTAGCGAGAGGAGAGGTTGACAGCAAGGGATGCAAGATTGGTGCAATGCTATGACATGGGTCCACTGTGAAAAAGCATGTCGGTGGGGGGTCACAAGCGGAAGGACACAGATCAAAAAGGTCATAAGCTTACCATCGCCGTGCACAATGGGGTCGGATGCTCCAGTGGTGACAGGACCAGTCAGGCGGCCGCCAACAATCTGGTGCACTCGCTCCTCCAGGTCCGTCAGGTTCTGGAGGTTTGGAGGTCCTCCCCCGGTCTGGATCTGTTGTCGCCGGTTCCTTGCCAGCTTGTACTGCAAGAGAAAGGACAGGAAATGATGAGACATCATGGCGTCATCTGTCATGTCATGCCCCCCTTGGTGGATTAGCCCTGGCATCATGGCATCTTCTGTCTGTACAAGTGTGTTCCCAGAAAGGGCCATGGGTGCGTGCTCGCAGATGGCCACTGGGGCATGGCGCACCCGTTGGCCATAAAGTCAGGTGCAGATGAAGGCATGAATAGGACTGGCAAAAAATCACTCACCCTGACGACCCGAGTGAGGTCGTTGAATTTCTTGCGGCACTACAATGGAGTTCTGACCACCAGGCTGCTGGAGTTGACCCACTGAGTGATGTCCCTCCATGCTCTGCGGTAATCCTGCAGACTAGGCCTCCTGCCATTGTCCGCGTACAGGACCGCTCGACGGCGCTCCACTCCGCCTACCAATGCAACCAATGCATCCTCCGTGAAGCGCTCTGCTCTTTGCCTTGCCCTCTCCATCCTCAAAGTTTTAAGCGCAGAACAAAACACAGCGCCGAAATTCAGTTCTGCAGGGCGCAGAGTGTGGCTGCTGATCCTTCTGGACCCACCCCTTTAAGAGCTGGCCGGCTCCTGACTCTCTCGTGATCATCGATGATTGACTGCACCTGCGCTGCAACCGGCCGCCACGATATTGAGTAGCGCCGCCATGTTAGCGCCCTAAGTCTACCGTGCAACACCTGATTTAGCGCCGCAATCACCTTAGGGGCGCTACGACCCAATATCGCGCTAGGTGGCGCTAAATTGCACCTAGTGCAAAACTTTGCGCAGCGCCAAGTCTAACGCCCCAAGCGGGGCTATACCCAATTTCTAGGCCTACATGTCAAAAGTACTTCATTGGCTGTAAAGCGCTTTGGGATGTCCTGAGGTCGCGAAAGGCGCTGTAGAAATGCAATTTTTTTTGTGCAGAATTTGACGTGTTTGCTTGCTGGTTTAGTATTTCAATGGCTGTTGCAGCAGGTTTGGATGAACCAGTAGACGTCAGTATTCACCAGTGAAAAATAAATCTTGAATTCCTCTGCAGTCTCTGCAGCAACAACAACTTGCATTTTTATAGTTCCTTTAACATAATAAAATGTCCCAAAGTGCTTCACAGGAGCGTTATCAAACATAATTTGACACTGAGCCACATAAGGAGAAATTAGGGCAAGTGACCAAAAGCTTGGTCAAAGAGGTAGGTTTTATGGAGCGTCTTAAAGCAGGAAAGAGAGGAAGAGAGATGGAGAGGTTTAGGGAGGAAATTTCCAGAGCTTAGAGCCTTGGCAGCTGAAGGCATGGTCACCAATGGTGGAGCGATTCAAATAGCCGATGCTCAAACAGCCAGAATTGGAAGAGCACAGAGATCTCAGAGGGTTGTAGGGCTGGTGGAGGTTAGGGAGAGGCGAGGCCTCTGTGTGTATTTTTATAGTGGGATATTTTCTGCTAATTTACAGGGTTGTTGTGCTGGCAAACTGGCTGTTGACTTTCTAAATTATAGGAGCTATAAACAGAGAAATTAATTTGTTTTATGGTTGCTAACTTTAAGTGTGGAATGTGTCTGCTTATCAGGTAATAGAAGTACAGGAACAAAAAGAAAAGCCCGTTAAAAGCTTCATAAAAAATGATAGCTGTGTTGTTGGGGAGAATGTTTGGATTTGTTTAAAGTTGAGTTTAGATCCACCGGTTGAAATTGTATCCAAAGCCTGTCAACAACAAAAGCCCAATGGAGGAGAAAGAAGTCAGCAGCCTCCACTGCTAAAATGGATGCCTCCCCTGGTATTGTTGAAAATGTATACATGAAATGGTTAGTCTCTCCAGACCAAGATCAAAATGGATGCTTTGGACAGATGGTAGTTCTAGAGCACCACTCGAGCCGAGTACTTCACACAAGTCCTTTCATCTATCTGGTGCTGTGACGATGGCAACACATTGAACACGGGGTGTGTCTATATACATATACATATATATATATAACCAGAAAATAGAATTCTAATTTCCGGCAGTGACCACCCCTGTATAAAAGGCCCCAGCAGGCTTCTGTAGTTTCAGTTTCAAGCTGCCTCTTGTTCAGTAAAGTACCTGTTAAACTGTTCTCCCGAAGTCCGTGTATTATTGAGGCGCGGACTTTACAGTGGCGACGAGTAAGTTCGAACTCACCTGCAGTGTGGCATCAACTCACAGGGATCTCGCCTGAAAGGAAGGTCCTGGAAGGTTGTAGTCTGAGCAACGGGCGTCGACCGAGGGCAACCGCCCAAAGAATCCATCGGTGTTTGGAGAATTGCGGGAGAGACTGTGGTCCCAGCGAATCGTGCTGGTAGCAGGTAGCACGCTGACCCTTCCGGACTGCGGCGGGCTCAAGCTCGATCGAGCGGCTCTACAAATCGGGCCGCGCAGTGTCGCCGGGAAAAGAAAACGAGAGAGAGGGTGGAGCACACAGGGCGCGGTCGGTGCTCGAGAACAGGACAGCGGAGAGAAACTAAACGGGGGGGAAGGAAAGCGAGATGCGCCGAAGCTGCGGGTCGCCGCCATTACCCCGTAGAACGCTAGGAGCAGCGTGGCAGTAAGGGGAAGAAGCAAAAGCGTGAGAGGCGCCATTTTATTCCATTGGGGAAGAAGCAAAAGCGTGGGAGGTGCCATTTTAAATCGCCCAAGATGCCGAAAAGTGGCAGTATCACTGCTTTCGACAACGAGGTAGAAGACTGGACCACGTATGTGGAAAGAATTGAAGTGTACTGCAAGGCAAATGAGGTGGCTGATGGAAAGAGGGCGTCGGTATTATTAAATCTGATGGGTGCGAGTACGTACGGCCTATTGCGGAATTTAATTACCCCAGCTAAACCAATGGAGAAAAGTTTTGAGGAGATTGTTCATATCTTACAGGAACATCTAAGCCCTACACCACTGCTGATAGTAGAAAGATTCAAGTTCCATAAAAGAAACCAGCACAAAGATGAGAGCAATGCTGACTATCTTACGGAACTACGCAAGTTATCGAAGCACTGCCAGTTCGGAGCAGGACTGGCAGACACCTTACGGGATAAGTTTGTCTGCCGGCTCCAGAGTGAAGGAACCCAGAAACGACTACTTTCAAAAAAGGACCTGATGCTAGAACAGGCTTTCAGCGTGGCAGTATCCTACGAAGCAGCAGCACGGGGAGCTGCGGAAATACAACAGAAACCACAAGAATACAGCGCTAACGAAATGGCGTATGGAGCCGAAAAGTGCTACCGCTGCGGCAGAACAACCCATGAGCAGAAGGACTGCTGGTTTAAAGACAAAATATGCAGGTAATGCGGGAAAATGGGACATATAGCAAGAGTCTGCAGGTCGGGAAAGAAGACCAACACGACAAGAACTACTAAAGAACAGTACAGGAAAGTAAAGAAACTGACAGATAGTAGTTCAGAAGATCAGGAGAGTGATAAGGACTCCGGGAGCAGGCGACTAAGTTGTTTAAAGTTACACAACGTGATCGCAAAAGAAGATCACCGAACCATTTGGGTCACCCTCATGATAGCAGGGTCCCCAGCGAAGATGGAATTGGACACAGGATCAGCCCTAACTGTCATGAATCGACGAGACTATGAGCGGCTATTCTCACACATACCCTTAAAGGACACATCCATTGTATTGAAGACATACACGGGGCAAAAGGTCTACCCCAGAGGAAAATTAAGGGTGCCAGTTGAATATAACGGAAAGGAAACACAGAAACTATACATGTATATACTACGAGATGGAGGACCACCATTATTGGGACGTGAATGGATCCGAAGACTACAATTGGATTGGCATTCCATTCTGGCACTAACTGTGACTGACAAAAAAGATGATGACGTCGCACCTGGACGTCTGTCACAAATTCTATCTGACGCGGAAGAGATGTTCCAACAAGGACTTGGGACTCTAAAAGGAGTAAAGGCAACCATAAAGATTGAGGATAACGCAACCCCAAAATGTTTCAAGGCCAGACCGGTGCCATACGCGATACGCCCAGCTGTGGAAGCTGAACTGGAGAGTCTGGAGCGTTCGGGGGTGCTGTCTAAGGTGGACTGGAGCGAGTGGGCCACACCCATCGTTCCTGTAATGAAGAAAGCATTGAGCAGCACGCCTGGGGAGCCAAGGAAGGTTCGCATCTGTGGGGACTTCAAGGTGACTGTGAACCCAGTCCTGCACACAGTACAGTATCCGCTTCCGCGGATAGAAGATATTTTCGCCTCACTATCTGGAGGGAAACATTTTACAAAGATTGACCTGGCTCAAGCGTATCTACAAATGGAGGTGGAAGAAGCATCTAGGAAATACCTCACGATAAACACTCACAAAGGCCTTTACCAGTACAATCGACTGGTATTTGGGGTGGCATCGGCCCCGGCTATGTGGCAGAGGGCAATGGAACAAGTCCTGCAAGGGATCCCGGGGACCCAGTGTTATTTGGACAACATCCTGGTTACGGGCGAAAATGACAATGAACACCTTGCCAACCTGGAACAGGTGCTCATGAGGTTGCAGGAATATGGGCTACGAGCCAACTGTCCCAAATGCGAGTTCTTCAAGAGACAAATCTCGTATTGTGGCCACATGATTGATGAGGAAGGGTTGCATAAGTCGCCGGACAAGATTGAGTCAAGGCTCCAGCACCAGAAAATGTGTCGCAACTGAAGTCGTTCCTCGGGTTGGTGAACTACTGCCATAAGTTCTTGCCGAATTTATCTACAATTCTGCACCCACTGAACGCCCTCCATCAAACTGGTGTAACATGGAAATGGAGTGATGAGTGTAAGCGTGCCTTTCAGGAATGTAAATGCCAAATCACTTCAAAAGAAGTATTGGCCCACTACAACCTAACACTACCGATTTGGTTGGCATGTGATGCGTCACCTTACGGCATTGGAGCGGTGCTGTCACACAAATTCCGTGACGGTTCAGAGAGGCCAATAGCCTTTGCATCACGCTCGCTAACCTCAGCCGAGCGTAACTATGCCCAGATTGACAGGGAGGCCCTCAGCCTGGTGTGGGGGGTGAAGAAGTTCAATCACTATCTGCACGGGCAGAAATTCACCCTACTGACTGATCATCAACCCCTGGTCTCAATTTTTAACCCAAAGAAGGGCGTTCCGGTGATGACGGCGCAACGGCTGCAAAGATGGTCACTTTTTCTAGGGGCACATCAGTATGACATAGAGTACAAAGGTACGAAACAACATGGAAGCGCTGATGGGCTGTCGCGCCTACCGTTGCCTACGGCGGAAGAAGCACCTGCAGTGGACCCGGTGGAGATATTCCATGCGACCATAGTCGAATGTTTGCCTGTTACAAACGCAAGTATTGAGAAGGAAACCCGAAATGACCCGACACACTCTCGGGTCTATGATTTGATGGTGAAGGGATGGCCAGCATATGGCGACTCACTGTTGCCAGCATTCTCGCCAAGGAGGGAACAGCTGTCAGTGTGCCGGGGAACCTTGATGTGTGGATCCTGAGTGGTAATTCCACCCAAGTTGAGAGATAGAGTACTCAATGAGCTTCACAAGGGTCATCTGGGAGGGGTAAAAATGAAGAGCCTAGCCAGGGCGTTTGTGTGGTGGCCGGGAATCGATAAAGAAATCGAGGATATGACCAAGAGATGCACAGGATGCCAGAAGGTCCAAAACGCTCCACCACAGGCCTCACTATATCCATGGGAGTGGCCCTCATCTCCATGGCAACGGGTACACATTGATTTCGCTGGTCCATTTATGGACTCAATGTTTCTAATCACTGTGGACGCCCATTCGAAATGGCCAGAGGTCATTAAAATGTCCTCCACCACCACGGAGAAAACTATTGCAGTCCTAAGGACCATCTTCGCCAGGAATGGGTTGCCAGAACAGATCTGTTCCGACAATGGCCCACAGTTTGTGTGAGGATTTCCGGAGGTTCCTGAAGAATAATGGGGTGAAACATTACACATCTGCCCCATATCATCCAGCCACAAATGGATTGGCTGAGAGGTTTGTTCAGACCTTTAAAAAGGCCATAAAGGCAATGTATAATGACAACATACCACTGCAACACAAGGTGGATAACTTCCTGTTTGCTTACCGGAATGCGACACATGCAGTAACCAACCAAACTCCAGCCGTACTGTTTTTCAACCGGAGACTAAGATGTCGCTTGGATTTGCTCAAACCAAACATAAGACGAGATGTTGAGGATAAGCAGTTCCAGCACATAAATGAGAAGCCAACCAGGAGCTTCAAGATAGGGCAACCAGTCTTGGCCCGCGACTACCGGACAGAAAAATGGCAGCCAGGCACGATATGCACACAGCAGGGACCACTAATGTACACAGTGGACGTTGGAGAGAGCATCGTGAGACGCCATGCTGACCAGATTCTAGAGTCACAGGAACAAGCCAAACCTGTACCACAAGCATGTGCACCTGGTAATGAGCCCGAAGTACAGATTGCGTCTACCTCAGGAGCAGGGGTATTGGAAGCTGACGAACCAACCAATGACAATGAGCCAGAATTGACTCCACCGCCAGAACAGGATACTCGAGAAAGGCGCTATCCAGTCCAGATCAGGAAGCCTCCTCAAAGACTGAGCTTATAAATGACTATTTCAGTTGATGTATATATTACTGAGAAAATTGTAATTGTAATTAGTTATTATTTAGTTGTTAAATGAATGTTATGTACTGTTTATCTAAAAGGGGAGGAATTGTTGTGTATGTACCTTTAAGGGAATAACTGGTCTTAGACTGCAGTACCGGCAGTGACCACCCCTGTATAAAAGGCCCTAGCAGGCTTCTGTAGTTTCAGTTTCAAGCTGCCTCTTGTTCAGTAAAGTACCTGTTAAACTGTTCTCCCGAAGTCCGTGTATTATTGAGGCGCGGACTTTACAGTATGGGCCAGTTATATATGAATAACACATGGATTGTGCTGATGTTATCCTAGTCCTCAGCATGTTGCACTTTACAATCTATGACTTTCTCACCATTTTCCATTTGTTTTTATTTCAGGCTACTTAATTGATCTGGCTAGTGGCACTTTTGTGCATCTTCCCTCACCTTGCTCCTCTAGACAACAGAAGCTTCAGCTGCCTTGCTCTACTCTCTGGAACTCCCTCCCTAAACCCCTTTGCCTTTCCACCTTTACAAACCTACTTAAAAACCACCTTTTCAGTCATATCTCCTATCTCTCACACGAATACTCTTAGTTTATTCCTTTATTAATTTTATCTATATTTTTCTCTCTTTCCCTCCTGCCCCCAACCATAAAGCACCTTGGGACATTCAGTCTGTTATGTTATGCAGTGTGTTTTGGCAAATAATGATGTTGAGATTTATTTGATTGAATAATACAGGTTGTCATGATGCCTAAACCCTACATTTTACACGTTTGCAATGTGTTAGACGTCATTTCCAGTATGAATTAACATTTTACAGCAAAATGGAAGCCTGTTAATATGATACCAACCTTGAGATTTGCTACACTTTGAAATGTGGTCCAAAGTACTATTATTCAGTATATTATATACTGAAACAATTGGATTCTTACTGTGTGAGCACCAGTCAGCAGGCTCCTGTGATTAAATTGTATGATTTGATGAACAGTGAGTTTGGCCTTTGTGATTTGATCAGCTTGACAGAACTCTGAGTTTTCTTGTAGCCTGGTTTGCAAAAGAGCATGTTCCATACTTGCTCTTCTGGCCTGAGTTTTCATAACTGGTGAGTAGACCTACTGATCTATCATATGTAACTGAGGTGCAACTTGTTTAACACTGTTGTATGCTATCCATTCCAAAGGAGGGTGGGTCAGACAGAGTGAATGTATATCAGTGGTATCATTTAAATGAAAATGTGAAGGAAAAGAACAAAGAATCACTAAATTTCACCAGCGGATTGTCTTCGTGAGAGGAAATGATTTTGTTGCATAAGTATATGTAAAAGTAAGAAATCTGTACTTGAAATGGTTGCAACAGAGATTTTGTATCTCATAGGAAGTGGTTAAAGGTTTGTGTCGTGATCACTGGAGAGGGAGAACAGCAGGAACAGATGTAATGACAGTTTTGCGATATTGTGATGTCTTTCATGGTGATGACTCACCTCAGTAATGTCAACCCAAAACATAAATGTTTGCCAAACACATTTTTTTCATTCAGAAAACTAAATGTATATTTTATGAAGTCATGTACGGTATTATTGCATGGTATTTGTGGCAGAGGAAATTGGGATTACTGGCATGATTGGTCATGTAAGCATTTTTAAAGGTCAAGGCAAAGTGGTTCAGCTATATGGGGGCATAAATTTGGCTTGGGCATTGAAGTCAATGGAAAAGAAAATTAGGCAGAGTGTAAAACGGGTGCCAATTCGCTACCACCCAAGACAAATTTATCCCCCCATGGAGTCCCCTCTTCGTGGACTGGCAGTTATGAAGGAATGGATCATCATGCTTTGGTGGAGCTTAGGATTGGGGACTTCTGTTGTCTCATTTCCACTATTGCTCTGCATTCTCTCACTTGGTTGTAAAAAACAAGGCCTTATTAAATGAGTGGATTCTTCTAGGTGGATCATCAGGTATACAGAGCTTTATTCTGGTCTGGGCTAAACAAAGAAAAATATGCTAAAGTGAGTAGGTTAACTGAAAGATAAACTCAGTAATATCACACTTGCCAACCCACTAGCCTCAGGGCTGAATGCTTTACCTTGTCCAGGGTCTCTTGTTGGTTCATTTTTAAAGCCAAGAGTCACTCACGTGAGTAGGAAGTAATTTTTAAATATGCTATAATTTTTTTGTTCTTGAAAATAGCATATTAATATAATCATCAGGTGTCCATATCACTGTGTTTGTACATCAGCTGTTAATATGATTATTTTTTATTCATTGATGGGATGTGGGCATCGCTGGCAAGGCCAGCATTTATAGCCCATCCCTACTTGCCCTTGAGAAGGTGGTGGTAAGCCACCTTCTTGAACCGCTGCAGTCCGTGTGGTGAAGGTACTCCCACAGTGCTGTTAGGGACGGAGTTCCAGGATTTTGACCCAATGACAATGAAGGAATGGTGATATATTTCCAAGTCAGGATGGTGTGTGACTTGAAGGGGAACTTGCAGGTGATGGTGATCCCATGTGCTTGTTGCCCTTGTCCCTCTAGGTGGTAGAGGTCACGGGTTTGGGAGGTGCTGTCGAATAAACCTTGGTGAGTTGCTGCAGTGCATCTTGTAGATGGTACACACTGCAGCCATGGTACGCCGGTGGTGGAGGGAGTGAATGTTTAAGGTGGTGGATGGGGGGTCAATCAAAGAGGCTGTTTTGTCCTGGATGGTGTCAAGCTTCTTGAGTGTTGTTAGAGCTGTGCTCATCCAGGCAAGTGGAGAGTATTCCATCACACTCCTTATTTGTGCCTTGTAGATGGTGGAAAGGCTTTGGGGAGTCAGGAGGTGAGTCACTCGCCGCATAATACCCAGCCTCTACCTGCTTTTGTAGCCACAGTATTTATGTAGCTGGTCCAGTTAAGTTTCTGGTCAATGGTGACCCCTGGGATGTTGATGGTGGGGGATTCGGCAATGTAATCCTGTTGAATGTCAAGTGGGGGGTGGCTAGACTCTCTCTTGTAGGAGATGGTCATTACCTGGCACTTGTGTGGTGCGAATGTTACTTGCCACTTATCAGCCCAAGCCTGAATGTTGTCCAGGTCTTGCTGCATGTGGGCATGGACTGCTTCATTAAAGGAGTTGCAAATGGAACTGAACACTGTGCACTCATCAGCGAACATCCCCACTTCTGACCATATGATGGAGGGAAGGTCATTGATGAAACAGCTGAAGATGGTTGGACCTAGGACACTGCCCAGAGGAACTCCTGCAGCGATGTCCTGGGGCTGAGATGGTTGGCCTCCACAACCACAACCATCTTCCTTAGTGCTAGGTATGACTCCAGCCAGTGGAGCATTACATTCCAGATTACAACTTTGCCATTGCCCATCCCTGGTGGATCAGATTCAATGCACAAGATTCCTGGGGCAATTCCAGGTAACTGCACCTCTGCCTGTGTTTACAGATGGGTTGGTAACAGCAGTCCTCCTATGGTGCAAATTCATCTGCCTGGTAGTCCCCTGTTGCTCTTCGACCTCATTCTTCCCAAGAGCAGAATACAGAGGGATTCCAATAGGCACATTCATTGTCCTAATTTGTTGATGTGAAACTAAAAATGAATGGGCCAAAAACACAAACCATTTTCAGTCAATGAGTTGGTCAAAAAAAAGGAAATGAAAACAGTTGAAAAGAAAACCAAATGGAAAGCATACTTTAAGCTTGTAGGCTCTTACATAGAAACATAGAAGGTAGGAGCAGGAGTAGGCCATTTGGCCCCTCGAGCCTGTTCTGCCATTTAATGAGATCATGGCTGATCATCCAAATTCAGTATCTTGTCCCTGCTTTCTCCCCATATCCCTTTAGCCTTAAGAAATATATCTTGAATATATTTAATGAATTGGCCTCAACTGCCTTCTGTGGTAGAGAATTCCACAGGTTCACCACTCTCTGGGTGAAGAAATTCCTCCTCATCTCAGTCCTAAATGGCTTACCCCTTATCCTTAGACTGTGACCCCTGGTTCTGGACTCACCCGCCATCAGGAACATCCTTCCTGCATCTAGTTTGTCTAGTCCTGTTAGAATTTTATAAGTTTCAATGAGATCCCCTCTCATTCTTCTAAACTCCAGTGAATACAAGCCCAATCGACCCAATCTCTCTTCATACGTCATTCCTGCCATCCCAGGTATCAGTCTGGTGAATCTTCGCTGCACTCCCTCCTTGGCAAGAACATCCTTCCTCAGAGAAGGCAACCAAATCAGCACACAATACTCAAGGTGTGGTCTCACCAAGACCCTGTACAACTGCAGCAAGACATCCTTGCCCCTGTACTCGAATCCTCTCGCTATGAAGGCCAACATACCATTTGCCTGCTGCACCTGCATGCTTACTTTCAGCGACTGTGCACAAGGACACCCAGGTCTCGTTGTACTTCCCCTTTTCCCAATTTATTGCCGTTCAGATAATAATCTGCCTTCCTGTTTTTGCCACCAAAGTGGATAACCTTGCATTTATCCACATTATACTGAAAATACATTTACTGAAAATCAAGGGAACAGCCCAGCAACCCTGGGCACCAAATTACTAAGAGTGACATTATGAAGTAATGTACTTCTGGTGTAAAGACCGGAAAATAGGGTTGACATCTATGTGATGTCACTTCCATTGCATTTTCATATTGTAATAAAGCTCCCGGCCACTTTTGGTGGGAATTTCTTCCACCTGCAGTAAACAAAGCTCAAAGTGCATGTTAAGCGTATTATGGGTGGAGATTGAGTGTAACTGGTCTCGCCCATCATCATGCTCTTAATACACCCTGATTGTGATAGGATGTAGCGGAGTTAAATATCTGCCCTTACACTTCAGCAGATCAACATGGCCGCGAAATGATCTGGTTCCATTTTGGTGAATTTAAATCAGGGGTGTTGAAGTTTTTGTCGTTATGGGCCACAGAAGTACATATGATGGAGCTTCAGGAGCTACGTGCAGTTAAAATCCATTTTCCCATTAAATTGAATATATCTCAAGTTGCTGAATGTTACAGATTTTGATGTTCTGATTTAGGATTAATCCACCAGTGAAGCAATAGCACTAAAATGGCCCTTTCCAAACCTCAAGGCCCATAAAATTCAAACCAGGCACACCAGCAAATAAGAACTATAAATGTAATTAGGACTGAGCTGCCTGGACTTTGAGGGCTGGTTTACGAGGGCTTGGGGAGTGCTCGTGACCCCAGAACCGCAGGTTTTATGCCTCTGGTTTAAGGTATGCAAGATATGGGCTATTGCATGCGCATATTAATTATGGAACTGGACTATTGTTGTGATGGGCATAAAATGAACAAGAATGTTGAAATCTTTAGAGGAAAGGTGGTGAGACTGTTTTGTTTTTTAATTTGCTGATAATTAGGTAAAGAATACAACATCATCCTGAATGAAAGGGTTAGCGCAAATCAACTAGAAATTATACATTTCCTAGTTTGTGTCATGACTCAACTCTCCTTTACCTAAAGGATCCTGAAACATTCTCTAATGCAGACTAAGCCTTTTAAATGTGTGTCTGTCAGATTACTGATGAGGAATTCTGTATGAATTAGCTAAATATGAATGCTTACCTGCCACTGCATGTTGTAGCGAGAAGGAAACCGCAACTTTAAATGCCTGCGTACCACCCACCTGGCCAAGTAGCCAACTTGCTCCTAGGCTTTTACCATTATCGCTCGGTAATCATTTACTAGTAGGTGTGGTAAAGCAGTGAATCTCTATTCAGGGTGCCTGATTGTGCTTCCCTCCCTCACTGTGTGAACATGCCAAGCTTTGCCCCACTAATAGCTTGGCCAAGATAGTGACTGTGCCATGGTGGAAAATTGCTTACACGAGCTTGTGTCCTGCTAGTTTGAGGTACAGAAGTTTGAGACCCCAAAGCACTATGCAAACCTACCACCAGACTACTTAATGCAAGAAGCTTGAGTTTGCTCCAATCATCATTGGCGACTTCGACCAGGGCAATCTCAGAGCTGTGAGTGGCATGGAAATCAGACTGAAAGGATTTGAACAGGGAGTGGAGAGATGGACAAGTAGTTGTGTGATAATGGCACAGTAATTCCGGGCACAACGCGTGAGTACGGACGGGGTACTCACGCGTGTGCCCGGAGGAATTGCCGGTTTTCAGCATGCACAGCGCATGCGCTGAAAACCGGCATTTCCTGTCCTCTGACCCAAGGGGTTAAGAGGCAGAGCGCGCGCGACTGCACAGGCAGCGCGTGCGCAGTGAAATTCCTTTTTTTTTTCCAGAGTTGCGCGCGTGTAAAGGCCTCCGGTCTTTACGCGTGGAAAAACAAGACGTAAGTATTTAGTTTTTCAGGTAAGTGGGCTTTTAGTACAATGTAGAATTTTTTTTTCCACAGGTTTGTTATTTTTAAAGAATTTACAGGATGGTAAGTTTAGTTTTAGACCCTATTTTTTAAAAATGTATTTTTTTCAAAAAATTGATTAATTGTTTAAAACATTAAAAAAAACTTATTTATAGTTAATATAATCAGTGGGATGTTTTTTAAAATTTTATTTAAAGTTAAAGTAGTGTTTTGGCAGCCCATACTTTTCATGAGTTTGACAGCTCTTATTGTCAAACTCATGAATGAGTTTCCCCTCCCCTGATTGGCTGCACAGTGCTCACCTGATCCCAGCCGGCACATCGCACTAACTACGCCGCTGGATCAGGTAAGCACAGCGCGCCGACATCTGAACCAGGCCAGTGACAGGAAATGCAAGCAGGCCCGGGCTTCAGATGTCGGCGCGCAGGGTGAGTGCACATCGGGGGCTTGCACGCGCGACAAGCTCCCGATCCTATTTTCATGTGTCACACAGGAAAAGGACCAGGCCATTTAGCTCTTGAGCCTGTTCTGCCATTCAATGAGATCATGGCTGATCTGTGATTTAACTCCATATATGCGCCTTTGCCCGATATCCCTTAATACCTTTGGTTAACAAAACTCTTATCAATCTGAGATTTAAAATTAACAATTGACCTAGCATCAATTGCTATTTGTGGAAGGGAGTTCCAAACTTCTACCACCCTTTGCATGTAGAAGTGTTTCCTAACTTCACTCCTGAAAGGCCTGGCTCTAATATTTAGTCCTAGACTCCCCAACCAGCCAAAATAGTTTCTCTCTATCTGCCCTATCACTTCCCCTTAATACTTTGAAACATTCGATCAGATCACCCCTTAACCGTCTAAATTCCAGGGAATACAACCCTAATTTGTGTAATCTCTGCTCATAATTTATCCCTTGGAGTCCAGGTATCATTCTGGTAAATCTACACTGCACTCCCTCCAAGGCCAATATATCCTTCCTAAGGTGTGGTACCCAGAACTGCTCACAGTATTCCAGGTGTGGTCTAACCAGGGCTTTGTATAGCTGCAGCATAACTTCTACCCCCTTGTATTCTAGTCCTCTAGATATAAAGGCCAGCATTCCATTAGCTTTTTAAAATTATTTTCTGTACCTGTCCATGGCATTTTAATGATCTGTGTACCTGGTCCCCCAAGTCTCTTTGGACCGCCACTGTTTCTAGCTTTTCACAATTAGAAAGTACTCCATTCTATCCTTTTTAGGCCCAAAGTGCCTACATTGAAATCTATTTGCCACAGTTTTGTCCATTTGCTTAATCTATTAATATCTCTTTGTAATTTTATGCTTCCATCTACACTGCTTATAATGCTGCCTATCTTTGTGTCATCGGTGAACTTGGATATATGACTTTCTATCTCATCATCGAAGTCATTAATAAATACAGTGAATAGCTGAGGCCCCAACACGGATCCTTGTGGGACACCACTGGTTACACCCTTACCTAAATCTAGAACCTTAGTAGCTGTTTCGAGTTTCTCCCTTTCAGACTCTACGTTGAGCTCAATCATATTATGATCGCTATTTGATAAATGTTCACGCACCATTAGGCTGTTAACTAAACCTGTTCAAAAGTTTGGAGAGGAGATGGGGTGATAGCAAAGACAAGGAAATGAAGGGTAGGCTTTAAATCGTGGGATGATTGTGACGGTTTCAAACTGTGAGGAACAGTGCTTAAAACAAGGGAGCAACTGGACTGACAAAGGATAGTTGAGTGATCAGGTAGTAAGTTGGGGCTGTCACAGTAGCAGTAGGTAGAAGAGATAATCTGGCAAAGGGTGAGAGTGGAGTTAGAGGAGAGATATAAAATGTTGATAGCACTGGAGTTGGGACTGAGCTAAGATTGTTTTGGGAAAGCAAAAGAGCAAAAAGAACTAGGATTGCCTAACTTTCAGAAATAACAGAATCTGTGAGCTCCTAACAGTTGTCAGATATGAGGATGGTGGTGAGCTCCTAACAGTTGTCAGATATGAGGATGGTGGTGTCAGGGGCGATGGTTTGTAGTGCAGAAAAGGAGTTTGTGATTTCCCATGCTTTCGTGAATTAATAAAGTAATTTGGCTGTAGATGGGGAAACGTGGTATCTTTCAAGCCAAATCTAGCAATGAGCAGCTATAAGAACCTGAGCCTACAGCCTTCAGTTTGTACTGAGGTAAGTGGAGGGGTTGGGAGACCGTGACAGATACCAGTTATCCAACTGCTATTGCCAACATAGTGTTAGCCGTGGCTCAGTAATAGCATCTCTCACTTCCTGAGTCAGAAGGTTGTGGGTTCCAAGTCCCACTCCAGAGACTAGAGCACAAAATCAAGGCTGATATTCCAGTGCAGTACTGAGGGAGTGCTGCGCTGTCAGAGGTGCCATCTTTCAGATGAGATGTTAAACTGAGGCCCTGTCTGCTCCCTCAAGTAGATGTAAAAAAATCCCATGGCACTATTTAGAAGAAGAGCAGGGGAGTTATCCCCGGTGTCCTAGCCAATATTTATCCCTCACCCAACATCACTAAAACAAATTATCTGGTCATTGTCACATTGCTGTTTGTGGGACCTTGTCGCCTTTCCAACACCACAACAGTGACTACACTTCAAAAGTACTTCATTGGTTGTAAGGTGCATTGGGATGTCCTTAGGCCATTAAAGGCGCTATAATCAATGCAAATCAGTCTTAAATATTGAAAATTTGTAGACTGGAGGTCCTTTTATATTGATGTCTGTGGCATGTTTGCGCCACTGGGTCACAAACTGCAGGTTTCACGCAGCTGACAATCCTGATGTAACCCTGCTAGATTTGCTAAATATGACTGCCAGACTGTACCACTGGCTGAGTCAAGTCTGGCATTGTGCTACACGGCATGTGAACACTCCAGTGGCACCAATCTAAAAAGGCTTATGGGGACATTTTGTCTCTTGTTCAACAAACACATCTAGAATTACATTACATAGAAATTACAACAGTTATTTATCTTCCAGATGATGATGAAGTGGGCCAAACACATTCAGGTGTTTGTGAATCGAGGATTAAAGGTCATCCCTTCGGTTTCCTGACACAGGTGCAGAAGGTCATACCTCACACAGTATTTCTTTTTATCTAGAGGCTTTGATTTTTTTTTGGCAGAGTTGATGGCATTTTAAAGGTTAGAAGTTCAAGTAATTTGATTACTTGCTACAAGTAATCTTTTGAAAATCATCGGTAATACAGATAGCATGAGAATGTCTTGATGGGAAGTGTGAAATAAAGCTGATTTTGTATGCAGTCTACTCTTAATTCAAGGTTGCTTCAAATAATTTTAAAATTAATTTTTCAGCACTGAATTCCCACTGTGCCTGTTATTTACGTTGGTCAGTTGAAATTATTGGATTATTCAAATTCTTTACGCAAATGGCTGATCCTTTCACTGTACAAAATGGTGGGCGAGGCAGCGTCGTTGACTACAAATATTTGCGGGATTCTCTTTGATTGGAGGGGAGAGGAAGAACGCTTGATTAAAATGTTAATAGATGAAGCATTTTGCAGGCAAAAATGATTTGTAATTATTTCAAGGTGTTAAAAATAAACATTCCATCATGACAGAGAAGCTAGCAATTACACTGTGTCTGCCAAGGTGTGAAGACAGTTAACACATTTTGTTTGCTGACTGCTGAAAAGAGATTGCTTGAACTTCTAAGGAAAAATTTTGGTATACGAGTTAGATTTTGTGTTCTGTAGTGGGAGGGTGAACAGCCAGTTGTCGTGCATATAGGCACCAACAATATAGGTAAAAAATGGGATGAGGTCCTAAAAGGTAGTAATCACAGGATTGCTATCATTGCCACGTGCTAGTCAGAGTAGAAATAGAAGGATATTTCAGATGAATACGTGGCTAGAGGAATGGTGCAAGGGGGAGGGATTCAAATTCCTGGGACATTGGAACTGGTTCTGGGGGAGGTGGGACCAGTACAAACTGGACGGTTTGCACCTGGGCAGGACCAGGACAGATGTCCTAGGGGGGAGTGTTTGCTAGTGCTGTTGGGGAGGGTTTAAACTAAAATGGCAGGGGGTTGGGAACCTATGCAGGGAGACAGAGGAAAGGGAAGCAAGGATAGAAACAAAAGACATGAAGGAGAAAAACAAAAGTGGAAGGCAGAGAAATCAAGGGTGTAACTCAAACAGGGCTACAGTAAATAATAATTCTAAAAGGACTAAGAGTGTTAAAAAAACAAGCCTGAAGATTTAGGGGTCGATTTTCATTGACCCATGGAGTCGGGACTGGAGGCGTGTGGGGGGTTAAAGTCACGAATTCGGGGGTCCCGACACCATCCTGCCCCCAACCCGCCTCCATGTAAGTTTCAAAGGAGGCGGGTACCCGCCCCACACTGGGACCCACCTACCAGAGGCAGGAAGGGATTAGTGCTAATTAACTGCCTGTTAACAGGTAGTTAACAGGCAGTTTTTAGCCTAATCCCTATTTTAAAGCTTGAAGTGTGGGATTCCCGATGGCTCCAAACCACACCAAGTTAGAGGAGTCGGGCCGTCGGGTTGAAGGACTTGGAGGGGTCAAGATGTCAGTGTTCAGGTGAGTGATGGGTGCATGAGTGCAAAGGTAAGTGTGTTTGGTGTGTCTAAAGTGTGTAAAGAAGTTTAAATTACCTCTACTTACCTTTACACCCTTCCTTCCTCTAGGTTTTGGGAGTCCATCACCTAACTGGCACAGAAAGTAGAATGGCTGCGAGCTGTCAAAAGTGACAGCCTGCAGCTTTCTGTGCGGTGAGATTTCGAACTGAGTCTGTGTAGAAGGACTCAGGTTAGAAGTAAGACTGTCAGTGTTTGACAGCTTCAAACAGCTGTGAAACACTGATATTTCATCTGTCAAAACGTCTTGACAGATGAAATTTCAGTCTGTGACGTCACCTTTTGCCAGGTGGCCCTTAATTGGCCTGCTGGGTGGGCTCAACAAGGTCAATCAAGTTAAAATCGTGTGGATTGGCCGCATCTCGATGGAGGCGGGACTACAACCCCAAAGGTTATACACCCGCCTCCTTCCCGACTTCTGAATGAAAATCACCCCCTTTGTGTCTTAATGCGAGGAGCATTCGTAATAAGGTGGATGAATTAGCTGCGCAAATAGATGTAAACGGATATGATATAATTGGGATTACGGAGACATGGCTCCAGGGTGACCAAGGCTGGGAATTCAACATCCAGGGATATTCAATATTCAGGAATGACAGGCAAAAAGGAAAAGGAGGTGGAGTAGCATTGCTGGTTAAAGAGATTAACACAATAGTAAGGAAGGATATTAGCTTTGATGATGTGGAATCTGTATGGATAGAGCTGAGAAATACCAAGGGGCAGAAAACGTTAGTGGGAGTTGTATACAGACCTCCAAACAGTAATGCGGAGGTTGGGCATGGCATTAAACGGGAAATTAGAGACACGTGCAATAAGGGCACAGCAGTTATCATGGGTGAATTTAATCTTCATATAGATTGGACTAACCAAATTAGTAACAATACTGTGGAGGAGGAATTCCTAGAGTGTATACGGGATGGTTTCCTGGACCAATATGTCGAGGAACCAACGAGAGATCAGGCCATCTTAGACTGGGTATTATGTAATGAGAAAGGATTAATTAGCAATCTTGTTGTGCGAGGCCCCTTGGGGAGGAGCAATCATAATATAATAGAATTCTTCATTAAGATGGAGAGTGAAGTAGTTGACTCAGGGACTAGGGTCCTGAATTTAAATAAAGGAAACTATGATGGTATGAGGCGCGAGTTGGCTAGACTGGATCGGGGAACGTTACTTAAAGGGTTGATGGTGGATAGGCAATGGCAAACATTTAAAGATCGCATGGATGAACTACAGAATTTGCTCATCCCTGTTTGGCATAAAAATAAAACAAAAAAGCTAACTTAACTGTGGCTAACAAGCGAAATTAGGAATAGCATAAGATCCAAGAAGAGGACATATAAATTGGCCAGAAAAAGCAGCAAACCTGAGGATTGGGAGCAGTTTAGGATTCAGCAACAGAGGACAAAGGATTTAATTGAGAGGGGAAAATAGAGTATGAGAATAAGCTTGCATGGAACATAAAAACTGACTGTAAAAGCTTCTATATATAGGTGAAGAGAAAAAGATTGATGAAGTCAAGTGTAGGTCCCTTGCAGTCAGAATCAGGGGAATTTATAATGGGGAACAAAGAAATGGCAGACCAATTAAATACATACTTTGGTTCTGTCTTCACAAAGGAGGTCACAAATAACCTCCCAGAGGTGTCGGGGAACATCGGATCTAATGAGAGAGAGGAACTGAATGAAATCAGTATTTGTAGGGAAATGGTGTTAGGGAAATTGATGAGATTGAAGGCCGATAAATCCCTAGGGCTCGATAGTCTACATCCTAGGGTACTTAAGGAAGTGGCCCTAGAAATAGAAGATGCATTGCTGGTCATCTTCCAAAATTCTATAGACTCTGGAACAGTTCCCATGGATTGGAGGGTAGCTAATGTTACCCCACTGTTCAAAAAAGGTGGTGGAGAGAAAACGGGGAATTACAGACCGGTAAGCCTGAAATCGGTAGTGGGGAAAATGCTAGAGTCCATTATAAAAGATGTAATAGCAGAGCACTTGAAAACAGTGACAGGATCGGACAAAGTCAACATGGACTTACAAAAGGTAAATCATGCTTGACTAATCTACTGGAATTTTTTGAGGATGTAACTGGTAGAATAGTTAAGGGAGAACCAGTGGATCTGTATTGGACTTTCAGAAGGCTTTCGATAAGATCCCGCATAAGAGATTAGTGTGTAAAGTTAAAGCACATGGGATTGGGGGTAAGGTACTGACTTGGATAGAGAACTGGTTGGCAGACAGGAAGCAAAGAGTTGGAATAAACTGGTCTTTTTCCGAGTGGCAGGCAGTGACTAGTAGGGGTACCGCAGGGATCAGTGCTAGGACCCCAGCTATTCACAATATATATATATAAATGATCCAGACAAAGGAACTAGATGTAATATCTCCAAGTTTGCAGACAACACAAAGCTGGGTGGGCGTGTGTGCTGTGAGGAGGATGCAGAGAAACTCCAGTATGATTTGGACAGGTTGGGTGATTGGGCAGATGTAGTATAATGTGGATAAATGTGAGGTTATCCACTTTGGTGGCAAAAACAGGAAGACAGATTATTATCTGAATGGCAATAGATTGGGAAAAGGGGAAGTGCAACGAGCCCTGGGTGCCCTTGTGCACCAGTCGCTGAAGGTAAGCGTGCAGGTGCAGCAGGCGGTTAAGAAGGCAAATGTTGGCCTTCGTAGCGAGAGGATTCGAGTACAGGAACAAGGATGTCTTGCTGCAGTTGTACAGGGCCTTGGTGAGACCACACCTTGAGTATTGTGTGCGGTTTTGGTCGCCTTATCTGAGGAAGGATGATCTTGCCGTGGAGGGAGTGCAGCAAAGATTCACCAGATTGATACCTGGGATGGCAGGAATGACGTATGAAGAGAGATTGGGTCAGTTAGGCTTATATTCGCTAGAGTTTAGAAAAATGAGAGGGGATCTCATTGAAACTTATAAAATTCTAACAGGACTATACAGACTAGATGCAGGATCTAAAGATAAGGGGTAAACCATTTAGGACAGAGATGAGGAGGAATTTCTTCACCCAGAGAGTGATGAACCTGTGGAATTCTCTACCACAGAAGGCAGTTCAGGCCAATTTATTAAATATATTCAAGAAGGAGTTAGATATATTTATTAAGGCTAAAGGGATCAAGGGATATGGGGAGAAAGCAGGGACAGGGTACTGAATTTGGATGATCAGCCATGATTTCATTAAATGGCGGAGCAGGCTCAAGGGGCCGAATGGCCTACTCCTGCTCCTATCTTCTATGTTTCTATGTTCATCTTTGCCATTTTACACATGCAAGGTGTACAGATCTCCATTAGCAACACTGATGCATACACTATAAGAAACTGCTGGGGCTCCTCTTCACGGGTAGAAGTGCGGTGGAGTAGAGCCGCAGCCTGGCCTTGCTGCTAGCCATTGACCCTGTCGCAAGCCCAGGAGACAGGGTCATTAACATACTCAGGGTGGGCTGCCGGTGCTTGTCGGGGTGCATCAGCGGTGCCTGTCCCAATGGAGACATGGAAAGACCGAGCAACACCATGCCACTGCGATGCAGCACAAATGGCCCAAGAAGGCCTTCCCTACACACAGCGGCCCAACTCAGCAGCTCCCAAAAGAGCTGCCAGGTTGACTCTGGAAGGTAATCAACTCCCACCAAAATTAATTGTATGCTCCCTCCGACATCTTTACAATGTCCATAATGGAAGGGGCAGGTTTCATGGGGGCCTAAGAATTAGACAGAATTTCCCAGGGAAACTGGGAGTTCCCTTGATGTAGGGATAACGGGTTTCTCCCTACCGGATTTAAATGAACAGAATCCTGGCATAACCAGCACGAAAATCAGGCTTTGTGCCTTCTCCACCCCTAGGAACTTTGGGGCCTGCTAGTTCACTGATGATTTTCAGCAGAAATTGGAGAGAACTACAAACTCTTTAATCAGTTAACCCAGTTATATGCAGTGTATCTTTCCTATGTTTTTGCTCCTGTATATCATTTTATTTGTAAATTAACGTACACAATAGTTTAGCCTGTACTAAGTATTCTAGAGGTGTGATATTTTACACCATTTAAAATGATAAATGTAGTGGGCATCCTATGTATTTCTCCAGTAAATGACTTGCTGTGATCTGGATTAATTATTCAACCCATGGTGTTGATTTGAATGCATTAGCAAATAAAGAAGCAGGTTACAGTTTCTCAGAGATTCATTCTACTTACAGCAATGATTGTTGAGTTACTTACATGATAAAACAAATCTTTTTGGAAACGCCTGACTGTAAATGATTATTGTGGCCAATTGATGAGCATTTGCAAAATTACTTGTATTAGTAAAGCTTTTCTTAAAAATGTCAACACTACAATAAATCAAGGAAGCACCAGTAACAAATTGATACAGGCACAAATATAAAGCACACCAGATGAAAATAAATACATTTTTATAGATGCATTAATGTGTTGTGCATTCCATTCAAATGTCCTATGTCAGTGATTCTAATGGAAAATTGCATGTCCACATTGCTGTGACCCTTGACTGTGATGCTACTAAGTGACACTGCAAAGTTAACTGCTGGGTAGAGAGGTCATACCTTGCCTGTCACCTCATAGGATGCTCATATCTACCTTTTCCAACAGATCACTCAAAACAATTCTGAAAATAAAATCATCTGACTTTGAATCACTGAATCAAGTTCTAAAATTTAAAAAATACACATTTACAATAACATGATTAAACATACCCATTGTAATAAATGTCTTGATTAAAGTTTTACTTGAAGGCCTCAGCCTCTCCCAGAAGCCTGTGATTGGATTTGATGGTTTTGTTCAGAGGTATGCTTTTCCTTGCCTGATGTAGATTATGCAGTCTGAGCATGCGCCATGTACCTAACTTCCCAGGCGGGATCAGTACCATTCATTTAGCTGAACTGATGGGTTATTTTTCTTTAGCTTCTAGCAGTTTCTGCTGTTTTTCAAGATTTGCACTAGATGTTCTCTTGGGTTCAGCACCAACAGGAACTTGTGTAAATGTGTGAAGGAATAAGCCATATAACCTATTCAGAAAAATACACCATCTTATGAAAGAATTCTGGCCTTATTAAAACAGGACAAACTGGGTTTGGAAATTTAGAAACCGAACTATGAAATAGCTGTGAAAGAATTCTAGCTATTCAGATAAGACAGTTGTTGACCCTGAATAAATAACCTTATTGAAACAGAAGGTGCATGGCTCAGACAGGCTGATCTTTGGGAACAAAAAAATGGTTCACCCTGGATAAGGTGTTCTAATTTAAACTTCATAAAGATGGCACATAAGATAAGGAATACCTGCCCTCATAAAGATGACAAAATAAGGAACACCTGCCTTTCACACCGTTCAATATGGTGACCCTAGAACGCCCGGAGACAAGACAAGATTCTGGCTGATGTAGCAGTAAGAATTGCAGAGGTCAGCAGAAAGATGAATAGGGATTATTGATTGCTTCAGCAGAAACTTTAAAGGAAATACCACTGGAAAAGGGTATAAATATTTAAGTTTCAAATGGGATATCAGACTCGCTTTAATCGGGCAAAGCGATTCTTGTCCAGAGGTGGCTCTGTAGTCTCCAACTCTTTGTACCTCGGGGATCAAAGGTATTTGATATTGATGGATATCCTGTATAGAAACCTTTAAGAACTGTAATACTGTAGCGAGATTATGATTTTAAAGTAAGATTCTCTGTTAAAAAGATAGTGGCCCAGATATTCGGGTCTCCACGGGTGAGTACGCACGGGGTACTCATCTGTAGGCCCAATGGAAGTGCCGGTTTCCTGCATGCACTGCGCATGCGTGGGAAACCGGCCCTTCCGTTCCCCTGAAAGAAGGGGTTCAGAGGTCGAACGCGTGTGCGGGAGAGACTGCACGTGCGCATCAAACTTCATTTTTTTTTGCAGGTTTTCCCAGGAAGGTAAGTCTGCAGAATTTACACATTTAAAAAGCAGGCGTAAGGCTTGCTTTTTACAAGGTAAGTGGTGAATTAATTAAAATTAAAACATTTTTTCCACAGGTTTATTATTTTTAAATACTTTAAAGCAAGGTAAGTTTATTTTTAGCCCTGTTAGAATATAAAATTATTTTTTTCAAAAATTTAAATTATTGTTTAAAATAGTTATTTCATGTAATTTATAGTTTATTTAAAAAATGTGATCTAAAAATTTTTTTATTTGAAGACTTAGTTCTGTTTTGGGGCCGTAGTATTTATAAGTTTTTACAGCTCTTCCTGTCAATCTTATGAATGGAGCATTCCCTGCTCTGATTGGCTCCCCATGGCCCACATGATCCCAGGGGACGCATCGAACTAACTGCGCCCCTGGGATACGCAAGCACTGCGTGCCGGCAGCTGGACCAGGCCCCAGATCGGAATTCCACGGGGGCCCACAGCTTAACGGCCGGCGCGCAAGGTAAGTGCAGGTCGGGGGATTACACCCGCGGGAAGCCCCCGACCCGAATTTCTAGGCCAGTATTTTTTCTCTTTTTAGAATTATTAATGTTGCGATTGACTGATTCACCAACTGTAAATTGCATGTCGGTTCTTTAATAAATCTCTATATATTTTTAGAATTGTCTCACATAAGTCTTCTGTATTAATAACTCGTAAACTCAATTTCTGTACACTCTTTGGTAAAGAGTTACAGAATTCTGAGGGAGTTTTCTGGACCCTCATAATATCCGGGGCGTTACAGTCTAGCTAAACTTATTAAAAGCGCTATCTGGAGGACGGTAACATTCTCGGGTTGTTCCTTTCCTTTAGGGAGAGATAGCCCAGACCTTTAGACCCAATTAAGCATCTTTAGGATTCGGCTACCTCAAACTTTAGTTGAAAGTGAACGTCTGAGAAATATGCCTGATCCGGGGTAGTCTTAAAGGGGCTAGGACTAGTAAATATCCCTTCAAGTGGGCCCTGCATCCCCGACAATCAGGAGTTTACCTTTGCTGCCCAATATCCAGTCATATGATAGTGTGAGCTAGGAGGCCATAACAGTAATATTCCTTGTTATGTGTACTAGATATTGTAATCTCATACATGCCCCATGCACGTTTCTCCTATCTTCCAGAAGGTAGACTGATGATTTACTCCAGTGAGACAACAAATCTGGTTTATTAACATGAAATACATGACAGAACAGATTACTATTTTCAGAGCAAGATTTAGCTATTTTCTATCACTCCTTGTAACATCAAAAATCATAAATTTTGCAAATTTAGCCCTTGATATGGGTCTAGCTTCTGTCTTGTTTTGCACACTTTGTACAAAACTAATAAATTGCAGGACAACGGAGTATTACAGTTTAACTCTTTATTTAAGCATTAGGTCTGTGATCTTACTCATAACAGCACAATGGGGAAAAACCTGGCATTAGGACCCCTAGCCTGGGTCTTCAAAACAATCGTAGTCCTTACAGATGCCTGCAGGCCAATGACAACTCAGCATGTGATCACGTGAATACATAGGTATTCCTTACACATGCCTGCGGGCCAATGATAATTCAATATGCAAATGTTACATCCCCTTTTAAAAGAAAAATGTTATGCATTACTTTTAAACCTTTCTTCTATATAATGTTCTCGGTAGCATAAACATATAAGTAAACTCAGCATTTAACTAGCACTGAAAACATCACAACGTTTCAATAACGATGTACAGTTTTTTTTTAGGGCAACGATCCGCCTACACCCTTTGACAGTTCACAAGTCAAGGATAACTCTAGGTTTGACCTCTCGTCCCGATCTTGTGTGGTATGCAACTGAGCATGCTCCTTAATCGGTCAACAATTCAGGTTCAGGTTTAGGTTCAGGTAAGTATGATGTGTTTTGTGTATTGCTCTGTTCATCACACTCTGTTGAACTGATCCTCTCGTCGGAATGACGGTGTTGTTCATTGGTGTTCAGGAGGTGCCTGCGATTGCGGCATTACACCTGTCCTTCTGGGGTGCGGACGTGATACGATCGCTCAGTGTCAGATGGCTGGATGATGACTGCTGGCCTCCAGTAGTCATGCTCCTGGATTCTGACGGATTCTCCATTGTGCAGCGGCGGCAGTAGTCTAGCTGACCTGTCATAGTATCTCTTTTGGTGTTGCTGTCTCTGTACACGTTTTGCATGCACTTGCTTGCAGCTGACGACCTCTGGCTGCAGCTGCTGGTTGGTGCTTGGAAGGATTGAGCGAAGTCTGCGGCTCATCAACAGCTGTGCTGGTGACTTGAAGTTGTCAACCGGAGTGTTGCGGTACTCAAGGAGACTGATGTAGGGGTATCTTTTGTCCGCTTTGGCTTTGTCCATGAGTGTTTTTGCAATCTGGACAGTTTTTTCAGCAAGGCCATTACTTTGAGGGTAATGTGGGCTTGATGTGACATGTGTGAAATCCCATGCCTTGGCAAACGACTCGAACTCTTTTGATCTGTATTGGGGGCCATTGTCTGAGACTAAAGTCTCTACCATGCCATGCCTGGCAAAGGCTGCCTTTAGCTTGTAGATCACAGCAGCAGATGTGGTGCTGTGAAGCTTGTCCAATTCAAAAAATCTGCTGCAGTAATCAACAGTCGTATTGTTCCACGGAAGCTCAACGTAAACTCGAGAAACAGCACCTCATCTTCCGATTAGGCACTCTGCAGCCTTCCGGACTCAATATCGAGTTCAACAATTTCAGATCATAACCTCGGCCCCTATTTCATTTTTTCTTGTAATTTTTCCACTCCTTTCCCCCCCCCTTTCCTTTTGTTTCTCTCTCACACCTGGCAGCTAGCTCTTGCCCTGCCAGTACACTTTACACCTAATCTCAGCCTATTACCATCTCGTCTAGCTTCTAATCTCTTTTACTTCTTTTGTTTCTTTTATTCTTTTGTCCGATCGCAGCCCTGCCTTCGATCTAGTTTCTTTTCTTTCCAGTTTTGAAGAAGGGTTCGACCCAAAACGTCAACTCAAATTTCTCTCCACGGATGTTGCCTGACCTGCTGAGTTTTTCCAGCATTTTCTGTTGTCATTTCGGATTTCCAACATCTGCAGTATTTTGCTATCGTCACTATGTAGTCCTCGTTGTTCCATGTGAACAGATCCGTTGCCGCGACCTGCCAGGGCCTGTCTGGGATACGGCTGTTTGACATTTGATGGGTAGCGTTCTAGACAAATGGAACATTTTCCAGCAATGTGCTCAATGTGTTTGCACATTCCGGGCCAAAACATAATGTCACGTGCTCTTTGTTTGCATTTTTCCATGCCCATATGTCCAGCATGAATTTTTGTCAACATCTCTTCTCTGAGACTGGTAGGAATGATGATTTTCTCCCCTTTGAAGATGATTCTGTTGACTTGTGACAGTCGTCTCTGTGGTTCCAGAATTCAGATATGCTCTGAGAGCATTTCCTCCTTTCCTCAGGCCATCCTTCATGTATGACTTTGCTCAGCAGTGTGAGTTGTGCATCCTTCTCTGTTCCTGCTCGGATCTCCTTCAGTTTTGAGTCACTCACAGGTAAGCTGTTGTACACCATGTGCACCTGCACAGCCATGCCTTCACTGAGGCTGCTGTCCTGCTGGCTAAGAGACTTTCTGGAGAGCGTGTCTGCGACAGGAATGTCTTTGCCTGGACGGTGAATGATTGTGAAGTCGTACTTCTGTAGCTGAAGGTTCATTCTCTGTAGCCTTGGTGGGGCTGCGGCTAGTGGTTTCCTCATGATTGACTCGAGGGGCTTGTGGTCGGATTCCACAATGACTTGTCGGCCATAGATGTACTGGTGGAAACGCTTACATCCAAACAGAATTGCATATAGCTTTCTCAATTTGAGCATAGTTGATTTCACTGTCTGAGAGATCTGGAAGCGTAGCCGATGGGCTTTCCTTCTTGCAGTAATACTGCGCCTAGTCCGTACTTTGATGCGTCCACTTGTAGTCTGAGCTCTTTGTTGGGGTCGAAGTAGGCAAGAACTGGTCCTGGTTCTCTGGTGATTAGGTCTTTCATTTTCTGAAATGCTGTGTCATGTTGTTTGTCCCACAGGAACTCATTGGATTGTTTGAGCAACTGACGCATGGGTGCGTTGATTTCGGAGAGGCTCGGGGCAAACTTGGCTAAGTAGTTAACCATGCCTAGTACTGTCTCTAGCTCTGCGCGGTTCTTCGGCGGCTCCATCTTCTTGATGGCGGAGATTTTCTCTGGATCTGGCTTAATGCCATCAGTTGAGAGGCGATGCCCAAAATAACTGATCTCAGTGGATCCGATTATGCTTTTCTTGGGGTTGAGCCGGATACCTTTCTCCCGTGATCTTTGTAGTATCGCACGGAGGTTCCTGTCATGTTCCTCTCTATTCCTGCCATAGATGAGGATGTCATCTACAATTTGCGACTACTCCATCGAGGCCTTCATAGGTTTCATCGATCTTCCGCTGGAATTCATCCTGAGCTGGGATAAAACCAAATGGTAAACGCAGAAATTGGTAGCGTCCAAATGGTGTGTTGAACGTTGTTAGCTTAGATGACTCTTCTGTGAGCTTGATAGTCCAGTATCCTGATCGTGCGTCCATTACACTGAAGTAACGTGCTCCCACTAGCTTGGGTGTGATGTCATCTAACGTTGGTAGAGGGTAGTGAGGGTGTTTGATAGCCTTGTTCAAATCTCTGGGGTCGAGACAGATTCTGAGCTTGCTTGTACGTGGTTTCTCCACCACTACTAACGCGTTGACCCACTCTGTCGGTTCTGTTTCCTGGACGATGATTTCTCTATTCTCCATGCTCTGCAGCTCCTCCTTCAGGCGACTACGTACAGGGGTTGCTGCTGGGTCATGGTGAATAGTGCATTCACCTGGGAATAGTCCAATTCCTTTGAAAACGTCAGCAAACTCCTCCATGACTGTCTGCCTCTCAACTGGTGCTATCATTGACAGCACCAGCTTGATGAGGTCCATGTCTAAACATGCCTTTAGACCTAGCACTGGAGGTGCTTGAGTGTCAACAATGTAAAAGTCCAACATCATGTCGCTTTCTTTGTACTTGCATTTCATCACGCATGTGCCTTTTACAATGAGCTGCTCACCCCCATAGCTGGTCAGTCTGCGTGAGGTGGGCTGTAGCTCACACTCATCCTTCAAGCTGTGATACTCACTCAGAGAAATTACATTAACCTGAGCTCCAGTGTCTAGTTTAAACCTAAGCTCTGTGCTCTGTTTTCCTATCTCAATATCGGCAAAGGCTTGCTCAGTCTCTGAAATCTGTTTTTTCTGTGACACAGAATCAATAAACAGTTCCTCTGCATTTGACTCTCTATCTGGCATTCGGCTGTCACTTACTGTGTGTACTGCTTTCCAAAAACAGTCCTGCAAACTTTAGCAAAGTGGTTCCATTTACCACATTTAGCACATTGCCTTCCTTTGGCAGGTCATTGCTCCTTTTCGCCATGCACCTTGTTTCCACAATATCCACAGTTTTTGAAGGGTTTTATGTCTGTGGCGCTCATTTTAAAACTCTGTTCTTTCTGTTCTGAAACACGCTCTCTGGGCGGTGTTCTTTGGTGTGTGTCTATTAACTGCGTGCACTGTCTGTTCACATGAGCTGCTCGTGGTGCCGGTTATGGTTTTCAACTGTGCTTGGGCTATCTCGTGTGATCTAGCTATGTCCATAGCTTTGTCCCGCTTTAGCCCAGGCGCAACATTCAAAAGTTTCTCTCTCACTTTAGCTGAATGTATTCCAAACACGATGCGATCTCTGACCATCTCATCTTTTTCGACATATTCACAGTCTTTTACCAGTAGTTTTAACTCAGTCACGAACTGTTCAAACGACTCACTAGCTCCTTGTACTTTCTCCTGAAACTTGTACCTAGTGAATATCGTATTTGTCTTGGGCATCACATATGCTTCAAAACGGTCAAAATAACTTTTCAGTACCTTTGCTTCATCCGCGGTGAGAGACCATGTGTTAAAAATGTCTCTCCCTTTTTCTCCGATCCACAGGATTAGGTAGCTGCATCTTTCTTCCTCCCCTTTGCTTTTCAGCGGACCCGAGAACATCAACTCCACGTGTTGCCTGAACTTGCGCCATTCTCCACGTAAGTTCAAAGATCCCCAAACCATTTGAGGCAAGGGAGCTCCAACGATGTCCATTTCAAATCCCTGTTCTGACACCATGTCTTGTTTTGCACACTTTGTACAAAACTAATAAATTGCAGGACAACGGAGTATTACAGTTTAACTCTTTATTTAAGCATTAGGTCTGTGATCCTACTCATAACAGCACAATGGGGAAAAACCTGGCATTAGGACCCCTAGCCTGGGTCTTCAAAACAATCGTAGTCCTTACAGATGCCTGCAGGCCAATGACAACTTAGCATGTGATCACGTGTGAATATAATAGGTATTCCTTACAGATGCCTGCGGGCCAATTCAATATGCAAATGTTACGGCTTCACTTTACAAATCATCATTGATGAACGGACTGGCACTAACTTTAGAAAAAAAAGAGTTCTCTGCTTCCTTGACCGTTTCAAATTCAAACTTACAACAGAAAATCTTTTCCAGAGGAACATGGATAGACAAAGTGGTCTCTAACCATTCCCCATCTCTCTGTGCCAATGACGAGCTTGTCAAGTTGCTAAGGAGCAAGGGGCAGAAGAGGACAGTGAATGAAGCACAAGAGTTGGGGAGAAAGGAGATGAAGACAGGCAGAAGCAGAACAGGAGAGTCGGAGAGAGAAAAACTAACGTGAAGACAACAGAGACAGTTAAGAGAGAGAGACCATATTCTCCAACTTCACATACATAACTCAAGGGGAGGCCAACCAGTGTGTGTATATGTGTATATAGATCCCACATATAGCAGATGGGGAGTCCAGACCTAGTGTCGTCTTCATGTGAAGTGAGGTTAGAGCATGGAGGATAATTGTACCAGCGCATGCAGACTCTGTCTTCATTTTAAAGCCATACATTCTGTCTTTACTTTTATATTTCCATATACGGTAATATTTATATACACGTACACACAAAATCAGAAAAGGATCATTTGAAAAGGATTAAAAAGAGTTCGATGTTTTGTTTTGATTTATTTTGTGCCCATGGAATATTGCATTGAGTTCAATATTGGCTCACGCCTGGACCCTCAGTACAGCCGTGTGCATTGTTCAATTTCTGTGTAGCTCCTCCTAAACATTCCAAAGATATGATCACACTAAATGACTAGCTAACGCTTTAAGGTTTCATTATTTCTGATGGAGCTGACACAACATGAATGAAACTGGATTTACCGAGTTAATAGTTTAATCCAACAGCACCTTCCCACCCCTTGGGCCATGACTCATCTCAGTAAATGAATTGAGTGTGTGTGTGTGTGTGTGTGTGGCTGAATAAAGCTAGTCACACACATTGAACACTTTTCTTGAGGTTTGGAGCATCACTACACATGCACAGATTTGGGTGCATGTGCATCAGTGCTCTGAATTTCAGAGGAAACAGGAGTGCCAGATATTATAACCCAGCAGCGTGTTCATATCTTTGGACTGAGGCAGGCAGCATTCTTTAATGTCTTTTCACCTATCTAACATTGCCAACTCTCCAGGAATTGAAGATTGATCTCATGGCAAAGCGGGAGATTTTCCAATAATCCGCCCGCGGCACTCCAGGTGGGGTCACTTAAAATGACTGCTTCATTTATTAGCAGGAAAATAGCATGACAGCATGAAAAACGAACTATTTATTCCTGACTGACGTTATGCTCATTATCCTTTGCTGGCAGTGTTTGGTTGTGCCCTATTATAAGTGGACAAATCTTTGCCCTGTTTAATCTGTGCTGATGGAATAGGAAGAAAGATAATGGGGGAGAAATTCAGTTGTTAGCGCCACCCGTTAGCGCCTTAAGAGGGCGATAAGTGGGGCGCGATGTGGCTAGCGCCCGGGCGCTGTGAGACCTGCGCCTCTCATGAAATTGAGCGGACATTTAGCGGCGGCGCAAAACCGCAACGCCTGCTCAGCTGCGCGCGCAGCTCCTGACGTCATTTCATGGTGCAACGCCCTTGGGGCGCCCCGAACCGGAACTTCAGTGGTGCCCCCTCCTTTCCGCCTGCCGCTCCCAGCGACTGGAACAGTTCCCAGTCGCTGTGGGGCTGGGGGGGCGCTATTTAAAGGGGGCTCTTCCTGTCTTCTTTGTGGTAGCCATTTTTGGACCACTCCTTCTGTGAGAGAGAGAGAGATTTGCAGAGAGACAAAGGGAGAGAGCTTTCTGCATTGAGTCAGCACTCGCAGAGGTACTTCTGGCTTCGGCCCAGAACTTTGTAGTTGGTTTGATTTTTCACTGGCATAACCTTGAGTGGCCACATACTATGGGGGCTGCAATGGGTGGAAATGTTGGGTATCTCCATTGCATTGAGACACACCGAGAGAGAGTGCCAATCATGGCCAGACGGAGGAGGGCCAACAGGCATCGGCACAAGAGGCCTTACCCTCCCAGGGTATTCCGCCAACAGTTCTCATACCTCAACATATCTGAGGAGCAGTGTTTTTGGAGGCTTCGATTCAGCAGGGAGGTGGTCACTGAGCTCTGCCACCTGCTTCAGCCAGATCTGCAGCCTCAACTGAGGAGCAGGACATCTGTCGGCGGCAGTGAAGGTGACAGTGGCTCTCAACTTCTATGCCACCGGCTCCTTCCAATCCGCTACTGGGGACATTGCCAATGTCTCCCAGTTTGCGGTGCATTGCTGCATCCGCCAAGTCACGAATGCCCTCTTTAAAAGGAGACGTCAGTACATTTCCTTCCCCTGGACAAGCAGCAAGAGCACGCAATGGGATTTGCAAGGATAGCAGGCTTCCCCATGGTCCAGAGCGCCATTGACTGCACACATGTGGCTTTGCAGGCGCCACAAGAGAATGCCGAGGATTACCGCAACCGGAAGGGGTTCCATTCGTTGAACGTCCAGTTGGTGTGTGACCACAGACAGCTGATACTAGCTGTCAATGCCCGCTTTCCAGGCAGCAGCCACGACGCCTTCATCCTGCGTCAGACTTCTGTGGCAGAACTTTGAAGCCCCGGCTCACCCAGGAGGCTGGAGTCTCGGGGACAAGGGCTATCCTCTGTGCACCTGCCTGATGACCCCGCTCCGTGCGCCCAGCACCCCTGCTGAAGAACGATACAATGAGAGCCATCAAGCGACCAGGAATATCATTGAGCACACAATCGGCGTGCTAAAGCAACAGTTCCGCTGTCTGGACCATTCCGGGGAGCCCTTCAGTACTCACCTGAGCGAGTCTCCCATTTCATTTTAGTGTGCTGCATGCTGCATAACCTGGCAATCCTCAGGACTCATGCCACTGGAGCACCAGCAGAGGAGGAGAAGGATAACCAGGATGGGAGGGAGGCACAAAGTGCAAGGGCCGTCCGTCAGCAGCTTATTGCAAGTCGGTTCTAGGCCCCCTCTGAGTGAATGGCTTGTGCCATTGAAAGAACATGAATGGAACCGTTCTGCAACCCCTGAGCCGGTCAAGGCAACAAATAGTTCAAAGAGCAAACTGTGTGCCCTTTCCGCATGACAAAGTAATAGATAGAAACCCCCAAAAAAGCAGTCAGACACATAACTGGCTCTCACAACCTGGAGACAATGAACAAAAGAGTAAACAAAAAATGACCACGATCCTCGGCCTACAATTAAAAAATTAACAGCATTTTGCCACACCTTCTACTTTTTGCCCTTCGAGGGTGATCTGCTTCGCTTGCGAGATTGGCCCCTTCCCACCCTGCAGCTCCTCCGCAATGGGACCCCAGTGGCTGCAGCAAGGCTGGGGGAAGGCTGCTGAGTATCAGAAACGGAGTCGGCAGATGCCCTTGAGGTACGGCCTGGACCAGCTCTGGGCCTGGAGGGCCCGGCTGCTGACTGCTCCAACTCTGCATGGGCGGCAGCAGTCTGTCCTACAGGTGGTGGCAGCTGCAGTGGAGAAGTGACAGTGTTGGCACAGGAATGCTGACAGAGGACAGCAACTCCCTGGTCGGACGACACACTGGCACTCCCACGGGGCAGCACTGCAGCATGCGGAGCAATCTGCTGAAGCACAGATTGCTGGCCTGCTGCGGCGTGGCGAGGGCACCGGCGATTCGTTCCCGATCCAGCGAGGGTGGCAGCAGTCAGTGCTCGTGTGGCTTAAATCTGCGCCTGCATCAGACCAGCCACTGACTGCATTGCACCACTAAGCACTTGCGTGGAAGCCGCCTGTGCTGCGCCGAAGGCCTGCAGACTCCTTGCCAGTGCTGCGCCGAAGTCCTGCAGACTCCTTGCCAGTGCTGCGCCGAAGTTCTGCAGACTCCTTGCCAGTGCTGCGCCGAAGTCCTGCAGACTCCTTGCCTGTGCTGCGCCAAAGTCCTGGACAGACTCCTTGCCAGTGACTCAATGGATTCGGGCATCCTTGCCACTGCAGCCATGAGCTCAGTGTGCCTCTGCTCCGCCTGGGCGCCCATTTCAGCGAGGAGCTGCACCTCTTCTGCGCTCACTGTAGCAGGACTGGAGGCCAGACTCTCCCTCCGGGGAGAAGGCCGCCGAGCTTCCCTACCCCCCCCCCCCGCGTTGCTGCAGGCCGCTGGCCAGCCCCGGAGCTTCACCCTCCTCAGACCCTTCCCCCCCTGCTCCCCTCCAGGGAAGATGTGTCCCCCATTATGGCCATGGGCTGCCTCAGCTGAGGGTGGCACTGATGGTCTGGCTTCCTCTTCCTCCTTGCCTTCAGAATCACTCACAGTGGCAGCTTGAGGGCCCGCCTCCTCACCTGGCGAATCAGCATTTGAAAGCAGGGAGGTACAGAGTTGCTTTAGCGTGAGGACAGGGCGGCAACGAGGGAGGCATGAGTGCTGCAATGCATTGTATTGGTTCGATAGTGGCAAAGGATGCTGGTGTGAGGCACAAGTGGAAGGAGAGAGGTCAAAAAGGTGATGACCTTACCATTGCTGTCCAGAACGGGGTCGGCATCTCCCGTGGCGATGGGGCCAATCATCCGGCCTGCCATAATCTGCTGGACTTGCTGCTCCAGATCGCTGAGGTCTTGAAGGTGAGGCCGGCCTCCCCCAGTCCGTTGCTGCTGCCTCCTGTTATGGGCCAGCTTGCCCTGCAAGAGAAAGGACGGGCTCTGAGTACAGTGTGAAGCCCTGATCTTGGCTGCACTGCCTCCCATGGTTGATTAGCCCTTACAGTGTGTAGCCCTGATCTTGGCTGCACTGCCTCCCATGGTCAATTAGCCCTTACAGTGTGTAAAGTGCTGAATGTGCGTGTGAGTTTCATGAAAGGCCCATAGGTGTTGGATGAGGGCTGGGCATTGGGGCTTTCAGGACCCTTTGGCCATAAAGTGAGGTCGACATGCAGGGATGAAGAGGATTCTGAAAAGGGCACTCACCCTGACGACCCGAGTGAGGTCGTTCAACTTCTTCCTGCATTGCACAAGGGTCCTAGGCACCATGCTGTTGGAGGTCACTCTGTGAGCCACCTCCCTCCAAGCTTTGCGATAGTCGTTGGGCAGCAGCCTCCTGCCACTGTCCGGAAAGAGGATAGATCGCCTGCGCGCCACTGCGCCAACCAGAACCTCCAGGGCCCCCTCACTGAACCACTGCGCTCGCTCCCTGGCCCTCTCCATGGTCCTAGGTGTTAGAATGTGGTAGCAGGTCTGTCCAGGCCGAGAATCAGGGCTCCGATGCGCAGGGTGTGGCTGCAATCCAAGATCGAACCTCCCCTTTAAGAGCTGACCGGCGCCAGCGTGTCTGCGTGCAATCGCTAACTGGCCGCACCTGCGCTGCACCCGCCCTCGGTGGTAGCGTCTCGCTTCTCCGGCTTAGCGCCTTAAGACAGTTGTGCAGCGCCTGTTTTAGTGCTCCAAGCACCTCCTGGGGCGAAGCAGGTCAATTTAGCAGTAGGTGGCGATAATTTGCGCCGGGTGCTAAATTTCGCGCCCGCTCGAGTATAACTCCCCAAACGTGGCGATACTGAATTTCTCCCCCAATGAATTTAGTGTTATTTCTGCTCCAAAGTAAATTTTAAGATCAATAAGTTATTTAGTTGACGTGGAAAATATTGTAAGTGCTATTTTGCTTTTGTTTGCTTTTCACTTTGTACATTCTAATTTACTTTAGAGTTGTAGAATTTTTTCCCCTTTCCATGCAGCAAAACGCTCTACTTATGTAGGGCACCCTAGCCAACTGAGAATAGGGCCGAGTCTCGGGGTAACAAGCAAGATAGTCCAGGTACATAATGGTGTAAGTATCAGTCTGTAAAGAAAGTGCTGACATTGCCGCACTCGCCCTGTTTCCAATATTCCAGTCCATAGACTTCATATAACTGGAGAATGAAATGTCATTGAATAATGTCTCCTTGATAACCTATGTTGAATTATTCAAATATCATGCCTACATTGCATTGCTTGCTTACACTTTTATTTTTAAAACCAAGATGTTAGCAGACTTTGTGCTATCTCTGTGGAAAACTTGAATTTACATGTAAGCCACCCCAAACCTCCCAGGGGCATGAGGAATTCGATTCCATCAAAACACCCCTTGTGTCACATGGGATTGCTTCTGCTATCTGTGTAATGTAAATCAAGGAACTACGAGTTTCTCTGACTGTCTAATATGTTGGCTTCCTTATTTCAAACCCTTGAGAACTACCTGAAGCAATGTATGATTTCAAATGTATATTTGGACAATCAGAGTATTATATCTGGAGGAAGTGAATAACGCAGCCCTGAGCCACACCTTTTACACCATTAGTACTGGAAGATTTAGTATATTTTGTCTTGTATATGTATGATTACTGTCACTTCTGCATTCAAACTGCAGAATTAAAGATGAATTATACATTGGAGCAGTTTTGACTCCTTTCAGACTTGTACAGACATTTTTGTAAAATTGTCAAACCTGAAGTGGGATTAGAAATGGGAAGAAGCTCCCCTTACAGAATATTATTTACATGGGATAAATTTACAGTAAAGCAGTTGATGTAATGAGAGAACTCCTGACTTCTCTACAAATAGGGTGATTTTTGGGATCCCTGTAAACAGGCCGATAGGGCCTCGGTTGAATGTCTCATTGGAAAGACGGCACTCAGACAATGCAGTGCTCCCTCAGTATTGCACTGAACTGTCAGCCCAGATTAGGAGCTCCCAAGTGCAACCTTCTGACTCCGAGGCAAAAGTGCTCTCTACTGTGCCAAATTGACACTTAATTATTTAAGATTATGTTGAGTAGCTAATAGTTATGGGTAATTAGCACTTTCTCCCAAAATGTATGGAACAAAATATAGATTAAATGTTGTTTTCTATCTTTGCAGCACTGGTACTTGTCCTGTTCTTTGTATAACTTGACCAATCGCAAATGTATATATTTGTGTTGCACAAATTTTGATGACATTAGTTTCTGTATGTATATCATACATATCCACGACAGAAAATTCCACTTCAGTTCGGAGATTTCTTTCCAAGGTTTTGATTGGGATTGTGATAAACTTTTCGAATGCAAGAGGAAGTGGTTGCCATGGCACGGCCCTCTTCCTGTAGTCCCTGTGCCAATTTCATTTCATTTCCTATTATGCAGTATTTTGCTTCTACTTTCTGCTGTGTTTGTCCTTGCCAAATATTAACAGATTCCCGCTTGACTTAGTTTGATTGCATTTCACAATTGCAATAGAAATTGTTCCTCAGGAGCAAGGATATGGAGACAACATTTTGGTATAAATCCCAATGGGTTGTATCCTTGCTGCCTTAGCCATCTAACTCGAGATGACTCCTGGCGTGGCAGCTCCATACTAAGCTCCTCTCCTTTGCAATGCTATCAATGGCCATCCAATGCCAATTTTTCCCCATTTCCCCCAATTCCTCTCCTGCACTGATTAAGTTCCCCTGCCCTTAGTAGTGGGTGCATTTTAGCTCAAGCTACAATGTTTAAAATTACCTGTATAGAGCAGATTGCCCCCCCCCCCCACCCTGCTTGTTCGTGTTTTTACTGTGCTCTTTTCAATGGCTGGACCTCTGCTCAAATGTGATTGTCTGGGCTCCGGGACCTCTGCTCAAATGTGATTGTCTGGGCTCCGGGATTCCTCTGCCATCAGGAGTGTAATGCTCTGCTTGACTGAACATAAGAAATAGGAGCAGGAGTCGGCCATTTGGCCCTTTGCGCCTTCTCTACCATTTAATAAGATCATGGCTGATCTTTAACCTCAACTCCACCTTCCTGCACTATACCCATATCCCTTGATTCCCTTAGTATCCAAAAATCTATCGATATCCGTCTTGAATATTCTGTATTTCTATTTTTCCTACCAAAGTGGATAACTTCACATTTCTCCACATTATATTCCATTTGCCATGTTCTTGCCCAATCACGTAACCTGTCTATATCCCCTTGAAGCCTCTTTGCATCCTCCTAAATGCTTACTTTCCCACCTAACTTTGTATCGGCAGCAAACTTGGATAAATTACACTCGGTCCCCTCATCTAAGTCATTGATATAGATTGTACAGGAGCAAGGATGTCTTGCTACAGTTATACAGGGCCTTGGTGAGACCACACCTGGAGTACTGTGAAATAACAACAGAAAATGCTGGAAAAACTCAGCAGGTCAGGCAACATCCGTGGAGAGAAATTTGAGTTGACGTTTCGGGTCGAAACCCTTCTTCAAAACTGGAAAGAAAATAAAATAGATTGAAGGCAAGACTGCGATCGAACAAAAGAAGAAAAAGACACAATAAAAGGTATTCAAAGCCAGATGAGATGGTAATAGGCCCGTGGAGACAAAAGGCAGCTGAGATAAGGTGTGAAGTGTGCTGGCAGGTAAGAGACAGCTGCCAGGTGAGAGAGAGAAACAAAAGGAAAGGAGGGGGGTGGGGGGGAAGGAAGACCCAAAACAAAGTGGTGGAAAAAATTAGAAGTAAAAAAGTAATAGGGGCCGAGGTTATGATCTGAAATTGTTGAACTCGATATTGAGTCCGGAAGGCTGCAAAGTGCCTAATTGGAAAATGAGTTGCTGTTCCTCGAGTTTACGTTGAGCTTCCGTGGAACAATGCAAGAGGCCAAGGACGGTGAGGTCCAAGTGGGAATGGAGCGGTGAATTAAAATGACAGGCGACCGGAAGCTCGGGGTCACCCTTGCGGACTGAACGGAGGTGTTCCGCAAAGCGGTCACCCAATCTGCGTTTGGTCTCCCCAATGTAGAGGAGACCGCATCGTGAGCAGCGAATACAGTATACTAGATTGCAAGAAGTACAAGTAAATCGCTGTTTCACCTGGAAGGGGTGTTTGGGGCCCTGGACAGTGGGAAGGGGGGAGGTATAGGGGCAGGTGTTACATCTCCCGCGCTTGCACGGGAAGGTGCCAGGCGAAGGGGAAGGGCTGTTTGGGGTGATAGAGGAGTGGACTAGGGTGTCTCGGAGGGAGCGGTCCCTACAGAATGCTGAAAGGGGAGGGGAGGGGAGGGGAAGATGTGTTTGGTGGTGGGATCACTTTGGAGGTAGCAGAAATGGCGGAGGATGATCCGTTGAATGTGGAGGCTGGTGGGGTGAAAGGTGAGGACAAGGGGAACCCTATCGTGGTTCCGGGAGGGAGGGGCAGGGGTGAGGGCAGAAGTGCGGGAGATAGAACGGACACGGTCGAGGGCCGTGTCGACCACGGTAGAGGGGAATCCTCGGTTGCGGAAAAAGGAAGACATGTCGGAAGCACTGGTGTGGAAGGTGGCATCGTCGGAGCAGATACGGCGGAGACGGAGAAACTGGGAGAATGGAATAGAGTCTTTACAGGAGGCGGGGTGTGATGCGTGATCGATTCTAATAAAAGGCTGAGTAGAGTTCAGAACGACAGGCTTTTATTAACTACTGAATGCAACTACAAACAGATCAGGACTATGCCTCTAGTGGACGACCGAATGGCAGAGAGCTGCCGTGCGGCCGTCCTTATACCAGGCAGCCAAGGGCGGAGTCAGCTGAGGCATAGTCAGGTATAACAGTGAAACAAGAGTGAACGACAACAATAACAACAACAGTGAACGACAGTGGTTTACCACATTCACCCCTCGTTTAAAATTAAGTCCGGCGGGGTGAAGTGTATCAAAAGTTCGAGTAGGTGAGTCTGTCGGGCGGCCTCGTTTGCCGTCGAGATCTTCGTGGCGACGGTTGAGATGGTACAGCTTCCAACGACGCGTCTTGAACGGGATCGAGCACCGGCGTATCGTCCCCTTTGGTGTTGGGTGGGCGAGTGGACTCCGGTGGGTCCTGGGGTCGCGGCATGCCGTCTACTGGGGTGGAATGGACAGGGGTGAGAATTGGGTCTACTGAATTTTGGGTCGTGTCGAAGGGGGTCATGGTGGAGGGCAATGGAGATGGGTCAGTGGACCCCGAGGGTGCCAGATCTCTAATGGAGACTGTATCCTCCCGCCCGTCCGAGTATGCAACGTAGGCGTACTGGGGGTTGGCATGGAGGAGGTGAACCTTCTCTACCAGGGGAGCCATTTTGTGGGACCTTACATGCTTCCTCAGCAGGACGGGCCCTGGGGACGTCAGCCAGTGTGGTAGTGAGGTACCGGATGTGGACCTCCGGGGAAAAACGAACATTCGCTCATGGGGGGTGGCGTTGGTGGCAGTACACAGCAGTGACCGGATGGAGTGGAGCGCATCAGGTAGGACATCCTGCCAACGGGAGGTCGGAAGGCCCCTAGATTTTAAGGCTAGGAGGGCTGCCTTCCAAACCGTCGCGTTCTCTCTTTCAACCTGTCCGTTCCCCCGGGGGTTGTAGCTGGTGGTCCGGCTTGAGGCAACACCTCTCATGACCAGGTACTGACGGAGTTCGTCGCTCATGAAGGACGAGCCCCGGTCGCTATGAATATAGCTGGGAAAACCGAACAAAGCAAAGAGGTTGTGCAGGCATTTAATGACCGTAGCGGTGGTCATGTCCGGGCAGGGGATGGCGAAAGGGAAACGGGAGTACTCATCAACTATGTTGAGGAAGTACACATTACGGTCAGAGGAGGGGAGGGGCCCTTTAAAGTCGACACTCAGGCGCTCAAAGGGGCGGGTGGCCTTGATCAGGTTTGCTCTGTCAGGCATGTAGAAACGCGGCTTGCACTCTGCACAGACTGGGCAGCTCCTGGTCATGGTCCTGACCTCCTCGATGGAGTAAGGCAGGTTGCGGGCCTTGAGGAAATGGAAGAACCTGGTGACTCCCGGGTGGCAGAGGTCGTTGTGGAGGCCCCGTAGTCTGTCGATCTGCGCGTTGGCGCATGTGCCTCGCGATAGAGCATCTGAGGGTTCGTTGAGTTTCCCGGGCCGGTACAAGATGTCGTAATTGTAGGTGGAAAGTTCAATTCTCCACCTCAAAATCTTGTCATTTTTGATTTTGCCCCTCTGCTTATTATTGAACATGAAAGCGACTGAACGTTGGTCAGTAAGCAGGGTAAATCGTTTTCCAGCCAGGTAGTGCCGCCAGTGGCGCACCGCCTCTACAATGGCCTGGGCCTCCTTTTCCACAGAGGAGTGTCTGAGTTCGGAGCCCTGGAGGGTTCGTGAAAAGAAGGCCACGGGTCTTCCCGCCTGGTTAAGGGTAGCGGCCAGGGCAAAGTCGGATGCATCGCTCTCCACCTGGAAGGGGATGGACTCGTCCACCGAGTGCATGGTGGCCTTGGCAATGTCATCTTTTATACGGTGAAAGGCTGAGCGGGCCTCCGCCGTCAGGGGAAAGGAAGTGGACTTGATAAGTGGACGGGCTTTGTCCGCATAATGAGGGACCCAATGGGCGTAATAGGAAAAGAAGCCCAGGCACCTTTTGAGGGCCTTGAGACAGTGGGGCAGGGGAAGTTCCATCAGGGGGCGCATCCGGTCAGGGTCAGGACCGATGACTCCGTGTTCCACCACGCAACCAAGGATAGCGAGGCGGGCTGTGCGGAATATGCACTTTTCCTTGTTGTACGTGAGGTTTAGAAGTTGGGCCGTGCGAAGGAACTTATCAAGGTTGGCGTCATGGTCCTGCAGGTCATGGCCACAGATGGTCACGTTGTCCAGGTAGGGAAACGTGGCCTGTAACGCATTCTCGTCGACCATCCGGTCCATCTCCCTCTGGAAGACGGATACACCGTTGGTGACGCCGAAAGGAACCCTGAGGAAGTGAAAAAGACGGCCGTTTGCCTCGAAGGCTGTGTACTGGCGGTCCTCAGGGCGGATAGGGATTTGGTGGTATGCTGCCTTGAGGTCAATGGTCGAGAAAACGCGATATTGCGCTCTTATTAACCATGTTGGCTATGCGGGGGAGAGGGTATGCGTCCAACTGGGTGTACTTGTTGATTGTCTGGCTGTAGTCGATGACCAGGCGCTGCTTGTTGCCGGTCTTAACGACTACCACCTGAGCTCGCCAGGGGCTGGTACTATCCTCAATAATCCCCTCCTTCAGGAGCCGCGTCACCTCAGATCTTATAAAGGATCTGTCCCCGGTGCTGTATCGCCTGCTCTTTGTGGCGATAGGCTTGCAGTCGCGGGTGAGGTTAGCGAACAGGGGGGGGGGGGGGGTGTGATTTTGAGGGTGGAGAGACTACAGGTGGGGCGCGGTGGGCAATTTAAAAACTGCTGGTTGCAGACAGTGAGTGGGGGAAGAGGTCCACCGTATGTCAAGGTGACACTCTTAAAGTGACAATGAAAGTCCAACCCCAGCAGAACGGCAGCGCAGAGATGTGGCAGGACGAAGAGCTTTACATTTTTATAAACGGAGCCCCTCACCGAAAGGGTCACTACGCAGTAGCCGCCGACATCTGCTGAGTGAGATTTTGAGGCCATGGAGATCTGATGGCGCGCTGGCCGGACCGAGAGGGAATAATGCCGTACCGTATCAGGGTGTATGAAGCTCTCCGTGCTCCCGGAATCAAAAAGGCAAGTTGTGGCGCGGCCATTTACCTGGATGTCCATCGTGGACCTGGCTAGCTGATGGGGTCTGGATTGATCCAGCATAATGGAGGCCGCTGTGGAGTCGGGAGCATCGCTGTAAAACCCCGGTGAGGCGGTGGGTGAGTCGGGGGCCCGTTGGCAAAATGGCGGACAAAATGGCGGCGTCGGAGAAGAAGGACAAAATGGCGGCGCCCATGACAATCCCGATCCCCACGAGGCTGGAGGAAGGCAAGATGGCCGCTCCCACGAATCGCAAGCGGCGCTGCTGGAGGTAGGGGTCTTCTGACTTCTGCAGATGCCAGTGTAGTGTCCCTTCTTACCGCAGGCAGAGCAGACAGCGTTTTTCGCCGGGCAGCGCGCCCTGGGGTGTTTGGTTTGGCCACAGAAATAACATTTCTGGCTCGGGCGGGACATCGCTGCAGCAGTTGGGGCCGGGGCCCGGGGCGGCGCCACGTCCCAAGATGGCGGCGGCCGCGACATCCACGAGGCGGCCGCGCGGTCCGGGGAGTAGGCCTCCATGTTCCGATGGGCTACGTCCAACGAAAGGGTGAGTGAAATCGCCTTCTTCAGGTCGAGCTCGCTACTTTCCAGCAGTCGCTGCCGTGTGTGAGTGGACCGGAGGCCCGCAACGAGGGCGTCCCGGATGAGCTCCTCCGTATGTTCCGTGGCTGATACTTGCTTGCATTCGCAGGCTCGGCCGCGTTCCTTCAGCGCCCGTATGTATGCTTCTGTGGGTTCCCCGGGCTGTTGTTTGTGGGACCCCAGGAGATGTCTTGCGTAAACATAGTTGACCGGGCGTGCATATTGTTCCTTTAAAATGTCGATAGCCCCCTGGTAGCTCGTAGCGTCCCGGATAAGGGCAAAAGCTCGGTGGTTTACTTTCGAATTCAGCACCCTGAGCTTGTCGGCGTCGGTGGCGATGGTCTCGCCGGATGCAGCCAGAAAAGACTCAAAACAGTTCAACCAGTGTGAGAACTTAGCAGTCGAGTCCGGTTCTTGCGGGTCGAGTTCCAGGCACTTGATCTTAAGTATCTGCAGCATCGTTATTTTTTTTTTTGTCAGTAGTTAATAAAATTGATGCGCAATCGATTCTAATAAAAGGCTGAGTAGAGTTCAGAACGACAGGCTTTTATTAACTACTGAATGCAACTACAAACAGATCAGGACTATGCCTCTAGTGGACGACCGAATGGCAGAGAGCTGCCGTGCGGCCGTCCTTATACCAGGCAGCCAAGGGCGGAGTCAGCTGAGGCATAGTCAGGTATAACAATGAAAGAAGAGTGAACGACAACAACAACAACAACAACAATAGTGAACACAGTGAACGACAGTGGTTTACCACAGGGTGGGAGGAAGTGTAGTCCAGGTAGCTGTGGGAGTCAGTGGGCTTGTAGTGAATATTGGTCGATGACCTATCCCCAGAGATGGAGACGGAGAAGTCGAGGAAGAGAAGGGAAGAGTCAGAGATGGACCATGTGAAGGTGAGGGAAGAGTGGAAATTGGAGGCAAAGTGAATGAAATTGTCTAGTTCAGGGCGAGAGCAGGAAACGGCACCGATACAGTCATCAATGTATCAGAAAAAGAGTTGAGGGAGAGGACCTGAGTAGGACTGGAACAAAGATTGTTCCACATAGCCCACGAAAAGGCAGGCATAGCTAGGACCCATGCGGGTACCCATAGCAACACCTTTGATTTGGAGGAAATGAGTGGAGTTAAAGGAGAAGTTGTTCAATGTGAGAACAAGTTCAGCCAGGTGGAGGAGGGTGGTGGCGGATGGGAACTGGACGGGCCTCTGTTCAAGGAAGAAGCGGAGCGCCCTCAGGCCATCCTGGTGGGGGATGGAGGTGTAGAGGGATTGTACGTCCATGGTGAAAAGGAAGCGGCTGGGGCCAGGAAACTGGAAACTGTTAAAGTGGCGGAGGGCGTCCGAAGAGTCGCGGATGTAGGTGGGAAGAGACTGGATAAGGGGAGAAAAGATAGAGTCGAGATAGGAAGAGATAAGTTCTGTGGGGCAAGAACAGGCTGAAACGATGGGTCTACCAGGGCAGTCTTGTTTGTGGATCTTGGGAAGGAGGTAGAAGCGGGCTCTGCGGGGTTGGGGAACTATGAGGTTGGTGGCAGCGGGGGGGGGGTGGGGAAGATCTCCAGAGGAGATGAGGTCAGTGACAGCCTTGGAAATGGTGGTTTGATGTTCGGTAGTGGGGTCATGGTCCAGGTGCTCGGACCTCACCGTCCTTGGCCTCTTGTATTGTTGCACGGAAGCTCAACGTAAACTCGAGGAACAGCAACTCATCTTCCGATTAAGCACTTTGCAGCCTTCCAGACTCAATATCGAGTTCAACAATTTCAGATCATAACCTCAGCCCCTATTACTTTTTTACTTATAATTTTTCCACCCCTTTGTTTTGGGTCCTCCTTCCGCCCCCCCCCTCCCCCTCCGATTAGGCACTCGGCAGCCTTCCGGACTCAATATCGAGTTCAACAATTTCAGATCATAACCTCGGCCCCTATTTCATTTTTTCTTGTAATTTTTCCACTCCTTTCCCCCCCCTTTCCTTTTGTTTCTCTCTCACACCTGGCAGCTAGCTCTTGCCCTGCCAGTACACTTTACACCTAATCTCAGCCTATTACCATCTCGTCTAGCTTCTAATCTCTTTTACTTCTTTTGTTTCTTTTATCCGATCGCAGCCCTGCCTTCGATCTAGTTTCTTTTCTTTCCAGTTTTGAAGAAGGGTTCGACCCGAAACGTCAACTCAAATTTCTCTCCACGGATGTTGCCTGACCTGCTGAGTTTTTCCAGCATTTTCTGTTGTTATTTCGGATTTCCAGCATCTGCAGTATTTTGCTATCGTCCTGGAGTACTGTGTACAGTTTTGGTCTCCTTATCTAAGAAAGGATTTACTTGCCGTAGAGGGAGTGCAACGAAGGTTCACCAGACTGATTCCTGGTATGGCAGGACAGCCGTATGAGGAGAAATTGGGTTGACTAGGCCTGTATTCACTAGAGTTTAGAAGAATAAGAGGGAATCTCATTGAAATGTATAAAATTCTGACAGGGTTAGACAGACTGGATGCAGGGAGGATGTTTCCCTTGGCTGGGGGGTCTAGAACGAGGGGTCACAGTCTCAGGATATGGGGTAGGACATTCAAGACTGAGATGAGGAGAAATTTCTTCACTCAGAGGGTGGTGAACCTGTGGAATTCTCTACCACAGAAAGCTGTGGAGGCCAAGTCACTGAATATATTTAAGGAGATAGATAGATTTCTAGACACAAAAGGCATCAAAGGGTATGGGGAGAGAGCAGGAATATGGTATTGAGATAGAGGATCAGCCATGATCATATTGAATGGCAGAGCAGGCTCGAAGGTCTGAATGGCCTACTCCTGCTCTTATTTTTCCATGTTTCTAAATAGCTGAGGGCCAAGCACTGTTCCTTGCTGTACCCCACTAGTTACAACCTGCCAACCTGAAAATGACACGTTTATTCCTACTCTCTGTTTTCTGTCCACTAACCAATCCTCAAGCCATGCTAGTATATTACCCCCAATCCCATGAGCCCTAATTTTGTGTAATAACCTCTTGTGTGGCACCTTGTCGAATGCTTTTTGAAAATCCAGATACACTTTATCTACTGGTTCCCCCTTATCGACCTAGTTACAACCTCAAAAATCTTAGATTTGTCAAACACGTTCGCCCTTTCATAAATCCGTGTTGGCCCAATCATATTATGATTTTCTAAGTGCCCTGCTACCATGCATTTTCCCTACTACTGATTTCAGGCTAACTGGTCTATAGTTCCCCATTTTCTCTCCCTCCTTTCTTGACTAACAAGGTTATATTTGCTACCTTCCAATCATGGGACAGTTCTACAATCTAGGGAATTCTGGAAAATCAAAACCAATGCATCCACAATCTCTGCAGCCACCTCTTTTAAAACCCTAGGATGTAGGCCATCATGGCCAGGGGATTTGTCAACTTTTAGTCCCATTCATTTCTCCAGTACTATTTCTTTACTGATATGAATTTCTTTAAGTTCCTCATTCTCACTAGACCCTTGGTTCCCCACTATTTCTGGAATGTTTTGTGTCTTTTACCATGAAGATAGAGGCAAAGTATTTGTTTAATGTACACTGTAAGACTCAGCTGCCGTGACTCTGCTCTGCCACTCAGTTGCTTCAGGTTAAGGTAAACTGTTCCAGCCTACAGTTCCCATCTGCTACCTTTAGGACTGTACTCCAAGGTATTGCTGGCTTCTCCACTTTTCTCTGCTGCTGTGTTGGATCCTCGGCAGAAATCCACCTTCTCCTGGGCCGAAGTCAGTTTCTCCGCTGGCTTCTGTGCTTTACTGTTGCCACTAGTTTCTAGAGCGACTGTATTCTCTGCCGAGCTGCCTCTATTCTAGTACCTGGTCTGCTCCTGTATTCCGCTTCTCTGCAGGGAATGTTTCACTCTACGCTGATCTGTTCCAGCTGTTTGCATTCTGCGGTGGATTCTGCTCCATTGCTGCCGAATGACTTTTGCTTTGCCGATTGCTGACTCCACTCATCTTTCAGAACTCCACCATCGTCCTTCACTGGACTGATTTAGACCGGCTCCTCATGCTCCTACTGCTGCTCCTGATCTTGTGTGCTCTTCACCTCCCTACAACTGTTCCTTGGACCAGCTTCCTCATCTGTACTGATCCCATGGATTTACCTTTCACTGTCCACTGGCTCCCTAGTTTTCACTCAAAATTGCCCCCACGCCTCCGCTGGCATATACTGGATGCGCAGGTGTGTATTACTAACACCGAGGTCACTATACACTTGTGCTGGACCCCTGGGACATCCTCTTCTGGCTCACTCTTGACTCTGCGCCTCCTCGACTCTCTCTTTGCCACTGGACAACCTCCAGCATTGTGCCCGCTGTCTGATACTCTGCCCTTCAAACAACTCCTAGATTCACTCCCAATCCTTAACTGTCTCCAAATCTGTACAAGTCAAATTTATCCCACTGCAGAACTTCAGACTTGAACTTTGGACTCTCTCATATTGTCCTTGATCTCTGTTTATGACCAGGACATGTCTCTCCTAATCTTTGCCATACCTATGTAACTTGAATTATCTCTGTCCATTCATATGCACATTTTGTCTGCCATTCTGGATCCAAGCCTTTTACTTCTATCTCCTATTTTTTTTTACTTCTCTGTCCTTTTTCTCTTATCTCCCAGTCATGCTACCTTTCATTTCTCCCCAGGAGGTACTTTGCACCTCCCCCACCCCCCAATCCACTCTTCATCTGTGCCACTCCTCTGAATCCTCCATGGAAAAGCCCACAACTACTGTGTGCCTCTTTTTTCAGATTCTCATAGTCTTACAATACCTCAAATTAAAAATTCTCATCCTTGTGTTTAAATACCTCCATGGCCTTGCCCCTCCCTAAATCTGTAACCTCTTCCAGCTCTACAACACTGAGAACTCTGTTTCTTTGATCCTGGCCTCTTGTGCATTCCTCACTCCCTTCACCCCAGCATTAGTGGCCGAACCTTTAGCTCTGTAGGCCCCATGCTCCAGAATTCCCTCCCAAAACCCCTCCGCCTCTTTACTTCAGTCTTCTCCTTTAAGACCCTCCTTTAAAAGCTACTACTTTGACCAAACTTTTGGATAACCTTCCCAATATCTCTTCCTTTGGCTCAGCGTCCATTTTTGTCTGATTACCGCTCAGGGTCCTTAATCTGTACTTAACAATTCATATAACCCCACCATAAATCAACAATTCATATAACCCCACCATAAATCAACAATTCATATAACCCCACCATAAATCAACAATTCATATAACCCCACCATAAATCAACAATTCATATAACCCCACCATAAATCAACAATTCATATAACCCCACCATAAATCAACAATTCATATAACCCCACCATAAATCAACAATTCATATAACTCCACCATAAATCAACAATTCATATAACTCCACCATAAATCAGTCAGTACTCAACATTAAGGAATTATTTATTTTGACTGCCATTTCCTTTCATTGTAGGAGTTTCAGTCTCAGATGATAGACTTGGTCTTCAAATTCTTCAGTGTGTGGTGTCCCCTGCAAATATTGGCACACTCCCAGGGGCCCCTGCAAATATTGACACACTCCTAGGCAATATTCCCTGTAATTTTAAGACAATGTAATATTGTGCTAGTGCTTATTTAAAGTAAATTGTCATTTCTCTGCATCAAACCTTTCCAATGTGAAAAATCAAGACCCTTTGATTTTTATCATTAAGTTTACTATTTCGCAACTTCCAGGGTTAACTAGTTCACAAGCGACACACCAAACTGACAGATATGTCCTTTCAGTGTTGCAATGTTTCGTGTCAAACTAGCCTATTGAAATATTACTTTCTTTGGTCATTTACTATGGACATCTGTTTTAAAAACAAAAAAAAAAGCAGCTTCTCTGAAAGCAGTTGTAGTTTGTCATGCAGTGTGCAGGGTGAGATTGAAGTGAGAAGGGAAAAAGAGAGAGGGCAAGGTATAAAGAAACCTTTCGACGCGACTCCTCCAGTGTTTTCACTCACCGTGGCAGTGACTCGTGCTCTGCCGGTCAGCTCCTCCAGTGGGGAATGGATGTATAGGTGGCCTCGGCCTCCTCGGGTCAGTGCCTGCTGGCTTGTGTTGTGTGTGACCTGCTCCTGCAAGGAAGGAGGGAATGTGCTCGTTTTAACCGAGAGCTGTTTTGAGAATGTGCCTGTCCGGGTAGAATAGTGCAGATATTGTGCACAAGATGAGAGGTGTGGGGAAGTGAGGGTTGCAATAGTGCCGAGAGTAGGAGGTGGAGATGGTGTGAGGAGGTGGTGAAGTGTGCCGATTGCAGGAAAGTGAAGGGAAGTGGGGGAGGGGTGTGTTGTGAGTCGTGCAGGTGTGAGCACAGTGTAATTGAGGCGAGAGGGAAGACAACCTCTTGACATTAAAGGTCATAAAGGCTTCTTTCGGCATTGCAGCCAGGTCCCGGGAACAATACTCCTCGCATTCACCCCCAGACACCTCTTCCCTCTGTCTTCGGAGGCGTTGTCCGCAGGGCTTTCTGTCCCGTGGGCGGATCAGCATTTACCTCCTTCTGCCAACTGCCTGCACAAAGGCCTCCAAAGCTGCGATAGAGAATCTGGTCACTCTCTCTGGACCTCTTGCAACCATGCCTGTCAGCTTCCAGCATTTCCTGCTTCCTGAAACCACAGTGCACCACCCCTTTAATAGGGGCAAGCTCCCTTCAAGTGGCATCAGTGACACCCAATTTCCTGCCCTCCCCCTGATAGCGTCACACCCTGTGTGCTATTTTCAGGCACGATCAAATTTCTAGGCCATGATATATTGCCAATAGCTGATTTACAGCCACACTAAAAGTGACAATAGGAATAGGAGGAGGCCATTCAGCCTCTCCCGCCATTCTGTTAGACTATGGCTTATCTGTACCACAACTCCATTTACCCATCTTTGCTCCACATCCCTCGATACCCTCACCTAACAAAAATCTATTGATCTTGTTCTTTCGACTGACCCAGCATCATAACCTTTTTTTTTTAGGGGGGGTGGGGGGAAGCAGGGGGGATGAGGAGGGAGAGAGAGAGAGAGGGAGAGTTCCAGATTCCCACTACCCATTGTGTGAAAAAGTGCTTCCTGATTTCACTCCTAAATAGCCCAGCTGTAATTTTACGATTAGGCTCTCTTGTTCTCGATTCCCGCAACTGTGGAAACAGTATCTACCCTTTCAATTCCCTTTATCATTTTAAACACAACAATTTAAAACACCAAAAACATTTATTGCTATGCAACCGTCACGCTTTCACATTCTGTGAAATGGAATGTCCGTGACCGACTTCTTTTGATGGCAATACCTTAAGATAATGATCCAAAATTAATTCAAAAGGCATTCTTAACAATTGAAATGAATGAATCTGCAATACCCCATTGTTTACTATGATGAAAAGCCTCCATGTGCTTAATATACATTTATATTAAACTAAACTGGTTTAGTGAAATCCTCTTATTGAATGACGTAAAATGGTGTCCTTTTCACCTCACAGGGCTATAGTTAGAATTTAATATCCATCGATAATCCCTTAGTTGTAGGTACTCAGTGCCAGCCTTGGCTCAATGGTACACTCCCACCTCTTGAGTTAGAAGGTCAGGAGTTCAAGCCCTACTCCAGAGACTTGAGCACATAATCTGGGCTGACACTGCAGTGTCCGAAGACATTAAACAAAGGCCCCAACTGCCCTCTTGGCTGGACATAAAAGATTCCATGACACTAATCAAAGAAGAGCAGAGGGTTCTTCCAGTGTCCTGGCCAACATTTAGCCCCCAAACACAGATTAACTGGTCATTCATCTCATTACTGTTTGTGGGACCTTGTTGTACACAAATTGGCTGCCACGTTTGCCTGTAGTACAACAGCGACTACAATTTCAAAAGTACTTCAATGGCTGTTGCGCACTTTGGGACATTGTAAGGACATGAAAGGCACTATATAAAGCAAGTCTTTCTTACTAATTAAAAACTGAAAGTCATCCACGTAGTGAGGTTTCAAACTTGCTGGCAATGCAGTGAAAGTGGAAAAGCTCAGCTGTACTGGTTGTTGGCGTACAGTGAAACGCCCAGGTGCATTCCTGGAATATTCACCAGAGCTCCACTGCCGTCTATTGCATGGAGCTTTGTCTACAAATAAACACTTCGTGCACCCTGACAATCACAGGCTAATGTCCCCACACAGCAGTACTGAGAAGAAGCGGGGGATATCTGCATTCATTGTCACTTCGGCACAGTCACAACACTCTTGCCTCCGAGTAGAAAGTTGTGGGTTCAAGCCCTACTCGGACTTGAGCACATAATCTAGACTGACACTTCAGTGCAACGAAGCAATGCTGCATTATCTGTAGTGGCCTCCTTTGGATGAGGTGTCGAACCAAGGCCCCAAGAGGACATAAAAGATTTGATGACACTACTCGAAGAAGAGCAGTGGAATGCTTCTGGTGTCCTGGCCAACATTTCTCCCTCAAATAAATCCACTCAAAACCAATGATCTGGTCATTCATCTCATAGCGATTTGTGGGACCTGGTTTGCGTTTGCCTGCATAGCTACATTTCAACAGTAACTATAGTAATAAGTGCAAATAATGCACCTTGGCACTTAGGCCAGCAAATAGTTGTAAATTGAAGTGGACAGTGCCAGTTAATGATATGTTAATATATGTAATGATATGATATGTAGAGGTACCTACACAGTAGGATTGCCATTGTGAGGCTCTGCTGCTGAGGAGTCTGGATAGATGCAAACACAGAAAACTCTGAAATATCGCTATATTCAATTCAATTCAAATCACTTTATTGGCATGACAAGTTACATCTTATGTTGCCAAAGCATCGAAAAACATTCATGTTTGTTCACAAAAATACAGATCTATCCATACAGTGTATAAACAGATATATCCCTGAGTGTATAAATATACTTTCATATAATTTATATATACTCTTATCTTATCTTTAGTGGTTGTCCCTCTGTTTATGGCAAGCTGTAACATAGTGTGCCGCTAGTGTTATACAATTTCTCTCTTCCCCTAGTAGGTATGGGAGTTTTTGGTCGTCATTCAAATTTCTGAAATCCGGGCATATTTTTGTGAATTTTGGGTAGAAATTCTCCCTTATGCCCTGATATTTTCTACAAGCTGTGAGGAAGTGCATCTCTGTCTCCACCACTCCCTGACTGCAGTGAGAGCATATCCTGTCCTCTCTTGGTAGCCGGGTCTGTCTGTGTCTACCTTTTTCGATCGCCAGGTTATGTTCACTAAGTCTGTACATTGTCAAAGTTTTTCTCAGTTTGCTATCCTTTACCATGGTCAGGTAATCAGCCATGTTGTATTGTCTGTTTAGGGCCAAGTAGCAATTGAGTTTGCTTTGGGTTTTTGTTGTTTCTGCCCAATATGACAGATATTTTTCCTTTTGCTTAGCGACGATTGTGTTGGGTCGAATTCTTTGTGTTACGCTGTCACTGTCCTGGGGCTGGTTATTGTTAGTAGTGTTAGTAGTTACTTCACTGAGTCTCAAGACTAGTTGACTGAGGGTATTCTTCTTTATGGTCCTCTCTTGGCATTTCAGGGCTTCGTAATGATAGCATTGGGGGTTTACATAACCCTGCCCCCATGCAAAATACCAGTCCCTCCGAGCTTCTTGCATGTACGTCAGTAAAGGGCTGGCGTAGATTTACACCCAGGCATTTAGGCGCAGCACAGCCCGAAGTCACTTGGTCGTGGCGCAAGCGAGATCCTTGGAGTTTGAAAGTGTTTTCCGTTGCTTTTTTAAATAATGTTTTCTTACTGAGACCTGCACTGTACTTAACCAAAGTACTGACAATCTCAGTGCACCTGAAACCCTCCCCCATACGTTCAGAAGGACTAAGCAGCTGGCATACCCCTGCTCTACAAAATAATGGAAGAGGAGCAGCAGAAACGCGATGCTTTGAGATTGAAACGCCATAACAGAAGACAGCAGTCCACTCACTTTACCTCTATTGGTGGCACTGCATTAGCATTTGCTTTACACGGTTTTTATCATCCGATGTAGGCAAATGAGCTCTACTGGAAATTTGGGTGTAAATTCCTGTCGGCAAGATTGCATAGAAACCGACTTAAATGTCAGTGTAACCTCTGTAACTGCGATCCAGGAAACTCAGCCAATATATTTTCAAAGCAGCTGATTGCATCACTGCTTCTGTAGTTATTGCCCTAGCTGTCAATTCAGCTATTATTGTAATTGGTTACTTCAAATCTTTGGCTGCTACTTAATACGTTTATACATTAAGCACTTCTATAGCTGGGGTCACGAAACTGATACCCGTGTGCCAACTCTTCACATGCATACTTTGTCAAGACCAGAAGGCAGAATTGCAGATACAGTAAGGGTTTGAGATAAAGCAGCCGGTTTTAGCACTATAAGTGTAAGGAGATGTTGCGTTTAGAAAGAAAAAAAAATTGGTCTACCATAAGCCAATGTAGGTTGTGTAGAGCAGCGAGCTGAATTTTTAGCACGATCACTTTAGAGTTCCTACATAATGGTTAAAAACATACAGCAAAAAATGCATTACAATTAAAGATGGTCAGAAAATTCAAGCTGCCGAACCACTTTTTCTTTCTCAGTAGCTGGGAAATTAGAGATTGGAGATTGATGTGCACGGAGATCACTGCTTACTGAAAGGGACCTGGGCAGTTTTATCAATGCCCCCTGCGTTTAACACTATCCTAAAGACAAATACTAAAATTAATAAAGATTACTTGAATTAAATAACACAAAGGTGAAGTGATTATAGACAATAAAGGGGTAACTTTCTGATTTTCTGCTTCCAGTGGGGGAATGGGAGGGCCAGAAGTGGAATGGGAAACCTGGCCATGTGCTGCGTTCACTTCTCTAGCTATTCATTGAGATAGTTGGAGAATCACGTGCAGCTCACAGCTGAATTTCCAATCTGTGCTTTCAGCAGGCGTGGCGCCCAACTGGAAGTGGGAAATCAGAAGAATACCTTTCACTAACAGGGCAAAGACCCACTAATAGATATGTGCAGGTAGCTATTAAATGTAATGTATTTTGGTAAGTGAGGGAGAACAGCAAGGTACAGTTTAAAATGGAGAATGATGGAATTAAAAATGGATATTGAGAAACAAAACTTACAATGCAGCAGGGAATGCTGAATGAAAATACAAAGAATGAATTCTAGAATGCTGTCAGCTTAAAACTAAAAGGTTCGTCAATATAGGATTCATAAAGGCCCTTCATGATCTTCAAGTTGTGTGCAAGCCAGTGATTGGGCAACCCAAGATATATTTTCTAAGAGTCATATCTGCAATTTTAAACTGAAATCAATCTGCTGGAAGATCAAAGTCATAGGAATAAAGATCCTCACTCTGAAGACCGAGTTGATGTAAACACTGAAACTGAGCAAGGAACACTAGGAGAACACTTAGGGTCACTCTTGAGAAACCAAGATATTTGATACAACTAATGGACTACACACACCAAGCTGAATGAGAAACAAAAAGAAATGTTGCCCTTTCCCCTTAGCAACCGCAAAGAATGAATTTTTCCCCATATGCAGATTTTCTTCCCCTCACTCCTCCGCTCTCTCCCTCTCCCCACAGATGTGCAATCAGATTGTGGATATGAGCCTATCTCACCACGTTGTGAGGCTGTGCAGTGGATCTCCAAAGCAATTGCCAAGTTACAGTGAAACCTGCAATTAAGGCCAACATTAATCCAAAGCACCTTTCAGCAACAACAACTATCTACTGTGATTGTTTGTTACTTCCAATTTTCCTTGTTTTGTCTCCTATTATCCTGTCCCAAAGCTGCTGATTATGCTGGGGCCATTCTTCATGTGTCAGCGTAGAAGGTGAGTGTTTTCAGGCTACTGGATCCTCACTCAATCGTCACACACACAGTTTCCAGCAGGGAGTCATTTTAAAGCAATAATGAGTGGAAATCCTAGCTGATATTCTTCCTATCGCCAATCCAGGGAGACGAAGGCTAATTATAGTACTCCAACTGTTGTCCCAGTTGAGACCAACTCATTCAGCACAGACCAGGAATCAAATCTATGGCTAAATAGTAGAAAGTAGTGCCATTACTCATTTGCCCATCAGGTGAACTCTGAAATGGTCCCAACCCTAAATCAGCAATTCCAACTTGATCCCACAGTAGCTGACTGTGACTTTGACCATTTGTAGACAGATTGTATTTTGTTTCACAAATGCATGCTGTGTCACTTTGTGTCTCAATTCACAAATAGAAAAGAATGTCCACACCTTTGACAGGGTGTGTGATGATGTCGCGTTTGATACATTCTCATGGAGCGGCCATTTATTTGTGTTTTGTTTTTATTACCATGGAACTGACTTCCGTCATTCAAAAGTATTTAGTAGCAGAACAAAGTCTTGACTTATCAAACGTGATTGAATATAAGTTGGCAAGCCACAATAGTTTCCATACTGTCGTGATATAAATAGAATGCTAACTTTATTTTACATGAATCATCAGTGAAACTTCACATACATGCCGGCTTAACCTCAGTGAGGATATCACCTAGTTTTGATGGTATCTCCCTCTTATTATTACACATTCCTTGCTGCATTTGACAGCAATTCATTGCTATTGTTAGTGATTAATTCAGGAAACTAGATTTCCTTTTAGATTCTTTGTAGAATCTATGTATTAGGAGGGGACATTTAATTTAGGTAATAATGAACAATAAGGCACATGTATGTTGGGGTTTTACCATCTCTGCCATTGTTTTGACACAAGTGAGTTTGAGTACTTATCCCAACGCAGGCATGGTAACGGCCTTGATACATGCATACCTTGGAGTTCAATATTGTCATTTGACCACTGAGGCTTTTTGTAATGTTGTACTTTACTGCTTTTTTACAAAAAATAAACATAATTTAAAACTAAAAATAGTGAGCTCACCTGCAGTGACAACAAAAGAGAACAATTTGAATGTAAAAATCAACCATGGGTCTGGAGCCCGAGTGTTCCCCAGTGATTGTGTGTTTCACTATCTTTGTCCCCTCAAAGCTTGATCTCTCTGATGCTTTCCTTGCCCACCACAAATTCTACACCTACCACAAACTCCAACCCATCCATAGCTCTGCCACTTGCACAAAGTACCACAAGCCTATCACCCCGTCCATTTTTTACAGATCGAGAAAGATTTATGAGTGGGGGCTGGCACATTATTTTCCCTCTTACTAGGGAAATGTGTGCCATGGATGATATCTTAAGATCATCTGGCCAGGGGCTGGGGTGGGGACGGCAGTGGGAAGAGATGAAAGCAATTTAGATTTGGCCAAGAATAAAAACTCAGGAAAGACATATCAAGTCAGTTAGCAAAGTGGGAAGACAGGTTAACATTTTGATTGGGACCCTTCCTCAGAACTGATGAAGGCTATTGGTAATGGGTTACACCTCAGTAAGTAAAATTGTCCTTCTCTGTCAGAGGCTTACTGACCTACTGTGCATTTATTTTTGGTAGCAAATATTATATAAATCTAAGAATTTTATTTTATTTTTTACTAAAGTACCAATCCAAAAATGTTCCTTTTCTATTCATAAATAATCTTAGTATGCTTCTACTTCCCATTGATTAAATACTTTTGGAATCTCTCAAATCGGAAGATTAGTTTATGCTAACCTGTTGAGCAGCATCATAGCACATGTTAACTAGGAGAACTTGAAATGTCCACCTCACCAAATGCTTTCACTTCACTTCTGACTCTAATGCTGAAAATTTAAGTGGGTGTTTGAAACTCAAAATGAAATCATGCATTTAACAGACAAAGCCAGGCACAGGTCTGAACTTTAAAGGGGCACAGACATTGGCGGAAGAAAAGTGCTGGGGTGTTTCTTTTGTTGTTTAGAGAAGATGAAGAACCAGGAGCTATTTAATGGTGTCATTATGCCAAACATGGGGCTCTACAATGTGTATCGGATTAGGTTGAAGATAGGGTCCCTTTTAATTTTTACAACTATTTGTTCCTTTGTTATGATTTTAAGAGTTTACATGCAGGTACATATTTTTCTGAAAGCATTAGGTAGGGTTGCTGACAACTTGGCTTGTAGAGCAATAGTTCTGTGTATTTGAAAATATGCCAAGGGACAAAGTGATTGCATTTGACCATGTGCAGTCATCTTCATGCCCGATCAGCTGAAAATTTGCAGTAGAGAATTACTTTCAGTTGGCCAGAGACCAAAGGTTACAGTTTTACAGAGGGTTAAGAGGAAGTCAGTTTTAAATAATATATAAAATACTTAGAGTAAGGTATATTAATTCAAAAAAAGTAAAATTCACAATAAGAACAAAATAAAGCACACCTCTGATGGTTCAGTGAGCGGAGTCAGACCGACGCAGAAGGTCCCTGTCTGTGCCCAGATAGTAGATCCCAGCTAGTGCTGGGGTTCTCCAATTGGCTTCAGAGCTTGTGAGTTACAGAGGGCAAATCAGCCAATGTTCCATTTCACGAGAGCATAAGATGTATAGGGCCATTTAGCCCACATTAGTTCATCCATCCAGAAGCACCCTACAGTCTCTCCATTACTGCATCTGGTTGTTTCTTAAATGCAGCCAGGGCTTTCGCCTCCACAACTCTACCAGGAAGCCCATTCCAAATGTTGTTCACTTTCTGCATGATGCACGGGGTCATAAAACAGTCGTGCATTACATTTACCAACTCTGATTCTAAAACACTTGAGGGTTTCCCAGTTTATATTGGGTTGATTGAAGTATCCCATTGAAATAACCTTCCTGTTCTCACTTGCTCTTCTGATCCCTTCATCAAGCAATTTGTCCCAGTCCACTGTCCCCCCACCATCTAACCCCACTTGAACAGAAGACTTGATCTTGACTCCCTAGGCACAATGCCATGGAGTGTCGATTAATGACACTTTAATAAGATTTCCCACTGGTTTGTGATGTTGTGATGAAAAATGATACATGGGTCCTCTGGCCCTTCTCCCTTTGAAATTGCAAAAAAAAATTTCCAGGCATTTTTTTCATTCAGGTGATACTTTGCCCCTAATTACAGCGAGACTCCGTGCTAACCAAACTCCCATGGTCCTGAGCATTTGCCCTGCAATCATTGAGTGTATGTGAATGATGTCACCTTGAGATAATATACAGACTACACAATCACTGCTTTTCACTGCTGCTAGCTATATTTATCAACACTGGTCTGTTCACCTTCTAAACAAAGTTTGAGTAATGTCTGGGCCCCACCTTAAATATAGTCTGCCACTCCTGCAGACCTCTTAACATTGAGAAGGTTAAAGATTGCAAATTGATGACAAACTCACATTTCACTGTGAGTAATAAATGTAAAAAAGAGTACATTGTAATAAAAAAGGATATCTCATGTTGAAGCACTTTGATTTTGCAATTACTGAGCTATGATGAATCATTTCAACAATACAAAAATTTCTTGTTTACCTGGCTTTTCTTCTTATTACATGCCTGTCCAATGTCACGTATTAAGTGTAAGACGTACGCAGTTTTAAGTTGGTGTCATATTATGTTCAAATTTTAATTGCCAAGCTTGCCATCAAGTTCTTGATTCACCCTTTGAGTTTGAGCCTACATTTTCAACCCTGGTGGTACCTGCACTATGAATCTTGGTGCTTTACTTGGGGATTTTTTAAAATAATAAAATAAATAGCAAAATATATTTAATTTCCTGCCCTAATGTTGCCAATAGCATTTATAATAACAGAAAATGCTGGAAACACTCAGCAGGCCAGGCAGCATCCATGGAGAGAGAAAAACAGAGTTAACGTTTCAGGTCGATGACCCTTTGTCAGGACTGGAAAAAGTTAGAGATGTAATAGGTTTTTAAGCAAGTGTAGGGGCGAGGAAAGAACAAAAGGGAAGGTCTGTGATAGGCTGGAAGGCAGGAGAGATTAAGAGACAAAAGGGATGACGGTGCAAGGCAAAAGGAGATGGTAATGGGACAGGTTAAGAAATAAAAGATGGCTCTAGATGAGGTGTAAATGGCAATGGCAGAACCATCAACAGCTGCCATGTGAGAGACAAAGGCTGTGGGCCCGGACAATATCTTGGCTGTAGTGTTGAAGACTCGTGCTCTGGAATTAGCCACACCACTATCCAAGCTGTTCCAGTACAGCTACAACACTGGCATCTACCCGACGATGTGGTAAACTGCCCAGGTATGTCCTGTCCACAAAAAGCAGGACAAATCCAATCTGTCCAATTACCGCCCCATCAGTCTACTTTCAATCAGCAAAGTGTCATCGACAGTGCTATCAAGCAGCACTTACTCACCAATAACCTGCTCACTGATGCGCAGTTTGGGTTCTGCCAAGACCACTCTGCTCCCGACCTCATTACAGCCTTCGTCCAATCATGGACAAAAGAGCTGAATTCCAGAGGTGAGGTGAGAGTGACTGTCCTTGACATCAAGGCAGCATTTGACCAAGTGTGGCATCAAGGTGCCCTAGTAATATTGAAGTCAATGGGAATCAGGGGGAAAACTCTCCACTGGCTGGAGTTATACCCAGCACAAAGGAAGATCGTTGTAGTCAATGTTCCCTGTAAGCTGCAATTTGTTCTGCACGACCGGTTTTATTTAATGTGCAGTCCCTTTAAATTTCTGCGCATGCACGGTATTTACATTATAAAAGCTGGTGAGCGCCCTGCACAGGACCTTTTGATATTACATGGGAAACATTGGTTGTGGTTGTTGGAAGCCAATCATCTCAGCCCCAGGACATCACTGCAGGAGTTCCTCAGGGCAGTGTCCTTGGCCCAACCATCATCAGCTGCTTCATCAATGACCTTCCCTCCATCTTAAGTTCAGAAGTGGGAATGTTCGCGGATGACTGCACAGTGTTCAGTGCCATTCGCAACTCCTCAGATAATGAAGCAATCCATGCCCGCATGCAGCAAGGCCTGGACAACATTCAGGCTTGGGCTGATGTGTGGCGCAAATGTTACTTGCTACTTAAGTGCCAGGCAATGACCACCTCCTACAAGAGAGTCTAACAATCTCCCCTTGACAATCAATGGCATTTCCATCGTCAAATCCCACACCATCAAAATACTGAGGCTCACCATTGACAAGAAACTTAAATGAACCAGCCACATAAATACTGTGGCTACAAAAGCAGGTCAGAGACAGGGTATTCTGTGGTGAGTGACTCACCTCCTGACTCCCGAAAGCCATTCCACCACCTACAAGGCACAAGTCAGGAGTGTGATGGAATGCTCTCCACTTGCCTGGATGAGTGCAGCTCCAACAACACTGAAGAAGCTCGACACCATCCAGGACAAAGTAGCCCGCTTAATTGGCACCCCATCCACCACCATAAACATTCACTCCCTCCACCACCAGCGTACCATGGCTGCAGTGTGCACCATCTAGAAGATGCACTGCAACAAGCTTCTTTGGCAGCACCTCTGAATCCCATGACCTCTACCATCTAGAAGGACAAGGGCAGCAGGCGCATGGGAACACCACCACCTCCAAGTTCCCCTCTAAGTCATACACCATTCTGACTTGGAAATATATCGCTGTTCCTTCGTTGCCGCTGGGTCAAAATCCTGGAGCTCCCTATCCAACAGCACTGTGGGAGAACTTTCACCACATGGACTGCAGTGGTTCAAGGCGGCGGCTCACCACCACCTTCTCAAGGGCAATTAGGAATGGGCAATAAATGCAGTGATGCCCACATGAATGAATTAAATAAAAATGCGCAATGTCCAAATTGCATGTGCCTGGCCTGTTCCCATTTCCCTTTCCTTCAAACACCTATTTAACTTATTCTTAAATGTTGACATGGTCTCTCCTTCAATCACTAACTCTGGCAGTGCATTCCACTGTCTCACAATCTTCTGTGTAAACATGTTTCTCATTCTCTCTCTCTCTTAAATCTCTTGCATTTTATCTTGTATTTATACCCACTTATTCTAGACCCATCAATCACTGGAAACAGTTTGTATATATCTATTCTGCCCCACCCCTTCATGATTATAAACACATCTATCAAGTCACCCTGTAATCTCCTCTATTTTAAATAAAAAGATCAAGTGACTGGATTGTCAGAAGTTTTTTGTCTTGTCCAGTTTGTCTGCTAGTGACTGATGAGCCTAATGTAGGAGCCAAAGGTGTTCTGGCACTAGTCATGGCGGAAGATGATTTGTTTGGGGGTCGGTCAGTTGCTGAAACCACTGTGGTTTTGCAATTTTCCTCAACTTGCTCACAAATTTGTTTTTGATGTGAGAGGCACAAGCACATAAAGTGGTGTGTCTTTGCTGCCTATTCAGTTCCCTGTCCTTCTAGTCATCAGTGAAGAGGTTACATGCCTTCGCATCTACATATTGCCCCTCAGCGACATCATCTGAAAACATGACGTCATGTTCCACATGTACACTGATAGCACCCAACTCGACCTCACCAACACCCTCCATAAACCTGATCACATTTAAAACTCTGCTGCCCGTATCCTAACTCGCACCAAGTCCCGTCACCCATCATCCCTGTGCTTGGTGACCTACATAGGCTCTTGAGCCACTAATGCCTCAATTTAAAAAAATGTTCATCTCAATCCATGGCCACAACTCTCCCCATCTCAATAACCTCCTCCAGCCTTACAACCTTCTGAGATCTCCGTGCTCTCCAATTCTGACCTCTTCTGCATCCACTACTTCATTCACCCAATAATTAGTGGCTTTGCCTTCAGCCGTCCAGGCCTGAAGCTCCGTAATTCCCTCCCTAAACCTCTCCACCTCTCTCTCCTCCTTTAAGGCCCTCCTTAAAATCTACTTTTGGTCACCTGCCCTAATGTCTTTTTTTGGCTTGGTGTCGATTTTTGTCTGATTGCAAAATGTTCTAAGGCGCATCACAGGTGTGTAATGTATGAATGCAAGTTAATTGATTTTTTCAACTGCCGCTTCTGCCTGCTACAGGAGTGGAGCATTTGCTTAAGAATCCTGAAACAGCCATCTGAACAATATAGCCCACACAATTAAACTGGTTTGTTGAGCATCTTTTTGATGTCAGTTGTACTGACTCATAATAGGATTTCCACACTTGTCACTTTGTCTTTCTATTTGATACAACTTATTGATATCAGGTGATGCATCTGGTATTTCTCAAGACCTTTACGTGGTGCCTTAGGATGACCGTGCCTGGCATAAAAGCTGGAAATACCACTGCATTAGAGCTTTGGCATAACCTTCAAATGATGCTGCACTAACTCCATATGTATTCATGTGGTGGCATATAATATATTCACCTTGATGCATGCTCATGTTTCCTGATCAAAGAGTGCATCATTAGATGGGTGAACTGAATTGGGATGATAAGGTAGAATCTAAAGTTTTCCTGGTGCTAGCTGATACATGACTTCCGTTTTCTGAAGGTTGATGGTGAGACTAACACCTGAAGGTTTCCACCCAAGGGTATGAAAAGAAATAGGTGAGGAAATTGCATTGTCATAATTTTTCAAAGCTTTCTAGATTCAGGAATTGTGCCTTTGTATTGGACAATTGTAAATTTTACTCCATTTAACGAGGAAGGGAGAAACCAGGTAGTTTATCAGTTTACCATAAATTGTGGGGAAGTTACTGGAATCTTATCATCAGAGACGAAGGGGGCGATTTTGTGAATGGAGGCGAGACTGCTGCTTGTCGGGTTTCAGTCCCGCCTCCATCGAGTTGTGGCCAGCCCACGCTATTTTCCCTTGATTGACCTTGTTAAGCTCGTCCAGCGGGCTTAGCAGGCCAATTAAGGGAAAGCCGGTTGCAGAGCACGTCAACGTATGACGTGTCATCTGTCAAATGAATTGACAGATGAATTGTCATCGTTTGACAGCTCTGTGAAGTCAAACAGTGACAATCTCTGCAGTTTGGTGAGGTCTTGCATACAAGACCCCATCAACCTTCTTTCTTTTCCAGAAATGAGGGGAGCGATTTTCTGCCGTTGGAGGCGGGAAAATCAGATTCAATGAGGGCGGGCTCGGAACCTGCCTCCAACCCACCTCCGTGGGATTTTGCCGGTGCCGGTTTTGGAGGTAGGGAAACGGTCCCGCCTCCAGCTGGCCAGAACGATACTTGTGATCATTAAATGCTCGTTAAGGGCCTCTTTAAGCCTATTTTGAGAGGCCCTCGTGATTTTGAGCATTTCGGTGTGCTCCATGCACCTCCTAAACTACGCCAGCTAAACCTGGCGGGTTGACTCATGGGTGGCCTCCTCACAGCTGCAGGTCCAACAAGACATCGGACAGCATTTATTGCATCAAGGATTACTTGCAGGTGCCAGACCTTGGCTTTAAAAGGTCTCTGTGCACTTATAGAAGGCCTTCCGAAGTTGGAGGCGCTACAGCTTGAATCCATCAACTGTGGGACCTCCTTGGAAGACCCTCTCCCTGCTTGCAATGAGCGCTTCCCCAACGGAGGCATCTGCAAGCAGCATGGGAACCATTTGTTTTCTTTCTGCATGGACCTCAGATGAGGATGAGGACCATCCAGGGCAGCAGCAGAACCAGACAGCTCAGGAGCAACACCAGCAGGAGCCCCAACCTCCTGTTCAGCCACCTGATGCTGCACAGGGCAGAAGACACCAGTGTATCGAGGCACCTCACTGCAGGAGATATCCCCACAGAGGGTTTACAGACAAAGGATGAGCTACCTCAACATGAGTGAGCAGCAGTGCCAAAGAAGGCTGAGACTTTCACGAGAGGTTGTCCGAGAGATAAGCGGCCTGCTGCCGCAAGACCTGGTACCCAGAGGAACGGGTGGACACCCCTTACCAGTGGCTGTCAAAGTCACCACCGCACTCAACTTCTTTGCCTCAGGCTCCTTCCAGGGATCATCAGCAGACATCAGTGGCATCTCCCAGTCAGCCGCCCACAGTTGCATCACGCAGGTTACCGCTGCTCTTTTTGCTAAGGCCCACAACTACATCCAGTTCACAAGGGATCAAGCAAGTTTAACTGCCCGTTCGATTGGCTTTGCAAATATGGCAGGCATGCCAATGGTGCAGGGCGTCATAGACTGCATGCATGTGGCCCTTGGGACAACCCAGCTATCTTTGTCAATCGAAAGGGCTTCCACTCCCTCAACGTACAGCTGGTGTGTAAACCCAAGAAGGAGTTCTTGCATGTTTGTGCTATGACTCTTTCATCCTGCGGCACTCTAGTGTTCCTCCGCTTTTCAATCCACCAAGCCAACTTAACGGATGGCTCCTTGGTGATAATGATGCCAATCAGGAGGCCTGGTGTGGAGATGCCGGAGTTGGACTGGGGTGGACAAATGTAAGAAGTCACACAACACCAGGTTATAGTCCAACAGCTTTATTTGAAATCACAAGCTTTCGGAGCGCTGCTCCTTCTTCAGGTGAAGTGGAGAAATGCATAAAGACACAGCTTATATAGTCAGAGAATCATGTCAGATGTTTACAGGTGACCTTTCCAACTGCCATTTATCGCACCTCGGCAGAGAGATAATCACAGCAGTCAAAGGTGTGAATGGTGTCCAAACAGGTCAGTCAGGGAAACATTACATCAAAGAACAATGAGGTGGGGTCACAAGGGGTCAAATATTGCAGATGCTGGGGTCTGTATGAAAAACAAAAAAAGACAAAAAACATTTTTTTTGGCTGGAAATCACAGCAGGTCCGGCCGCATCTGTGTAGAGAGAACAAGCCAATGTCGACTCGAGTCTGGATGACCCTGCGTCAGGTGGGGTTACATGTAGCGTGACATGAACCCAAGATCTCGGTTGAGGCCGTCCTCATGGGTGCGGAACTTGGCTATCAGTTTCTGCTCGACGATTTTGCGTTGCCGTGTGTCTCGAAGGCCGCCTTGGAGAATGCTTACCCGAAGGTCGGAGGCTGAATGTCCTTGACTGCTGAAGTGTTCCCCGACTGGGAGGGAACACTCCTGCCTGGTGACTGTTGCGCGGTGTCCGTTCATCCGTTGTCGCAGTGTCTGCATGGTCTCGCCGATGTACCATGCTCCGGGGCATCCTTTCCTGCAACGTATGAGGTAGACAATGTTGGCCGAGTCACATGAGTATGTACCATGTACCTGGTGGGTGGTGTCCTCACGTGTGATGATGGTATCTGTGTTGATGATCTGGCATGTCTTGCAGAGGTTGCTGTGGCAGGGTTGTGTGGTGTCGTGGTCGCTGTTCTCCTGAAAGCTGGGTAATTTGCTGCGAACGATGGTCTGTTTGAGGTTAGGCGGCTGTTTGAAAGCGAGTAGTGGAGGCGTGGGGATGGCCTTAGCGAGGTGTTCGTCGTCATCGATGACATGTTGAAGGCTGCGAAGAACATGGCGTAGTTTCTCCGCTCCGGGGAAGTACTGGACGACGAAGGGTACTCTGTTGGTTGTGTCCCATGTTTGTCTTCTGAGGAGGTCTATGCGATTTTTCGCTGTGGCCCGTCGGAACTGTCGATCGACGAGTCGGGAGTCATATCCCGTTCTTACAAGGGCGTCTTTCAGTGTCTGTAGGTGTCCATCGCGTTCCTCCTCGTCTGAGCAGATCCTGTGTATTCGCAGGGCTTGTCCATAGGGGATGGCTTCTTTAACGTGGTTAGGGTGGAAGCTGGAGAAGTGAAGCATCGTGAGGTTGTCCGTGGGCTTGCGGTAGAGTGAAGTGCTGAGGTGTCCGTCTTTGATGGAGATTCGTGTGTCCAGGAATGAGACCGATTCTGAGGAGTAGTCCATGGTGAGTTTGATGGTGGGATGGAACTTGTTGATGTTATCGTGTAGTCTTTTCAGTGATTCTTCGCCGTGGGTCCATAGGAAGAAAATGTCGTCGATGTATCTGGTGTATAGCGTTGGTTGGAGGTCCTGTGCAGCGACGAAGTCTTGCTCGAACTTGTGCATGAAGATGTTTGCGTATTGGGGTGCGAATTTGGTCCCCATGGCTGTTCCGTGTGTTTGGGTAAAGAACTGGTTGTCGAAGGTGAAGACATTGTGGTCAAGGATGAAGCGGATGAGTTGTAGGATGGCGTCTGGAGATTGGCTGTTGTTGGTGTTGAGTACTGAGGCTGTCGCAGCGATGCCGTCATTGTGGGGGATACTGGTGTAGAGTGCCGAGACGTCCATCGTGGCGAGGAGTGTTCCTGGTTCAACTGGTCCGTGAGTGCTGAGTTTCTGTAAGAAGTCTGTAGTGTCGCGACAGAAGCTGGGGGTTCCCTGTACGATGGGTTTCAGGATGCCCTCGACATATCCAGAGAGGTTCTCACACAGGGTTCCGTTGCCTGATGCGATAGGACGTCCAGGTGTGTTGGCTTTGTGTATCTTTGGGAGGCAGTAGAAGTCTCCCACGTGGGGAGTACGTGGGATGAGAGCATGTAGGATGCTTTGAATGTCTGGATCGAAGGTTTTGATCAGTCTGTTGAGTTGGCGGGTGTGTTCTTTGGTCGGATCTGCGGGTAACTGTCTGTAGTGTTCCTGGTTGTCCAGTTGCCGGTATGCTTCTTTGCAATAGTCCGTTCTGTTCTGTATGACGATGGCACCTCCTTTGTCTTCTGGTTTGATGACGATGTTGCGGTTGGTCTTGAGAGCGTGGATGGCGTTGCGTTGTGCTCGGGTGACATTCTGCACTGTCTTGTGAGTACGGCTGATGAATCTGGCATTGATGCATCTCCTGACAGCTTGAGCATACATGTCAAGCTTAGGGCAGCGACCCTCCGGAGGGGTCCAATTTGACTTTCTTCTTCGGTTGCTGCACTGCGGATCCCTCTGTCTGCTGTTCCGGATCATTGATTGTCTCATTGGGTTCGCTGCTGACATCTTGGGATTTGTGGAAGAATTCCCGGAGCCTCATTCTCCTGATGAATTCCTCTGTGTCTGCCGTGAGACCGATGGGGTCCATTTTGGTGGTGGGGCAGAAATTGAGCCCTCGGCTGAGAACTTCAATTTCGTCTGGTTGGAGGGTGTGGTCGGACAGGTTGACGATGGATTTCCCTGTGGTTTCAACCGTGGTACCGGGGGAGGCTTGGTTGCTGCTGCTGGTGATGCCAAGTTTCTCAAGCTTCCTGTTCTTGGTGTGCATGTAGGTAGCGTAGTTCCGTTGCCTTGTTTGTTTGGCGGTGTCTTGTAGCTGGTCTGCTGCATCCTGAGCACAGGCTGAGAACATGGACTCCATCTCGGTTTCGAGGTTGCGGCGTCTGCTGTAGAGCTGGTGTACGAGATGGTTGAGGAGTGTGCGAGAGGTACGACGGCAGAGTCTCTCAGCGTAGTCTGTGTTGTAGGTCGACTTGAGTGGGTTAGTGATCTATAGTCCTTTCGGGATCTTGTCTGCTTTCTTGCATCTCTGTAGAAACTTGATGTCTGTGTCAATATGCGCGATCTTCTTGGAGACCCTCTCCACTTTGAGCCGGCAGTTTGTGGTGTCGATAGTAGCCATGATGTGGAGATGCCGGAGTTGGACTGGGGTGGACAAATGTAAGAAGTCACACAACACCAGGTTATAGTCCAACAGCTTTATTTGAAATCACAAGCTTTCGGAGCGCCGAACTCACCATGGACTACTCCTCAGAATCGGTCTCATTCCTGGACACACGAATCTCCATCAAAGACGGACACCTCAGCACTTCACTCTACCGCAAGCCCACGGACAACCTCACGATGCTTCACTTCTCCAGCTTCCACCCTAACCACGTTAAAGAAGCCATCCCCTATGGACAAGCCCTGCGAATACACAGGGTCTGCTCAGACGAGGAGGAACGCGATGGACACCTACAGACACTGAAAGACGCCCTTGTAAGAACGGGATATGACGCCCGACTCGTCGATCGACAGTTCCGACGGGCCACAGCGAAAAATCGCATTGACCTCCTCAGAAGACAAACACGGGACACAACCAACAGAGTACCCTTCGTCGTCCAGTACTTCCCCGGAGCGGAGAAACTACGCCATGTTCTTCGCAGCCTTCAACATGTCATCGATGACGACGAACACCTCGCTAAGGCCATCCCTACGCCTCCACTACTCGCTTTCAAACAGCCGCCTAACCTCAAACAGACCATCGTTCGCAGCAAATTACCCAGCTTTCAGGAGAACAGTGACCACGACACCACACAACCCTGCCACAGCAACCTCTGCAAGACATGCCAGATCATCAACACAGATACCATCATCACACGTGAGGACACCACCCACCAGGTACATGGTACATACTCATGTGACTCGGCCAACGTTGTCTACCTCATACGTTGCAGGAAAGGATGCCCCGGAGCATGGTACATCGGCGAGACCATGCAGACACTGCGACAACGGATGAACGGACACCGCGCAACAATCACCAGGCAGGAGTGTTCCCTCCCAGTCGGGGAACACTTCAGCAGTCAAGGACATTCAGCCTCCGATCTTCGGGTAAACATTCTCCAAGGCGGCCTTCGAGACACACGGCAACGCAAAATCGTCGAGCAGAAACTGATAGCCAAGTTCCGCACCCATGAGGACGGCCTCAACCGAGATCTTGGGTTCATGTCACGCTACATGTAACCCCACCTGACGCAGGGTCATCCAGACTCGAGTCGGCATTGGCTTGTTCTCTCTACACAGATGCGGCCGGACCTGCTGTGACTTCCAGCCAAAAAAAATGTTTTTTGTCTGTTTTTTTGTTTTTCATACAGACCCCAGCATCTGCAATATTTGACCCCTTGTGACCCCACCTCATTGTTCTTTGATGTAATGTTTCCCTGACTGACCTGTTTGGACACCATTCACACCTTTGACTGCTGTGATTATCTCTCTGCCGAGGTGTGATAAATGGCAGTTGGAAAGGTTACCTGTAAACATCTGACATGATTCTCTGACTATATAAGCTGTGTCTTTATGCATTTCTCCACTTCACCTGAAGAAGGAGCAGCGCTCCGAAAGCTTGTGATTTCAAATAAAGCTGTTGGACTATAACCTGGTGTTGTGTGACTTCTCACATTAATCAGGAGGCCAGCTAACAAGGCTGAAGAGCACTACAACACCAGCCACACTTCGACCAGGTCCATCATAGAGCAAACCATTGGTCAACGGAAGCGCATTTTCAACAACCCAATCAGGTGGAGCCCTGCAGTATACATCATAAAGGGTCTCCAGAATGGTCGTGGTCTGCTGTGCACTGCACATCGCACAGTGTTGTGGCTTGCAGCTTCCTGATGAACAAACGGCTCAGTTCCAGCCCTCCTCAGATGAGGATGAGCAGGAGGAGGTCAGAGCGCCGGTGTATTGACCAGCGGCAGCACGCGAGCACATGGCTGCCTGGGATGCACTTATCCTGGCCAGATTTGCATAGGTTGCCCAAGTTGGCACATGTCCTTGGCTCCATCCCAAGACATCATTGACAATGGACATGATTCTCTGGCCTCCTTTCACGCTGGCCAACAACCTGACAATGCAAGTGTGGTGGAGCCCGCAACGTGGAGCTGCCTCAGGTGAATGAACAGATGCCATAACGCCAACATTTTGGCTTCAAATCATTTTAATGCTTTCCAAGGATGGCATTTCATCAATACACAAACAGTCTCCCAAACTGCACACAGATCTGGAGGTTATATCTCTTGCCAGCTGTACCCACACAGCCTTGGTTTCTTTGGCAGGCCGCTTCCTCCTAGATGAGTGGAAGAGTACCTCCATGCTAGCTGTCACCCCCTCAAACTACATTTGCAGCGCCTCATCTGAGAGCCTCGGGAAGGACCTTTGCTTGGAATTGGACATAGTGGTTTCTCAGAATATGTTGCAGGTGGTGCAGCATAGGCAGAAATCCTGTGGAATGATCCAAGGCAGCAAGAAACCCTAATTCAGGCTGGAAAAGTGATGTCAGCAGAGGCAAGTTTCAGTCCCAAAACACTAATTGACCAAGGGCATCCCACACCTCTGAAATCAAGTGGCCAATCAGGGGGGGGAAAAAAATGCAATTTTTTGAAAACTATCAGTGGAGGCGGGTTTCAAACCCACCCAAACTGAAACACACCTCCATCTTGCCTCCAGTGGGAAAATCGCCCCAGAGATGTTTGTTGCATCCGAGAATGCAACAGACATCTCTCATCTGCAACACGGAGATGCGAGACTTTCCGTATAGAAACCGACTGAAGCCTGCAGGAAGAAACAAAGGTAAGTACACTTTTAAAAACACTTAGGACTTACCTCAGATACTCACCTCTACACTCTTGCACCCATCACTTATCTTCACACCACACTTTTGCACCCCCTCCCCAGTACTCACCTCACTGAGCTAGCGGGTTTTGGAGCCGTCGGGAAGCCCGCACTTGAGGGCAAAAATGGGATATCCTAATTTCTGCCTGTTAACTACTTGTTACCAGGCAGTTAATAGGCTTTAATCCCTTCCAAGGAGCGGGACCCAGCGCGGGACAGCAACCCGCCTCCTGGGAAGATGGCATGAATCACAGAAATCACAGAAACCCCACAGTGCAGATAGAGGCCATTTCGGCCCATCGAGCCTGCACCGACACATATCCCACCCGATCTCCGTAACCCCTACACCAACACATATCCCACCCTATCCCCGTAACCCCACGTATTTAATCCCCCTAACACTAAGGGTCAATTTATCATAGCCAATCAACCTAACCCGCACATCTTTGGACTGTGGGAGGAAACCGGAGCACCCGGAGGAAACCCACGCAAACACGGGGAGAATGTGCAAACTCCACACAGACAGTCACCCGAGGCCGGATTCGAACCCGGGTCCCTGGGGCTGTGAGGCAACAGTGCTAACCACTATGCCACCCGCCCCCAAATTCTGCCATTTTCCTGGCAGTTTGGCCTCCATACCCGCCTCCACGGGGCTGAGAAAAATCGCCCCCAGAGTGACTGAGCACTTGGACAAGTATCAGCTAATCAAAGAGAGTTAGCATGGATTTGTGAAGGGTAGGTCATGTCTGACTAATCTAGTTGAATGTTTTGAGGAGGCCACTAGCCTAGTGACTAGGGGTGTGTTTATGGATGTTGTCTATAATGGACTTCCAGAAGGCATTGGAGAAGGTTTCGCACAAGATATTATTAGCAAAAAAGATAGCACACAGAATTGGAAGCAACCTTGCCACGCGGGATGGTAATTGGTTGTGAGGTAGGAGGCAGAGAGTAGGAATAATGGGTTCGTTCTCCGATTGGTGGGATGTGACAAGTGCCTCAACTGATCATCATATATATCCATGACTTGAATGAAGCATGTAAAATGCAGATGGTCGGTATTGCACGTAAACACTCCAGGACATCAGGGATTTCAGCAATCATAATTTATGACTAAAGTTGTCTCAGACAGGATGAATGTGGCTAACATGTTTAGTTTAGCCAGAAGTCAGAAACCAAGACACTGAAACTAAAATAAGCCCTTTAAAGCTCCTGTCGCAACACAAGCTGACAAAGGAAATGGCCCACCCGGACAGGAGAAGGTGACTTCAAGTCTTCAATAACTAATTACCTTTGTTGATAAGGCAGGTACCTCTGGCAGGCAGCCCTAGGGTGTCATTATCCAGGTGGATTCTCACTTTATTCAGACAGAGTGACTGGGCCAAGTTGTCATGCCTTTCTAATCTGCTGCGAATTATCTGATTCGACCAGTATCGATTGTGTAAGCAGACGTTTTGGAATGTAACCATTTATATCTATCAGGACTATCAAGAATTCACTTAAATCAGACCCATATATGGAATCAACTGAATATAAATGAGAATACTTCAGGACAGAGGTAACTAATTTATTTTCCTCCCAACATCCCCATTTTAGATATGGCCATTAAGAGGAAGTTACTTTATTTGATCACATTGTTATTTGCTGGTAACCTCAAGTACAGTAACTTCAGCAAGTAAGACCAGCCAAGGATCAAAGATATTCATGAGGGGGAAAAATGTCATTGTCAAAGACTGTTATTCTGAAATGGTTTGCTTGAAAATGCATTAGAAACATAAACATGAGCTGATTTGGGAGAAGGAGCCATGAGTATATGTACATGCCAACCATCTCTGCTTCATGCTGACAGTCAGTGTTTTGGGGACTCCACTCCCATCGCCTTCCCTCTCCTCTCCACAATTGGTGTTCCAGTGCTGCTGCAGTTAATCAAGTGATTCTAGTCACTGCATGTTGTGGGCAGGAAAGGGAAATGGGGAATTGGATGGCAATGAAGGGGTGAGAGAGGGAAAATGAATAGTAATGAGGGGAGAAGGAAATTGATGGTAATGAAGGGGAGAGAGAGGTGAAATGGATGGAAATCAAGAGAAGAGAGATGGGGAAATGGATGGTAATGAAGGGAAGAGAGATGGGGAAATGGATGGTAATGAAGGGAAGAGAGATGGGGAAATGGATGGTAATGAAGGGAAGAGAGATGGGGAAATGGATGGTAATGAAGGGAAGAGAGATGGGGAAATGGATGGTAATGAAGGGAAGAGAGATGGGGAAATGGATGGTAATGAAGGGAAGAGAGATGGGGGAAATGGATGGTAATGAAGGGAAGAGAGATGGGGAAATGGATGGTAATGAAGAGAAGAGAGATGGGGAAATGGATGGTAATGAAGGGAAGAGAGATGGGGAAATGGATGGTAATGAAGGGAAGAGAGAGGTGAAATGGATGGTAATGAAGAGAAGAGAGATGGGGAAATGGATGGTAATGAAGAGAAGAGAGATGGGGAAATGGATGGTAATGAAGAGAAGAGAGATGGGGAAATGGATGGTAATGAAGAGAAGAGAGATGGGGAAATGGATGGTAATGAAGGGAAGAGAGAGGGGGAAATGGATGGTAATGAAGAGAAGAGAGATGGGGAAATGGATGGTAATGAAGGGAAGAGAGATGGGGAAATGGATGGTAATGAAGGGAAGAGAGATGGGGAAATGGATGGTAATGAAGGGAAGAGAGATGGGAAATGGATGGTAATGAAGGGAAGAGAGATGGGAAATGGATGGTAATGAAGGGAAGAGAGATGGGGGAATGGATGGTAATGAAGGGAAGAGAGAGGGGGAAATGGATGGTAATGAAGGGAAGAGAGATGGGGAAATGGATGGTAATGAAGGGAAGAGAGAGGGGGAAATGGATGGTAATGAAGAGAAGAGAGAGGGGGAAATGGATGGTAATGAAGAGAAGAGAGATGGGGGAATGGATGGTAATGAAGGGAAGAGAGAGGGGGAATGGATGGTAATGAAGGGAAGAGAGATGGGGGAATGGATGGTAATGAAGGGAAGAGAGATGGGGAAATGGATGGTAATGAAGGGAAGAGAGATGGGGGAATGGATGGTAATGAAGGGAAGAGAAATGGGGAAATGGATGGTAATTAAGGGAAGAGAGATGGGGGAATGGATGGTAATGAAGGGAAGAGAGAGGGGGAAATGGATGGTAATGAAGGGAAGAGAGAGGGGGAAATAGAAAAGGCGAAATACCTATTGACCATACACCACCTTTAAATGATAGCGAGAGGGGCAAGGCTTTGGAATCTGATCAATTTCCTTGCCTTTTGTGCCATCCAGGGAAGGAGGGAGAGGACCTAGTTTTGGCCACCTCTCCCTACCTTCTGCCAGCTCAGTTTCAGAGCCATGTTCATAACTATTTTTCAAATATTCAGGGGGCTTCTGCCCCATTAAAACTTGCCCCTCCACTTTCCAGCGCACCACAGGATTTTCCAGGGATAATGGTGCAGACCCTCTGCAGAGTCCGCCTGTGTGTATAATTGACCCAACCAAGGAAAATGGGTCAGGGCAGCATAAGGGTAAGGGGCTCCTGCTTTTGTGTGTAGAGTGACCCTTGGCTTCAAAGGACACCCGTTATTGTAGATACCCTACATTTTATACATGTACCACGCACTATAGTAGATGTCATGATTTGATACTCAATATATTATAAGTGTGCAATATATTATCGCAGTATCACGATTTAATATCCTATGTATTATCCGTCCAGTGAGCACTACAGCAGATAGAAAGGTCAGGGTTTTCCGCTTCTGCATTTGTCAGCCCACTATTTTCCACCCGTTAAAGTGCATGGGTGGAAAGTCCAGGACGGGCAAGCACAGAAGTGGAAAACCCTGGCCCGTGACTTAATACCCTATGTATTATATGTATAATGTGCACTATAGTAAATACCATTATTTAATGTTCTATGTGTACGGAGCACTATGGTAGATGTCATGATTTAATAAATACCCTACATGTTCTGTACACCACGTACTGTGCACTATGGTAGATAACATGACTTAGATGAGAGAAAGTACATGCAGAAAGGGTATCCACCTCAATACAAAAATCAGAATTGTAGACTTCTTGGGCTGATATGTGAACAATAGAGGAGCTGAGTATTTTGAATATTTTTTGCTGATGGGGCAGATGATTGGTTACTAACATTTGGGAACCTTTTTGTGAAAGCTGTCAAGTTTCAGTGTGAATTACTTCTTAATAATATGATCCAGTGAAAAAAAATACCTTTATGAATGGCAGTAACAGAAGCTCATGCCCCAAGGTGAAGTGACCGAGCTATCGCGGCTCATTGTTCAGTATGCTGTTGAAATTAGGATAATCTGATAACTCAAATCAACACTTGAATATCTTCTTTATGGCACTGAGGTAGAATTAGATTTCCCACTGTTGTGTAATCCACAAAAATTTCCTCCAATGATCTATATTTGCAGAAATGTCAGCAGATTTTATGACTACATTAAGAAGCAATGAGTAATTATGCAAATAATGGCTCTGGGAAGTTTGGGGAACACGATAGACGTATTTTACCAAACTCTAACTATTGAGTTTATTTACAATAGAGATGATTGTGTTCCCTCTTAATTACCTTCTGTTGCCTGTGGAGGTACGTAGCACACATGCTAGCAAGAAAGGTTGGAGTTCAGAAAAAGGGGAACTGAAATAGCTGGGTCAGAGGTTCCAGGTAACATGGAACATTCACTAAGCTGTTATTGGAAATGTTAAACAACTTTCAATGTTTTAAATCAATAGATATTTGATACAAAACACTGATTTTATGTTGAGCACATAATCTAGGCTGATATCTCAACTGCTTTGTTGGAGGTGCTATCTTTGAGAGATATAGGTCCAGAAATTCGGGTCGGAGGCTTCCCGCGGGTGTAAGCCTCCGACTTGCACTTACCTAGCGCGCCGGCCGTTGAGCTGTGGGCCCGCGTGGGATTCCGATCCTGGGCCTGCTCCAACTGCCGGCGCGCAGTGCTTGTGTATCCCAGGGGCGCAGTTAGCTCAATGCGTCCCCTGGGATCATGTGGGCCATGGAGAGCCAATGGTAGCAGGGAATCTCCATTCATAAAATTGACAGGAAGAGCTGTCAAACCTGTAAATACTATAAGCCCCAAAACATCACTAAAACTTCAAATACATTTTTAAAAAACCCATCACATTTTAAAAATAACTATAAATTACATAAAATAACTATTTTAAACAATAATTTAAATTTTTGAAAAAATTTATTACATTTTCTAACGGGGCTAAAAATAAACTTACCTTTCTTTAAAGCATTTAAAAATAATAAACCTGTGGAAAAAATGTTTTAATTTTAATTAATTCACCACTTACCTTGTTAAAAGCAGGCCTTGCGCCTGCTTTTTACATGTGTAACTCCTGGAGACTTACCCTCCCGGTGAAACCTGGAAAAAAAAAAGTTCCATGCGCACGCACTGCCTCGGAGCCCCTTCCTTTAAGGGAATGGAAGTTCTGGCTTCCCGCGCATGCGCAGTGCATGCACGAAGCCGACACTTCCGTTGGGCCTACGGGTGAGTACCCTGTGCGTTCTCACCCAGGGAGACGCGAATTTCTGGGCCAAGATGTTAAACCGAGGCCCCGTCTGCCTCTCAGGTGGACATAAAAATGCCACGGCACTATTCTAACAAAAGCAGGGGAGTTCTCCCAGTCTCCTGGCCATCATTTATCCTGTAACCAATACCTAAAACAGATGCTCTCGTCATTTATTGCATTGTTGTTTGTGGGAGCTTGCTGTGCGCAAATTGACTGCCGTGTTTCTACATTACAACAGTGACTACACTTCAAAAGTACTTCATTGGTTATAAAGCACTTTGGGAAGTCCTGACGTTAAGAAAGGCGGCATAAAGAAGATATTCAAGTGTTGATTGAGTTATCAGATTATCCTAATTTCACATTACAAAGAAAGAACTTGTAATGCTTGAGCTACAGGTCTGTGTTGACAGATTAGAAAAAAATGTACAAGAAACCAAGGCAGGGCTAACTAACTCCTACATTTAGAACATCGAAAATTAAGAACTGATTTTTCTCTGCCCCATTCCCAAATAGCACCTTAAATATGGGTGCATTGCAGAGGAAAAATTGGATGTTATTACTTTGTTTCATTTTGCTTCGGAGTAGCACTGCACTCACATTCCTGAATGGCCTTTCGCATGTCTGTACCTCACTTTGCCTGAAGAGGGTGTAGAAATGTTAACTTAATGCAAGTGAATCTCAGAGAGCTTTTGCCCCAGATTTCCTCTAGTAGCACTGGGTGCAGTTCAGGAACGCACTACCTCCAGAAAACTCCCATACTACTGACTGTTTAGATGTAATCTGTCTGAAGGAACAGGCTGTTGTTGTCAAGATAGGCCTTTATTTTTGACTTTGAATAAAAACTGGTTTTGCTGCTTCAGTATTTGTTGCTGAATGCTGTTGGTATTTTAGACTTATCGGTGGAGGCCATATTCAGTATGGTGGCACCCCCTTCTCTTTTGTGATGTGGCTTATTTGGAGGCAGATGATGGGGAAACAACCACAAGCTCACTTGACAGTTGCAGAAGTCATTTTGCTTCAGCCTCTCCTGAGCTACTAACAACCGTTTCTCATCCTTGTTTTCAAATCCCTCCATGGCCTAGTCCCCCACTATCTCTGTAACCTCCTCCAGCCCCACAACCCTCACAGATCTCTGTGCTCCCCCAATTCTGGTCTCTTGCGCATCCTCGGTTGTCATTGCTCCACCATTGGCGGCTGTGCCTTCAGTGGCCTAGGCTCTAAGCTCTGGAATTCCCTTCCCAAATCTCTCTACCCCTCTCTCCTCCTTTAAGACACTCCTTAAAATCTTTGACCAAGATTTGGTCACCTGTCCTAATATCTCCTTATGTGGTTAGGTGTCAAATTTTGTTTGATAATCACTCCTGTGAAGTTCCTTAGGATGTTTTACTACATTAAAGGCGCTATATAAATACAAGTTGTTGTTGTTTCCCTTCCACAGAGTAGGACTCCCGCCCCTACACCTGCTCCATGTCATCTGATCAAACCAGCAGCCTGCTCCTATTCCCGTACCATCTTTAATATCCACATTTATTTCCTCTGTTGCTCCACCTACTGTTGGAGCTCCCTCCAAGGCTGACAGCCCAGGTGCCTGGACTCTTGGGGAGCTGGTGGAGCTGATGGAGCTGATGCCATACCAGCCATGGCACAGCAGCACAGACCATGGAATGGAACCTTGAAGTTTATATGAAGATCACCGACATGCAAATCACAGATTCCAGCAGGCATAAATTAAATTAGAAACTTGCCACAAGCCATCCAAAGGAATCCAAATTAAACTCCTGGCCAGTTTCCTGAAAAAATACAAAGGCCTTCTGTTTCTCTCTCGGGAATTTAACTGTACCTGCCCCTTTAAGGCCTGAATTACTGCCGATCTCTGTGCCCAATAGAGTGCCTCCAGCAGTGCCTGATGTCCGTCCTCCATGTTGATGGGGCCAAGCAGGAAATCCTAGTACTTTCCAGTGAGCTGTACCCACATTGCTCCCAGTCAGTGCCAGGAGAGGATGGTCGGCCTGGTAGATTTCTGAGGTTGTCGGCCATAAAGAGCACCAGTGTGACACTGCCCATTTCTGATTGCTCTATTTTGTTGGTGTTATTCAGGGACAATGTACCTCCCAAATCCATTGTTTAATTTGTACTTCTACAGTAAAACCCTTGTTACCCAGTGGAATCATTTATGAAGTGATTGGACCAGTAAGAGTCAGGACTTCTTAACCGCTGCCATGGAACTTCGGGCAAGGTTGGGCTGGAGATTGAAATTGGTTCTTTTTATCGCCACTAATCAGCAGAATCATTGGGATTGCCATTAGGTTGGGTCTTTTTTTGGCACTGAGTGGCTTGGTAGAGTCTGATCAGATAAGATAGGGTGGGGCTGTGAGACTGGCAGGAGTTAGGTCTGTTTAGATCCTCAATTATCCCCCAATTTGGAATGTCCATGAAGGCAAGTGCAGGATTGATGAGGGTGCCCTCCATTATGGCAGGTACTCAAGGTTCCACTTATTTGAATAGTTTTAAATTTACATTTATTTAAAAGTAGGCAGACAATGAACCTGTTATCTACTCTCACTAAATCACCATGATACATGTCTGTATGTGAGAGTTACTCGAAGTCTGTTGTCTGCACTTGGCAAATGTTTAGCACAACAACAGAAAGGGAAAAAGAAAATAATGTTTAGCTCCTTTCTATTGGATATGATCGGTTTTCAGTTTTTCTGGAGGGGGACTGGTCAGCTCGGTCAGCTGGGTGTCTGACATGCAAAAACATCACTACTGTGCTGGAGTCTCCAAACCAACCTACTGAAAATTTGATTGCCAAATGTTGTGTATGTAACCTGTTCCACCTTAAGAGAGCTTAAGCCTGTTCCACCTTAAGAGATGTACTACTTTCTCAGGCTGCTGTAGACGTAATACCGGGGGTGAACAGCACTGTGCAGTAATCTTGTATTCAGTGTAGTCCCTACCTCCAACCAGTAAAGACCTGTTTTATTGTTACTGATTAAGTCTGAGTATTAATTACTTGAACAACTCACAGACTTAACACTGGCGACGAGTCAGGTTCTTACCCTGCGGCAGTTATTCCACGGCGGCTTCGTCCACAGACAGGACGTTGAAGAGAGGTTTCAAATCTCACCACCCCACTGGAAGCGACAGGCATTAGGACCCTGAAGCCTCCATCAGCGACTGAAAACTGGAGGACAGAAGACATCCTGCAGCTTCTTTTTCAACCTCGGTGGTGGGTAAGCCAAGCAGCGTTGGCTGCAAAGACAGGGCTGGGGGAAGTCGGAGGTAGAAGGGCCATCGATCGCAATCCCTGATAAGGGCCGCACTCGGGCTGAAAGGCGCAGCGTCGGCAGACACTGAAGGCGCGAGAGCCGCGGTGAAAAGCGCGGGCCATCGATCGCGGCGGAGATAAGGGCCGCACTCGGGGGCTGAAGGGAGACGGCGTCGGGGGACGGGTGAAGACCGCCAAGCGCGGGAAAACCGCCATTTTGTGGGCGGAGGACGATGGCAAGAGCGGGAAGCCGCCATCTTGGATAGCAGTAAAAAAAAAAAACTGAGAAATTGCAAATCTGATAAAGTACTACAATGCCTGAACACGGGAATATTAGCAACTTTGATAGTGACATCGAAGATTGGGCCATATATGTTGAACGAGTTAAAAATTATTGTAAGGCCAATAAAATTCGTGAGGCTGATAAAGCACTAACATTATTAAATTTAATGGGTGCGAAGACGTACGGGCAATTGAAACACCTGTTATCACCAGATGAACCGGCGGATAAGACGTTCGATGAGATTGTTACTGTCCTGAAAGATCATCTAAACCCCACGCCGCTGATGCTAGCGGAACGATTTAAATTTTACGACAGAAGGCAGCTACAGCATGAAAGCAATGCTGAATATTTGCTGGAATTGCGTAAATTAGCGAAATATTGCCAGTTTGGAACGGGACTGACAGATGCACTACGAGACAAATTTGTGTGTGGTTTATTTAAACAGGATACACAAAAGCGACTGCTCGAGGAGAATGAGCTGACGCTTGAGAAGGCGGTCACTATGGCAGCAGCACACAAAGCCGCAGCGAGAGGCACGGCAGTAATGCAGCTACGGTCACCGGAGCTCAGTGCACACAAATTGGGTGTGAGTTCTGGCAAATGTTATCGTTGTGGAAAGACAACGCATGATCAGAACCAGTGTTGGTTTAAAAACCAAGAATGTAGAACTTGTGGTAGGCTTGGACATATAGCTAGAGTATGCAGGTCAGGGAAGAAGACCAGCAACAAGAAGTCACCGCAAGGAAAATACGCAAAAGTACACAAGGTGGCCGAACAGGAGTCCGATTCAGACGCTAGCAGTAATGAACTGGCTGGCTTAAGCAGTATTGAACTGGCTAGCTTAAGGGTACTCAACGTTGGTAAGGGTGCAGACCTCCAGACAATTTGGGTTACTCTTCAGATAGAAGGAGTCCAAGTAAAAATGGAATTGGACACTGGATCGGCATTGTCGGTCATGAATAAGAAAGATTACAGAAGGTTATTCCAACATATTCCCCTACAGGATACGGAGATTATATTGACAACCTACACGGGGCAGAGAGTGTACCCCATCGGGACAATAAAGGTTGCAGTGGCCAACAAGGGCGAAGGAAGTCAAATAATGGACTTATATGTGCTACCGGAGGGAGGTCCACCACTACTAGGCCGGGAGTGGTTTAGAAACATAAATATGGACTGGCATTCGCTAAAAGCCATAAAGAGTGAGAACTCGGTGCAGATAATCAGCCCAGACTCTAGAACTGATGATGGTAAGACCAACCCATGTGCAAAAGACAAAGTTTCAGCACAGAATTCCACTGAGCAACAACAACATAGTTTAACAGAGAATTCTGAGTCTGTCAAGTCTACTGATATGCACATTTTTGAGGGACACTGGGCTCGAACTCAACTCCATTTCAAACTACAACAGCAATTAGAACAAATGATTCGCCGTTTTGAGCAAGAGATGAATGAAATAAAAAAGTTCTTTGTTACAGAGTGGGAGAATCTGGAAAGGCAACAGAAGCAACTGATGGAGAAAATGGAGCAGGAGCACACCAACCATCTGCGCGAGGAGGCCGAACGAATCAAAGCTGATTCAGGTTCTGAAGGTGCGTGCCATAATCTGGTGTCAGAAGAGTTAACGGTCAGCCAACTCCTTCATATGCTGAGGGACAAGACTCTGAAATGGGAAAAACTTGAACACGAGCTGCGATCTTCAAAGGGAAGGGGTTCGGAGCTCTCAAAAGTCATTGAGATGGCTGATGTGACGACACAGACTGAAACGACTGCAACAGAGCAGCCATTGGATGCCAAAAGTACGCTGACTCACGTCAATGTAGAACAACAGACCGCTGAAACAGCTGCTCCGGTAGAGGGATTGCATAGTCCGATCAATCAATCTCCAAAGGAAGTTGAAGTATTAAAATCACAAATGAGGTCACTAGTAAACGACTTGCTGAAAGCCCAGAAAAAGCTGGATGCAGAGGTACACATGAAGAAGTCTCTTCAGGAAAGATGTCTGGATTTGGAACAAGAGCTGGCTAACGTCCAGCTGGGTATGGAGGAAATAGACGACCCTCTCGCTGACCTGTCGGACGACTCCGAATATTACTATGTCCTGTCCTGCCCAACTTGTAACTTCGACTCCCACCATACAGAAATCATGGAGGAGCACCGAAAGTCTACGGAACATCGGGAGAAGGTGGCTCTACTACGAAAAAAGGAGGAAGAGAAGGAGGAACTGCGCATGCAGCTGGCAGCTGACAATGGAGCCCAGAGAGTCTCCAAGAAGCAGAAAAGGAAAAGTAAAAACAGAAGATGACCCATCTGAACCATTATCACCTCTACCAGATCACACACGTGGTCCCTCCGAACGGAGCCAAATCAGTTCGGAAGTTCAAGCTGTTAAATCCATGAAAGGACTATTGAATGAGTAACGTGAACCGACTACACCACAGAGATTGAATCTGTGAACTGTTTTCCGCAGAGACTGAATCTGTGATATGTTACGTTAAACATGAAGTTATATATGTATATATGTTATTACGTTATGTTAAATGGGGGGATGACTATAAAGCTAAGAAGGGAGGAGTGTTGTGTATGTAACCTGTTCCACCTTGAGAGCTTAAGCCTGTTCCACCTTGAGATGCACTACTTTCTCAGGCTGCTGTAGACGTAATACCGGGGGTGAACACACCGGTATATAAGCACTGTGCAGTAATCTTGTATTCAGTGTAGTCCCTACCTCCAACCAGTAAAGACCTGTTTTATTGTTACTGATTAAGTCTGAGTATTAATTACTTGAACAACTCACAGACTTAACACCAAATATGGAGAGTACACCCTATTTACCTAAGCATAGGTGCAGGTTGGCAGTTTAATCACTTACAATGGTATAACCTAAGATAATAGACCACTGGTATGCTTCCCACTGCTTGTCCAGCTTGGACCAGCCTACCCATTAGGGCAAAGGTTTCCAGGGTTATCTGGAGCTGAGTGGGACCGCCTACATTAGTAGGTCCCATTAATGAGCCAGGCCAGCTGGTCAATCAACACCAGTGCTTTGATGTACTGCTGAGTATGCTAATTCAGGCACCAGATTACTAAATCGGCCACAAAGGGTTAACTCACTGCTAATCTTTCATTTTGGAGCCAATGCAACTCTAAAATAACCCCCAGCCCCAAAGATGGTTACTAGTTGGTTTTAAGATTATGCCTTAGAATGGACTCTACCCAGTTTATTCAATATATTGAGAAAGGTGGCCAACCAAAGGTAGAACTTGCTCTGAAGTTTTTCCCTGAACAGTCGGGTAATTAGTGAAACTCCAGGATGTTAATCTAATTTTCCAACCTATGTTATTCAACTCTGCATTCTGTAGGTGCGACATCCAGCAACACCGTCTCCAGATATTCTTTCAAAGACCACTCAGATAAGCGAGCCTTTTCTCTCTACGGATCAATATTTGATTAATGTAATGTGCTGAGGGGTCGAACTGAAGCTGTACGGTCTTCAATTTTCTGAATATATCACTAGCCTCCTTTATGATCTCCTAAACTTTGGAAAACATTAGAATAAAAACTCCGTCAGACCGTGGCTTATGCTATCAACTACAGAACAAAATTATTAATCATTAAATAAAATAACTAGTAGCAAAGACAAATGGTAGATTTACAATAATAGACCATAACTGTTCATTCTTGAATGTAGAAAATAACAGATATATTCCTGCATTAAAACTCCAAATACAACTGGACCTGGGATACACTCCTGTCTCTCCTTCGTAAGGCCTCCGGAGGACTGAAGAACTGGCAATTCCTGACTCTGGTCTTCCACAATTTCCTGAACAGTAGAGAATCAACACTATGTTTATCCAACTAACCTCAGCCGTGGCATTCAACTGGTCTCCTTGCTTGTCTGTGTGTGCCTAACTGAGGTTTGACCAATCAGGCAGATTTAATAAAGCAACAAGATAGATATCGAGGACTGCTTCTAGACAAAACACTAATGGCTGTTTTCTTACTGTTGATTAGCATATTGCAGCAATCTTTTGTTTCATTGCAACTTGCAGAAGCAACATCTATGGAATGTAATTCCTGCACGCATCGCGGTGAAATGTATTCTACTCCCACTTCTTGCAGTGACCAACATTTAAAGTGACTATCCATTTCCTATACACTGGTATTTAAAATATAGGATTTAAAACTCCCCATTTTGCACAATTCTGTCAAGGAGATGGTCATCCTTTTTAATGGAGTTAGATTACGAGGCTTTAATTGTTTTCGTTGTACATGACGCCATATACCAAATAAAGTGCATCCATGGATGCCAGGTGACCAGATTGTTGAAGTCAATAATTTTAGTCATGGTTAAGATGTTGCGCAGACATTTAGTCAAAAATGAATTGCAGATGTGCTCCATCCAACAGTAACAGAATAAACACTTGGCCAAACAAAAAATATTTCACAGAGTGCATAAGAATGCTATGAGTTCAATTAACGGATGATGCCAAACATGTTACTAATACTGGTGGGAAAGGCTGAGTTCGGTTTGTGGTTTCATTTAGTAGCTTGTAAGTGTTTTATAGGAAAACACTTAGAGAGGGTGGCCAGCTGGAGCAGTGTGCGGTTGCCTTGCGGGTAGAGTAGTGATGCTGTAATTCTGTCACACTCTGAAATCCTGATCTCTATCCAGGTTACCATGTGGGGTTGCCTATTGGAATAAGATTTTTTCCCTGTGGGAAAGTGAGGGATAATCTCAGGGAGCATGAGTCACAGTCACGCATGTATACCTCCCAGAAGCTGGTTAAAAAGAGTTAAATTGTATTTAGAGCAGAGTGCTCAATGAGGAAAAAAAGGGGAGATAAAATGACAATTTACAAAATAAAAAAGTCTAGAATTGGTTAGCTGTTAAAGTATATTAACATTATTAATTACTGTATGAAATTTAACTAAGTAACACATCAAAAACAGTAATGGAGTTTGGCCTACAGAGAAGAGGATTATTTTTTGGCCATCAATCTAAGAAAAAGCTAACCTTAAAAGAAAGTATTCCTTTCCCCACAGCACGGTGGCATAGTGGCTAGCACTGTTGCCTCACAGCGCCAGGGACCCGGGTTTGAATCCGGCCTCGGGTGACTGCAAACTCCACACAGACATTCTCCCCGTGTTTGCGTGGGTTTCCTCCGGGTGCTCCGGTTTCCTCCCACAGTCCAAAGATGTGCAGGTTAGGTTGATTGGCTATGATAAATTGACCCTTAGTGTTAGGGGGATTAAAATGTGTGGGGTTGCAGAGATAGGGTGGGATATGTGTTGGTGTAGGGGTTACGGGGATCGGGTGGGATATGTGGCGGTGCAGGCTCGATGGGCCGAAATGGCCTCTATCTGCACTGTGGGGTTTCTGTGATAAGGAATATTTATCAGTATAAAGTGCTCCTCCCACACTACTTGTAAGAACAGGAACAAAAATGTTCAGTTCTTCACGTTGGAAAATATGTTTCACTTATTGTTTTAACAGCAGCCTATTTTGGAAATCAGTTATCAAATCTTACAAACAGAAGAGAGCCACTGAGATGGCATATACAAGGAGTTTGTAGGCAAGTGGTTCTCCCTATATGGGCCTGGACCAGCATCCTTCCTGGTCCTGATTGCTGAACCAGAGCTCCGGAGCAATTTAGCCATTTTGCTTCCAATTAATATTTGTTATGCAAGAGTAAAATCCACAACTACAGATCTAGATGTAGGATTTGGGTCCACAAACATCCTCAGCTTATATGGGCTTTCTCTGCCTATGAGCCAATGAGGAATGGCTGAATGTTAGTGGTCTTGATGGTATTTTCTTTTATTTCTTCCTGAGACCAGTGTTGTCGTTTGAACTAATCAGTCTGAGTTTTTGAGATGTGGGTTTTATTAGCACATCAGTGGAAGAAAAGGTTAGACTGAAGGAGGAACATTCAACATAAACCAGGTGAAGAACTGGATAAAATTACAGTAAAAAAGAAACTGACTCAAAATGTCCCATTACAAAAAAAAAATTGGAAAAAAAGTATCCTCTTGGCAGTAACCACCAAATGGAAATACTTCCAAGGTATTCCAGTAATGCTTAATTGCCCTGCATTTACCAGCTAAATAGACACAGGCAACATGGATGTGACTAACATGTTGGGACTGATTTTTATATTGCCCAGGTGTGTCAGTTCACAGGGTGTAGTGGCACAGAAAAAGGGGCAGAGATGTGTATTGCTGTGCCCATGTAATCTGGGCCCATGATGCATGACATGGATTTCCAGTGGACAAACAGGTAGGTATAGGAAGCTCCCAACAGTAAATGTTCTAATTACCACTCACATCAATGAGTGCCCAGGATAGGCAGTGAGCAGGATATAAAAGAACATTTAAAAAAGGACCAGTGATAGGATTCATTGAATTGTTTTTAGGCTATTTCTGGCCATTTTTTCTTAATTGTTTTTTGGGGGTTATATGAATCTTTGTGCCAATTACTTAATTTTATTTTTTGCTTCCATCACTAACATCAATGACTTCAGATGAGGGAGTCCCACTAGGGAAGTGCTTGGAAGAAGGAAGGTGGGGGGGGGGAAGACCTACAGAGGGATGTTGTACAGGTCAGACTGTATAAGAAGTGCTCTCTGCCCATCTGCAGGAACCTGCATGTCAGCATCTGCAACCAGATTTCATCATACCTTGCTGTGGCAGATGACCAGTGCACGTGTAGGTTCCATCTCTGAAGGTAGATTTTAAAAGACATCAGGTCTGATGGCACAGATACAGTTGAAGGCCTAACTAATCATTATATTGAATGGTTCTTCAGAAGTGCCCCAATTGCGACACGTCATTCACCAAGGCTTCTTCAGCAGCACCTCCCAAACCCGCGACCTCCACCACCTGGAAAGATGAGGGCAGCAGGTGCATGGGAACACCATCACCTCCAAGTACCCCTCCAAGTCACAACCCCCCTGCCTTGGACATATATCGCCACTCCTTCATAGTCGCTGGGTCAAAATCCTGGAAGTCCCTACCTAACAGCATTGTGGGAGTACCTTCACCACATGGACTGCAGTGGTTGAAGAAGAGAACCCACCACCGCCTTCCAAGGATAACTAAAGGTGAGCATTACTAGCAACGCCCATATACTGAGTATAAAGAACAAAAAAAGCTTTACCTGGTACTGCATGATGAAGGAATGCCAGAGTGATCATCAGTCAGCAAAATCTGATTGACATTATCTGTCAACTTGCAGGCATTGTTGCACCAGATTGGGAATGACTGCAGGGAACTATTTTTATAGGGTCTAAGTAAGCAGACAGCCAAATGCAGGTCGGTGCCATCTGCTGTATTGTTACTCACCTGGGACACTTCCCTTTAATTATCCCAATCCATTTAAAGTACACTTGCATGCAATTATCTGCACCAACCACTGGTGTGCACTTTACACCTGCTCAAATCAGCATCTGGATCTGTGAATAATCATGTAACTAGACTGACCCTGGAAATTTTAGCACTTTACCATTCTGGCAGAATTAGCAGCAGTTTTTGGCCATTTAGAACTAATTACACAAGTGGGCAAAAATCAGGCTCATTGTTCAGCTAACAGTCAGGCACCAGGAGGCGGAAACAAAACAAATTCTCATGGCTCCCCCCACAACATACGCTGACAAAACACACTGCTGAAGGGAGGATCATTTCTAGACCCCAATAATTGTTTTCATGCTTTTAATTGTGTTTTGATTTATATATGGACTAGCTGAAGTGCCCGGTGGTGCCGAGGGATTTTTGAGGGCATGTTGTTGTTGGAAGAGAGCGCGCGACTGGGGGGAAGAGAGAGCGCGACTGGGGGGAAGAGAGAGAGCGACTGGGGGGGAAGAGAGAGCGCGACTGGGGGGGAAGAGAGAGCGCGACTGGGGGGGAAGAGAGAGCGCGACGGGGGGAAGGGGGGGAAAAAGGGGGGAAAAGGGAGGGGGGAAGAGGATTGGGATGGGGAGGAAGGGGAGGGGGGATGGGGGGAGGAAGGGGAGGGGGGATGGGGGGGAGGAAGGGGAGGGGGGAGGAAGGGGAGGGGAGGGGGGAGGAGGGGGAGGGAGGAGAGGAAGGGGGAGGGAGGAGAGGAAGGGGAGAGGGGGGAAGGGAAGGGGAGGGGAGAGGGGGGAAGGGAAGGGGAGGAAGGGGAGAGGGGGAAGGGGGGAGGGGAGGGGAGGGGTGGGGGAAGGAGGTGGGGAGAAAGGGAGGGGGGAGCCAGCAGATCCTCTCCCCTCTGCCGGCGATGGCTCCGCTGAGCTCCGCGCCGCCCCACGCACTGACATCAGCCCGAGCCCCGCCCTCCTGAGGCCGGGCCTGAGCGGCTTGAGACGGCCGATTGCGGCTGGCCGGGCCCAGTTGCCTTGGTAACCCTCCTCCCCTCTCTGCCTCCCGATCTCCGGGACTGGGCCTGAGCGGCTTGAGACGGCCGATTGCGGCTGGTGAGCCCAGTTGCTGGGGTAACCCTCTCCGCTCCCCCTCCCCTCCCGAGCCCTGCCCCCCCCCGCTAACCTGCTCGCTTCCCTCTGGCCGCGCTCTGTGTGGAGGTGCGCGTGCGCCGTGCAGCGCAAGCGCGAGGAGCTTGTCGTGAGCCAAGCCAGCCTTTACCAAGATGGTTGGCCACTGGTTCGGAATCGGGCCCAGCAGGGGGATGAGGGGTGGGAGGAGCTTGCCACAAAACAATTGCCTAGGGTCCAGCATGGCTGGCAACAGACGCCCAGGCTTCGAGGCCTACCTGCAAAAACGGGGAAAGGTAGGAAAATTAATGAGATTAGATAAAAGATTTAGAAAGTAATTAACTTTTTTTTTAAAAACAATATGTGTTTTGAAAGCAACTTTTTTTTTTAAAAACGCAGAAAGCGGGAAAAAGAAATGAAAAGTTTGGAATCAAGATGGCGGCGACTCACCTCGGTTCAGAACGATAAGGCCCGCCCACACACGCACCGATTGGTCAACCGTCAGGTCACCGAAGCATAGGATTGGTCAATCGTCCCGGCACTCGACTCTAGGAGGGCCCGCCCGCACGCGCCAGGAACTCGCCCCCGCCACGCAGCGATTGGTCGACCGTCGGGTCGCTCGACCATACGATTGGTCGACCTCGACGTCACTCAATGCTAATGAGCGGAATTTTGAATGTTTTTTGGATACCGCGGGCACAATTTTTGTCTCACCGAAACGTAAATATGCTTACAACCGTTCTGGAATCGTAAGCTTTCTTTTGATGTAACACACGTGTAGGTACGCTCTATAACTTTTGATTGTATAGCCGGACAGAGAGACAGAAAGACAGACAGAGAGACATACCATTTTATATATATAGATCCTGGGCAAAGCAGCCCCCAGGCTGACAGCCAGCTGGATTTCCCCCTTTCAGCATGTCCACTACACACAAAGCAGTCTTTTTTGGTCAGTTAGATAGAGATTGACTTCTCCATTGGGAAGAGGCGAGATCCACAGAGCGAGTTAGCCAGGGCGTTCCTGGTCACCTCCGCTTAGCTGCTTACGGTACTGCATTGGGATTACAAATGTAACAATTTGCAACAAAAAAAAATAGCCTGGAATGGATCAGCTGTTGAAGCAGAACAACAAGAGAAAAAGATTGGTGAAGTCAAGCGTAGGTCCCTTGCAGTCAGAATCAGGGGAATTTATAATGGGGAACAAAGAAATGGCCGACCAATTAAATACATATTTTGGTTCTGTCTTCACAAAGGAGGACACAAATAACCTCCCAGAAACGTCGGGGAACATTGGGTCTGATGAAAGTGAGGAACTGAAAGAAATCAGTATTTGTAGGGAAATGGTGTTAGGGAAATTGATGGGATTGAAGGCCGATAAATCCCCAGGGCCTGATAATCTACATCCCAGGGTACTTAAGGGAGTGGCCCTAGAAATAGTCGATGCATTGCTGATCATCTTCCAACATTCGATGGAACCTGGAACAGTACCCATGGATTGGAGGGTAGTTAATGTTACCCCACTATTCAAAAAAGGTGGTAGAGAGAAAATGGGGAATTACAGACCGATAAGCATGACATCGGTAGTGGGGAAAATGCTAGAGTCCATTATAAAAGATATAATAGCAGAGCACTTGGAAAACGGTGACAGGATTGGACAAAGTCAACATGGATTTACAAAAGGTAAATCGTGCTTGACTAATTGAAATAAAGAATAGATTTGCCTTCCAAAGCTAGGCTTTATTAACTTTAAAATCAGCAGCATATCTTTCCACATCCAGTCCCAACTAAGCTAGAAAAGGACTGAATTTAAGGTAGCCACAACACATCATGTGATCATCAACTACCAATGAGATTACAATACATATCCCAAGGCAGTTAACAAACAACGAATCACAATACTTTTACTAATCAAGGAATAATCACCACATTCACCCCTCCTTTTAAAATATACTCCAACCTAATAACTTTTACAATTTACAATTAATTATTTACAGCTAAACTATGCACGAGAATAAAACTATTTACATAACACAATACTAAATGAACAACAACAAATAATAACATTACGCATAAGCATTAAGTATCTCTCAACTAAAACAATATACTATAATATTTCAACAATTTTTAAAACATTACTATCAATTTAAAAGTCCATTTTCAATCGGTCGACCGGATATCTTGTTCGTGTCGACCTTCTTAACCTTGGTGAAATTCCTTGCCCTCCCACGCCAGAAGGCACAGAAGTATCTCCAACAGGAAGGCTATCCATATCCCGATTCTCAACGGTTTCCGGATTAGAAATCCCATCAGAAGATGAACTAGGACGGTCATAAACATCTATCAAAGGCTGACTAATAGAAGTATGATTATCTGCAATCGGATTGGAAATATTCGTAGTATCTGTAACAGCATCCACATTATCCGAATCATGACCATTATTAATATTCTCAGAAGAGGCCTGGCCCCCACAAGGAGCCAAGTCTTTAATTGAAACAGTACTTTCTTTCCCATCTTGGAATCGAATATGAGCATATTGGGAATTTGCCTCCAACAGCTCCACCTCCTCCACCAAGGGGTCATATTTTGACAATCTAACATGACGTCGAAGCAACACAGGTCCCTGCATAGTAAGCCATGAAGGTACCGAATATCCCATAGTAGATCTCCGCGGATAGTTAAAGAGCCTTTCATGGGGGGTCACATTAGTAGCCGTTGAAAGCAATGATCTACTGGAATGCAGGGCATCAGGCAGCACCATTTCCCACTGTGTATTCTTAAGGTTCCGGGATGTCAACGCCAACATAACTGCCTTCCAGATCACCCCATTGTATCGTTCACACTGTCCATTGCCCTGGGGATTATACGGGGTAGTTCTACTAGTAGAAATTCCCCGACTCTGAAGGTATTCCTTCAACTGGGAAGACATAAAAGAACTTCTCTGATCCGAATGGATATACGCAGGCATCCCAAAGATGACAAAAAGTTGAGTCAAACATTTAATAACTGTAGCAGCTGATACATCTGCACAAGGAAAAGCAAAAGGGAACCTTGAAAACTCGTCCACAACAGTAAATATATATCGGTTTTGAGTAGTTGAAGGAAGAGGTCCCTTAAAATCAACACTCAAACGTTCAAAAGGAGAAGTAGCCTTTATAAGATGAGCTCGTTGAGGCTTAAAGAAATTCGGTTTACACCGAGCACAGATAGAACATGATGAAGTCATCCGCTTGACGTCTTCAACTGAAAAAGGCAAGTTCTTACTGCGTACAAAGTGTATCATCCTCGTAACCCCAGGATGACATCAGGCATTGTGAAGATTAATAAGCGTATCTCCGCGAATCACAGAACAATAAGCCCTCGACAGTGCATCAGCAGCAACATTATCCTTCCCCGGACGATAAACTATGTCAAAATGGTAACATGCCAACTCAATCCTCCATCTCATTATTTTATCATTTTTAATCTTTCCAAAATGTTTAACATCAAACATAAAGGACACAGATTTTTGATCAGTTACCAACGTGAAATGTCGCCTCGATAAATAATGTCTCCATTTACGCAATGCTTCTACTATTGTGTATGCCTCTTTTTCTATTGAGGAATGTCTTTTTTCACTATTATTCAAAGTACGTGAGAAAAAGGCCACAGGTCTTCCATTTTGGTTCAAAGTAGCCCCAATTGCAAAATCCGAAGCATCCATCTCAATCACAAAGGGAACCTGCTCATCAATGGAATGCACAACTGCTCCTAAAATATCCTTTTTAAGATTCTCAAAACATGTCCTGGCCTCCCATGATAGAGGATATGTCATAACCCGAATAAGAGGCCGGATCTTCTGTGAAAAATTTGCAATCCAATTAGAATAATAAGAAAACAGTCCAACAACTCGTTGTAAAGCCTTAGAATTAGTAGGACAAGGTAAATCGATCAATGGTCGCAGACGTTCTGGATCTGGTTTAATCTTATTTCCCGAAATAATATACCCCAATAGATTTACCTCAGTAGTCGAAAAGATACATTTCTCTTTGTTAAAAGTTAAACCAACTTTTTCCGCAGCTTGAAGGAATCTTTTTAAATTAGAATCATCCTCCACCCTTGATTTGCCACACACTGTGATGTCATCTAAGTATGAAAAGGTGTCAGAGAGGGAGTTATCACTTATAAAAGCATCCATTGCCCGTTGAAAACAAGCAACACCATTAGTAACACCAAATGGTATTCGGCAAAACTGATACAGCTTTCCACCAGCCTCAAAGGCAGTATATGGTTGATCCTTCTTAACAATAGGAATCTGATGATAAGCACTCTTTAAATCAATAGTGCTAAAAACTTTATACTGAGATACTTTATTGATAAGCTCATCAATCTTAGGCAAAGGGTACGCGTCTAATTGAGTATACCTATTAATAGTTTGGGAATAGTCTATCACCATTCGTTTCTTGTGTCTCTCATTAGTCGTGACAACTACCTGTGCTCACCAAGGCGAACAACTAGGTTCAATGATTCCTTCCAATAAGAGATGTTGAACTTCAGAATTAATAAATTCTCTATCCTGACTACTATATCTTCTTGACTTGGTAGCAATTGGCTTACAATCCGACATCAAATTGGAAAAAAGTGATAATGGAGGAATAGATAAAGAGGTTAATCCACAAATAGATAAAGGTGGCTTAGTCCCTCCAAATGAAAGACTAAGAGACTCGTGTAACTGAAGCACATCATGTCCAATCAAAATATCCGCACAGAGATTAGGCAAAACAGATAGGCGTATATCAGTATACGTATTACCCAGAAGAACCATTTTCACAAAGCAACAACCAGCTATTTGTGAAGTAAGGGTCGTCTGAGCCATACACACCTGATACGTAACAGGTGAAATTTTCAAATGCTTCTCCTTCGCAAACTGAAGACTTATAAAACTCTCAGTACTGCCCGTATCTATAAGGGCCTTCACGTCCAACCCATTAACTTGAGCCGTAACTATAGCTTTGTTTAGGCCATGAGCAAATGCAGCAGAAATTGATGCAATAAACGCCCTATCTAAAGGCTGAATAGTCACAGAAGAGGTAGTGGAGGAAGACCCTCCCACACCAGGAGAAGGGAAGGTAATTGAACCTGATGATTTGCACATACGTGCATAATGACCTCTCTTGCCGCATTTACTACACACAGCCTCCCGAGCAGGACACTTCAGACGAGGGTGCCGGATATTCCCACAAAAATAACACTTCTGAATCCTAGAGGCAACGGCCGCCGAAGTAGAAACTGTTTCAAAATCTAGTAAACCACTCCCATTAAGTCCACATAATTCCTTTTCATCCGAAACTGCCGAAACCATAGTCGCAGGCCGATTAAAAAGAGCATAAGAATCCGAACTTCTCTGAGCCACATCCAATGTAGAAGCTTGCTCAAAAGCACTTTTAAGATCCAGAGTCTTATTTTCTAACAACCGCTGACGAATTGATCTAGACAGTAATCCATTAATAAAAGCATCCCGTACCGATTCGTCCTTATGTTCTTCAGCCGTCACAGCCTTATAATTACAGTCAACACTAAGGCACCGAAGCGCTTCTAAATAAGTATCCAAAGATTCTCCCACCTGCTGCCTACGGGCAGATAGAAGATGACGTGCAAATACCTCATTCTTTGGTTTAACAAAAATCTTTTCCAATGTAGAAATAGCCTCTTCATAAGTTTTACAGTGCAAAATATATTTATATACATCCGGGTCAATGTAGTTGTTCAGCATATTCAGCTTATTTAGAGCCTCTTGATCCAACACGCCCAAAAAGTTTTTAAATGTACAGTACCAATGTTTCCATTTATCATCCACTCCAGCAGAATTGGGGTCAGCCTTGAATCGTTCTGGTTGAAGATATCGCTCCATTCTAACACAAAGTTAATAATTTGAAATAAAGAATAGATTTGCCTTCCAAAGCTAGGCTTTATTAACTTTAAAATCAGCAGCATATCTTTCCACATCCAGTCCCAACTAAGCTAGAAAAGGACTGAATTTAAGGTAGCCACAACACATCATGTGATCATCAACTACCAATGAGATTACAACACATATCCCAAGGCAGTTAACAAACAACGAATCACAATACTTTTACTAATCAAGGAATAATCACCACACTAATCTACTGGAATTTTTTGAGGATGTAACTAGTAAAATAGATAAAGGAGAGCCAGTGGATGTGGTGTATTTGGACTTTCAGAAGGCTTTCGATAAGGTCCCACATAAGAGATTAGCGTGTAAAGTTAAGGCAGATGGGATTGGGGGCAAGGTATTGACTTGGATAGAGAACTGGTTGGCAGATAGAAAGCAAAGAGTTGGAATAAATGGGTCTTTTTCCGAGTGGCAGGCAGTGACTAGTGGGGTACCGCAGGGATCGGTCCTTGGACCCCAGCTATTCACAATATATATTAATGATCTAGACAAGGGAACTAGATGTAATATCTCCAAATTTGCAGACGACACAAAGCTGGGTGGGCGTGTGTGCTGTGAGGAGGATGCCGAGAAACTCCAGGATGATTTGGACAGGTTGGGTGATTGGGCAGAAGCATGGCAGATGCAATATAACATGGATAAATGTGAGGTTATCCACTTTGGTGTCACAAACAGGAAGGCAGATTATTATCTGAATGGCAATAGATTGGGAGAAGGGGAAGTGCAACGAGACCTGGGTGTCCTTATGCACCAGTCGCTGAAGGTAAGCATGCAGGTGCAGCAGGCGGTTAGGAAGGCAAATGGTATGTTGGCCTTCATAGCGAGAGGGTTTGAGTACAGGAACAAGGATGTCTTGCTGCAGTTGTACAGGGCCTTGGTGAGACCACACCTTGAGTATTGTGTGCAGTTTTGGTCGCCTTATCTGAGGAAGGATATTCTTGCCATGGAAGGAGTTCAGCGAAGATTCACCAGACTGATACCTGGGATGGCAGGAATGACATATGAGGAGAGATTGGGTCGATTGGGCTTGTACTCGCTGGAGTTTAGAAGAATGAGAGGGGATCTCATCGAAACTTATAAAATTCTAACAGGACTAGACAGACTAGATGCTGGAAGGATATTCCCGATGGTCGGGGAGTCCAGAACCAGGGGTCCCAGTCTAAGGATAAGGGGTAAGCCATTTAAGACAGAGATGAGGAGGAATTTCTTCACCCAGAGAGTGGTGAACCTGCGGAATTCTCTACCAAAGAAGGCAGTAGAGGCCAATTCATTAAATATATTCAAGAAGGATTTGGATATATTTCTTAAGGCTAAAGGGAATCAAGGGATATGGAGAGAAGGCAGGAACAGGGTACTGAATTTGGATGATCAGCCATGATCTCATTGAATGGCGGAGCAGGCTCGAGGGGCCGAATGGCCTACTCCTGCTCCTATCTTCTATGTTTCTATGTAACAGTGTAAGAGGCTGAGGACCGAGAGATCAGAGTGGGAATGATGTGGAGAATTAAAGTGACAGGCGACCGGAAGCTCGGGGTCACCCTTACGGACTGAATCGAGGTGATCCGCAAAGCGGTCGCCCAATCTGCGTTTAGTCTCCCCAATGTAGAGGAGACCACATCGTGAGCAGCGAATACAGTATACTAAATTGCAAGAAGTACAAGTAAATCGCTGTTTCACCTGGAAGGGATGTTTGGGGCCCTGGACAGTGGGAAGGGAGGAGGTAAGAGGGCATATGTTGCATCTCCTGCGCTTGCATGGGAAGGTGCCGGGCGAAGGGGAAGGGCTGTTGGGGGTGATTGAGGAGTGGACCAGGGTGTCGTGGAGGGAGCAGTCCCTTCAGAATGCTGAAAGGGGAGGTGTGGGGGGAGATGCGTTTGGTGGTGGGATCACGCTGGAGGTGGCGGAAATGGCGGAGGATGATCCGTTGAATGTGGAGGCTGGTGGGGTGAAAGGTGAGGACAAGGGGAACCCTATCATGGTTCTGGGAGGTAGGGGAAGGGATGAGAGCAGAAGTGCAGGAAATGGAATGGACACTGTCAAGGGCCGTGTCAAACACGGTAGAGAGGAATCCTTGGTTGAGGAGAAAGGAAGACATATCGGAAGCACTAGTATGGAAGGTGGCATCATCAGGGCAGATGTGGCAGAGGTGGAAAAACTGGGAGAATGGAATAGAGTCCTTACAGGAAGCGGGGTGGGAGGAAGTGTAGTCCAGGCAGCTGTGGGAGTCAGTGGGCTTGTAGTGGATGTTTGGTAATAGCCTATCGCCAGAAATGTAGTCAGAGAAGTCAAGGAAGGGAAGAGAAGAGTCGGAGATGGACCATGTGAAGGTGAGGGAAGGGTGGAAATTGGAAGTAAAGTGACTGAACTTTTCTAGTTCAGGGCGAAAGCAGGAAACGGCACCTTATTGTTTACTTCATCTCCAAGCAACCCATTGAAAACAGGAAGTAATGAAAGTTCGAGAATTCTCTTTCAACCATCAAATTAAGAAAAGGCTAGTCTTAAAGGGAAATGCACTTTGCAGAGGGCAGACCAAAACTGTTCAACAACAACACTTGATATTTATATAGACATAGCACCTTGCATGAAAGAGGATCTCAAAGCATTTGACAAGAGGGCTAGGTGGATACTGAATTGGGGGAAACTAAGTGAAGGAATTTAGGGTAAGGAAGGGAGATATTTAAGGAGACTGTTGAAGATAGAGAGACATGTAGAAACACAAAGTAGTTTTGGAAGAGAATTCCAGGGAGCTTGATGTATAATGGCTGGAAGTTCAGCCCCTGATGGTGAAGTGAGGGGATGGAACAGCTACGTGCTGGGATGTCTGCTGAGAAGATTCCCTGAGCAGGGTGGGAGTGAGGAAGCCGAAGATCAGGATCTTGAACATGGTTTGCTGGAGCACAGACTGGCAGTGGAGCTGAATGACCATAAGTGGTTGTGGATGTGTGGGACATTGTGCAGAGAGGAGTCTGCCCACAGAGTTCTGGATTAGTTCAAATTCATGGATGATGGAGCTTGGAAGGCCACAGCAAAGAGCATTTGAGAAATCATCCCTCAAGGTGACAAAAGATTAGCTAGAAGGTTTCAGCAGTGGACAAGATTAAGGCAGGAGTGTAAGTGAGCAATATGTTGGAAGCAGGCGGTCTTGGTAACAGATTGGTTGTGGGACTGAAAGGTCAGCTAAGGCTTGAACAGGACTTTGAGCTTGTTCATTTCTGAGTTTAATCTGAGCAGACAGCCAGGGAGGTTGCTTGAGTTTGAGCCAGAGGCATGTAGATGCTGGCAAGAGCACAAACATTCCTCTGTAAAGTACTGTCCTCCCCTTGTCATTTGGTCAAGCCAAAAAATATAGTACTTTCCTCCTTGATAGAGGACTAAAAAGATAATAAAATAATGCTGGTGTTGGTCATGGCTGCAGCCGTTGATGTAATCAGTATGACTGGGGTTATGAAATAAACTGCTGACCCTAAGCCAACGTTCAGGAAGCTGCACATGTAGTGTTGCATTTCATTTCAACATAGAGTGCTGTAAGTAGGCAGCATAAGGGATTTCACAACTTCAGTGACTAGGTTTATGTAATTGCAGTGATTCTCTATGACTGGACCATGAAAATTAAATGATGGAAGATTTTGAACTAACATGTACACTTACTAAACTTTATCTGGGAAACCCATGTGGTGCGCAATCCCCGGCACAGGCGTCATATCACCATTCCATTACCATATCACCATTCCATTACCATATCACCATTCCATTACCATATCACCATTCCATTACCATATCACCATCCATTACCATATCACCATCCATTACCATATCACCATCCCATTACCATATCACCATCCATTACCATATCACCATTCCATTACCATATCATCATTCCATTACCATATCACCATCCATTACCATATCACCAGCCATTACCATATCACCATTCCATTACCATATCACCCTTCCATTACCATATCACCATCCATTACCATATCACCATCCATTACCATATCACCATTCCATTACCATATCACCATCCATTACCATATCACCATTCCATTACCATATCACCATTCCATTACCATATCACCATCCATTATGATATCACCATTCCATTACCATATCACCATCCATTACCATATCACCATCCATTACCATATCACCATCCATTACCATATCACCATTCCATTACCATATCACCATTCCATTACCATATCACCATTCCATTACCATATCACCATCCATTACCATATCACCATTCCATTACCATATCACCATCCATTACCATATCACCATTCCATTACCATATCACCATTCCATTACCATATCACCATTCCATTACCATATCACCACCCATTACCATATCACCATTCCATATCACCATGCATTACCATATCACCATTCCATTACCATATCACCATATCATTACCATATCACCATGCCATTACCATATCACCATTCCATTACCATATCACCATTCCATTACCATATCACCATTCCATTACCATATCACCATATCATTACCATATCACCATTCCATTACCATATCACCAATCCATTACCATATCACCATTCCATTACCACTGTATTGGTCATCGGAGGCCGTTCTCAACAAAAATGAAGTACTTGCATTTATACAGCATTTTATTACATTTATATTGCACTTTACACATTTAAATAGTAGCTTATTACATTTATACTATGCTTATTACATTTATACTGTGCTTTATTACATTTAGATAGCATTTATCACATTTATATCATGTTTTATTATGTCTCAAACTTAACAAAATGCTGCACATAAAGTTAATTACTTGGAAGGTAGTGCATTTGAATAAAGAACTTGTATTTATGTAGTGCTCAGGATGTCACAAAGCACTTCACAACCAATGAATTACTTTTGCAGTGCAGTCCTTGTTAGGTAATCAAACTTGGCAGCCATTTTTCACACAGCAAGATCCCAAGAACGGTGATGAGATGAATATTTGGCTTTGTATCACTTACAGTTAATCATCTTTGTGGTATTAATTTGAGGGAGGAATATTGGCCAGAACACCAGGAAAAGACTCTGTTTCCCTTCCAATAGTGCTGTAGGAATCTTCAACATCTACCTGAACCACCACAACAGCAGACAAAGCCTCTGTGTAACATATCATTCAAAGTATTCCTTTGATGCTGTTGTCACCTTTTTTAACACATGAATGTTTTGGCAGAGATCTAGTCAGGACACATCTGCTGTGTTTGAAAGACCTTTTAAATTAATTGACAATATCCATTCAATTCTGTTGCAGTTTTGCCATTGTAACTGTTGCTGGATTGATAGTCACAAGCACCGCCAGTAAGCTTAACAACTCAAAGCAAAACAAATAACTGCCAGCCTGGAAATGTTACTGGAAATGTGATTTTTTTTCTCTCTCTCTGCAGCTGAAGACGACAAACTGCTGTTAGAATCCTTTTGCTTCCTTGGTGCTGGCAGATGTTCCATTATAGTCAGATCACGATTAATCCATGAGCAGATGAGCTACATGTTGGTCTCCACGAGTTTGTTTGTAACTGCATGGAGCTTGCTTCTGTTTCCAAAAGTTTCTAAAACAGGCTACATTGCCAAAACACAAACTGAACCTGATTTCAAAAGAGTAGTACGTACTTGGGAGCTCCATGTTAGCAATTTAACACAGCAAATAACCAAGAGTGGCTCGGTAGCACCACGACTGACTGAGCTGGCCGAGTCCTGAAGGACATAACTGCCAGTCTGGGCCTGCGACAGTTGGTGAGAGAACCAACATGAGGAAAAAACCTACTTGACCTCGTCCTCACCAAACTACCTATCACAGATGCACCTGTCCATGATAGCATTGGTAGCAGTGACCACCGCACAGTCATTGTGGAGACGAAGTCCTATCTTCACACTGAGAACACCCTCCATCGTGTTGTGTGGCACTACCACCATGCTAAATGGGATAGATTCAGAACAGATCTAGCAGCTCAAAACTGGCCATCCATGAGGCGCTGTGGGCCATCAGCAGCAGCAGAATTGTATTATACCACAATCTGTAATCTCATGGCCCGGCATATCCCTCACTCCACCATCACCACCAAGCCAGGGGACCAACCCTGGTTCAACAAACAGTGTAGAAGAGCATGCCAGGAGGAGAACCAGGCATACCTAAAAATGAAGCTGCAACACAGGACTACATGCATGCTAAAAAGCGGAAGCAGCATGCTATAGACAGGGCTAAGCGATCCCACTATCAATGGATCAGATCAAAGCTCTGCAGTCCTGCCACATCAAGTCGTAAATGGTGGGGGAGCATTAAACAACTAACAGGAGGAGGAGGCTCCAAGAATATCCCCATCCTCAATGATGGTGGAGCCCAGCACATGAGTGCAAAAGACAAGGCTGAAGCATTTGCAACCAACTTCAGCCAGAAGTGCCGAGTGGATGATCCATATCGGCCTACTCCCGAGGTCCCCACCATCACAGAAGCCAGTCTTCAGCCGATTCAATTCACTCCACGTGGTATCAAGAAACGGCTGAGCGCACTGGCTACAGCAAAGGCTATGGACCCCGACAACACCCTGGCTATCATGCTGAAGACTTGTGCTCCAGAACTAGCCATGCCTCTAGCCAAGCAGTTCCAGATATGTCCTGTCCACAAAAAGCAGGACAAATCCAACCCGGCCAATTACCGCCCCATCAGTTTACTCTCAATCATCAACAAAGTGATGGAAGGTGTCATCGACAGTGCTATCAAGCAGCACTTACTCACCAATAACCTGCTCACTGATGCCCAGTTTGAGTTCCGCCAAGACCACTCGGCTCCCGACCTCATTACAGCCTTGGTCCAAACATGGACAAAGGAGCTGAATTCCAGAGGTGAGGTGAAAGTGACTGTCCTTGACATCAAGGCAGCATTTGACTGAGTCTGGCATCAAGGAGCCCTAGTAAAACTGAAGTCAATGGGAATCAGGGGGAAAACGCTCCCTTGGCTGGAGTCATACCTAGCACAAAGGAAGATGGTTGTGGTGGTTGAAGGTCAATCATCACAGCCCCAGGATATCGCTGCAGGTGTTCCTCAGGGCAGTGTCCTAGGCCCAACCATCTTCAGCTGCTTCATCAATGACCTTCCCTCCAACATAAGGTCAGAAATGGGGATGTTCGCTGATGACTGCACAGTGTTCAGCACAATTCACAACTCCTTAGATAATGAAGCAGTCCATGCCCCCATGCAAAATGACCTGGACGACATTCAGGCTTGGGCTGATAAGTGGCAGGTAACATTCGTGCCACAGAAGTGCCAGGCTCCAACAAGCGAGAGTCTAACCACCTCCCCATGACATTCAATGGAATTACCATCGCCGAATCCCCCACTATCAACATCCTGGGGGTCACCATTAACCAGAAACTTAACTGGACCAGCCACATAAATACTGTGGCAACAAAAGCAGGTCAGAGGCTAGGTATTCTGCGGTGAGTGTCTCACCTCCTGACTCCCCAAAGCCTTTCCACCATCTACAAGGCACAAGTAAGGAGTGTGATTGAATACTCTCTACTTGCCTGGATGAGTGCAGCTCCAACAACACTCAAGAAGCTCGACACCATCCAGGACAAAGCAGCCCACTTGATTGGCACCCCATCCACCACCTTAAACATTCACTCCCTCCACCACCGGCGTACCGTGGCTGCAGTGTGTACCATCTACAAGATGCATTGCAGCAACTCACCAAGGCTTCTTCGGCAGCACCTCCCAAACCCGCGACCTCTTCCACCTAGAAGGACAAGGGCAGCAGGCGCATGGGTACACCATCACCTCCAAGTTCCCCTCCAAGTCACAAACCATCCTGACTTAGAAGTATAGCGCCGATCCTTCATCGTCGCTGAGTCAAAATCCTGGAACTCCCTCCCTAACAGCACTGTGGGAGCACCATCACCAAACGGACTGCAGTGTTTCAAGAAGGCAGCTCACCACCACCTTCTCAAGGGCAACTAGGGATGGGCAATAAATGCTGGACTCGCCAACGACGCCCAGCTCCCATAAGCGAATAAAAAAATATTTGGCTTTGTATCACTTGCAAATGTGCTTTGTGGGTCCATACCCGAAAAGTATTTTAATAAGATGCCTGTATTTCTTGCTGCAAAAGATGCCAATTTAATACTTCCTAGCACCACTCAGCTTAGCTCAGTAGCAGCCTTGATGTCAGAAAGTTGTAGGTTCAAGGCCTACTTCAGGACTTGATCATGTAATCTAGGCTAACATGTCAATGCAGTCCTAAGATTATTAGCAAAAGTAGAAGTACACAAGGGCGGTAGGAGACAGAGAGTAGGAAGAAATGGAACGGTCTCTTGATTAGTGCGATATGACAAGTGGTGTGCCCCAGGAATCTGTACTAGAGCCTCAGCTTTTCACTGCATATGCAAATGACCTGGATGAAGGAACAGAAAGTTGTATATCAAAGTTTGCAGATTAGAAAAGTTAAGGGGCACAATAAGTTGTGTAGATGGGAGCAGGAGGTTACAAAGGGACATAGACAGGCTAAGGGAGTGGGCAAAACTATGTTAGATGGAGTTTAATGTGAGGAAATTTGATGTCATCCACTTTGAACCAGAGAATGACAAATCAAAATATTTTATTAACGGTGAGAGACTAAGAGATGTGGATGAGCAAAGGGATTTGGGTGCCCATGTGCACAAATCACTAAAAGCTAGTGCAAAGGTACAAAAAGTAATCAAAAAGGCTCATTAAATGTTGGCCTTTATTTCAAGGGGGTTGGAATAAAAAAATGTAGTAACACGGAGCCTTGGTCAGACCCCTTCTGGAGTACTATGTTCAGTTTTGGGCACCGAACCTCAGGAAAGATTTGCACAGTACCCCATATGGTACAGCACAAACTCACCAGAATTATACCAAGGCTTAAAGGTTAAGTTATTCGAGTACAGGTTGCATAAACTTAGTTTGTATTCCCCTGAATTTAGAACAAAGGTGTGAAAATCTGGAGCTCTATTCCCCAGAAGGCTGTGAATGCTGGGTCAATTGAAATTTTCACACCTGAGATCGATAGGTAAGGTTATCAAGGTGTATGGAGCAAAGGGTTGTAAATGAATTTGAGGTACATGATTTAATAGAATGGTGGGGCAGGCTTGAGGGGTTGAATGTCCATTGATTCTTGAAATTAATCGTCCAAGTGAATTTGGTAATGACGGTACCTTAGCAGCATCACCTACAATGCTACAAATTCTGCTCATGAATACAACACTTGTTTTTTATATTGGTGTCAATGAGATGTTCCACCATCAGTTCCTCCCATAACCAATGCTGGCAAACATAGATTAACTGGCCATTCATCTCGATTCTGCTTGCCCCACCCTCTGTGGCCCTCACCCGCAATCGTCTCGCGCCTCCCCCCTCCCCACCCTTAACTAACCCAGACCTGTAACGTCCGTGTGTAATTGAGACACGGACTGCAGAAGTTGGTTATAACAGGTGTTTACTGAATGGAGACAAAACTGGAACTACTATACAAAGTTACTACACAGGCTTATATACAGGGGTGGTCACTACTGGTACTGCAGTATACAGGGGCTGCAGAATATAGTTCCTTCTTCAAGGTACATACACTACAATTCCTCCCCTTTTAGCTAAACATTACATAACATTCGATTAATAATTAAATAACATATTTACAATTACAGTTGCTATATACATTAGCTGAAGTTAAGCAATTATAAATTCAGTCTTTGAGGAGGCTTCCTGATTCTGTCCGGATAACGCCTCTTTGGGGTATCAGGTTCTTCTGGCAAAGTTGATTCGGGATCAACGTCGTTGTTTGGTTCGTCTGCTTCCAATATCACCGATTCTGAGGTAGATGCAATTGGTACTTCGGTTTCATCACCAGGTGTATAGGATCGTGGTGTAGATTTGACGTTTTCCAGTGACGCTACAATCTGGTCAGCATGGCGTCTTACAATGCTCTCTCCAACGTCCACGGTATACATTAGAGGTCCTTGCCATGTGCAGATCGTTCCTGGCTGCCATTTCTCTGTGCGGTAGTCCCGGGCCAAAACTGGCTGACCTATCTTGAAACTCCTGGTTGGCCTTTCATTCATATTCTGAAACTGCCTGTTCTCCACATCTCTTCTGATGTTTGGCTTAACCAAATCCAAGCGGCATCTTAGTCTTCGATTGAAGAACATCATGGCTGGAGTTTGGTTGGTAACCGCATGTGTCGCATTCCGGTAGGCAAACAAGAAGTTATCCACCTTGTGTTGTAGGGGTAGGTCTTCATTACACATTGCCTTGATAGCCTTCTTGAATGTTTGAACGAACCTCTCAGCCAATCCATTGGTGGCTGGATGATATGGGGCGGATGTGTAATGCTTAACACCATTGTTCTTTAAGAACCTCCGGAACTCTTCAGACACAAACTGTGGTCCATTGTCGGAGCAAATCTGTTCAGGCAGCCCATTTCTGGCGAATATGGTTCGTAAGACTGTGATAGTTTTTCTGTGGTGGTTGAGGACATTTTTATTACCTCTGGCCACTTTGAATGTGCATCCACCGCAATTAAAAACATCGAGTCCATAAATGGACCAGCAAAATCAATGTATACCCTTTGCCATGGGGATGAGGGCCACTCCCATGGATGTAGAGGGGCTTGTGGTGGGGCGTTTTGGACCTTCTGGCATCCTGTACAGCTCTTGGTCATCTCTTCGATTTCTCTATCGATTCCCGGCCACAACACAAACGCTCTGGCTAAGTTCTTCATTTTTACCCCTCCCAGATGACCCTCATGAAGCTCATTGAGCACTCTATCCTTCAATTTGGGTGGAATTACTACTCTGGATCCACACATCAAGGTTCCTCGACACACTGACAGCTGTTCTCTTCTCGGCGAGAATGCTGGCAACAGTGGTTTGCCATGTGCTGGCCATCCCTTCACCATTAAATCATAGACCCTGGAGAGTGTCGGGTCATTTCGTGTTTCCTTTTCTATGTTTGCATTCGTCGCAGATAGACATTCGACTAAGGTCGAGTGGAATATCTCCACAGGATCCACTGCAGGTGCTTCTTCCACCATTGGCAATGGTAGGCGCGACAATCCATCAGCATTCCCATGCTGTTTAGTTCCATTGTACTCGATGTCATATTGGTGTGCCCCTAGGAAAAGGGACCACCTCTGTAGCCATTGTGCTGTCATTATCGGGACGCCCTTCTTAGGGTTGAAAATGGAGACAAGAGGTTGATGATCAGTTAGTAGAGTAAATTTCTGTCCGTGCAGGTAGTGATTGAACTTCTTCACCCCCCACACCAGGCTGAGGGCCTTTCTGTCAATCTGGGCGTAGTTACGCTCGGCTGAAGTTAACGAGCGTGACGCAAAAGCTATCGGCCTCTCTGAACCATCAAGGGATTTATGTGACAGTACCGCTCCAACGCCATAGGGAGACGCATCACACGCCAGTCTTATCGGTAGTGATGGGTTGTAGTGAGCCAATACTTCTCTTGAAGTGATCAGGCCTTTACAATTCTGAAAGGCCCGCTTACATTCATCGCTCCATTTCCATGCTACTCCAGTTTGTAGCAGGGTGTTCAGTGGGTGCAGAATTGTGGACAAATTCGGCAAAAACTTATGGTAGTAATTCACCAATCCAAGGAATGACCTCAGTTGCGACACATTTTCAGGCGCTGGAGCCTTAACTACCGCTTCAATTTTGTCAGGGGACTTATGTAACCCCTCTTCATCAATCACGTGGCCACAATACGATATTTGTTTCTTAAAAAACTCACACTTGGGGCGATTGGCTCGTAGCCCATGTTCTCTTAGTCTAGTGAGCACCTGCTCTAGGTTGGCAAGGTGTTCACTGTCATTTTCACCTGTCACTAGGATGTCGTCCAAGTAACACTGAGTCCCCGGAATCCCTTGCAGAACTTGTTCCATCGCTCTTTGCCATATAGCCGGAGCTGATGCTACTCCGAATACCAGTCGATTATACTGGTAAAGACCTTTGTGAGTGTTTATCGTGAGATATTTCCTAGAGGATTCTTCAACCTCCATCTGCAAATATGCTTGCGCTAGGTCAATTTTTGTAAAACGTTTCCCTCCAGATAGTGAGGCGAAAATATCTTCTATCCTCAGAAGAGGATACTGTACTGTGTGAAGGATTGGGTTCACAGTCACCTTGAAGTCCCCACAGATGCGAACCTTCCTTGGCTCCTCAGACTTATTGTTTAACGTCTTCTTCATGACAGGAATGATGGGTGTCGCCCACTCGCTCCAGTCTACCTTAGATAACACGCCTGCATTCTCCAGATTCTCCAGCTCTGCCTCGACGGCTGGGCGAATTGCATACGGTACCGGTCTTGCTTTGAAAAACTTGGGAATTGCATTCTCTTCTATTTTTATCGAGGCGGTTACGCCTTTAAGAGTTCCCAGTCCTTGTTGAAATACCTCTTTAGCGTTAGCTAAGATTTTTGACAATCGTCCAGGTGTGACTTCGTCATCCTTTTTCCCAGCCACCGTCAGTGCCTGAATGGAGTGCCAGTCTAAACTTATCTTTCTGATCCATTCACGTCCCAATAACGGTGGTCCACCATCTTGCAGTATGTACAGATACAATTTCTGTATTTCCTTGCCGTTGTATTCGACAGGCACCCTTATTTTCCCTCTGGGGTATACTTTCTGCCCCGTATATGTCTTCAAGACAATGGATGTGTCTTTCAAGGGTATGTGTGAGAATAGCCACTCGTAGTCTCGTCGATTCATGACGGTCAGGGCTGATCCTGTATCCAATTCCATTTTGACTTGGGACCCTGCTATCGTGAGGGTGACCCAAATGGTTCAGTGATCCTCTTTTGCGATTACGTTGTGTAGTTTGAGACAGCTTCGTCTCTTGTTCCCTGATTCACTATCGCTCTCCTGGTCTTCGGAACTACTGTCCGTCATCTTTTGTACTTTCCTGTACTGTTCCTTAGTAGTCTTTTTGTTGTCGTTAGTCTTCTTCCCGGACCTGCAAACTCGTGCAATGTGTCCCATCTTTCCGCATTGCCTGCATGTTTTGTCCTTGGACCAGCAGTCCTTCTGGTCATGGGTTGTTCTGCCGCAGCGATAACATTTTTCAAATCCCCGTGTCATTTCGTGGGTGCCGTATTCCTGTGGCTTTTGCTTTATTTCCGCAGCTCCCCTTGCTGCTGCTTCGTACGATACTGCCACGCTGAAAGCCTTATCTAGCGTCAGCTCTTTCTCTGAGAGTAACCTCTTCTGGGTTCCTTCACTCAGGAGTCCACAGACAAATTTGTCCCGTAGGGTATCTGCCAGTCCTGCTCCGAACTGGCAGTGCTTTGATAGCTTGCGTAGTTCCGTAAGGTAATCAGCATTGCTCTCATCTTTATGCTGATTTCTCTTGTGGAATTTAAATGTTTCTGCTATCAGCAGCGGTGTAGGATTTAGGTGTTCCTGTAGGATATCAACAATTTCATTAAAACTCTTCGCCATCGGTTTGACTGGAGTGATCAGTTTCCGCAATAGGCCGTACGTTCTTGCGCCCATTAAGTTTAGTAGTACCGATGCCTTTTTCTCATCGGCTACTTCATTTGCCTTGCAATATACTTCGACTCTTTCCACATACGTGGTCCAGTCTTCTATTGCATTATCGAAGGCAGTGATATTGCCAGTCTTCGGCATTTTGGAGATCTAAGATGGCGCCTCCCGCGCTTTGCCTTCTTCCCCGATTGAACAAAATGGCGCCTCCTGCGCTTTGCCTTCTTCCCCGCTGGATTAAGATGGTGCCTCCCGCGCTTTCTGCCTTTTCTGCTGCTGCCAGCACTGTTGCTGCCGTTTTTATGCCTTGATGGCGACGCCCTATGATCTTCGCCCGCTTCCCCCCGCGCTGCTGCCAACGCCGCTCTCCGCGGTCCCCGTGGCAACTGCAGCTCCTCGCGGCTTTCTGCGCTTCTAATTTCTTTTTCTTTTCTTTTATTTACTGTTCCCGTCGTCAGAGCAGACCCTATGGGACACTTCCCTCCCTCTTCTTGGGTCTGTACGCTGCCCGGCTTCGTAGCACCGGCCACGCCCTGTGCGCTCCACCCTCTCTCTCTCTCTCCTCTTCCCGACAACGCTGCTTGGCCCCGTTGAAAAGCCACCCAATCGAGCTCTAGCCCGCCGCAGCCCAGGAAGGATCAGTGTACTACCTGCCACCAGCCCGATTAGCTGGAACACCATAGACTGGATAACCAAGCCGAGCTCTCGACAGCCTCTCCTGCAAATCTTCAAATTCGATGAATCAGAGGGCGGTTGCCCACGGTCGACGCCCGTTTCTTCTGTTTGTTTTTTTTTCTTTTTGGATTTCTTCCTTCTGGCTTCGACCTCTAATAACTTCGCTTCAGGGATGGATCCCCGTGAGGTGGTGCAGAACTGTAGGTAAGTTCGGATCTGTTCGTCGCCAATGTAATGTCCGTGTGTAATTGAGACACGGACTGCAGATGTTGGTTATAACAGGTGTTTACTGAATGGAGACAAAACTGGAACTACTATACAAAGTTACTACACAGGCTTATATACAGGGGTGGTCATTACTGGTACTACAGTATACAGGGGCTGCAGAATATAGTTCCTTCTTCAAGGTACATACACTACAAGATCGGCTGGGGTCCGGCCGGCGGACGCTGTCACACGTAAATCTGCCCCATGAGTCGCCTCATGTGACAGAAAGAGGGCGGTTCGCTGATAAACATAACGGCCTAGAAATTCAGTCTAGCCACTTTTGGGGCGGTAAAGTCGGGCGTTCGCTAAAGTTAGCGCCCGCCGGAAAGTGTAGGCCACTTCGCCGAAATTCAGTAGATTTGGCCAAGAGTTTGGGCGAGCGCTGAAACTGGCGTTGCACTGCTATCTTTAGGCGCTAAGCCGGCGATGCGGTCTGATAACGCCGAGGCCGGGCGCAGCGCAGGTGCGGTCATGTTTTGATTGACAGCAGACACCGTGACGCCGGCCAGCTCTTAAAGGGGGAAGGGTCGACTTTGACTGCTGCCACGCCCTGCATAGTGGAGCCCTGCAGCTAGGCCTCAACACTGCTGGTGGACCCAAATAGCGCCTGAAGCCATGGAGAAGGCCCGTGAACGAGCGCAGCGCTTCTCAGAGCATGCTTTGAGGGTGCTGGTTAATGGTGTGGAAAAGAAAAGAGAGATCTTGTGCCCGGACAGTGGCAAGAAGACTCCCAGGAGGCAGTACAGGAGAGCCTGGAAGAAAATCGCCCACAGGGTGTCATCTACCAGCGATGTCCCCAGGAGTGCGGACCAATGCCGCAAGAAGTACAACGACCTCACTCGGATGGTGAAGGTGAGTACCCTTTCCAGTGTCCTCCTCATCCTTGCATGTGCACCTCACATTATAGGCAAAGGGACCTCAAAGACCTAATGGGCAGCCCTCCTCCCGCAGCTATGGCACTGGCATGATCATCAATAGCACTTTCTGCACTTAACACACTGGCCAAGCTATTCGACCATGGGAGGCAGTGCACACAGCAACAGGGCACCACACTGGCCAAGCTATTCGACCATGGGAGGCAGTGCACACAGCAACAGGGCACCACACTGGCCAAGCTATTCGACCATGGGAGGCAGTGCACACAGCAACAGGGCACCATACTGGCCAAGCTATTCGACCATGGGAGGCAGTGCACACAGCAGCAGGGCACCACACTGTACTTAGAGGCCGTCCTTTCTCTTGCAGGCCAAGCTGGCGCGGAATTTGAGGAGCCAGTCTGCCACCGGGGGAGGCCGTCCCCAGTACCAGGCGCTCAGTGAGCTGGAGGAGAGCGTGGCTCGACTCATGCGTGGCCGGGTGACTGGCCCTGTTGCCATTGGAGATGCGGACCCTGTACTGGGACCCACTGGTAAGGACATGACCGGTTGGACCTCTCTCGTTGCCCTTGCGCTTCAGATCTACATCCTTTCCCACTGTGCGACCAATGCGCATAATGCCACCGCTCATGCCTCCCTCGCTGACGCCCTGTCCTCACTCTAAAGCTACTCTTGTGCCTTCCTGCTTTCAGCTGGTGAGGGGGAGGTGGTCCCTGAAGCTCAGAGTGCCAGGCCCTTGGAGGAGGAGGACGACGAGGACCAGGAGGAAGGCGGCACATCGGGGGAACCCTCATCCGCGCCAGGGGATGGCAATGGAGGGGAGACGTCTGGCCTGGAGGAGAGCCAGGGGGAAGTGTTGCAGGGGGGTGTAGCTCCTGGGCCCAGTGGGGTCGAGGCACGCGGGAAGGGTCGGGCAGCACGGCGGCCTTCTCCCCAGAGGGGGGAAGTGTTGCAGGGGAGGGCAGTTCCTGGGCCCAGTGGGGTCGAGGCACGCGGGAAGGGTCGGGCAGCACGGCGGCCTTCTCCCCAGAGGGGGGAAGTGTTGCAGGGGAGGGCAGTTCCTGGGCCCAGTGGGGTCGAGGCACGTGGGAAGGGTCGGGCAGCTCGGCGGCCTTCTCCCCAGAGGGAGAGTCCGCCCTCCAGTCCGGAGACGGTCCTCGCCCAGGAGGTGCGCCTCCTTGATGAGATGTCCGCGGCGTCGGAGCGGCGCCACAAGGAGTTCATGGGGGTTGTGGGACAGTTGCCTCAGGCCATTGAGTCCCTGGCTCATAGTGTGGTCGCTTTCGGGGAATCACAGGCCAGGGGGGTCGAGCAACTCGCGGCAGCACACGACAGGGGTGTCCAGCAACTCGCGGCAGCGCAGGACAGGGGTGTCCAGCAACTCGCAGCAGCGCAGGACAGGGGTGTCCAGCAACTCGCGGCAGCGCAGGACGCGAGTCGCGAGTCCATGAGTGGTGCCGTCCAGACACTGGCAGATCTGATGCGGGCACATACCAGGGCAGTTCGGGCACTCACTTCTGCCACACTCACTGTGGCGCGGAAGCATCGCCAGGGCACCCGCCGCCCTGCTGCAGCACAGCGGTCTGGCCTCCACCAGATTGCTGCGCTTGCTGCACTGCCAGCCCGGCCGAGTGCCAGTGTCTCTGGCGAACAGCGCGCGCCTGGCATCAGCCAGCTTGCCCCCATTGGTGCAGCCGACACTGCCACTCCCCCAGCCAAGGTGCGACGAGCTGCTGCTGAGACTGATGCTGGCCAGCCACAGCTGCAGCAGTCAGCAGCCGGCCCCTCCCGGGCCGGGCCTCGTCTAGGCCGACCCCCAAGGGCATCTGCCGTCACGCATTGTGGCCCTCATGAGCCTTCCCCCAGCCTTGCCACACCCACAGGGCCCAGGTTGAGGCGGAGCAACAGGTCGGGCAGGGGCCGGAGAAGCCTGCATAAGGACTCGCCCTCTCGGCACACCCAGTAGAGTGTGGTGATAGCGTTTTTTTTTATATGGGGGTGTTTGTGTTCTGGGGGGGGGCTTATTTTGGTAAGGCCGAAGATGAAGACATTTTTTGTTTTTATGGGGGTGTTTGTGTTGTGGAGGGGGGGGCTTATTTTTGTAAGGCCGATGATGAAGGCCAATTGGATGGGCAAGTTTTGTTATTCCTCCCCAGGTTGTGGGAGTGACAGATGTTTTTGACTGTTTTTTGGGGGTCTTGTCTGTTTTTCTGTTTCATGTGGGAAGGGCCCTGAGTTTGTAAAATAAAGCTTTTTATTTATTCAGCATGTCCAGGTGTCATGTTTCAAGTGGTTGTTGCGTTAACCGGCTGAGGGCTTGCGGAGCGGCTGCATTCAGGTGCGTTCATTGCCACAGGCCATTCCCTGACAGGGGGCCTAGAAGTGGCGTTCAATAAGCCGCCGGCGGACGGCCCTTGGACCTTGTGGCTCCCTCCTGGGCTGGTACTCCTCCTCCTCCTCCTCCTCCTCCTCATGGTCCTCCTGCTCGTCCTCCTGAGGTGGTGGTGCAACGTCAGGTGGCAGTGCCTGAGTCCTGCGGATAGCCAGGTTGTGCAGCATGCAGCACATGACGACGAACTGGGAGACTCTATCCGGCGAATACTGTAGAGATCCGCCGGAACGATCCAGGCAGCGGAACCGTTGCTTGAGGACGCCAATCGTTTGCTCTATGATGTTCCTTGTGGCTTGATGGCTTTCGTTGTATGCCTCCTCCGCTGGGGTCCTGGGCGCGCGGAGCGGGGTCATGAGCCATGCACACAAAGGGTAGCCCTTGTCCCCAATAAGCCATCCCCTTGGTGGAGGCTGTGCCTCGAACATGTCAGCCACAGTAGTCTGGCGCAGGATAAATGCATCGTGGCTGCTTCCTGGAAAGCGGGCATTGACAGCTAGGATGCGCTGCCTGTGGTCACACACCAGCTGTACATTGAGGGAATGGTAGCCCTTCTGGTTGCGGTAATCCTCGGCATTGTCGATAGGTGCCCGCATAGCCACATGCGTGCAGTCAATGGCGCCCTGCACCATGGGGAAGTCCGCGATCCTGCCAAATCCGACTGCACGCTGCTCCTGCCTCTCTAGGGTCATGGGGAAGGAGATGAATTGGTGTCTCCTCACGAAAAGTGCATCGGTGACCTGCCAGATGCAGCGATGCGCGGCGAACTGGGAGATGTTCGCTATGTCCCCAGCAGCGGCTTGGAAGGAGCCGCTTGCATAAAAGTTCAGAGCCACCGTGACCTTCACTTCCACCGAAAGAGACGTCCTGCACATCAGCTGTGGACACAGATCTCTGTGAAGCAGCTGGCAGATCTCTGCAACCACCTCCCTTCTGAAGCGCAGCCTCTTAACACAATGCGCCGCAGTCATGGTGAGATAGGACACCTGCTGCCGGTATTGCCTGAGTGGGTAAGGCCTACGTTGCCGACGCCTGATGGCCCCTCTGCGTCTAGGCATGGCTGGCCCTCTCACACAGCGTCTGCGAGCCCTTCGCACATAATGCTGCAACTGAGGGTTGGAACCCCATACAGCCCCCATAATAAACTTGCAAACAGTGAAATCACAATGATTCAAATGTCAAAGCTCTGGCCAGAAGCCAAAAATACCTCTCCTATGTTGTCCCAAATCAGTAAGCTCTGTTCCTTGGTCTCTGTCCAGAAATCCAAAGCAGTAAAGTCATTGCAGCAAAATGGCTGGGCTTTATAGGTCAGTGTAAGTGCCCTTTAATTAGCGCTCCCCGAGGCCCACAGGGCCTCTGTTGCGTTCCACTTCACAGTTCTTAACAGCGCCACGCCCACATTGGGCGGGCGCCACTGAATTTCCGGTTTGGGGCGCACAAACAGCGTTGCACGACGAAATGACGTCATAAGCTGCGCGCGCAGCTGACCGGGTGCAAACACTTTGAGCCGGCACTAAATGTCAACTGAATTTGGGCGTAGGCGCAGATCGGTCTGCGCCCGGGCGCTAAGTGCCTAGCGCTGGAAATATACCCCTCTTATGGCGTTAACGGCTGGCGAACGCAACTGAATTTCTAGGCCCACGCGTATTCAAGAGTTGTATGCAGAATGGCGGCCATGTTTACCCACATAACAACAGTTGCTACACTTCAAAGTCATTCTTTGATTGTTCTTTGGCAAATTTCTGAGAGATTTAAAAAAAAATTAAATTCATTTATGGGATCTGGGTGTCGCTGGCAAGGCCAGCATTTATTGCCTATCACTAGTTGCCCTTAAGAAGGTGGTGGTGAGCCGCCTTCTTGAACCGCTGCTGTCCATGTGGTGAAGGTACTCCCACAGTGCTGTTAGGGAGGGAGTGCCAGGATTTTGACTCAGCGACGATGAAGGATCGGCGATGTACTTCTAAGTCAGGATGGTGTGTGACTTGGAGGTGGTGGTGTTCCCATACACCTGCTGCCCTTGTCCTTCTAGGAGGAAGAGGTCGTGGGTTTGGGAGGTGCTGCCGAAGAAGCCTTGGCAAGTTGCTGCAGTGCATCTTGTAGATGGTACACAATGCAGCCATGGTGCACCGGTGGTGGAGGGAGTGAATGATTAAGGTGGTGGATGGGGCGCCAATCAAGCGGGCTGCTTTGTCCTGGATGGTGTCGAGCTTCTTGAGTGTTGTTAGAGCTGCACTCATCCAGGCAAGTGGAGAGTATTCCATCACACTCCTTACTTGTGCCTTGTAGATGGTGGAAAGGCTTTGGGGAGTCAGGAGGTGAGACACTCGCCACAGAATACCTAGCCTCTGACCTGCTTTTGTTGCCACAGTATTTATGTGGCTGGTCCAGTTAAGTTTCTGGTGAATGGTGACCCCCGGGATGTTGATAGTGGGGGATTCGGCGATGGTAATAGAAACATAGAAACATAGAAGATAGGAGCAGGAGTAGGCCATTCGGCCCCTCATCCAAATTCAGTACCCTGTCCCTGCTTTCTCCCCATAACCCTTGATCCCTTTAGCCTTAAGAAATATATCTAACACCTTCTTGAATATATTTAATGAATTGGCCTCAACTGCCTTCTGTGGTAGAAAATTCCACAGGTTTACCACTCTCTGGGTGAAGAAACTCCTCCTCATCTCAGTCCTAAATGGCTTACCCCTTATCCTTAGACAGTGACCCCTGGTTCTGGACTCCCCCGCCATCGGGAACATCCTTCCTGCATCTAGTCTGTCTAGTCCTGTTAGAATTTTATAAGTTTCAATGAGATCCCCTCTCATTCTTCTAAACTCTAGCGAATATAAGCCTAATCGACCCAATCTCTCTTCATACGTCATTCCTGTCATCCCAGGTATCAGTCTGGGGAATCTTCGCTGCACTCCCTCCATGGCAAGAACATCCTTCCTCAGATAAGGCGACCAAAACTGCACACAATACTCAAGGTGTGGTCTCACCAAGGCCCTGTACAACTGCAGCAAGACATCCTTGCTCCTGTACTCGAATCCTCTCGCTATGAAGGCCAACATACCATTTGCCTTCTTAACCGCCTGCTGCACCTGCATGCTTACCTTCAGCGACTTGTGCACAAGGACACCCAGGTCTCGTTGTACTTCCCCTTTTCCCAATCTATTGCCGTTCAGATAATAATCTGTCTTCCTGTTTTTGCCACCAAAGTGGATAACCTCGCATTTATCCACATTATACTGCATCTGCCATGCATCTGCCCAATCACCCAACCTGTAATTCCATTGAATGTCAAGCAGAGGTGGTAAGACTCTCGTTTGTTGGAGATAGTCATTGCTTGGCACTTCTGTGGCGCGAATGTTACCTGCCACTTATCAGCCCAAGCCTGAACGTCGTCCAGGTCTTGTTGCGTGCGGGCATGGACTGCTTCATTATCTGTGGATTTGTGAATGACACTGAACACTGTGCAGTCATCAGCGAACATCCCCATTTCTGACCTTATGTTGGAGGGAAGATCATTGGTGAAGCAGCTGAATATGGTTGGGCCTAGGACACTGCCCTGAGGAACTCCTGCAGCGATATCCTGGGGCTGTGATGATTGACCTTCAACCACCACAACCATCTTCCTTTGTGCTAGGTATGACTCCAGCCAGTGGAGCGTTTGCCCCCTGATTCCCATTTACTTCAATTTTCCCAGGGCTCCTTGATGCCAGACTCAGTCAAATGCTGCCTTGATGTCAAGGGCAGTTACTTTCACCTCACCTCTGGAATTCAGTTCCTTTGCCCATGTTTGGACCAAGGCTGTAATGAGGTCGGGAGCCGAGTTGTCTTGGCGGAACCCAAACTGGGCATCAGTGAGCAGGTTATTGGTGAGTAAGTGCCGCTTGATTGCACTGTCGATGACACCTTCCATATCTTTCCTGATGATTGAGAGTAGACTGATGGGGCGGTAATTGGCTGGGTTGGATTTGTCCTGCTTTTTGTGGACAGGACATACCTGGGCAGATTTCCACTTTGCCGGATAGATGCCAGTGTTGTAGCTGTACTGCAACAGCTTGGCTAGATGCGCGGTTAGTTCTGGAGCACAAGTCTTGAGCATGACAGCCGGGATGTTGTCGGGGCCCATAGCCTTTGCTGTATCCAGTGCGTTCAGTCGTTTCTTGCTATCACGTGGAGAGAATCGAATTGGCTGAAGACTGGCTTCTGTGATGGTGGGGACCTCAGGAGGAGGTCGATATGGGTCATCCACTCGGCACTTCTGGCTGAAGACAGTTGCAAACGCTTCAGCCTTGTCTTTTGCACTCACGTGCTGGGCTCCACCATCTTTGAGGATGGGGATATTCATGGAGCCTCCTCCTCCCATTAGTTGTTTAATGGTCCACCACCATTCACGACTGGGTGTGGCAGGACTGCATTGTTTTGATCTGATCCGTTGATTGTGGGATCTCTTAGCATGCGGGGTCTATAGCATGCTGCTTCTGCTTTTTAGCATGCATGTAGTCCTGTGTTGCAGCTTCCCCAGGTTGGCACCTCATTTTTAGGTATGCTTGGTGCTGTTCCTGGCATGCTCTTCTACACTCGTTGTTGAACCAGGGTTGGCCCCCTGGCTTGGTGGTAATGGTAGAGTGAGGGATATGCCGGGCTATGAGATTACAGATTGTGGTGGAATACAATTCTGCTGCTGCTGATGGCCCACAGCGCCTCATGGATGCCCAGTTTTGAGCTGCTAGATCTGTTCTGAATCTATCCCATTTAGCACGGTGGTAATGCCACACAACACGATGGAGGGTGTTCTCAGTGTGAAGACGGGACTTCATCTCCACAATGACTGTGCAGTGGTCACTGCTGCCAATGCTTTCTTGGACAGATGCATCTGCAACAGGTAAATTGGTGAGGACGAGGTCAAGTAGGTTTTTCCCTCGTGTTGGTTCACTCACCACCTGTCGCAGGTCCAGACTGGCAGTTATGTCCTTCAGGACTCAGCCAGTAGTGGTGCTACCGAGCCACTCTTGGTGATGAACATTGAAGTCCCCTACCCAGAGAACATTCTATGCACTTGCTACTCTCAGTGCTTCTTCCAAGTGGTGTTCAACATGGGGGAGTACTGATTCACCAGCTGAGGGAGGGCGATAGGTGGTAATCAGCAGGAGGTTTCCTTGCCCATGTTTGACCTGAAGCCATGAGGCTTCATGGGGTCCGGAGTCAATATTGAGGACTCCCAGGGCCACTCCTTCCCGACTGTATACCACTGTGCCGCTACCCCTGGTGGGTCTGTCCTGCCAGTGATGGAGGAGTTTGGGACATTGGCTGAAAGGTATGATTCTGTGAGTATGACTATGTCACGCTGTTGTTTGACTAGTCTGTGGGACAGCTCTCCCAATTTTGGCATAAGTCCCCAGATGTTGGTGAGGAGGACATTGCAGGGTTGACTTGGCTGGGTGTGTCGTTGCCGTGTCCGTAGCCGATGCCGAGGTCGATGCCGGGTGGCCCGTCCGGTTTCATTCTTATTATTTTGTTTCGTAGTGGTTAGTTACAACTGAGTGACTTGCTAGGCCATTTCAGAGGGCAGTTAAGAGTCAACCACATTGCTGTGGGTCTGGAGTCACATATAGGCCAGACCAGGTAAGGACAGATTTCCTTCCCTAAAGGACATTAGTGAACCAGATGGGTTTTTACGACAATCCGATAGTTTCATGATTACCATTATTGAAACTAGCTTTTTATTCCAGATTTATTTAATTAACTGAATTTAAATTCCCCAGCTGCCGTGGTGAGATTTGAACTCACATCTCTGGATCATTAGTCCAGGCCTCTGGATTACTAGCCCATTGACATTACCACTACGCTACCGTCCCCTTTATGGTATATGATAAGGACTGTAAAATTAATTTGTTTTGGATATATTGTGCAAATGTTATTAAGAAATTGTTTATAATTTGTGTGAAAGAACTAATCCCCGCCCCCCCACCATGGCCACACCTATCCTTGGAGCGCCTGATAGAACTGATTCCGCAATCAGATGCTCCCAGCAAGAGCGGGTGATAGAAGGTAGTGCTGGTCAGGAAACCACAAGCCTATTGCACCTGATTGTCCATCTACTTAAACTAAGCCATGTCTCTTTGGAGACCACTTGGGCCCAAAATGACACCCCTAGTGATGGAAGACCAGAATCACTTTATGGTGCACTTGGTAATCCAAGACCTGAGTCAAACAGGTCTGCACTGCTCAGGGGCACTTGTTGATGATTGACCAGTGCAGGGGTTTTTTTCCTGCTCTCTTGCCCGTTCTGGCCTCCTGCCAGGCTTCGTGCAAGAATTACCCTTGAGTGGTTCGACCCACTCCCCCTACGGTTCTAGACCTTGGACTTAGATGCAGAGAACAGTAGTGCAGAGAAAAGAACTCAATAGACCAGGCTGAATAGCATGAAATGGATGCTTTTATTTTTAAACAGTTTGAAGCATTACAAAATACATGTCATAGGCACAGATTAAAGTAACTACAATCATGCACAAATTTATGAACTTGACTCTATGGAAATGGGGAACACACGGCACGTCGTAAAAGGGGAAACACATTACGATTTCCCTTAACTCCCTCCCCTATACCTAAACTAAGTTTCGACCTGGGGAACCTGGGATCATGCTCACCACTCTCGAAATCGCGAGAAAGGGGGTTCGCAGCCTTTTTGGCACCGCTTTCCGTCGTCACGTGGATTTGGAAACTTCTGGCGCAGTCGATATTCTCTCTCTCTCGAAGCGGTGGGGTGGACACAGCCTCGATGAGCGCTCGTTAAGGTTGAGATCCACTAAGTCGATTTGGGTTCATGGAGCAGACCCAGATGCAGGCTATGCACATGGGAGAATCTTGTGGCCTAGATCGCCAGTCCTCCAGAGGGTTTCTTCTCCGTCGGCCTGGGTCGTCGATGATCTCCCGACCCCAGTACCCGGGCCACCCTCGTCGTCTTCTCGTCGTGGCCGAGCCTTGTTTGGCTGAACACCGACCACGTTGTCCTTTTACCGAAACCGTCCGTCTTTAAAAAAAGAAGACGAGAACGTTTTCATCGATTCTGCATCTGCCGAAGTGGAAGAGGCGCCGATCCTGGCCCCGTCCGAAGAAGTTGAAGTCGTCCAAGAAGAAGAAGCAGCCGCCGTCCAGTCAAGTGAAGTTGTTCAAGTAACCCGAAGTCCGAAGTAACTTAGATGGACTTTCAATCCATAGTTATACTCTTTTGGGACAGTCTTATCTCCCGCCAAATCATAGTCCTGTCTTTGTATTAATTTTGGCGGGCAGAAATCTATGCAGGGGCGCTTTGTCTTGTAACGGAGCCGGTGATAACTTAAACTGGCCTTCCTGGCCGATAATGTCTTTTAATGTCTTTTGCATTGTCACCGCGGCTCGGTTCGCATATTGATCGGTCCGGAGATTTTCCTTGATGGCTGCTAAACGGTTTTTCCTTTGTACAATAAATGGGTATGAGTGATTTTGCATTGTCCGCCCATATCTTGATGGGCCCCATCCTGTACTTGTAATCCATTGAATATGTATGCTGTTCCTCTGAGTTTCGGTTCCCAGATACTGGCTTTCGCGGGCTCACTGTCTTCAATCCACAAGCCTGTCTGGCTTGCAGTAACAGAAATAAAATGGTTCAGAAACTGATCACGGGGCCTGGCGGCCATTTTGTATGCCCTTTTATCAAAGGTTTTTCTGTGCAAGCTTACTTTGGTCAATAAACAGTCTTATTTTATCCAGTTTTCTTGCGTGATTTTTGCTGAAAATTGCGAATCTTACAGGCCCCCCTGTGATACTGATAGTTTGCTTAAAGTATCAATAATCCTTGATGAGCAAATTTTCCCTGATTCCCCACATCCAAACATTCCTGGCACTTAGCTATCTATGACCCTCACGACACATGCAGTTCCCACTTCCGCAGAAAACGAAAATTACCTTTTGTACATTTGGACAATCATAGACAGCGTATTTTAAATTATAACACATTCACTTGTCAGATGTGCGGGGGTTGATACCCCCTGGCACCATCTGCATGCATCTTTTATTAATCCAAAAAAACTTAAGAACGACTAATAACATAACAATACTTATTTCCTTATAACCCAAACAATCGCAAAAAAATAAAAAATGGAGGGACGCTTAATCTTATACTAGCAGCTTAGAGTGGGGTATCTGTTTCCCCCATTCACACATAGCGTTCTCTCCATTCTCCTGTGTTCTCGTGCCTCTGGAGGCGTTTGCCTCTTTTGCAATGCACGAAGAGCAAAAATATCACAATCACAACCTGACATACTACTAGGATATGGGATGCTATTCTAATCCAGGCGGGGACCTCTATGTTGGTGAACAAGTCCCACCATGGTGGGATGGTTATGTCCAATATGTCTTTTCCTATCTCTAAAGTCTTCTGCTCCAGTGTGTAGAAATGTTTCTGTGAAATTATAACGGCTTTTAAAATCTTGGTGAGGTGTTCGGGAAGAGGGGGAATGACATAACCAAAATGCGCGACAAATCGTTGTAAGTCTGTGAAATTCTCTTTGATAGTGATGTGAACGGTGGAGGGCGCAGGAATGGGGACAATTCGTTGTTGTGCCACTTGAACCTCGGCCCTGGGTTTGAAACAGAAACTGCTATCACCGACCGAACACCACTCGTGTTGTCCATATCGGTACTGAGGCACTGCAGTGGTGACGCAGTATGTCCCACCCCCGATATATGCTACCTGTGGGGGCACATGGTCCTCTGCCATTGCCTCCATGGTGCAATTCACCGGCTTTGCGCTAGCAGTCCTGAACCCGCACTGCGGTTTCAGAAAGGCGTTCAAGTGCTGGGGACACAGGATGATGTGTGCTCCCGGCTCCGACATCCCGAGAGGTCGGTGCCTGTCATCGTACGCTCCCATCTGATGACGTAAGGCGGGACCGCTGCGTAACGAATGTGTGCGCCCCCCCGAATGACTCCAATGTTCTCTACTCTGTACACCGGGGCGGGCTTTGCTGCGGGACCCAACACCGGCATTCTTACTACTATTCCCATAATAGTGTGATTTGAATGTCCGCAGTCCACTGGGACTGGGTATGCTTCTGCGGCTAGTGTAGTGTCATGGCCTGGTCCTCATGTAGCTCAGAACCCACTACCTTATTTTCGTCTGTCAATATGTTCCTTAACTGGGCTTTTAAACCGTTGATCTGTGTCTGCAGCTCCACGTTACCTAGAGCGTTGACAACAGATGTCCCGGTATTAAGAGCAGTGAATATGTCATTTACAGTACCCCTTCATTGCCTCCCGACTCGATCCAAAACTTCTGGCGGTGTGGTGTATAATTTGTCTCTGTCGATGTCGGCAAAGTCAAATTCGTAAAATTGTCTAAACATACGGGTTAACAGGACCTGGTATAATTGTTCCGTTTCTTTGGGACACCACTCCGGCAATCTTACCTCAGTGAGATTTAAAATCACTGAGGCCACCGCGTAGTGTACCCCTTGGTACAGCACCTGACCGGTGGGTACCAATACTAAACCGTTCCCGGGTCCCTTGGTGGTGGTTGGGCACCCTCCTTTCTGGGCTAGTGCTACCGGAAGCGTGGGCAGGGGCTTGCGTGGGCGGGTGATGAGTTCAGTGGCGTTCACCGGAATAGGGGAATATGGGGCTCCGCACGCTCGAGTGCTAACATCCCATCTCATCCCCTTCCCTTCATCCTGCCACTGCCTCTGGAAGAAGATGGACACGCCCTTGGGGCAGACGTGTCTCGAACCCCACATACAGACATATATTCCCTCATCTGGTTCCCACCATTTGTCCCAACACACACACGTAATTGTCCGTGAGTTCCCGTAATAGTCCGATGGGTCTTATTACCCAGTCGCTCCCACTCGACCGTAGAGTTTCTCATGTCCTTTCCCAGCTTTCGTAGCCACCACCATCGCCTTAGTGGTACGTTCCCATTGCACACCAGGCAAATCCTCTTTCCCACGGTGACGCTGACTCTGGGCGCAAGGATCCTCACTCGAGGGCACGTTAACGAAGTCTCTTGGTAGGCAAAACCGAAGTTGCTGGAATATTCCGTGGAATTTGTTCCCATCCAACCTGGCCATCTCCCTTGGTGGAAGTAGGTGGCGGTTTCCTCAATCTCTCGCTTCCCCGTCCCATCCGTTGCGATGGGGGCCGTGTCCCCGGAGCATCCGAAAATGATGACGTCCTTGGTGCGGCCTCGGTAGGCCCACCCGCACCCGATCGCCATGAACGCGATGAAAATCCTTTCCATCATATCCCAGGTTTCTGTAACCAACAAAATGATGTAGCCGGGCTCCCAATAGGTGCTGGCCTAATTAACTGGACGCGCGGGTTCCTGGACCCCGCTCCCAAACAAAACACACATATCGGGCAGACTTTGAAAATCATACTCTTAATATATCTTAACGCTATATACTTTACATTCCTTAAAACTATGACCATAATTACCTAACTTAACTTATGTACAGTGCCGCCCTCCGTGGGGCGGCTTTCCGAATCCCTGTGAGGCCTGTCGTGTGCCACACCCTGTGGTGGGGCTGCATTGATCTTTGGCTTTGATCCCTCGCAGCCTGTCGCTGCTGAACGGGGATCATGCCTTCCTGGGGCTGCTCTAAACCGTGGTTGGGAAGGATGGGGAGAATCTGGCCAAAATTTTCTGGGCTGTGGCGCTCGAGCCGACCTACGAGGGGCTGCTTTGGGTCGGGCTCCCGGGGCCGATGGACCGGGGGTTGGGACTGTTACCGTCACAGCCTGTGGTTCCTCCACAGCTGCCGGCTCCAGCTCCCCTTCCTCAGGCTCCGCCCCCCCAGGGTCGGGATCTGTGGCTTCTGACTCCACCTCACCCGTCCCTACCGGTAGTGGGTCTCCGCCCCCATTCCCTACCTCCCCCAAGCTTGAGTCGAGGGCGGGATCGTCGCCCTCTGACTCTTCCTCCTCCATGACTGGGTCTAAGGCGGGGTCGAGCTGTTCGTGCTCTCTCCTGCCTAAATCCCATTCAAAAGATGAGACCTCCCACTCCAATGGGATGGCCTCTCCCTTTACGCAGGCTACGGTACCAGCCTGTGTGGTCTGTGATAGCAAAATACTGCAGATGTTGGAAATCCGAAATAACAACAGAAAATGCTGGAAAAACTCAGCAGGTCAGGCAACATCCGTGGAGAGAAATTTGAGTTGACGTTTCGGGTTTGACCCTTCTTCAAAACTGGAGAGAAGAGGAACTAGATCGAAGGCAGGGCTGCGATCGGACAAAAGAATAAAAGAACCAAAAGAAGTAAAAGAGATTAGAAGCTAGACGAGATGGTAATAGGCTGGGATTAGGTGTAAAGTGTACTGGCAGGGCAAAAGATAGCTGCCAGGTGTGAGAGAGAAACAAAAGGAAAGGGGGGGGGGGAGGAAAGGAGTGGAAAAATATAAGTAAAAATGAAATAGGGGCCGAGGTTATGATCTGAAATTGTTGAACTCGATATTGAGACCGGAAGGCTGCAGAGTGCCTAATCGGAAGATGAGGTGCTGTTCCTCGAGTTTACGTTGAGCTTCCGTGGAACAGTACAAGAGGCCAAGTACACTTTACACCTAATCCCAGCCTATTACCATCTCGTCTAGCTTCTAATCTCTTTTACTTCTTTTGGTTCTTTTATTCTTTTGTCCGATCGCAGCCCTGCCTTCGATCTAGTTCCTTTTCTCTCCAGTTTTGAAGAAGGGTCAAACCCGAAACGTCAACTCAAATTTCTCTCCACGGATGTTGCCTGACCTGCTGAGTTTTTCCAGCATTTTCTGTTGTTATTTGTGTGGTCTGTGACTCTGTTACAGGCTGAGGATCTTTGTTCTCCGACCTGGTCCCCTTTGATGGCCCTTGTGCACCCGATTTAAATAGTTTACACTGGTTGATGTGAAACCATTTGGTACGTCGGGGCGTTTTCACTGCATAAACCATGGGGCTGGCCTTGTCCACAATGCTGTAGGGCCCCATGTACAGTGGTTCAAAACTCCCTACCCTGGCGTAGTTTCGGACCATGACCTGGTCTCCGACTACCCACTCTTGTTGTTTCCGAGGTTCCAACAACAGTTTATTTCCCTGGTGCTGTCTTCCCATGTTCCCAGCCGCCTGCCCATAAATCTGTCTCAGGCGCTCCAAGAGGGTTTGGGCGAATTTGTCCCGTTTCACCTCTCGGAGCTGGCCCTCAGTGAGCACCGGGGCTAGCACATGGGTGGGTGTTCGCATGATCCTTCCAGTCATTAACTCGTGCGGGGAATACCCCGTGCTTTTGGACTGGCTGGCTCGGATCCTCATGAGGACTAAAGGCAGGACCTCCGCCCATTTCTGGGGCGAGCCCATTGTCTCTTTCCTCAGCTTTTCCTTGAGGGTCCGATTCATACGCTCAACAATCCCGGATGACTGGGGATTGTATGCTACGTGCCACTTTCCCTCAATGCCCAAGAGCATGAGGGCGTTCTGCATTACTTGACCGGTGAACTGGCTCCCCTGGTCGGACTCTACAAAACGGGGGAGTCCCCACCGTGAGAACACTTCCCGAATCAAGATCTTAGCAGTACCCAGTGCCGTAGCTGTTCTGCACGGGAAGGCTTCTACCCATTTGGTGAACACATCTACCAGGACAAGGCAGTACTTATAGCCTCCCTGGGCGGCGGGCAGGGGCCCTATGTAGTCGACCTGAATCGACTGCCATGGTCCCTCTACCCTCCTGATGTGCCCCATGGGCACCTTCCTTTTGTGGGGGTCTGGGTTGTTAGCAGCACACACAAGACAGCTTGCGCAGAACTCGCGGACATCGTCCCGAAGTCCCGGCCACCATCCCGCCTGCTCCACCCGTTGCCAGGTGACCTCAGGTCCGGGGTGTCCCACTCCTGGACCCTCATGGGCCAATTGCAGGAATTCCCTCCGGTGCTGCTGCGGCACAACCCACTGCTCCTCTCGGAACAGCATACCTTCTTTGACTGTGAGGGCTGCCGTACTGTACGGACCTTCTACCTGTTTGCCCTCTGTGATGGCTTTTAGGACTGCTTTTAGGGCGGGATCCAGGGTTTGGACGGTCTTTAGGTCTGGGGGCGGTGTCACCCCTGTGTTCCCGGGAATTCCCTCCCTGCCTTGGATCGCCGCCACGGGTCCGGGTTCGTATGGGTCCCAGAGAATGCCGTTGCGGGCACCCTCCCTGGCTAGCGCATCCGCCTGCTGGTTGCCCTGAGTGCGGGGTTCTGTGGTGGAGTGAGCCTTCACCTTATGGATGAACACCTCTCCTTTCTCCCCCACAGCTGCTAGGATCTCCTCCAGCAAGGGCTTAACTGTTAAAGGCCGCCCGTCCGCGGAGGTGTACCCGCGTCGGGACCAGATGGTGAGGTACTCTGTACACGAATTGCACGTGAACATGCTGTCTGAGCAAATCGTGTATGGGGTTGGGAAAATCTCGGGGTGGGTAACCACGTACGCCACCGCGGACAGTTCAGCCTGCTGCGCGCTCATAGTGCTGGGGAGCTTAATTGCCAGGGCAATGTTTGCCGCAGGGTCATAAACTCCACACCCTGTGAGTCGCTTGCCGTCAGCTACAGTGCTAGAACCGTCTACGTAGATCTCGCGGCCTGTGGGATGTATCCCGGCCCGTAAACCTATGTTAACTTCCCATACCCCTTCTACGGAACATTGATGGGCTGTCCCGGGATATGCCATATTGGCTGCGAGCCTTGGCGCGCAGAGGCCTTTAACTTTTAGATCCATCTGGGAAAGGAGGAGGGTCCAGCGCGCAATCCGAGCGCTGCTTACGGTCCCATCCTTAATCCTCCCATCCAGAAGCATCTTCGTGGGGGTGTGATGGGTGAGGAGCGTAATGGGAGAGGTCCCTGTGAAGATCACTGATCTGTTCACAGCCCAATGCGTGGCCAGGAGATGCCGTTCGCAATTGGAGAAACTCCTCTCCACATCCGTGAGCACCCTGGAGGAATAAACTACTGGTCTTAGCTTGCCGTGCCGCTCTTGGAGCAGCACTGCGCTCAGGCTGTCCCCACTAGCGGCTACCTCCAGAAAGAACTCCTCTCCCCCATCTATGGCCCCTAGGGCTGGCGCGGTCTGCAGATCTCTTTTCAACTTCTCGAACGCTGCCTGGCACCCCTTGTCCCAAGACCACTCGACTCCCTTGTGTAAGAGTCGAAGTAGCGGGGCCGCTGTGGCAGCATAGTCCTCGATGAAATCTCTGCAGTACCCGGTCAATCCCAAAAAGGACCTTACACCCGTTACTGTGTTGGGAATCGGCAGATCTTGTATAGATTCCCGCCTGGCCTTATCTATGGCTCTTTCTCCCCCGCGGATGGCCAGACCCAGGAATTTGACTTCCTGCTGGCCGATCTGGGCTTTCTTTGGGTTTACTTTGAAACCCTTCCTTTCTAACAGTTCCAACAATTCGGCTAACAGTGGGCCGTGCTGCTCCCTTGTATCTGTGAACAGGAGTAAGTCGTCCACATACTGCACTATCTGGTTGGGCTGGCTGAACTCTTTCAAACTCCCCGCCATGCACTGATGGAAAATGCTGGGGCTGTTGTGAAAACCCTGTGGTAAGCAGTTCCAAGTGTACTGTTGCCCTTTGAATGTAAAGGCAAACTTGTACTGATCCTCCCGCCGCAGCGGAATGGACCAAAAACCGTTCGAGATGTCCAGCACCGTGAATGTGGTCGCCGATGCTGGAATACTCCCTATTAAGTCTGCAACTGCTGCTACCGTGGGCGCGCAGGCCGGGATATTACTATTGAGGACTCTGTAGTCCACCGTGGCTCTCCACGAATTGTCCGGTTTCTTTACCGGCCATAATGGGGAGTTTACGTGGGTGGCTATCGTCCTCAACACGCCCTGCTGTACCAATGAAGATATTGCTGTCTCCATGTCGGTTTCTGCCTCCTTGGGGAAATTATACTGCTTTTGGGGTCGGATCATGGGGTCCCCGTCTACGCTGACTTCGAACCCAGTGACTCTCCCGCAGTCGTGCTTGTGGGTGGCGAACGCGGTCAGATTTTCTGACACACACGCCTGCAAGTCCGTTGGGACGTTTGTTATCATGAGCTCGAGATCATAACCTCCTGACGGCTTCATAGTGCACAGGGTCCCCTTTTCTTCCTTCCCCGGGATTACGACTACCTTACCTAAACCGCCCTCGGCTCCCCAGAGACAGTGATTTCTCAGGTCCACGAGGATCCCGTGTTCCACCAAGAAATCAGCCCCGAGGATGCCCTTTCCCCCCCCCTCTTTCCACTTCAATAGGATGCACGTCCATGTGGTGTGGAGTGCTCCCAACTGAATGGAGAGCGGGAGGGAGTATGCACCAGCCTGTTCTCTACCTGTGAAACCCGCTACTAAATATGGAGCCTGGGCGGACAGAGGTGAGGCAAAAGGTTTGTCCGTGTGGATCACGGTACACAAAGCTCCTGTATCCAACAGGTAGCTACCCCTTTGTTTCTCCACCTCCATCTCCACCACAGGTCTTCTCCAAGCGTCATAGCAGAGCAGACACAAGTAGACGGGCTGCGCGGGCGTCAGTCATTTAGGTGTTTCGGCTGGGGTCTCGGGGGCGATAGGGCTGTTAGCAACCGCTACCTTCCCCTGCCAGGTCATCAGAGACCGCATAGTCTCCAAGACTGACTCGATCGCAGCGGGGTCCACAACCGCACCACCCCCTTTAGTCGGGGCAGAGGCTACGGTTGGGTTCTGGACTGGTGTTGGGGCAGCGGCCTGCACTTGTGGTTGTGCTGGTGTTGGGTAAACTCTCGGGCCGTTGGCGACTCGGGCTTGGGCTTGATCTTGGGCTGCGGCGAACGCTCTCTCCCTCTTATCCTTCCAAGGATTCCTACAGTCCTTGCGCCAATGACCCTCCTTCCCACACCCGTAACAACTGCTATTGGCTTGAGGAGGGCGATTTCCCTCCTGACGCCATTCCCTTTTAGCAGAGGCTGCGGGCCTCACCTCATGCACCTTTCCTTTTACAACAGGTGTTTTCTTGCCCTTGTTATTCCTATAATTGATCGTGAGCTGATCTAGCACTAGATCCTATGTGGAGCGGGCGTTGGTGGGGTCAAACCATGCTTTGGCCTGTTCCTTCACTACTGGCAGGCAACCTGCTACCAGGCACCGAAGCCAGTGAGCCCTTTGTTCGCCATCCAGCCCGGCCCGGGCCGGCCCGCCCGGGCAGCTGCACCGATACACTGGCCACAACCTGTCGGCGAAAACCCGTGGGGGTTCTCCCTCTAGCTGCACTGTCTTTTCTAAACGGAGGAACGGAGTTCCATCCCCCTCTCCCATGATCTCCAGAATCTCATCCCGTAGCAACTCATAGTCCCTGTGCCCTCTCTTGCTCTCGTCAGGGAGACACTGGAGGAGCGAACTGTCCAGGGAGAACAGCAGCATTTTAGACTGTTCAACCCCGTCGCAGTCATTGACTGCTGCGGTCTGCTCCACGTCCCTGAAATGCACGGAGGGACCTCCTGACTCGGAGAGTTTTGGGATGTGACTTATCATCTCTCTTAGCTGTCGTGCGCTATGAGGCATTATGATCTGACTCTCAAGGGGTCCGTCATCGCCATTTTCTTCATTTGGACCGAGCTTCCGGTGCCTCATTGGACACAACGGCGCTGGCCCCGACTCTACTGTCTGGGGTTGCTGTACCTCAGGGCTCTCTTCCTCTACCACCTCCGTCTCCTGTCCCGGAGTCCAAGACTCCTCATAGGCAGGAGGCGCAGAGGGTTCGGGGGTTGGTACCCCAACTGCCTCTTGTGGAATCGGTCTTTTGGATTCCTTGGCTAGCAACAGCTGACTCGCTGGTGGATTTATGAGACACACCAACCCGTTTGCCTTTGCTAGGGCCTTTCTCAGGTCCTCTAGCTCCCGGCGGCAAGCGCTGTGGTCGGTGTTCTCAGATCTATCCTCCATGGCCATCTTATATGCTGTAAGAAATCACACAACACCAGGTTATAGTCCAACAGCTTTATTTGAAATCACAAGCTTTCGGAGCGCTGCTCCTTCTTCAGGTGAAGTGGAGAAATGCATAAAGACACAGCTTATATAGTCAGAGAATCATGTCAGATGTTTACAGGTGACCTTTCCAACTGCCATTTATCGCACCTCGGCAGAGAGATAATCACAACAGTCAAAGGTGTGAATGGTGTCCAAACAGGTCAGTCAGGGAAACATTACATCAAAGAACAATGAGGTGGGGTCACAAGGGGTCAAATATTGCAGATGCTGGGGTCTGTATGAAAAACAAAAAAACAGACAAAAAACATTTTTTTTGGCTGGAAATCACAGCAGGTCCAGTCGCATCTGTGTAGAGAGAACAAGCCAATGTCGACTCGAGTCTGGATGACCCTGCATCAGGTGGGGTTACATGTAGCGTGACATGAACCCAAGATCTCGGTTAAGGCCGTCCTCATGGGTGCGGAACTTGGCTATCAGTTTCTGCTCGACGATTTTGCGTTGTCGTGTGTCTCGAAGGCCACCTTGGAGAATGCTTACCCGAAGATCGGAGGCTGAATGTCCTTGACTGCTGAAGTGTTCCCCGACTGGGAGGGAACACTCCTGCCTGGTGATTGTTGCGCGGTGTCCGTTCATCCGTTGTCGCAGTGTCTGCATGGTCTCGCCGATGTACCATGCTCCGGGGCATCCTTTCCTGCAACGTATGAGGTAGACAACGTTGGCCGAGTCACATGAGTATGTACCATGTACCTGGTGGGTGGTGTCCTCACGTGTGATGATGGTATCTGTGTTGATGATCTGGCATGTCTTGCAGAGGTTGCTGTGGCAGGGTTGTGTGGTGTCGTGGTCGCTGTTCTCCTGGAAGCTGGGTAATTTGCTGCGAACGATGGTCTGTTTGAGGTTTGGACACCATTCACACCTTTGACTGCTGTGATTATCTCTCTGCCGAGGTGCGATAAATGGCAGTTGGAAAGGTCACCTGTAAACATCTGACATGATTCTCTGACTATATAAGCTGTGTCTTTATGCATTTCTCCACTTCACCTGAAGAAGGAGCAGCACTCCGAAAGCTTGTGATTTCAAATAAAGCTGTTGGACTATAACCTGGTGTTGTGTGATTTCTTACATTTGTCCACCCCAGTCCAACTCCGGCATCTCCACACCATCTTATATGCTGCCCTGGCTCCCAGGAGCTTTTCCTCTTGGGCATCTACTTGTTTGGCTAGACGGAAACGCCTCTCTCTCATTCTACCTTCACTGGCCTTGGCCTCAACGACCTGACATTTTAAATATTCTACCCGGGTTTCGTGGCAGCGAATTACGGAGCGGCGTTCCTGATTCAGTGCGTCAAGCGATTCAATCAGTTTTTGACCTCCCGCAACCTTTTCCTCTACGTCTTTAAGCAAGCCGTTGATCTGGACTGTCTGTGCTGCAACTACCTGGTCCAAAAGCTGGACTTGCTTCTTGTAGCACATCAGCCAGACCGCCTTTTCTACAGATTTCTTATGCTCTCTACCCGCTGTCCACTTGATGGCTGCGTCTAGCGGGCGCCTATCCCTTAATAGATCAGATATCCATTGTTTTGTGAGGTTGACTTTTCCGAAAACATAATCTGCTATTCTTTCATCCATCACATTTCGTTTATTCAGATCTTGATCTAACACACTACTTTCCTGCTGCCAAGGTCCTGCCGCGGTCGCCATTTCTGTAGGGTTTTTTTTCCTGCTCTCTTGCCCGTTCTGGCCTCCTGCCAGGCTTCGTGCAAGAATTACCCTTGAGTGGTTCGACCCACTCCCCCTACGGTTCTAGACCTTGGACTTAGATGCAGAGAACAGTAGTGTAGAGAAAAGAACTCAGTAGACCAGGCTGAATAGCACGAAATGGATGCTTTTATTTTTAAACAGTTTGAAGCATTACAAAATACATGTCATAGGCACAGATTAAAGTAACTACAATCATGCACAAATTTATGAACTTGACTCTATGGAAATGGGGAACACACGGCACGTCGTAAAAGGGGAAACACATTACGATTTCCCTTAACTCCCTCCCCTATACTTAAACTAAGTTTCGACCTGGGGAACCTGGGATCATGCTCACCACTCTCGAAATCGCGAGAAAGGGGGTTCGCAGCCTTTTTGGCACCGCTTTCCGTCGTCACGTGGATTTGGAAACTTCTGGCGCAGTCGATATTCTCTCTCTCTCGAAGCGGTGGGGTGGACACAGCCTCGATGAGCGCTCGTTAAGGTTGAGATCCACTAAGTCGATTTGGGTTCATGGAGCAGACCCAGATGCAGGCTATGCACATGGGAGAATCTTGTGGCCTAGATCGCCAGTCCTCCAGAGGGTTTCTTCTCCGTCGGCCTGGGTCGTCGATGATCTCCCGACCCCAGTACCCGGGCCACCCTCGTCGTCTTCTCGTCGTGGCCGAGCCTTGTTTGGCTGAACACCGACCACGTTGTCCTTTTACCGAAACCGTCCGTCTTTAAAAAAAGAAGACGAGAACGTTTTCATCGATTCTGCATCTGCCGAAGTGGAAGAGGCGCCGATCCTGGCCCCGTCCGAAGAAGTTGAAGTCGTCCAAGAAGAAGAAGCAGCCGTCGTCCAGTCAAGTGAAGTTGTTCAAGTAACCCGAAGTCCGAAGTAACTTAGATGGACTTTCAATCCATAGTTATACTCTTTTGGGACAGTCTTATCTCCCGCCAAATCATAGTCCTGTCTTTGTATTAATTTTGGCGGGCAGAAATCTATGCAGGGGCGCTTTGTCTTGTAACGGAGCCGGTGATAACTTAAACTGGCCTTCCTGGCCGATAATGTCTTTTAATGTCTTTTGCATTGTCACCGCGGCTCGGTTCGCATGTTGATCGGTCCGGAGATTTTCCTTGATGGCTGCTAAACGGTTTTTCCTTTGTACAATAAATGGGTACGAGTGATTTTGCATTGTCCGCCCATATCTTGATGGGCCCCATCCTGTACTTGTAATCCATTGAATATGTATGCTGTTCCTCTGAGTTTCGGTTCCCAGATACTGGCTTTCGCGGGCTCACTGTCTTCAATCCACAAGCCTGTCTGGCTTGCAGTAACAGAAATAAAATGGTTCAGAAACTGATCACGGGGCCTGGCGGCCATTTTGTATGCCCTTTTATCAAAGGTTTTTCTGTGCAAGCTTACTTTGGTCAATAAACAGTCTTATTTTATCCAGTTTTCTTGCGTGATTTTTGCTGAAAATTGCGAATCTTACACCAGTCAGCCTGGCTACTCATTGGGCCTAGAGGGGTAGACCTATCAGAGGGCTGGGATTCTTCCTACACGGCTCCAAATAACCTTGCAAGGCAATGCCACAATGGATAGGATAATCTCTTTGCACAGTACCCTGGGATGGGCAATAAATGGTGGCCTTGCCAGCGATGACCACATCCCAGGGACGAATAAAAGAAAAACTCTGTGCATACTTGGGGAATACTAAACATTGGTTTTTGCTAACAAAGCTCTCTGAACTTGGGTAAGTGACGTTTGTCCCTAAATGGAGAAATTATACTGTCTGTGATAAAAATGCTAACTTCCGGGAAGTTATGTCATCACTTCCTGTGAACTATGAACTGTGAACTATGAACTGTGTACATACCTCACTTCCTGTTGGACTGGTATAAATACTGGTCTGTTCAGTATTGTAAGAGGCTTCTACCAGAGGCATGGTAAAGACCTCTCTTGTATATAGTGTGTTTATAAGTTACTTAAAGCTTACTTTAAAGTTACTTGATGGTAAGTCTCCTTTTTCTTACATCAATTTAAGTAACTTAGTATTTACACTGACAAATACTAGACCTTCAGACAAACTCGGAAGTTAAGGATCCAGGGAACCACCCATCATGGAGAAAATCCTTAGACCTATTCGTCTGGACTTGGACCCGAATACACCAGCAGCTGGCAGGGTATGGAAGCATTGGTATCGTACTTTTGAGAATTTTCTGGATGAATGTAAAGTGGATGCTCCTGCTAAATTGAAGATACTTGTCAATTATGTGACCCCAAAAGTGTTCGAATATGTTGATGACTGGGATAATTACGAAGAGGTGATTCGGGCACTTAAGAAACTGTATGCGAAGACCCCAAATGAGGTCTATGCTAGACATCTACTGGCCACAGCCCGACAAGGGCCAGGGGAATCAATTGACGAATTCCTGCAAGAACTTCGCAGGCTCAGCGTAGATTGTAACTTTCAGGCAGCCTCAGCTGAGCTGTACCGCCAAGAAATGATTCGTGATGCTTTCATCTGCGGGATTGCCTCTCCATTTATACGCCAGCGTCTACTAGAAAGTAAAACACTTGAGCTACAAAAAGCTTTTGACCTAGCTTGTTCACTGGATTTGGCAAAGAGAAATGCAGACCTCTATCAGCTGCCCAGGTCTCGATCTGCTGCTGTAGCTGCAACCAGACAATTCAAGCGGTCTCAGGTGAACCCTATCATGGGGGAATCTAATTCTGATAATTCTGATGAAGAAGAGGAGGACGACCCCACTTTAGCAGCCTCTTGGCAATCTAGGAAGGAATGCTTCTTTTGTGGAGATGCTTTTCACCCTAGGAAAACCTGCCCTGCTCGCAATGCAATCTGCAGTTATTGCGGGAAAAAAGGACACTTTGCTAAAGTTTGCCTATCAAGGGCCTCTACGAGGGCCAATCCAGCTAAGACCTACCGAACTGCCCCAATTAGGGCCTATCAAGATGCTCCAGCTAGGACCTATCAAGCTTCCTCTCGAGCTCTCTCCCGAAGAAGCACACCGAGAGTTTTAGCCACTCTCTGTGCAACGACACCAATTACAGCTGCTTGCCCACAGAACCTGTCTCAGGCAGCCACAAAAATTTCAATTAAAGGGCATACCTTAGATGCCTTAATTGACTCAGGAAGTACTGATAGTTTCATTAAGGAACAGATTGTTGCGAAATTGAAACTACATGTCTTCCCATCGGACCAGGCAATTGCGATGGCCCAGTCATCACTTAATACCAGAATCTCCGGCTTTTGTGTTGTTGATATGACACTTCATGGTCGTATGTATCCCTCCACCCGACTTTCGGTGCTCAAAGACTTATGTAGTGATCTCCTCTTAGGGCTGGACTTCCAAAAACAGCATAAGAAACTCACCATTGAGTTTGGTGGATCCAAACCCGGACTTACTATTTCTAATATACCATCTAAATTACCTTTTTGTGCATTATCAGCAGCTTCACTTGATGAACCCTCATTATTTGCCAGTATTCCGCCTCAATGCCAACCGATAATAACGAAATCGCGGCGCTTTAATCAGGAAGACCAATCTTTTATTGCGGCTGAAATCTCTCGACTTCTAGCAGAGGATATCATTGAACCATGTTCGTCGCCCTGGCGGGCTCAAGTCGTCATTGTCAAGAACCCTCTAAAACCTCACAAACAGCGACTATGCATCGATTATTCGCAAACCATCAATCAATATACCGACTTGGACGCCTACCCATTGCCACGCATTGATGATATGGTTAATAAACTGGCCGAATACAAAGTGTTCTCAACTTACGATTTAAAAAGTGCCTATCATCAGTTACCCTTGAAGGTCTCAGATAAGCAGTACACAGCCTTTGAGGCTAATGGACGGCTGTACCAATTTCGTCGCCTCCCATTCGGGGTTACTAATGGAGTGGCTGTCTTTCAACGGGCAATGGATGGCCTGGTTAAGCAGGAAAACCTAAGGGACACTTTTCCCTATCTTGATAACATTACCATTGCAGGTCACGATCAACAGGAACACGACTCCAACCTCCAAAAATTTCGGGATGCCCTCCATCGCCGTAATTTGACCCTGAATGAATCCAAATCTGTTGAGTCGCAACCGACCATCAACATCCTTGGCTACTGCGTAGGCAATGGTATCATTAAGCCAGACCCAGAAAGACTTCGCCCGCTCCAAGAGCTCCCGTCACCTAAGAATCCGGCTTCTTTACGTCGGGCTCTCGGTCTGTTTGCATACTACGCTAAATGGATTCCTCATTTTTCGGACAAAATCCAACCCTTGCTGCATGCTAGATCATTTCCACTGGGAACAGCGGCTGTTGCAGCCTTTAACCTTCTCAAAAAACAGTTGGAGAAAGCGGCTCTTCACTCCATCGATGAGAATCTCCCTTTCGTGGTTGAATGTGATGCCTCGGAGGTGGCGATCTCGGCTACTCTGAATCAGGAAGGTCGTCCTGTAGCATTTATGTCCAGGACCTTACAAGGTGCCGAGCTACATTATCCTCCGGTTGAGAAAGAAGCCACAGCCATCATAGAGGCAGTACGGAAGTGGAACCATTTTCTAGCTCGCCAGCACTTTACATTGATCACGGACCAACGATCAGTCGCCTTCATGCTCGATAATCGAAAACGAACCAAAATTAAGAATAATAAAATACAACTTTGGAGGATGGAACTGGCCTCTTTTGGTTATACCATTCTCTATCGGCCTGGCAAGGAGAATGTGGCCCCGGACACCCTCACACGGGCATTCTGCTCCACTATGTCATCCTCCACTCTCATGGATGTCCACAATGGTTTGTGTCATCCTGGCGTTACGCGCATGCTACATTTCGTACGATCACGGAATCTCCCTTTTTCCACTGGAGATGTAAAGAAAATATGCTCAGAATGCCGGCTTTGTGCGGAATTAAAACCTCAGTTCTTCCGCCCCTCAGCTGGTATACTCATACATGCAACCCAACCGATGCAACGACTTAGCATCGATTTTAAGGGCCCAGTGCCCTCTTCAACTCGGAACACATATTTGCTCACCATGATCGACGAATATTCACGTTTTCCGTTTGCCTTCCCCTGCTCCAATATGCTGGCGTCCACAGTAATCTGCTGCCTTGAGCAGGTATTTTCTCTCTGTGGCATGCCGGCTTATATTCACTCAGATCGGGGTCCATCCTTTATGTCAAGGGAACTCAAGGACTACCTCTCAGAACGGGGAATTGCTACAAGCAAAACAACACCATACCATCCCATCGGAAATGGGCAGGTAGAGAGGTATAACGGTATCATCTGGAATTCCGTACGTCTCGCTTTAAGATCTCGGGGCCTACCAGACCAGCAATGGGAAACAGTGCTTCCGGATGCATTGCACTCTATACGGTCTCTGCTTTCTACAGCCACAAATACTACACCTCATGAGCGGTTCTTTGGATTCCAGCGTCGCTCATCTCATGGGACATCACTCCCGTCATGGCTAACTACTCCTGGACCTGTATTACTCCGAAGATACGTTCGGACGTCTAAAAATGACCCTCTCGTAGACGAGGTTGAACTAACCGATGCCAACCCCACCTATGCAAACATACGATATTCCGACGGCCGAGAATCTACCGTATCATTACGGGATCTGGCTCCCTGCCCACCAGGACCTAGTGGGACATCGGGTGATGGCATTTCACCAGGAAACTCTTGGGACCTATCGGGTACCCCTCTCCAGGATCCTGATCGGACACCAACTAGCTTGGTGCCGGTAGAACCCCGTGCTCAAGGTTGCGACCCTCCCAGTACCGCGCATGAAAGTACTGATCCGCCACAGACCAGCTCTGCACCTCCCTCTGAACAGAGGCAGTCCGACTTTGAACCTATTGGGGCTCGTACTCGAAGCCATGATCTCCCCGACCCTTCACAGGGCAATCCAGGCCACACAGACTCTGACCAATGGCCAACCGCATGTAAGCGGACCAGCGACCCTCTACGACGGGAATCCAAAAGGGTGCGACTCTTCCTTGTTCGGCGGCTGCGGACCAAAAGGTAGACCACAGCCTCCTAATCCTGCAGGAGGGAAGAATGTGATAAAAATGCTAACTTCCGGGAAGTTATGTCATCACTTCCTGTGAACTATGAACTGTGAACTATGAACTGTGTACATACCTCACTTCCTGTTGGACTGGTATAAATACTGGTCTGTTCAGTATTGTAAGAGGCTTCTACCAGAGGCATGGTAAAGACCTCTCTTGTATATAGTGTGTTTATAAGTTACTTAAAGCTTACTTTAAAGTTACTTGATGGTAAGTCTCCTTTTTCTTACATCACTGTCCATATTCGACAAACAGAAACTGTACTTGTGTGGGCATTTTCAGTAGCTTGGCCTTGGCTTGGTGATGGGTATCCATGCATGTAAGACACCCGGCTGACCAAAACAAATACAGATTTTGTATCTAAAACAAAGTGAATGTAAAGATCTGCTTTTAGACCTAAAAGTTGCGATTGTCTTCATTTTTGTTCTATGTTACTTGGTGTTTGTTACTCGCTCAGCAGCCGTCTGCTGGATCGAATGACAGCCGCAATGATCCTTGTCTGCCTTATTCTGTCACGGAGGAGTTGAAATAACTACATTCGTCCTGCGTGATTCAGACAAAAAAAAACATAATTTTACACGCATTGGATTTCCAGTGATCATTTCATAGTCAGCTCATGCTACTGTATTGGCATCTCACTGGGAAAACAGTCTGGCTTGGGAAAGTGAAAGCTACATGTTTATAAAAATCACAGGGTATTAGTGTGATCACCCATTCCCCGCCGCCGCCCCCCCCCACCCCCGGCAAGACAAACTCAAGTTGAACTCCCTTACCAGCAGCCTTTCTGCTTCAACTTCTCAATTCAGTAACAAAGTGAAAACATAAAAGGAGTTCAGGGCATGGTCAGGTCAAGGTGGTGACACGACAGTGAGTAACCAGTGTGTGGCTCAGAGTTACTGTCATTTCCTGATGTTGACCAGGTGTTTTCGAGAGTCTCTGATTATGAATGTGTTGGTGTTATTGCGCAACGAGCAGTCTGATTATTTACTGAACATGGGCCAGCTACAGTAGCTACAATGGCCAAAGACAACTTCCTGCACTGGCAACTCTCTCCTTGTGTGTGTGTATTTTTATAATGACGCAAAGAGTTGGGTAGAATTCAACTTGAAATTTTAGACTTGGCGTCATCTCTTTCAGACAGTCATGTGCGTCTTTTCTTTTCCAAAGAAAATTCAGGAATTGAGCAAAAAAAAATCTGTATTTTTCCTCTTCTCAAAGGACTGGGGGATTACAGAGAGCACTGAGCATGCTCTGTGACCGGAAACTGATGGAGAAAAGCAACGTTCCTGTTATCACGGCTCAAATACACAAGCACAATTAATGGTGTCACAGTAAATTACTGTCTGTCAAGTAACAGAGCAGTTCCTCTTTATTCATGTTTAATTAATCACAGCCACGGAATCCCATGGAGGATGAAGCCTGCAGAATGGGATATTCATTTTAATGTCGGCTGATGCAGGCAAAAGGGATTCACTCACACTATATCATTTCTTTAAGATCTCTTGGATTTTTTAAATTATTTCTCTCCTAAATTATATTTCGGCTTAAAAAACTTAAAATATAGGCCTAGAAATTGCATCACGCCCCACCCGATATCTGGGCGTAAAACAGTCGCCTAAGGATCCAATATGGCAGGTGGAAGTTCGCTGCCCACCATATTGGGTTGGGCTCCTCTGTAGGGCGTGTTCCCGACCATTTAAAAGACTTGTATTTAAATAAGGGTCTAGGCTTGTGATAGGACCCTTTTGTGAAATTGGGTTGCCCCAACATCTGACTCTTCACAGGATAAATTCACTCAGCAACTCGTGGTGCTAACCGGCAGCAAGAACCCTTCAGCAATGCTATTTAAAGGGTTCGTCCACTTCGACAGGTTAGTTGCTGGCTTGTCCTTTTAGACTTCTGGTTAACGTCTGGGTGTTGTTTTACCTATTCTTTGCCTTCTACAACTGATTTCTGCTAACAAGTTTTACTGCAGTCATGAGTGGTCTGGTAGGTCTGCATTTGGGACTGGAGGGTGAGTTGGAGCAGCCAAGAAGACAGAAGAGAGCAGGAACCCCTGGGAGAAGAGGGAGGAGGAAGAGGGCACTGTGCAGGAGACCATGCCCACAGCGGGTCTTCAGGGAGCACTTCTACCTTAATTTCACTGAGGAACAGTGTGTCACAAAGGCGCCATCACCAAGCTGTGTCAACTGCTTCAGCCACACTCAAGCCTCGAACCAGGGCATGAACAGCACTGGCTGTGGTTGTCAAGGTCACTGTGGCCTTTAACTTTTACGCAACAGGCTCCTTCCAGGTTGTAGCAGGTGGCATCAGTGACATCTCCCAATTTGCTGTCTGAAGGAGGTGACCAAGGGGGAAAAATTCAGTTGGTTGCGCCACCCATTAGCGCCGTAAGAGGATGCTAAGTGGGACGTAAACCAACTAGCGCCGGGGCGCGGCACTACCCACGCCTCCCGCAAAATTCAGCGGGAGGTTAGTGGTGGCGCTAACCGTTAGCGCTGCGCCGCTGGTGATGATGTCATCGGTGTGTGCAGCGTCCCGCTCATGCCCCGGCCGCGATCTTCGGGAGCGCCCCCTGATTTACCGCCGGACGCTATGTCCGACGGGTTCAGGGTGGTGTACTTGCGGCCGGGGAGGCGCAAATTAAAGGCGAGGTGCGGGGCGGCCATTTTTGTTGATGCCCACCTGCCAGCACCTGCCTGCGCCCCCGGCCTCCGGAACCCCCCCCCCCCCTGCGGAGTGCCGGCTGCGCTCCAAGAGCCTGGCACTTCTCTTGGGTGCCGGGCTCTTTTGCCTGCACTCCCAATCCCCGGGGGCCCAGCTGGGCCCCAGATCGCGCTGCACAAGGCCCCTCCCCTTTAAGAAGGGGAGGAAGGCCTGCAATACCGCAGCGCGACGTGCCGCAGCGTGTGGCGCTGCGGCACGTAGCACCACGATATTCACTTGCAGCGCCCCAAGAGGGAGGCGGGGTGCCTCCAGTAGCGCCCCTCTTCCCTTTGGGGCGCAACTGACCAATTTCCGGTGCGGGGGCGCTAATTTTTCCGGGGCGCTACTTTTAGCGCCCCGGCGAAGTTAGCACCCCAAACGAGGCTATACTGAATTTCTCCCCCCAAGTGTCTCTATGTCAGGGGGAACAGCTACATTACTTTCTCTATGGACAAAGTGAATCAGGACGAGAGCGCACTAGGCTTCACCCATATTGCAGGCTTTCTCAAGATGCCATAGACTACACACACATTGCCTTGCCTGCTCCCCATCACCAGTCTGGCATCTTTCTGAATAGAAAGGGATTCCACTTCCTCAAAGTCCAGCTCGTTTGTGACCACAGGCAGCATATCATGCAAGTCTGTTCCCAGTTTCCAGGCAGCAAACATGATTCATTCATCCTGTGGCAGTCCTCTGTGCTGCCTTTATTCCAACCAAACCATCAGGTCGCAAGCTGGCTATTGGGCAACAAGGGCTATCCCCTTCAGATATGACTCCTGTCAGGAACCCAGGTACAGCTGCAGAGCTGGTGTACAACAAGAGCAATGCTGCCACCAGAAACGTCATTGAGCAGACAGGCGATATGTTCAAGCAATGCTTCCCCTGCCTGGACTGTTCAGGAGGAGCTTTGCAGTACAGCACTGACCATGTATCCAGATTTATAGTCGTCTGTTTCATGACTTTGTGATAATCAGAGGCTAGCTCTTACCATCACCTGAGCAGCAAAAAGCTCTTGGAGAGCAGCTCATCCAAGAGTGCTTTACGAGAACCATTCCTCCCATCCCCAATACACCAACAGTCCCACAGTCCTTATCACCACCCTACTTACTCCCACCATCCAATTGCCTTCCTTCAGTCCAGCCTTGTGTATCTTGCCCTCACTTAACATAAATATTAAAAACCAGAACAAACAAACTATTCAAGAACTCAATTCCATCTGTGTTTAATATTTAGCAGGAATAATGAAGAATCTCCCTTGTGAAACCTCTTAGTGCCTATCCTAGTGCTCCGACAAAGTGTTTCTCCAGTGGCTACAGCTTGAGAGGTGGAAGGCTGCTGAGCTTCCATTGAGGATACTTCAGATGGCCGTGGAGGACAGCCTAGAGCAGCTCTGGGCCAAGAGAGCTGTGTGACACTGACCAGAGTGGCTGGTGGGAGAGCAGGCTGCTATCATGCTGAGATGACAGCAGGTGCCTCTCCCATGGCACCAAGACCACTTCCCTGACACTGTGCCTCAACACTCCTAGCACTCTGCTGGAGAACAGAGTGCAGAAGTAACGTGACTCTCTGGAAGCCCCTGTCAACAATGAACCACCACCCACCCCCAAAGCCACGATGGCAGCAGTGTGAGCTGTCATGGAACCTGTCAGTGCTGTCAACAGAGGCTTCATCATGGTGGGCACCACTGTCGTGTTGATGGAGCTGACCGCTCAGTCCATATTGGACAGAATGGTCTCCATGCTCTGAGCAAAACCCCAACACAAGTTGGAGCTGGACTCTTCCATGACCTGAAGCATTCTGCACAAGCTCACTGGCAGGCTGCCCAGTGCACCTACTATTTCCTGGTAGATGCCCATAAGCCTTCTTCGGTAGCTTGGGCCCTCAAAGTCAGCATCCGAGTCCTCTACAGCAGACCTAGTATGCAACCTCATCCACCATTGAGCTGGCACCTGTGCCCTAGCTCCTTCTGCACTTGTAGCCGATGATTCACAATGTGGAGGCCCCTCCTCTAGCCTATCCTCTAAATTACGTGTGGTGCCAGTATCTGAGCTTGCGCTTTCTAGGGTCAGAGCGAGTGACACTGCATCTTCAGGAAGGCCAGCCTTCTTTTAAGCACTAAAATGAAAGAGAGGGACAATGGTTAGCTTTTAGTGTAAAGGGAGAGCAGAGAGAGTAGTAATCATAATCATAATCATAATCATCTTTATTGTCATTGTTAGTGCACAAGTGCAGTACAACAAAATGTAGGCTTGCGGCTCCCGAGAGTGTACATTTAGATTAAGACATTTAAACATTCAACATACATTTGGCTTGTAATACATTAACATAAACATAACCATAATAAAGTGCATTGGCAGATGTGCAGGCTTTAGAGTTTATTTGTGGAGTTCAGTAGGATGACAGCCCTGGGAAAGAAGCTGTTCCTAAATCTGGTCGTACAGGTGCGAATGCATCTGTAGCGTCTCCCAGATGGCAGGAGGGCGAACAGACTGTGGCTGGGGTGGGTAGGGTCTTTGATGATGGTCCGTGACCTCCGTAAACAGCGTTTCTGGTATATGTGCTCTATGGTCGGTAGACGGGTGCCGGTAATGCGTTGGGCAGTTTTGACTACCCGCTGCAGGGCTTTCCGTTCATAGTAGCTACAGCTGCCATACCATACTGTAGTTGCCGCTTGCCAAAGGCCATGACTCTCCCACTGCCCGTGATGGCCAACACATTTTCTTCTACAGGAGAGAGGGTGTGCAGGTGGGCTCAACCACCTCCGATGGCAGTCTCAGGTTGTGTGTGACCTTCTCCTGCAAGAAAGAAGAGAATGTGTTAATGATGGTCTTGTGAGGTGTTTAGAGAATATGCCTGTCATAGTCAAATAGATCATATGTAGTGAGAAAGTAAGGGTTGCAATAGTGGTGAGAATAGAAAGTGCAGTGTGTGTTAGAAGGAGTGAAGTCTGGGGCAGTTATTGTACGAGAGTGAAGGGAAGTGGGGGAGAGGAGTATGGTGAACAGTCAGGCTCGAGGTGCAAGCAGAGAGCAGGATTCTTACATTGACCGCTTGGCTAGTATTCTCCCTTGTTGGAACCGATCGCCCACGAGGGTGGGCTCTGTTATTTAGCCAATAAAAACCTATAGTTACTATCTTAACTCGTCGCTTTTCATGGAGTGAATTGATAGGTATATCAGTAATGTCATTGAACTTTTTCCTGCATTGCAGATGATATCTGGGAGCTAAGCTCCTGGCATTAGCCTCCTCTGCAAGCTCTTCCCACTGGCAATGGAGGTGTTGCCTGGAGAGCTTTCTGCCCCTGGGGGAGGAAACAGGATCTCCCTCCTCCTGTCCACCATTGGACCAGGGGCTCCAACATGGCATCGGAGAATGTAGGGGCCCATTCTACAGGTCATACAGCCATTTCTTTCTTCAGATGCCTTCCTTACTGTCTGCAGCCAGAGTGCACCTACATAGAAACATAGAAGATAGGAGCAGGAGTAGGCCATTCGGCCCTTCGAGCCTGCTCCGCCATTCAATGAGATCATGGCTGATCATCCAAATTCAGTACCCTGTCCCTGCCTTCTCCCCATATCCCTTGATCCCTTTAGCCTTAAGAAATATATCCAACTCCTTTTTGAATATATTTAATGAACTGGCCTCCACCGCCCTCTGTGGCAGAGAATTCCACAGGTTCACCACTCTCTGGGTGAAGAAATTCCTCCTCATTTCAGTCCTAAATGGTTTACCCCTTATCCTTAGACTATGACCCCTGGTTCTGGACTCCCCGGCCATCATAAGCATCCTTCCTGCATCTAGTCTGTCCAGGCCTGACAGAATTTTATAGGTTTCGATGAGATCCCCTCTCAATCTTCTAAACTCCAGTGTGTATAAGCCCAATCAACACAATCTCTCCTCATACGTCATTCCTGCCATCCCAGGTATCAGCCTGGTGAATCTTCGCTGCACTCCTTCCATGGCAAGAACGTCCTTCCTCAGGTAAGGCGACCAAAACTGCACACAATACTCAAGGTGCGGTCTCACCAAGGCCCTGTACAACTGTAGCAAGACATCCTTGTTCTTGTACTCGAACCCTCTTGCTACGAAGGCCAACATACCATTTGCCTTCTTAACCGCCTGCTGCACCTGCATGCTTACCTTCAGCGACTGGTGCACAAGAACACCCAGGTCTCTTTGCACTTCCCCTTCTCCCAATCTATTGCCATTCAAATAATAATCTGCCTTCCTGTTTTTGCCACCAAAGTGGATAACCTCACATTTATCCACATTATAGTGCATTTGCACCTCCCCTTTAAGAGGGGCTGGCTGCCTTTAAGTGGTGTCAGTGAAGCCCAATTTTCTGCCACCCCCCCCCCAAAACGAGCTTACAGCCAATGAATAGCGCAGGTAGCGCTGCCTTCATACCTGTGTCATTCTAATGAGCTGGCAGCATCAAGTTCACGTGGTCCCTGGGCGCAATTGAATTTCTAGGCCGCGGTGTTTATATTTTCCCTTGTTTACTTTCTCCCTCTTAAGTTACCCCTCTGTGTATATATTGCAATCTTAACAGGATGGGGAGGACGTTCCATCTCTACAAACCATTGTCACGGTCACTTCTTAATTGTTCCTTTTATTAGCAGGTGTGCTTGAGTAATACAGAAGGATATCGCTGGTTAGTTTGTCTCCCAAAGGACCTGGTTGAGAGTGTTTAGCTTTCTGTAGGGAGCCTAGTGCCTCAATTATACTGCACTGGTTACGACTAAGTTTAACAGTGCTAAGAGTGAACAGCCACCGGTAAATCCTCCACTCCCTTCATCAAAAAAAGAAAGACTCACATTTATATAACGGCTTTCACAACCTCAGGAGGTCCCAAAGCACTTAAGCTGATGTAGTACTTTGCAGTGTCGTCATTGTTGTAATGCAGGAAACATGGCAGCCAATCTGTTCACAGCAAGATCCTACAAACAGCAATGTGAGAATGACCGAATAATCCTTTTTATGGATGTTAGCTTTTACATCCACCTGAGAGGGTGGATGGGGCCTCAGTTTAATGTCTCATCTGAAGGCCGTTGCTCGCCAACAGTGCAGCACTCCCTCAGTACTGCGCTGGAACATCCACCTAGATTTTGTGCTCAAATCTCTATTGTGGGACTTGATCCCACAACCTTCTAACTCAGAGGCGAGAGTGCTACCACTGAGCCATGGCTTTTTATTTGATTTCCAGCATCTGCAGTATTTTGTTCTTGTTGATACAGACTATCCTACTTACCCTGCTAAAAAAAGAATGCATAACAGTAAAAAGAGAGATGGATTTAAGTTAAATAATTATATATAAAATGGCTGAAATATGTAAAGAAGTCGGTTTCAAAAGTGTTCCTTCCAATCCATGCAGTACTGTTAAGCAATCTCATATAATCAGCTCAAGGACTGGTAGAAGTTGTTCCAATAATTAAATACACAACCAGAGAAAACAGGATCAAATCAATTGTAAACAACCTGTCCTGTACAACTGACAACCTCTATTATTTCTGTATTAACATGTCTCTTTTAGAGACACACACACATGCATGCATGTACAACTTACATAAAGAGATAATGGAGCTCCTTGAATGAAGGGAATCAAGTTTAATGACACGACTTGCATTTACATTCATGCCATCAAAATAGGAGCCCATTATGGCCCAGCATTATGCTGTGGCAACTACCACAGGTGTCAACCTTAGCAGGAAGTTACTGTCTTTTGTTCCAGTGCTGCCTCGGGGTCAGTAGGCAACTCATTTATTAGCACTTTTTTTTTTACTAACAGTTTAGGAACTATTACAAAACTGAATTTCTAGTTCTTGACCTATTGGATCTTATGTTGCATAGAAACAACCTGGAAGACCATAAATCGCTCTTGATCATTTAGAATTAACTGCCACTGGGAAGTTCCCTCATTGTGTAATTCTCCGAGATAGCGTGCTTAGCAAAGGTTTTTCTGAGTTGACTAACTGCACTGTTATGATTTGGCTATCATTAAGTAAATAAATGAATGTATTGCAAGATGAGATTGATGAGTGTTGGAGCAAGCGCTGTCTGCTGTCCAGCGAGTTAGTATGCAGGATGCAGTTGCGTCTAACAGCTTTTGTTCCAGTCTGTGAGCAGGGCAGGGCAGGGCTGTCCATTCTGTAGGTACTGTCAGTGCTCTACTCTGTTGAGTCTATTTTTTTTCTCCTTAGTACCTTGGTTCTACACAGTGCTCACATGGTGATCTGACATAGAATTGAGGAAACTGCTTTCAACTGAGACAGCCAAGTTTGAGAGAGAGGCACTTCTTAGACTTGTGTTTACAACATGCTGGTTGACACTAAAGTGGTCTATCAATTGAACAATAAAATGGTATTAGAAAGAAAAGAAAGACTTGCATTTATATAGCACGTTTCATGACCACTGAACATCCCAAAGTGCTTTAGCGTCAATGGAGTACTTTTTGAAGTGTAGTCACTGTTGTAATGTAGGAAACGTGGCAGCTGATTTGCGCACAGCAAGCTCCCACAAACAACAATGTGATAATGACCAGATAGTGATGTTGATTGAGGGATAAATATTGGCTAGGACACCGGGGATAACTCCCCCCCTGCTCTTCTTCAAAATAGTGCCATGGGATTGTTTATATCCACCTGTGAGTGCAGATGGGGGTCTCGATTTAACGTCTCATCCGAAAGAATTAATCTTTGTGACTATTCAGTAACTAAGGCCACAATTTTGCCAGCACACAAAGTGCGGATTCGGAGGTGGGTCAAAATGATTGATGGTGGGTTTGGAACCCACTGCGAACCTGCCTCCATGTAAGTTTCCAAGGTGTCGGGTCTGCGATTTCTGAGCAGACCCGACACCAAGCAGCGGGGGAGGCATTTAAGATAGTTAACTGCTTATTCAGTGGTTGTTAAATACTATTTTGGCAGCCTTTTTGTATTTTCCCACATTTTTAACAGGCTTCACGTCGTTTGGAGATCACGTCAGGTAAGTATGTCAGGTGTTCAATCGAGCTGAATAGATCACAGCAGCTGCAGTATAAAATCTAATCTTTCAAATCTGTTCAGTTTGCAATGTCAGAAGTTGCTGATTTCAGGATTGTGAAGACACATTTGATCTGTATTGAGGCTGTAAGTGTGCGTTGTAAACTCTATATGCACTGTCACCCCCTTGGAATAACCTCTCTCCCCATTGACTGATTGCTTCTAACATCTCATCCTCAACTGTCATATATAACAGCAGAATGGGAACCATTTATACTCTCTCAGAGGATTGTTAAAAAAAAGTTTGAAGGACTTTTCTGTTTGGACCACTTCTGGACCCGCCTCTTCTTCTCGTTAGGTTCACCTACAGGAAAGCCACAATGGCTTCCCTGCTAGGGCTGGTGAATGGAGCTGGGGCAGAAGATCAGCCATGATCTCATTGAATGACGGAGCAGGCTCAAAGGGCCGAATGGCCAACTCCTGCTCCTATTTCTTATGTTCTTATGTTCTCACCCTGGTCCTCAGATTCAGAAGACGAGCAGCCGCAGCAGCCGCAGAACCAGGCTCACCAGCAGCACCAACAACAAGAGCGCCAACCTTCTCCTCAACCATCTGCTGCTGCACAGGGCAGAGGCTGTCAGCGCAGGACTGCACCGCGCCGCAGGAGATACCCCCAACACAGGGTTTACAGGCTGAGCAACAGTGCCAAAGGAAGCTGAGACTTCCTCGACAGGTTATCGCAGACATTTGCGCAATGCTCAATCAAGACCTGCAGCCCAGAGGAGTGGGTGGACATGCCTTACCAGTGGATGTCAAAGTCACCACCGCCCTCAACTTCTTTGCATCAAGCTCCTTCCAGGGATCAGCATTAGCGGCATCTCCCAGTCGGCCACCCACAGATGCATCACCCAGGTCACCGATGCCCTCTTTGACAAGTCCGCCAATTACATTCACCTTTCCACTGATGAAGCCAGTGTTACCAAGTGGGCGCTAGGCTTTGTCAATCTGGCTGGCTTCCCACGGGTGCAGGGCGTCATCGACTGCACACGTGGCCATCAGGGCACCCCATCAGAACCCAGCAGCATTTGTGAACCGCAAGGGCTTCCACTCCCTTAACGTGCAGCTGGTCTGCAACCATAGGAAGTGCATCATGCATGTGTGCACGAGATTCCCTGGCAGCTGCCATGACTCTTACATTCTTCACCAGTTCACCATCACTCAGCTCTTCGCACCGCCAAATCCCCTGAAGATGTGGCTAATGACACCATTGAGGAGCCCATCAGACAAGTCTCAGGAGCATTACAATCAAAGCCACATTTCCACCAAAAGTCTCATAAAGCAAACAATAGGGTTGCTCAAAATGCGCTTCTGATGCCTGGACAGATCTGGTGGAGCCCTTCAGTACGCTCCAGCCAGGGTCTTGAGAATGGTTGTTGTCTGCTGCGCCCTGCACAACATCGCACTGCAGCGAGGATTAGAGCTGCATGAGAAAGAAGGCACAGAGCGCACAGCCTCTTCAGAGGAGGAGGAGGAGCAGAATGAGGTTCAACAAGAGGAAGACCTGGAGGAGGTGGCTGACCCAGTGCGACCAGCACGTGAGCACTTTGCTACCCGTGATGCCAGCAATGGCCTAATCAATGCCAGATTCACGTAACTTTATGCAGCACAGACATGTGGCTGCCACATACACATGAAGGTTGGCATTACCACACTGCGGCACCATAGAGCATCTCTACAATGAACTGTGCATTGTTTGCACTGTCACCACCATTGCTGGACATAAAGGCGACGAATTCAAACATTCAGATAACATTACTTTATTACAACAAAATAAAATAACTGAAACGGAACATTCATTTATAGCAAATCACCCAAGTGACTACCCTAGTGACTATTTATGTGTGAGCTTTCTTTTACGCGTGCTTCTACGAGGTGCTACCCCTGTGGCTTCACCAGATGTAGAGGCAGGCTGCTCATTTCCCCGCTGCGCCTGCTTAGACACCTTTGGCGGTCATCCTCTAGGTTTTGGAGCTTTTGAGGGCCCCGTCAAAGTCTGCTCCTCCTGCGGCTGTGCAGGGGCAGACTCGGCCATCAGTGTTACATAGAAACATAGAAGATAGGAGCAGGAGTAGGCCATTTGGCCCCTCGAGCCTGCTCCGCCATTTAATGAGATCATGGCTGATCATCCAAATTCAGTACCCTGTCCCTCCTTTCTCCCCACATCCCTTGATCCCTTTAGCCTTTAGCCTTAATAAATATATCTAACTCCTTCTTGAATATATTTAATGAATTGGCCTCAACTGCCTTCTGTGGTAGAGAATTCCACAGGTTCACCACTCTCTGGGTGAAGAAATTCCTCCTCATCCCTGTCCTAAATGGCTTACCCCTTATCCTTAGATTGTGACCCCTGGTTCTGGACTCCCCTGCCATCGGGAACATCCTTCCTGCATCTAGTCTGTCTAGTCCTGTTAGAATTTTATAAGTTTCAATGAGATCCCCTCTCATTCTTCTAAACTCCAGCGAGTACAAGCCCAATCGACCCAATCTCTCCTCATACGTCATTCCTGCCATCCCAGGTGTCAGCCTGGTGAATCTTCGCTGCACTCCCTCCATGGCAAGAACATCCTTCCTCAGATAAGGCGACCAAAACTGCACACAATACTCAAGGTGTGGTCTCACCAAGGCCCTGTACAACTGCAGCAAGACATCCTTGCTCCTGTACTCGAATCCTCTCGCTATGAAGGCCAACATACCATTTGCCTTCTGTTCGGGGAGGCATCTGGGGCTCGGACCGAGGGGTTGGCAAGGGGGTGGGGAAGTTTGAGCGCTTGGAGAGGAACCCCCGCTTACGTGTCCCCTCCCACCACCAACCCTTTCATGGGCCACCTGCACTTCTCTGCTAGCATGTAGCTGGAGAGCACCTTGCTGCACATCAGCAGGGCCATGAGGACCCATGTCTATACTAAGATTCCTCATAACAAGGACGTCCATGAATCTTTGGTTTCACTCTTCCATAGATGCCCATCTATGCTCCATAGATGACCATCTATTTAGAAGTCTTACCATGTTCTCCTGAGTCTGGCGATTTATGTCCTCCATGGAGGTTGCCATCCTTTCCATGGCGGTACCTACAGTTGCCAGTGCGTGCGCCATGGCGTTGCTCATATTTGAGATGGACTCCTCCATTCTCTGCACACTCGCAATCACCGTGGTTGCTAACCCAGTCAGAGCCTCCTGCACTTCTTCGCGAAGCTCCACGATTGCTCTCTTCCTGGATGGCCCCCGAGGCTCAGCCTCTACATGCAGCTGATCACGGCTTGGAGTGTCCTGCGGCCTCCAATGAGGTGTCTCCCCTGCTGTTCCTGTCTCCACCATCTGAACTTTTTCACTTGTGACTTGTGATACACCAGATGACAACACTAGTCTATCTCGCATAGGACCCACTGAGGTGTGTGTCTCTGCGCTGGTGCTGGCTGCGCTAATTGCTGCTGATGCTGCTCCCCCAGAGGCTGGAAGATCCTCTGAGGAGTCCTCCTGCTCTTCCCCCTGGACAGTGGGGTGGGGGGGGGGGTTCTTGATGGTCCTGTGGGAGAGTAAAGACATGAGTTAGACATGTGATATGTAGATTGCACACACATCCTATTTTGCAGATGAGGAGCATTCAATTTCTATTGACATCAGATCCCAATTGATTCACTCATGAATGCCAAAACAGATGTATGGAGAATAATTCTGTCACCAGGTTGTTCTAATGAGCCCCTCTCTCCATCCCCACTTCAGGCTAGTCAACTACTCCTGCGATGTCCAGAGCTGCCTCCTCAGCGCTGGTGAGCTCAGCCAATGATGGTGGTCCTCCTCCTGTTCTCTCCCTCTCCCTCTTATTGTGGGCTCTCTTTTCCTGCAATGAAGGAAAGATGTGCAGTTTTAGTGAGAGTGATGGAATAAGTGTAAAGAATGGATAGGATAGATGTTTAGAGGTAGACTATAATAGAGTAGGGTGCCAATACCAAGTTGCCTCCTTTAAGTTGTGAGTTGTTGACATTGCCTAACATTGAGGGTGAGTGTGAGAGGTGCATAGTAAGATGGGGATGTGATTCTGTACATAGGGAGAGAGGGATGGGTGATGGTGCAAGGGATGTTGGGGTGAGTTAGGATGTGCAGGAGTAGGGATGGTAATGCAGAGTGATGGGGATGTGATGACAGGCACAGCAGAATTAAGGTAAGTGTGCTTTTATACTCACTTTTCCCAAACGTAGGAGACCATTGAACCTCTTCCTGCATTGCACCCAGGTGCGAGCAACAACAGACCTTGCAGTGACCTCCTCAGCTATTTGCAGCCAGGCTGCCTTTATCTGGTGAGGAGGTCTCCTTTCATTCCCAGGGAATAGAGCCTCCCTGCAGCCTCTGACTCTATCCACAAGAACATGGAGGGAGTCATCGTTGAAACGTGGCGCAGCCCTCTGTCTATCTGCAGTCATTTTTCAAACGAGCAACACTCAGGATTATGAAATCTGAAGTGAAAGCAAATGGGGACATGGCCCCCTTAAATAGAGCTGGCAGCAAACGCATCATCAGAGGATCTGAACAGACCCGCACCTTGTAATTGGGCCGGGTAACGTGCACAAGCCCAATCAATGCAAAATTGTTTGCACAGAGTGGCTGGAGCCGGGAGCATACCGGAACCTGCCAACTACCTCTCCCGCTTTGAACCCACCTCTACTGGCAAAATCCAGCCCTTAGATTCAGTTTCCATCCACTCACAGGAGTATTATCGCATTAGGTAATTCTCACAGCATCGCGTGCGTTTTAGGATGACCTCAGCCAAGAACTCCTTCACGTATTAAATAATATAGGTGGGTGTAATTAATGAGCATTCAAACATGTACTGGCTGCTGTATGCTTTCTAGTGTTGGTGATTATACCAGTCTGTGAGCTGATTAAATGAGGTTGCTTATAAATACTACAAAAATTATTTTTTCCCCCATATTTCAGTCATTTTATATAGTTGTTTAACTTAAATCAATCTCTTTCCTTATAGGCTGAGCACTGCCATGTATCTTTCTGTAGCAGGGCAAGGAGGATAGACTGACCTGACTGCTGTCAATGCTGATCTGATTAACACAGCCTAGGCAATGTCAACTGGTTTACTTCCTCGAGGGGTAAGTGGGGAGAAAGGGAATGTTGTCTCTGGATGGCAACTAGCCAGGCGTGAATAGATGACTATTCTGGGGTTTTGCTTAATTATGCATTTATGCACAAATTTCCCTCAGGAAATTGAATATGTGGGATAGACTACACAGTAGAATAGATTGTACATGTTCAGTGGAAGAGCTGGACTTAATGAATTGATTGGTCATTCATTTTCATGATTTTTTTTATTATGACAAAATGCTTCACTTCCATAGTGTGTTCCATCTAATCAGCACATAAAGGGATAATTTTAACCCCTAAAAACGGGTGGGTTGGGCTCTGGTGAGAAGTAAAACAAACTTTTAAATCTCAAACCACATCCCGCCACAACCCACCACAACCCGCCTGTAACATTTGCATATTGAATTATCATTGGCTCGCAGGCATCTGTAAGGAATACCTATTATATTCACGTGATCACATGCTGAGTTGTCAATGGCCTGTAGGCATCTGTAAGGGGTCCTAACTCCATCTTGTCCCCACTGTACTGCTGTGAGTAAGATCAGACCTAATGCTTCATAAAAGAGTTTAAACTGTAATACTCCGTTGTCCTGCAAGTTATTAGTTTTGTACAAAGTGTGTAAAACAAGACATGGTGTCAGAACAGGGATTTGAAATGGACATCGTTGGAGCTCCCTTACCTCGAATGAATTGGGAATCTTTGAACTTACCTGTAGAATGGCGCAAGTTCAAGCAACACGTGCAGTTGATGTTTTCGGGTCCGTTGAAATGCAAAGGGGAGGAAGAAAGATGCAGCTACCTACTCCTGTGGATCGGAGAAAAAGGGAGAGACATTTTTAACACATGGTCTCTCACCGCAGATGAAGCAAAGGTACTGAAAAGTTATTTTGACCATTTTGAATCATATGTGATGCCCAAGACAAATATGATAATCGCTAGGTACAAGTTTCAGGAGAAAGTACAAGGAGCTAGTGAGTCATTTGAACAGTTCGTGACTGAGTTAAAACTACTGGTAAAAGACTGTGAATATGTCAATAAAGATGAGATGGTCAGAGACTGCATCGTGTTTGGAATACATTCAGCTAAAGTGAGAGAGACATTTTTGAATGTTGGGTCCGGGCTAACGCTGGACAAAGCTATGGACATAGCCAGATCGCATGAGATAGCCCAAGCACAGTTGAAAACCATAACCTGCGCCACAAACAGCTCGTGTGAACAGACAGTGCATGCAGTTAATAGACACACACCAAAGAACACCACCCAGAGAGCGTGTTTCAGAACAGAGAGTTCTAAAAATGGGCGACACAGACATAAAACGCTTCAAAAACTGTGGATATTGTGGAAACAACTGGCATGGAGAAAAGGAGTACTGCCCTGCCAAAGGAAGGCAATGTGCCAAATGTGGTAAATGGAACCACTTTGCTAAAGTTTGCAGGACTGTTTGGGGAGAGCAGTACCCACAGTGAGTGACAGCCAAATGCCAGATAGAGAGCCAAATGCAGAGGAACTGTTTATTGATTCTGTGTCACAGAAAAAAGCCTTTGCCGATATTGAGATAGGAAAACAGGGCACAGAGCTTAGGGTTAAACTAGACACTGGAGCTCAGGTTAATGTAATTCCTCTGACTGAGTATCACAGCTTGAAGGATGAGTGTGAGCTACAGCCCACCTCATGCAGACTGACCAGCTATGGGGGTGAGCAGCTCATTGTGAAAGGCACATGCGTGATGAAATGCAAGTACAAAGAAAGCGACATGATGTTGGACTTTTACATTGTTGACACTCAAGCACCTCCAGTGCTAGGTCTAAAGGCATGTTTAGACATGGACCTCGTCAAGCTAGTGCTATCAGTGACAGCACCAGTTGAGAGGCAGACAGTCATGGAGGAGTTTGCTGATGTTTTCAAAGGAATCAGACTATTCCCAGGTGAATGCACTATTCACCTTGACCCAGCAGCAACCCCTGTGGATGCCCACCGAGAAGGATACCCCTTGCTCTATGTAGTCACCTGAAGGAGGAGCTGCAGAGCATGGAGAATACAGAAATCATCATCCGGGAAACAGAACTGACAGAGTGGGTCAACGCGTTAGTAGTGGTTGAGAAACCATGTACAGGCAAGCTCAGAATCTGTCTCGACCCCAGAGATTTGAACAAGGCTATCAAACGCCCTCACTACCCTCTACCAATGCTAGATGACATCACACCCAAGCTAGTGGGAGCACGTTACTTCAGTGTAATGGACGCACGATCAGGATACTGGACTATCAAGCTCATGGAAGTCATCTAAGCTAACAATGTTCAACACACCATTTAATGCTACCGATTTTTGTGTTTACCATTTGGTCTTATCTCAGCTCAGGATGAGTTCCAGCGGAAGATCGACGAAACCTATGAAGGCCTCGACGGAGTAGTCGCAATCGTAGATGACATCCTCAACTATGGCAGGAATAGAGAAGAACATGACAGGACCCTCCGTGCAATGCTACAAAGATCACGGGAGAAAGGTATCCGGCTCAACCCCAAGAAAAGCATAATCAGATCCACCGAGATCAGTTATTTCGGGCATCGCCTCTCAACTGATGGCAGTGATTTTCTCTGGATCCGGCTTAATGCCATCAAGAAGATGGAGCTGCCGAAGAACCGTGCAGAGTTAGAGACAGTACTAGGCATGGTTAACTACTTAGCCAAGTTTGCCCCGAGCCTCTCCGAAATTAACGCACCCATGCGTCAGTTGCTCAAACAATCCAATGAGTTCCTGTGGGACAAACAACATGACACCGCATTTCAGAAAATGAAAGACTTAATTGTTGTGTATGTAATATGTGTGCTACTTTGAACCTATGGACAGGACTGCACTACTTGTAGGGTGTAGTGATACGCAGTACCACTCCTGGCCATAGGGGTATAAATAGTACTGTGGGTACTGATCTCCCCTCAGTTCCCGCCTGTGGGCATGAAGTAAAGACCTACGTGCAGTCCCTACCTCCAACCAGTAAAGACCTGTTTGAGTTATACGTTTAAGTCTTTGTGTTAATTGTTCAATACAATACACATACTTAACACTGGCGACGAGTCAGGTTCTTACCCTGCGGCAGTTGAAGAGAGGTTTCAAACATCACCACCCCACTAGAAGCGACAGGCTTTAGGACTCTGAAGCCTCCATCAGCGACTGAGCACTGGAGTGCAGCAGCCATCCTGACAGCTTCCAGCGACTGACAGAAGTCTTTCTGCAGTTTCCTTGTTCAACCTAGGTGGTGGGGTAAGCCGTGCAGCGTTGGCTGCAAAGACAGGGCTGGGGAAGTTGGAGAAGATAAGGGCGATCGCAATCCCTGATAAGAGCCGCGGTGAAACGCGCGAGCGGGTAAGCCAGAGCCCGGGAGGGAGCGAGCAAGAGCCGCGCGAGCGGGTGAGCCAGAGGCCGGGAGCCGCTTCAAGTGCGAGGCACAGCGCGGGCCAGCGATCGGGACCAAAGATAAGGGCCGCACTCGGACTGAAAGGCGCGGCGGCTGCAGAAGCTCAAGGTGCGAGAGCCGCGGTGCACAGCGCGGACTATCGATCGCGGCGAAGATAAGGGCCGCACTCGGGGGCTGAAGGGAGACGGCGTCGGGGGACGGGTGAAGACCGCCAAGCGCGGGAAAACCGCCATTTTGTGGGCGGAGGACGACGGCAAGAGCGGGAAGCCGCCATCTTTGATAACAAGTAAACAAAATAAAATCTGAGAAATTGCAAATCTACAATGCCTAAACACGGGAATATTAGCACCTTTGATAGTGACCTCGAAGATTGGGCCATATATGTTGAAAGAGTAAAAAATTATTGTAAGGCCAATAAAATTCGTGACCAAGATAAAGCTCTAACATTATTAAATTTAATGGGTGCGAAGACATACGGGCAATTGAAACACCTGTTATCACCAGATGAACCGGCGGATAAGACGTTCGATGAGATTGTTACTGTCCTGAAAGATCATCTAAACCCCACGCCGCTGATGCTAGCGGAACGATTTAAATTTTACGACAGAAGGCAGCTACAGCATGAAAGCAATGCTGAATATTTGCTGGAATTGCGTAAATTAGCGAAATATTGCCAGTTTGGAACGGGACTGACAGATGCACTACGAGACAAATTTGTGTGTGGTTTATTTAAACAGGATACACAAAAGTGACTGCTCGAGGAGAATGAGCTGACGCTTGAGAAGGCGGTCACTATGGCAGCAGCACACGAAGCCGCAGCGAGAGGCACGGCAGTAATGCAGCTATGGTCACCGGAGCTCAGTGCACACAAATTGGGTGTGAGTTCTGGCAAATGTTATCGTTGTGGAAAGACAACGCATGATCAGAACCAGTGTTGGTTTAAAAACCAAGAATGTAGAACTTGTGGTAGGCTTGGACATATAGCTAGAGTATGCAGGTCAGGGAAGAAGACCAGCAACAAGAAGCCACCGCAAGGAAAATACGCAAAGGTGCACAAGGTGACCGAACAGGAGTCCGATTCAGATGCTAGCAGTAATGAACTGGCTAGCTTAAGCTGTAATGAACTGGCTAGCTTAAGAGTACTCAACGCTGGTAAGGGTGCAGACCTCCAGACAATTTGGGTCACTCTTCAGATAGAAGGAGTCCAAGTAAAACTGGAATTGGACACTGGACCGGCATTGACGGTCATAAATAAGAAAGATTACGGAAAGTTATTCCAACATATTCCCCTACAGGATACGGGGATTATATTGAAAACATACACGGGGCAAAGAGTGTACCCCATCGGGAAAATAGAGGTTGCAGTGGTCCACAAGGGCGAAGACAGTCAAATAATGGACTTATATGTGATATCTGAAGGAGGTTCTCCACTACTAGGACGGGAGTGGATTAGGAAAATGAATATGGACTGGCATTTCCTACAAACAATAACGAGTGAGAACTCGGTGAAGATAGTCGGCCCAGACTCTGGAACGGATGATGGTAAGCCCAACTCAGGTGCAAAAGACAAAGTTTCAGCACAGAATTCCACTGAGCAACAACAACATAGTTTAACTGTGGATTCTGAGTCTGGCAAGTCTACTGATGTGCCCATTTCTGAGGGACACCGGGCTCGAACTCAACTCCATTTCAAACTACAACAGCAATTAGAACAAATGCTTCACCGTTTTGAGCAAGAGTTGAATGCAACGAAAGAGTTCTTTGATATAGAGTTGGAGAATCTGTGAACTGTTTTCCGCAGAGACTGAATCTGTGATCTGTTTTGACATGAAGTTATCTATGTATCTATGTTATTCTGTTATGTAAACCTGAAGTTATATATGTATATATGTTATTACGTTATGTTAAATGGGGAGATGACTGTAAAGCTAAGAAGGGAGGAATGTTGTGTATGTAATATGTGTGCTACTTTGAACCTATGGACAGGACTGCACTACTTGTAGGGCGTAGTGATACGCAGTACCACTCCTGGCCATAGGGGTATAAATAGTACTGTGGGTACTGATCTCCCCTCAGTTCCCGCCTGTGGGCATGAAGTAAAGACCTACGTGCAGTCCCTACCTCCAACCAGTGAAGACCTGTTTGAGTTATACGTTTAAGTCTTTGTGTTAATTGTTCAATACAATACACATACTTAACATTAATCACCAGAGAACCAGGACCAGTCCTTGCCTACTTCGACCCCAACAAAGAGCTCAGACTACAAGTGGACGCGTCAAAGTATGGACTAGGTGCAGTATTACTGTAAGAAGGGAAGCCCATCAGCTACGCTTTCAGATCTCTCACAGACAGTGAAATCAACTATGCTCAAATCGAGAAAGAGCTATATGCAATTCTGTTTGGATGTAAGCGTATCCACCAGTACGTCTCTGGCTGACAAGTCATTGTGCAATCTGACCACAAGCCCCTCGAGTCAATCATGAGGAAACCACTAGCCGCAGCCCCACCAAGGCTACAGAGAATGATCCTTCAGCTACAGAAGTACGACTTCACAATCATTCACCATCCAGTCAAAGACATTCCTGTCGCAGACACGCTCTCCAGAAAGTCTCTTAGCTGCCAGGACAGCAGCCTCAGTGAAGGCATGGATGTGCAGGTGCACATGGTGTACAACAGCTTACCTGTGAGTGACTCAAAACTGAAGGAGATCCGAGCAGGAACAGAGAAAGATGCACAACTCACACTGCTGAACAAAGTCATACATGAAGGATGGCCTGAGGAAAGGAGGAAATGCCCTCAGAGCATATCTGAATTCTGGAACCACAGAGACGAACTGTCACAAATCAACGGAATCATCTTCAAAGGGGAGAAAATCATCATTCCTACCAGTCTCAGAGAAGAGATATTGACAAAAATTCATGCTGGACATATGGGCATGGAAAAATGCAAACAAAGAGCACGTGACATTATGTTTTGTCCTGGAATGTGCAAACACATTGAGGACATTGTCGGAAAATGTTCCATTTGTCTAGAACGCCGCCCATCAAATGTCAAAGAGCCCATGATACCTCACCGTATCCCAGACAGGCCCTGGCAGGTCACAGCAATGGATCTGTTCACATGGAACAACGAGGACTACATAGTGACTGTTGATTACTAAAGCAGATTTTTTGAATTGGACAAGCTTCACAGCACCACATCTGCAGCTGTGATCCACAAGCTAAAGACAGCCTTTGCCAGGCATGGCATGTTAGAGACTTTAGTCTCAGACAATGGCCCCCAATACAAATCAAAAGAGTTCGAGTCGTTTGCCAAGGCATGGGATTTCACACATGTCACATCAAGCCCACATTACCCTCAAAGTAATGGCCTTGCTGAAAAAACTGTCCAGATTGCAAAAACACTCATGGACAAAGCCAAAGCAGACAAAAGAGACCCCTACATCAGTCTCCTTGAGTACCGCAACACTCAGGTTGACAACTTCAAGTCACCAGCACAGCTGTTGATGAGCCGCAGACTTCGCTCAATCCTTCCAAGCACCAACCAGCAGTTGCAACCAGAGGTCGTCAGCTGCAAGCAGGTGCATGCAAAACGTGTACAGAGACAGCAACACCAAAAGAGATACTATGACAGGTCAGCTAGACTACTGCCGCCGCTGCACAATGGAGAATCCGTCAGAATCCAGGAGCATGACTACTGGAAGCCAGCAGTCGTCATCCAGCCAGCTGACACTGAGCGATCGTATCACGTCCGCACCCCAGAAGGATAGATGTACCGCCGCAATCGCAGGCACCTCCTGAACACCAAGGAACAACACCATCATTCCGACAAGAGGATTAGTTCAACAGAGTGTGATGAACAGAGCAATACACAAAACACATCATACTTACCTGAACCTAAACCTGAACCGGATTTGTTGACTAATTCAGGAGCATGCTCAGTTCCATACCACACAAGGTCGGGACGAGAGGTCAAGCCTAGAGTTATCCTTGACTTGTGAACTGTCAAAGGGTGTAGGCGGATCGCTGCCCTAAAAAAAAACTGTACATCGTTATTGAAACGTTGTGATGTTTTCAGTGCTAGTTAACTGCTGAGTTTACTTAAATGTTTATGCTACCGAGAACATTATGTAGAAGAAAGGTTTAAAGGCAATGCATAACATTTTTCTTTTAAAAGAAAGGGGATGTAACATTTGCATATTGAATTATCATTGGCCCGCAGGTATCTGTAAGGAATACCTATTATATTCACATGTGATCACATGCTGAGTCGTCATTGGCCTGTAGGGGTCCTAACTCCATCTTGTCCCCACTGTACTGCTGTGAGTAAGATCAGACCTAATGCTTAAATAAAGATTTAAACCGTAATACTCCGTTGTCCTGCAAGTTATTAGTTTTGTACAAAGTGCCCACTTCTGGATTTACCGGAGGCAGGACAAGGGGCACACAGCCAACCTGCTCCCAGGAGATACATTGTTTATTTAAATATGCTGAGGCTGGGAGCCTCACATTTAACCTGTTTTACAGGTTGTACCCTGGCCAGCCGAGTTTCCCCAGGCCTTGGGAACCTGGCAGCTCGAGGGAGGCAATGACAGTTTTGGGGAATAAAGTAAGTGTCTTTACAGCACTGCTTGTGGGCCAAGAGGAGTAGGAGTGCTTCCCCCTGGCACCCCAAACTTACCTTCTTCCCTGCTGTCAGACGCACTCCAATCCAAAGTCCCCCCCCCGGAATCGGAGACCAGCGATCAGACCCTCCCACCCCGCCACGCTCCCACTAACCCAGCAGAAGGCTCTCCACCTGTGACTTCCTCCGAAGTGTTCCCCGCCCGACAGGGAACCCAGCCTGTCAATCCGGCTAACTTCTGGGCAGGGATCCTGTTGGGAAAAAAAGATGCACACTCCACGAGCAAATCTTCTCCCCCGCACTTACGCAACCTGCCCCAGTCAAAATTGGGGCGAAGTTTCCAAAAGGCATGGCCGGAACATCAACTAGTAACCTCCTGCCTGGGAGCCAAGTGTTCTATCGCTTGAGCAACCTGACCCTTTTAGAATGCACAGATGAATACGACCACACAGTAACTCGTATCTAACTATAGGTAAGGTAAACTCAGAATGTCACTTCAATGCATGCCGAGAGAATATGGCCAGATGAAATAAATAGAAATTCATGAAAAATAAATTTAGAATAATTATCAGGAGAAACTTATTCTTCAAAAGCCTTGCACTTATTCTGTAAGATACTGGTGGATAAATGCTTAGCGAGTTTGTCTGCAATTCCTCTCTTGACCTTTTAAAAATAAATGTGTTAACATTTCCTATAAAATAGCACAAAGATAAAAAATCAGGCTAACTCTAATGATCTAATTGAATGGTAGAGCAGAATCGAGGGGCTGAATGGCCTACTCCTGTTCCTATGTTCCATTAACTCATTAAGTATTAAACCATTGATGGCTCACAGTTGAATTTCAGGATCAAAGTAGAATCATACAGTACAGAAGGAGGCCAATTAACCCATCATGCATGTGCCGGCTCTTTGAAAGAGCTATCCAATTAATCCCACTCCCCTACCCCCAGATTTTTCCTTCTCAAGTATTTATCCAATTCACTTTTGAAAGTTACTGTTGAATCTGCTTCCACCACCTTTCAGGCAGTGCATTCCAGTGATCAATGTTTGGAATAATCTTATTAAGAAGGTAATAGAGGCAAATAACACTGGGGCCTATTGAAATAAAATTACACGTGGTAATGAGAGAGTCAATAGGGGGAATTTTAAACCCTTACGGAGGGGCAGGGGTAAAAAATTTCAAATCTTACCCCACCTTGAAATACGCCCACAGTTTTAACAAAGGCTGGTTGGGGGATGGGCAAATAAACCTCTCTCGAGAGGCGGGCCAGTCATTTAAACATGTTAATGAGGCTGTGTGTCTCACATTTTAACAGACTTCCAGATTTAACAGTTGAAGGGATGCATGAAAGTTTGATCCAGCAAGTAAGTGCTTACCCCTGGCCCTTCAAGCAAACCTGTTAACCTCCCCGTGATTAACCTCCCCTGCAATCTTCCCCCGACCCGCAATCTCACCCACCTCCTCTGATCCGCTAGCTTCCCCCTGCTGCACGATCTCTCTCCCCACCCTCCCAACTCGCTGCGGCCTTCCAGCGCAGGCCTTTCCACTCAACAGCCGGCCAGCAATGTTCCCGTTAAGCTTCACGGCTGCGCAGTGGTCTGGAGGTCCCACACAGGCCGCTTGCCGGCTTCACAATGGAAAACCTGCGCACGGGCGAGAATTTGAATGGGCCACGCACCCAAAAGAAATTAGAAGGAACATTGCCAGCCAGTCTCATTCTGGATGGCTGTTGGCTGTGAAATGGGGAAAATAATTTCAAGTGAGGCTCTGCCGTTAAATTCAGCATGACCTCCGCATTATCCACATTTCCGGGTTTCCAAGCCGCTATGGACACATCCCCCCCCACTCCGTCCATGCATCCCTGTAAATATCGGGGCCAATGAATTAGAGCAATGAACTTTGATGGGACAAATGGCCTTTTCATATGTTTCATACGTTAACATAGAATGAGAAGTCTTTCCTCATTCTAATTTGATTTATTTTTAACAACAACAACTTGTATTTATATAGCACCTTTAACGTAGTAACATGTCCCAAAGCACTGCACAGAAGTATTGTAAGACAAAAAATTTGACACCAAGCTGAAGGGATAATTACTAGTCCTGGCCCTTTTCGGGCTACCCCAGGTCAGATGTATTCCCCAGACGTTCACCTTCAACTAAAGTTAGAGATAGCCAAATTCTTTAAGATGCTTAATTGGGTCTAAAGGTTTAGGCTATCTCTCTCTAAAGGAAAGGAATGACTGAAGATGTTACCGTCCTCCAGATAGCACTTTTAATAAGTTTAACTAGACTGTAACCTTCCGGATATTATAAGGGTCTGGAAAACTCCCAGAATTCTGCAACTCCTCACAAAAGAGTGTACAGAAATTGAGTTTGCGCATTTGATACAGAAATACTCTGTAAGACAATTCTAAAAATATATAGATTTATTTAAGAGCTGACATACAGTTAACAGCTTGAAAGTCAATCGTAACTTTAACAGTTCAAAATACAATTAGCTTACACAATCTTATTCTCAGAGATCCTTATTCTCAAATCTTAACTTCGTTACATTTATACATTTCTTATTATTTCTAATCCAGAATATCCACCAAAATCAAATTAAAAGTACCTTTCTAATCCCCGAGACTCAAAGAATTAAAAACTTACAGAGATGCCTTTCAGAGTGAGAGAATCGCTTTGCCCCTTTCCAGCGACTTCTGACTGTCTATCTGGAAAGCTCTATTTTTATACCTTTGTTTCAGTGGTATATTCTTTGAAGTTTTCTGCTGATGTAAGCTAATTATCTCTAGTCATCTTCCTGTTGACTTTTTTCTATTCTTACTGTCAATTTAGCTGCTGCATGCATAATTATGTCTCTACCTTTAGGTGTTCCAAAAACTTATCATAAAATGGCTATAACAGATTTATCTCTTTGATGTCATTCTTATCGAAGGTTTTCCATTCAATTCTAAAACCACCTTAACTGGTTACAACCACAGACTCCTGTCTCCGTGGTGTTCCAAGTTCAATACAAAAACCATGTGATTGCTTGGTGCACCTACTGATGTCATATTTTCAAAGTCTTCTGTAGGTATATTTTATAACATGTAAATTGAAAACACTTCAACCAAGTATTTACTTGTTTTCTAGCTATCTCAATGGTTATGCCACAGACGTCGTGTCTGCTTGTTTCATTTGATGTGATATTATGAAGGCATATGGTTGTTTAATGTTCTAAGTTTCTGTTTCCCGGAGTGTTAGTTTTTAACACTTTAAATTGAGCATTGCTATTGTATTGGTTCCAAACTGCAGACATTCTGGAAGCACCAATGGTTTGCTTCAATAGGACCATTGTCTCAGTATTTACAACCAATTCCCATTTCAAAAGCTTGTGGTGTTTACAACTTTTGTGTTATCAACTGATCTTATCTCAAAAGCCTGTGTTCTGTTTGCAGCCTGTGTCGTTGAGGCTTTTAGATTTTTAAACCCAGTTTATCATGTATTAATTAAATCAGAATTCTGTTCATAGGATGATGTATTTTTCTGAAATATGGCTTATTCCTTCACAAAGCCACATAAGGATAAATTAGGGCATGTGGCCAAATGCTTGGTCAAAGAGGTAGGTTTTAAGGAGCGTCTTAAAGGAGGAAAGAGAGGTAGCAAGGCGGAGAGGTTTAGGCAGGGAATTCCAGAGCTTAAGGCCTAGGCAACAGAAGGCACGGCCACCAAAGGTTCAGCGATTATAATCAGGGATGCTCAAGAGGCCCGAATTAGAGGAGCGCAGATATCTCGGGGGTTGTGGGGCTGAAGGAGATTACAGAGATAGGAAGGGGCGAGGCCATGGAGAGTTTTGAAATCGAGGTGCTGCTTAACTGGGAGCCAATGTAGGTCAGTGAGCACAGGGGTGATGGGCAAACGGGACTTGGTGCGAGTTAGGACACGGGCAGCCGAGTTTTGGATGCCTTCAAGTTTACGTAGGGTGGAATGTGGGAAGCCAGCCAGGAGTGCGTTGGAATAGTCAAGTCTAGAGGTAACAAGGGCATGGATGAGGGTTTCAGCAGCAGATGAGCTGAGGTAGGGGTGGAGACAGGCGGTGTTACGGAGGTGGAAGTAGGTGGTCTTTGTTATGCTGCGGATATGTGGTCGGTGTATTGATTTCTTTGTGGGTTCAATGACGAGACATTTATGAAAAAGAATGTCTTTTAATCTAAAGTCTGTTCAACTCTTTATACAGCATTTACAGGAGACATCATGCTAGTGATGCATCTAGAATGAAACTGAAACTAAACGCAACTGCTTGTCTCTGTCACATGACCTCTGCTGGTCAGGCATAAGTAATCAATACATGCAAACATGCTGGTAAGGCATCATAATCAAACAGGCAAATAACATCACTATTTGCTGATATCATTACATCTCCCTTTCTTAAAACAAAAGTATTTTACTTTTAACTAACAACATGTTTTCTTTGTATTAATCTGCATTTTAACGGTAACACTTAATGAACTTACATTATCATTATCATGATCAAGGTTTTTTAACCTTGCTTTGTGTGTTCACATGAAATATGTAACTACACTAGAACTTGAAGAAAGAATAAGATAACATTACTTCCTTGTATAACAATAGTCCTTAAACTTGCTCAATGAGTCTCTCAGGAGGCTTCACGTGTCTTGAGGATTTTCTGATTGATTGTCCTTGAATCTGAGTTGTTGCCTCAGATGATTGATTCTCAGCTGTGTGATCAGGTTGTTCAACAGTATCAGTCTTTTGACTTGCTGTGGCTGGTCCCATGAGAAGATCTCGACAATTTCTTCTCAGAACAGCACCCTCATCTGTCTGAATGGTGTATGATCTTGGTTGAACTTCACTCAGGACAGTTCCCTTCTGAGTCCATATGTTTGCTTTGTCTTTGAACCTTACTTGGTCACCAGTGTGGAGTTCAGGTAGGTTTTGTGTTCCTCTGTCATAGTAGTACTTTTGCTTTTCTTTCTGTTGCTCTTTGAACTTCCTCACTTTCTCCCCCTCTTTTGTTTTCAGGAGGTTCTCCGGGATGGGTAGGTTTGACCTTAGCCGACGTCCCATAAGGAGTTGGGCTGGTGACTTACCACACTCGAGCGACGTTGTGCGGTATACAAGCATGCTCTGGTAGAAGTCAGTTCCACTGTCTTTTGCCTTGTACATCAGTCTTTTCACTGTGTTTGCAGGCTCTCCTGGGTCAACAGCTCTGGACAACGTGTCTGCTGTATACATCAGCTTACCCGGTGTGTACGCAACATTCAGTTCATCATAGACTGTCTCTCCTTCGCTTTCCACAACGAGGACTCTCTTTACCAGGTTCAGTCTCTCACAGGCTTTTAAACCTAGTATGGCTTGCACATCCTTTGGCACCACGATTAATGCTAGCGTGTGCTCTCTGTCCTTGTGTGTTACTTTGACAATGCATCTTCCTTTCACTGGTATATCAGTACCTGAGTATCCTGTCACTTTCACTTTGATTCCATGTATCTTTGGTCTGGGTCTAATTTTCTTAAAATCAGTCTCTGATATCACATTAACTTGTGCTCCAGTATCCAATTTAAATGGAATGTGTATGTCATTCACTTTTAGTGTCAACATCCAGTCTCTTTCTTCTTTTTTGTTTTCAGACACAACATCTACATAGAACTCCTCTATCTCGCTTTCATCTACTGCATGGACCTTGCTTTGTTGCGCTTGGTTCTTACAGCAACGGGCATAATGGTTGTTCTTGTTGCAACTATTGCATGTTTTACCATATGCTGGACACTTTCTTGGTGGATGCTGTGTACCGCATCGACTACATGACTTTCGATTGTCCCTTTCATTTTCGTTCGCTGGCCACGCCTCTTTTTTCACATTGGCGCTCGTTTTGTTAAACGGTTTGTATCCGTTCTTTCTCACTGCATCCACATTGCAGCTATTGTCACTGAACAGCTCCTTTGCCTGCAACTTCACAGTCTCTGTAGCCCTACACAGTGCTATGGCTTTTCCCAGGTCTAGATCTTGCTCTCTTAGCAGTCTTTCCCTTAGACCATTATCTGGAATACCACACACCAGTCTGTCTTTTATCAGCGAGTCTGTCAGTCCCCCAAATTCACATGTTTTGCTTCTGTTTCTCAGTTCAGTCACATACTGATCAATAGTCTCACCCGTTTTCTGTACACATGTGAAAAATCTGTGCCTCTCAAACATCACATTATGTTTAGGTATGCAGTAGGCCTCAAACTGTTCCATTATTTTATCTAGCTTCATTTTGTCTTCATCAGCAGTGAATGTGAAGTTATTATACACCTCCAGCGTTTCATCACCCACGACATGTAAGAACAGTGACGATTTCTTTTTATTACTTTTCTCGTCAGCTCCGATTGCTGATAAATACAACCCCACACGTTGTTTGAACCTCCTCCAATTTTCAGCTACATTACCTGTCAACTGAAGCTTCGCCGGTGGGTGTAAACCTTCCATTTTTTCACTTCGTTAGCTATTCTCTAATGGTAAGTAACGATGTTCTCTTTTGGCTTGCTAATCTGTGGAGAGCTGATTTAACTTCAGATTTTTTCTCTTCATCTCTTTCAGCCACTTCTGACACCATGTATTGATTTCTTTGTGGGTTCAATGATGAGACATTTATGAAAGAGAATGTCTTTTAATCTAAAGTCTGTTCAACTCTTTATACAGCATTTACAGGAGACATCATGCTAGTGATGCATCTAGAACGAAACTGAAACTAAACTCAACTGCCTTTCTCTGTCACATGACCTCTGCTGGTCAGGCATAAGTAATCAATACATGCAAACATGCTGGTAAGGCACCATAATCAAACAGGCAAATAACATCACTATTTGCTGATATCATTACAGTCGGAAGCTTATTTCTGGGTCAAATATGACACCAAGGTTGCGAACAGTGTGGTTCAGCCTTAGACAGATGTTAGAGAAAGGGATGGAGTCAGTGGCTAGGGGATGGAGTCAGTGGCTAGGGAACGGAGTTTGTGGCGGGGACCGAAAAACAATGGCTTCAGTTTTCCCAATATTTAATTAGAGAAAATTTTTGCTGATCCAGAACTGTATGTCGGACAAGCAGTCTGACAATTTAGAAATATATGTTAAATTTTGAAAGCAGCAACAACAACAAATTGTATTTATATAGCACCTTTAATGTAATAAGATGCCTCAAGGCGCTTTGAAAGCAAACAAAAATTAATCATCTCATTTGTGAGATAATTGTTCCCATTGGCAACATGTAGCACCAGCAGTACAGACAGGATAATCAAGGGCAAAGGCCTGCAAGTGTGACTCTGGCCTTGGTGATCGGTAACTTCTGGTTACCAATCTTTGTAAGAAGGTCCCAATTGAGGTTTAAAATATTTGGGGGCGGTTTCAATCCTGGCATGCAGCGACTGCTAAGTAGGCAAACCTTGCAGCCAGTTTGCACACAAACATCAATGCAATGAAAAAAGAAAAAATGTTCTGCCTGATGTTGTCTGAGGGAGCAAGGTTTTCCAGGGCACTGGGAGAACCTCTTGCTCATTTTTGAACAGTGCAGTGGAATGTCCCCCTCAGCAGGCAGATGGGGCATCGTTTAACGTCTCATCTGAAAGGCGACACTTTCTAACACTGTAGCGCTCCCTCAGTATCGCGCTGCAATGTCAGCCTAGATTATATACTCTCGCAGTGGGTCTGAAAGCCACAACTTCTGGCTCAAAGCTGAGAGTGCTACCAACTGAACCAAGCTGATGAAAATGGTGCATGGCATGTTTCGCTCTCCACAAAGTTTGTCAAAATACCTTTACCTTTTACAACAACAATTTGCATTCCAAGACCCTTCACAAGAGTGTTATCAGACAAAATTACCTATTAGTTGCAGTCTTAAGATTTACATTATTCTAAGTAATTACAGGCTAATCTAGCAACTCGAGTGATTTGGCATCTGTTTATTGCACATTAACAATTCATGTTTGTTTAAAAAAAAAATGGCTCATTAGAATTCTTCTCTTGTTTCTCACATTCATTATGTTCTGGGTGTGCACCATCCATGTACTAATAATGGCCCGTATTTTCCGATCGTAGGTCTCCCGCGGGCGGAGGCCTGCGATCTGGAAAAATCTGCACCCTTACCTGAGGGCTCCCGGGACGCACACAGTTCCGCTCCTGGGCCTCTCCAAACTGGAAGTGTGCAGGGCCCATGTATCCCAGGGGCGCAGGTAGTTCGCAGCGTTCCTGGGATCACGTGGGCCATGGGGAACCAATCACAGAAGGGAATCTCCCTTCATACATTTGACAGGAAGACCTGTCAAATATATGAATGGAGATCACCCCAAAAACATAGTAAAATTTTAATTTTTTTTTTAATCACATTTTTAAAATGACTTGAAATTACAATAAATTAAGTATTTTAAACAAAAATTTAATTTTTAAATTTACCTTTTTTCAAAGTATTTTTAAATGATAAATCAGTGAAATGTTTTTAAAAACTTTTTTCAACTCATTCTGGTAAAAGCAGGCCTTACGCCAGGCGTAAGAATTGTAAGGGTTTTCTGCGGGCGGAGGGCCTCCAAAAAGTGGAACTATCCGCCCGCAGAGGCCCTTCTCTAGGGCAGGCGTCCGATCTGTCAAGACCATTCTCATTCTTGACCATTCTTGACAGAGTGGAAATGCCGGTTTTCAGCGCATGCGCTGTGCATGCCTGAAACCGGATTTCCGATGTCCCTATGGGTGGGTACACGGCATGTACTCACCCGTAGGGATCGGAATATCTGGGCCAATATAGTTTAAACATTTTTTTTATTTCTGACAACCTGTTCAGAGCAATTTATCTCTGATCTGTGCACTGGTTCTTGTGCTTTTGAGCCCACGCGATGAGCTGGCCATGTGGAATGCAGCCAATCAGGTTTGAATAATGGAAGTAGAAACTGCAAATGCTGGAAATACGCTGCAGGCCAGAGAGCATCGAGAGCATTAAGAGACAAGACAAGTTATGATGCATCGGCTACACACCCTTCATCAGTCTGATGGCTAAAGGGTCCTTTTATCTCAAACTCAAGAGAGCATAGACATCGCATCCCTGTGAAGTGTGTGACACTATTAGACCTAAAGGTGCTTGTACATTGTGAGATGTGGCACTGTGTTCCCAAGGCACAGGTCTCGCACAACCAGGTACAAACCAAACTACGCTGCACTCCCTCCAGGGCCAATATATCCTTCCTAAGGTGTGGTGCCCAGAACTGCTCACAGTAATCCAGGTGCGGTCTAACCAGGGCTTTAGGATAAATGGGGATTTGCATGCTGGAGTTTTTTTTCTCATAGCAGCCAATTTAAAAATAGCAACAAAAGAAACTTACTGAAGGAATTACATTTTAAAATAATCCATATATGTTAGCACAAGAACAATTAAAAAAAAAGAAATAGCATTTTTACAACATTTTAGAACCACAAAAACATGAAGGACAGACTGGATGGAAGCAGAAGAATGAGAAACCTGGAGTGTTTACACCAGTTACAGAAAATCACACTTTAGAATACTTGGCTTAAAAAGTACACACTTGTCTGACTTTTCAAAATTTGTAGTGGTAAATGAGATGCAAATCTTGTAATAAAAGCAGAAAATGTTGGAAATACTCAGCAGGTCAGGTCTCTCATTTGTGGAGAGAGAAACAGATTTAACGTTTCAGGTTGATGAATTTTCATCAGAACTGGAATACGTTAGAGATGAACAGTTTTTAAGCAAGTACCAAACCAGGGAAAAGGGGGCAAGAAAAGAACAAAAGCGAGAGAGGTCTGTGATAGGGTGGAGGGCAGGAGTGATTAAATGACAAAAGTGATTATGGCGCAAGGCAAAAGGAGGTGATAATGAGACAAGTAATCTATTTTTATTTCAAATTTCCAAGCATCCGCAGTATTTTGCATTTGTTCAAATCTTGTAATTTACTTTTGTGGATTCAGTTCCTATTTACCGATATAAACAAGTCATTTAAAAATGAGTTACACAAATAAACAATTTCTTGTGACTGGGAATGGGATTAGAGTTTATAGGAATAAGCATAGACTGAGATGATTAAATATCGCTGTGGTTCCAATGATGGGAGAGTGAATGTTGACTATGGAGATCAGCAGGGCAATTACTGAAGGGGCTATCGCATCTCTCATATTTGCCTGCTTTCTCCCAACTTCACTACCCTCACCATTCGCTCTTAAGGGGTGGGGAGTGTCATTTCCCCAGCTCCCTCACAAATTAACTCTCAAGTTATTCTATGGGGGAGGGAAGAGAAGCCATTGGTGGAGACGGCCAAGCGCCATTTATGTTGGTAGGAGTGGAACCAAGCTACTCATTCCCTCTCCTTTTGCCATCCATCCATCATGACACCTACTGTTGACCTGCTCCCTTGCCTCTGCCTTCTTTGCCCTCATTCCCAACAGATAACTCACTGTCTCCCATCCCTGTTATTCCCCAGGTCCATTCTTCTTCTTTGCTCCCTGATTTATGAGAGCTGTAAAATTGAGTGCACTCAGCACATGGCTGGTCTAGTCATTCATTGCCAGAACTGGCTCAACCACATTAAACACCATCGTGTCTTACTCTCCTCAGCGAAATCCGTCTATTACTCCAAGATCATCTTGAAGCTCAAGGATAACCTCTGGTTCCTTTTCTCCATGATAAGCCTTCTCCTCACACTCCATAACCCTGCCCATTACACCTTCACCTCCAATAAATGGTGTAAAGAGCTTATGAATCTTTTCATCTCTAAAATTGATATAAGTACAGCTACCTCAGTTGCTACCTCCTCCTTCTCTCCCTACCTTTTTTCTTGGCTTTCCTCCAATATCCTACCCATCCTACCTCCAGTCTCCCCTCGCTCTGCAGTTTCTTCCCCACCTCTACCCCACCCACCTCTACCCAACCATGATTGACGGTTTCTGTGACTACAGTGTTGTCCCTCTTTGTTTTCCTCAACATCTTTGTCATTGACCATGCCATCATCCTCCTTTGTCCAACTTTGTGAGACTGCCCTCCATTGGTTCCATTCCTACCTATCCAATTTTCTAGTTTACTGGCCAGAATTTTCTGGGGTGGTAGCAGACGGCAATGGAGGCGGGTCGGGTGGGAAATTTGAAAAAATTGAGAGTAGGCCGGGAAGCTGCTGTCATCCTGCCCCCACACGCCTGTCCCATGGGTGCGTTTGTCGGTGTGGCAGCTACCCGACTGGCAGAGGTGGGCGACCTAATTTTGTTTACAGACACTTAAGAGCCGTTCCCCCTACATTTTAAATTTCCCTGCAGCCATGGGATTCACGCAGCTCGGGAACCACGTCTGTCAACCTGAGGCGGGAATTCCGTGGCCATTGCTCCAGTTGATTATTTGACAGCATCAAATGTACAGTAAAAGCTCCTACCTGACAGATCATCACTTTCCTCAGGCAGAAGCTGTTGCTCAGTCCATTTCAAGCACAGACTCTGCAGGCTGCAAGTCTTTCCAGCAAAGTCTTCATCCAGTGTCACTTCATTGGAAGAACTCTCTCACCATTGACAGAATGCACCTGTCATCTGTACTTCACCTGCCATCTATTCCATCAACTTGGGTACTGTTTATGCTGTCTCACCTTGGCCCTCAGAATTCAACCATGATCAACCCCAACACCAGCAGCACCAACAACAACACCAACCTTCTCCGCAATTGCCTAACGCTGCACAAGGCACACGGCATCAGCACCTGACCACATTGCTGCCCGGTAGGCCAGGGATGGCCTCATCTGACTGTAAAAGCTTCGATAGATATGTGAAGAGAAAAAGATTGGTGAAGTCAAGCGTACGTCCCTTGCAGTCAGAATCAGGGGAATTTATATTGGGGAACAAAGAAATTGCAGACCAATTAAATACATACTTTGGTTCTGTCTTCACAAAGGAGGGCACAAATAACCTCCCAGAGATGTCGGGGAACATAAGGTCTAATGAGAGGGAGGAATTGAATGAAATCAGTATTTGTAAGGAAATGGTGTTAGGGAAATTGACGGGACTGAAGGCCGATACATCCCCAGGGTCTGATAATCTACATCCTAGGGTACTTAAGGAAGTGGCCCTAGAAATAGTAGATGCATTGCTGGTCATCTTCCAAAATTCTATAGACTCTGGAACAGTTCCCATGGATTGGAGGATAGCTAATGTAACCCTACTATTTAAAAAGGGTGGTAGAGAAAAAACGGGGAATTATAGACCAGTAAGCCTGACATCCATAGTGGGAAAATGCTAGAGTCCATTATAAAAGATGTAATAGCAGAGCACTTGGAAAACAGTGACAGGATCGGACAAAGTCAACATGGATTTACAAAAGATAAATCATGCTTGACTAATCTACTGGAATTTTTTGAGGATGTAACTGGTAGAATAGATAAGGGAGAACCAGTGGATGTAGTGTATTTGGACTTTCAGAAGGCTTTCGATAAGGTCCCACATAAGAGATTAGCGTGTAAAGTTAAAGCACATGGAATTGGGGGTAAGGTACTGTCTTGGATAGAGAACTGGTTGGCAGACAGGAAGCAAAGAGTTGGAATAAACAGGTCTTTTTCCGAGTGGCAGGCAGTGACTAGTGGGGTACCGCAGGGATTGGTGCTAGGACCCCAGCTATTCACAATATATATAAATGATCTAGACAAGGGAACTAGATGTAATATCTCCAAGTTTGCAGATGACACAAAGCTGGGTGGGCGTGTGTGCTGTGCGGAGGATGCAGAGAAACTCCAGTACGATTTGGACAGGTTGGGTGATTGGGCAGATGCATGGCAAATGCAGTATAATGTGGATAAATGCAAGGTTATCCACTTCGGTGGCAAAAACAGGAAGACAGATTATTATCTGAACGGCAATAGATTGGGAAAAGGGAAAGTGCAACGAGACCTGGGTGTCCTTGTGCACCAGTCGCTGAAGGTAAGCATGCAGGTGCAGCAGGCGGTTAAGAAGGCAAATGGTATGTTAGCTTTCATAGCGAGAGGATTCGAGTACAGGAGCAAGGATGTCTTGCTGCAGTTGTACAGGGCCTTGGTGAGTACACCTTGAGTATTGTGTGCAGTTTTGGTCGCCTTATCTGAGGAGGGATGTTCTTGCCATGGAGAGAGTGCAGCGAAGATTCACCAGACTGATACCTGGGATGGCAGGAATGACGTATGAGGAGAGATTGGGTCGATTAGGCTTATATTAGCTAGAGTTTAGAAGAATGAGAGGGGATCTCATTGAAACTTATAAAATTCTAACAGGACTAGACAGACTAGATGCAAGAAGGATGTTCCCGATGGCGGGGGAGTCCAGAACCACAGGTCACAGTCTAAGGATAAGGGGTAACCCATTTAGGACAGGGATGAGGAGGAATTTCTTCACCCAGAGAGTGGTGAACCTGTGGAATTCTCTGCCACACAGGGCAGTTGAGGCCAATTCATTAAATATATTCAAGAAAGAGTTGGATATATTTCTTGAGGCTAAAGGGATCAAGGGATATGGGGAGAAAGCAGGGACAGGGTACTGAATTTGGATGATCAGCCATGATCTCATTAAATGGCGGAGCGGGCTCGAGGGGCCGAATGGCCTACTCCTGCTCCTATCTTCTATGTTTCTATGTTTCTATCATGACCAGATTTAGTTCGTTTTATGCTGTACCCCCATATGGCTGCCACATGATGCGCCAGGTAGGCACCACCCCACACCAACACCGTAAACAATCCCTACAATGACCAAGCCATTCCTTTCACACTCCTCACCATTGCGGGAGGTACCGTTGTCTCACCATTCACTGCAACTCACTAAGACACTTCCAAAGGTGCACACAAAACTGTCCAAGACTGGAAGGTGTTGAAAATAAAGATTTTTATGTTTGACACCACATTAACAGAAACTTTACATAAACATTGGATAATACACCCAAGTGGCTACCCTTGTGTGTTGTTAGTTGGTATGATTGCACTAGGATGAGCTTGAGTGTGAGGGGTGGCTGATGAGCTGGGGATGTGATAATGTAGATAGAGAGGGATGGGTGGAGGTGCAAGGTAAGTTGGTGTGAATAAGGATGTGCAGGAGTAGGGTAGGGCAGGCAGAGTGATGGGGATGTGATGAGAGGCACAGTAGGATGCAGTTGAGTGTGGCTTTGTACTAACATTTCCTGATCTACTGAGATCATTGAAACGTTTGTGGCACTGCACCCAGGTCCTCCTGAACACATCCCTGCTTGTGCCCTCTGCAATCTGCAACCAGGCTGTCTTGGTATCCTGGGGAGGTTTCTTCCACCCATCGGAAGGGAAAAGGACCTCCCTGCATGCTCTATAAGCATATGGAGGGAGTCAGCGGAGAACCTGGGTGCAGCCCTCTACCTCTGTGCAGTCATTGTCAGTATTTGCAGCACTCCAATGCTGTAGTGTACCGACAGCACTATGTTAGATTAAACTTCAAATCTAATGTGGCCATGGACCCTTTAAAGATCCCGGCTGAAAACTCTTCATGAATGACGTCACCAGACCAGCTTCATCTAATTGGGCCAGGTAACACGCTGGGCGGGCTTAATAGGCCCCATTAGGGTAAATTCATTTTCAACAGCGGGATGGAGCCACGGACACTAACCCTCACCGGACCCGCCCAGGTAGGCAAAATTCCGGCCATTGTCTCTATTCAGTTGGATCAATCACAGCTGATTTTACAAATATGACAGCAGCAGGGATCAAACTGGTATAAAAATCTAATTAACATTGGATTTGTAACCTTGTTTACTGTGGACACTTTTTCGTTTTTGTTAATATTTGAAAAAAAAGTTGAAATTTGACATTATGTGAATAAAGGGAGGCAAGCTCAAACCATTCGTGTGATGCTGTCTTAATGCGGCGGCGGGGGGGAGGCGGGGTTCGCGGAATGGCAGACCTCATTTGAGGCAAATACATGGAAATGAGAACTGTAATACTGTCCTTTTACCACTTGAGGTTGATAGTGTTCTTCAGTCTTTCATTTATAAAGTATGAGAAAAACATCCATTGGCCGTAAAACAGCACTGTACATCATAGTAAAGCAGTCACTATGTTCTCGTGTTTTGCTAAGGTTTAGGTGAGTAGGGGTGTTGCCACAAATTTGTAAACTGAGAAGTACAACACAGAAAATACATCTTTGTTCAGTTAGGTAAATATTTTGAACAGACATGTACACAGGTTCCCACAAGTTTACTTGGGACTGTAATTTTTTTATTATAAGGTTTTGGATCACAGGTCACACACAGGTTACCCAGAGGGTCTTAGGAGTTGTAGGGCGTTTTATTAAGGAGCGGCAGTTTAAGTTAAGTACAACACGCAATCAAGATAGACGTAGTAAACATAGTGTTAAGTATGTGTATTGTATTGAACAATTAACACAAAGACTTAAACGTATAACTCAAACAGGTCTTTACTGGTTGGAGGTAGGGACTATACGTAGGTCTTTACTTCATGCCCACAGGCGGGAACTGAGGGGAGATCAGTACCCACAGTACTATTTATACCCCTATGGCCAGGAGTGGTACTGCGTATCACTACGCCCTACAAGTAGTGCAGTCCTGTCCATAGGTTCAAAGTAGCACACATATTACATACACAACATTCCTCCCTTCCTAGCTTTACAGTCATCTCCCCATTTAACATAACGTAATAACATATATACATATATAACTTCAGGTTTACATAACAGAATAACATAGATACATAGATAACTTCATGTCAAAACAGATCACAGATTCAGTCTCTGTGGAAAACAGTTCACAGATTCAATCTCTGTGGTGTAGTCGGTTCACGTTGCTGGTGTGACTCATTCAATAGTCCTTCCATGGATTTAACAGTTTGAACTTCCGAACTGAATTGGCTCCGTTCGGAGGGACCACGTGTGTGATCTGGTAGAGGTAATAATGGTTCAGATGGGTCATCTTCTGTTTCGACTTTTCCTTTTCTGCTTCTTGGAGACTCTCTGGGCTCCACTGTCAGCTGCCAGCTGCATGCGCAGTTCCTCCTTCTCTTCCTCCTTTTTCCGTAGTAGAGCCACCTTCTCCCGATGTTCCGTAGACTTTCGGTGCTCCTCCATGATTTCTGTATGGTGGGAGTCGAAGTTACAAGTTGGGCAGGACAGGACATAGTAATATTCGGTGTCGTCCTGATCTAGGCCAGCGAGAGGGTCTTCTATTTCCTCCATACCCAGCTGGGCGTTAGCCAGCTTTTGTTCCAAGTCCAGACATCTTTCCTGAAGAGACTTCTTCATGCGTACCTCTTCATCCAGCTTTTTCTGGGCTTTCAGCAAGTCGTTTACTAATGACCTCATTTGAGATTTTACTACTTCAACTTCTTTTGGAGATTGATTGATCGGACTATTCAATCCCTCTACCGGAGCAGCTGTTTCAGCGGTCTGTTGTTCTACGTTGACGTGAGTCAGCGTACTTTTGGCATCCAAGGGCTGCTCTGTTGCAGTCATCTCAGTCTGTGTTGCCACCTCAGCTCTTCCACTAACCTTTGAGAGCTCCGAACCCCTTTCGTTTGAATATTGAAGTTCGTGTTCAAGTTTTTCCCATTTCAGAGTCCTGTCCTTCAGCATATGCAGGAGTTGGCTGACCGTTAACTCCTCTGACATCAGACGTTTTGTGTGCTCCTGCTCCATTTTCTCCATCAGCTGCTTCTGTTGTCTTTCCAGATTCTCCAACTCTATATCAAAGAACTCTTTCGTTGCATTCAACTCTTGCTCAAAACGGCGAAGCATTTGTTCTAATTGCTGTTGTAGTTTGAAATGGAGTTGAGTTCGAGCCCGGTGTCCCTCAGAAATGGGCACATCAGTAGACTTGCCAGACTCAGAATCCACAGTTAAACTATGTTGTTGTTGCTCAGTGGAATTCTGTGCTGAAACTTTGTCTTTTGCACCTGAGTTGGGCTTACCATCATCCGTTCCAGAGTCTGGGCCGACTATCTTCACCGAGTTCTCACTCGTTATTGTTTGTAGGAAATGCCAGTCCATATTCATTTTCCTAATCCACTCCCGTCCTAGTAGTGGAGAACCTCCTTCAGATATCACATATAAGTCCATTATTTGACTGTCTTCGCCCTTGTGGACCACTGCAACCTCTATTTTCCCGATGGGGTACACTCTTTGCCCCGTGTATGTTTTCAATATAATCCCCGTATCCTGTAGGGGAATATGTTGGAATAACTTTCCGTAATCTTTCTTATTTATGACCGTCAATGCCGATCCAGTGTCCAATTCCAGTTTTACTTGGACTCCTTCTATCTGAAGAGTGACCCAAATTGTCTGGAGGTCTGCACCCTTACCAGCGTTGAGTACTCTTAAGCTAGCCAGTTCATTACAGCTTAAGCTAGCCAGTTCATTACTGTTAGCGTCTGAATCGGACTCCTGTTCGGTCACCTTGTGTACCTTTGCGTATTTTCCTTGCGGTGACTTCTTGTTGCTGGTCTTCTTCCCTGACCTGCATACTCTAGCTATATGTCCAAGCCTACCACAAGTTCTACATTCTTGGTTTTTAAACCAACACTGGTTCTGATCATGCGTTGTCTTTCCACAACGATAACATTTGCCAGAACTCACACCCAATTTGTGTGCACTGAGCTCCGGTGACCGTAGCTGCATTACTGCCGTGCCTCTCGCCGCGGCTTCGTGTGCTGCTGCCATAGTGACCGCCTTCTCAAGCGTCAGCTCATTCTCCTCGAGCAGTCGCTTTTGTGTATCCTGTTTAAATAAACCACACACAAATTTGTCTCGTAGTGCATCTGTCAGTCCCATTCCAAACTGGCAATATTTCGCTAATTTACGCAATTCCAGCAAATATTCAGCATTGCTTTCATGCTGTAGCTGCCTTCTGTCATAAAATTTAAATCGTTCCGCTAGCATCAGCGGCGTGGGGTTTAGATGATCTTTCAGGACAGTAACAATCTCATCGAACGTCTTATCCGCCGGTTCATCTGATGATAACAGATGTTTCAATTGCCCGTATGTCTTCGCACCCATTAAATTTAATAATGTTAGAGCTTTATCTTGGTCACGAATTTTATTGGCCTTACAATAATTTTTTACTCTTTCAACATATATGGCCCAATCTTCGAGGTCACTATCAAAGGTGCTAATATGCCCGTGTTTAGGCATTGTAGATTTGCAATTTCTCAGATTTTATTTTGTTTACTTGTTATCAAAGATGGCGGCTTCCCGCTCTTGCCGTCGTCCTCCGCCCACAAAATGGTGGTTTTCCCGCGCTTGGCGGTCTTCACCCGTCCCCCGACGCCGTCTCCCTTCAGCCCCCGAGTGCGGCCCTTATCTTCGCCACGATCGATAGCCCGCGCTGTGCACCGCGGCTCTCGCACCTTGAGCTTCTGCAGCCGCCGCGCCTTTCAGTCCGAGTGCGGCCCTTATCTTTGGTCCCGATCGCTGGCCCGCGCTGCGCCTCGCACTTGAAGCGGCTCCCGGCCTCTGGCTCACCCGCTCGCGCGGCTCTTGCTCGCTCCCTCCCGGGCTCTGGCTTACCCACTCGCGCGTTTCACCACGGCTCTTATCAGGGATTGCGATCGCCCTTATCTTCTCCAACTTCCCCAGCCCTGTCTTTGCAGCCAACGCTGCACGGCTTACCCCACCACCTAGGTTGAACAAGGAAACTGCAGAAAGACTTCTGTCAGTCGCTGGAAGCTGTCAGGATGGCTGCTGCAGTCCAGTGCTCAGTCGCTGATGGAGGCTTCAGAGTCCTAAAGCCTGTCGCTTCTAGTGGGGTGGTGATGTTTGAAACCTCGCTTCAACTGCCGCAGGGTAAGAACCTGACTCGTCGCCAGTGTTAAGTATGTGTATTGTATTGAACAATTAACACAAAGACTTAAACGTATAACTCAAACAGGTCTTTACTGGTTGGAGGTAGGGACTATACGTAGGTCTTTACTTCATGCCCACAGGCGGGAACTGAGGGGAGATCAGTACCCACAGTACTATTTATACCCCTATGGCCAGGAGTGGTACTGCGTATCACTACGCCCTACAAGTAGTGCAGTCCTGTCCATAGGTTCAAAGTAGCACACATATTACATACACAACACATACGACCATGACAAGCAGCTGGTGTCGGTCCCGATTGGACAGACGGCCGGCGTGCATGAACAGCTCTTCCCTTTCCTTCACCGTTTGTGCTAAAAGCTCTTTAGATATCTCTTTTACTCTCTTTTTAGGGGTGGGCCTGGGGTAGATTATCAAAGATACAGTCAACAACCTTTCTAGCACACAAACAGCAGACAGCTGGGTCACCGCCACAGTGCAGAGTGTTATAACATCCGCAGGGATCCAAGAACATCAGCAAATTCTAAGCGTCCATCCAGTTATTCCAACACCAGTCTGAAGAGACTTTTTGTCTCAAGTTATTTCTGCCAATTCACGATTTCTTACATTATGCAGCAAGTTGCATATTTTCTTCCTATTCTTTTTAGTCTGTCCAAGCAGGAAGGTCAGCAGGTGACACACTGCCAATGTCACCCTCCAAGAAGCTCGTTGAGGATTCATGTTAGTTTTCCTTCTTGTTGGAGGAAGTACTCGGCCTGTGCTACATAACTGCTTTTCAACAGAGAGGCTGAAAACTCATTATGGGCAGAATTGTAGGATTGAACCCATATCCCAGTGCTCCATTGCACAATACGTTAGAGCTTTGACATGTTGCCTTTGTTTGTTCTCATGTTTGTTGATAGGTGCATGAAATTATTTCACGACAGTTATCTTTTCCTCTTGGTATTTACATGTCAGTTGCTGATTTGCTTTAGCAATGCGGTACTAGTTACAAAGAATTGCATTGTAGTTTCTTAAACATAGCAAATTTGCTTACTGCGGTTGGGCTGTGGAGAGAAACCAGTTTCCAGTTCTGGTGAGAATTAAGTTGTCTTCCAAAGCTAAGCCATTCCGTTTGGTTAACAGCACAGGTATTCCTGGCGACTGCCGGTTTCTCAAATGACCCTTCAGAACAATTAGATTTTTTTTAAATCACCATGATATGAATATAGATATAGATTGATTCTATGGCTTAGATTGTCCGCTTTTCCCCATCTCTAGCATTCTTCTTCTTCTTCTTCTTAGGCAGTCCCTCGGAACCGAGCATGACTTGCTTCCACATTAAAAATTAGTTCGCAGGTGACTGATGAGTCCAATGCGGGACCTACAGTCTCTGTCACAGGTGGGGCAGACGGTGGTTGAAGGGGTGAGTGGGTGGGGCGCTTGGGTTGACGTGCGCTCCTTGCGCTGCCTGCGCTTGGCTTCCGCTTGCTCTCGGCGAAGAGACTCGAGGTGTTCAGCGCCTTCCTGGATGCTTCTCCTCCACTTTGTGCGGTCTTGGGCCAGGGATTCCCAGGTGTCGGTGGGGATGTTACACTTTTTCAAGGAGGCTTTGAGGGTGTCCTTGAAGCGTTTCCTCTGCCCACCTGGGGCTACCTTGCCGTGCTGGAGCTCCAAGTAGAGCGCTTGTTTTGGGAGTCTCGTATCGGGCATGCAGACAATGCGACCCGTCCATCAGAGCTGATTGAGTGTGGTCAAAGCTTTGATGCTGGGGATGTTGGCCTGAGCTAGAACACTGACGTTGGTGCGCCTATCCTGCCAATGGATTTGCAGGATCTTGCGGAGGCAGCGTTGGTGGAACCTCTCCAGTACTTTGAGGTGCCTGCTGTACATGGTTCATGTCTCTGAGGCATACAGCAGGGCGGGTATCACTGCTGCTCTGTAGACCATGAGCTTAGTGCTGGGTTTGAGGCCCTGGTCTTCAAACACTCTCTTCCTCAGGCGACCGAAGGCTGCAATGGCACACTGAAGGTGGTGTTGGACTTCGTTGTCGACGTCTGCCCTTGTTGACCGTAGGCTCCCGAGGTATGGAAAGTGGTCCACGTTGTCCAAGGCCTTGTCGTGGATTTTGATAATCGGGGGCAGTACTGTGTGGCGGCGGCCGGTTGGTAGAGGACCTTGGTCTTATGGATGTTTAGTGTAAGGCCCATGCTCTTGTACGCTTCGGTGAAGGTGTTGACGATGGTTTGGAGTTCGACCTCCGAGTGAGTGCAGACGCAAGCGTCGTCTGCATACTGTAATTCGACGACAGAGGATGGGACGACCTTGGATCTGGACTGGAGGCGACGGAGGTTGAACAGTTTCCCGTTTGTTCTGTAAATTAGCTCCACTCCAGTGGGGAACTTACTGAGGGTGAGATGGAGCATCACTATCACTAGCATTAAGATTGGCATGTTGACTCATCTGCCAGTGATTTCATGAATTTCCCAGGGTTGGCCTAATTTAAATAGTTTTGGTGGGCTCCCAGCAGTAGATTGGAAGATTGCCACTAGGTGGTTGCAGGAAATGCCTGCTACAGGCAGCCTCATAGACAAAAGTCTTGGTGAGATGATACTCTACCCATAGAGAATTGCCTCTGTGACAGAGATGGTAGGTCCCGCATTGGACTCATGAGTCACCTGAGAACTCATTTTTAATGTGGAAGCAAGTCATCCTCGGTTCCGAGGGACTGCCTAAGAGAGAGAGAGAGTGAATTGCCTCTTCATTGTAGCTCAGTTGATTAGGTTGTCCTTGTTTGGGTCTTTGGGTGGCAGACGCTGTTGTGCCTCTTTTAACCATGCTTTTTACCGGTGGTAAAAGTGAACAATATCCTGCCCATATATATTGCATCAAGCACACGTCCATCGCATTTTATTACAGCTGCAAAACAACTGGAAGAAAGGAACCCAGCTGTTTCATCCTGTGTCCTACTGAACTGGAGCATGAAATTTACAAGCTCTCTTTCAGTTCAGGAATTTACACGCAGCCACTGTTACCTGCATTCTTACAGGAAGAATTTGGGCAATGGAATTTAAAGGACAGGCCATGTTAGCAAGTAAGCATCACAAGAGTGTTCCAACCACTTGTTATGTTCATAAATAAATAGACGTTTTTATTATGAACAGCTAGCTTGTGCTAGTCATTTATTCAGCCATGTGGACTTGTATACAGCATCCATCTTGACTAGTGCCTCGTGGGTGGCCCACAACTAAACATACAGCTCCACCTAGTGTACCATTCTAGAATGACATGTTACTGATCATTACACCACTGTGAGCTATACCATGGGAAGTCTGCTAGGGCAAAAGTTTAATGCTCGTTGAAACTAACATTGCCTTTTTTTGTTGTTGTGCAATCATGTGACAGTTTGACTAAAATTACCAAATATTACCCTAACTTGCAGAATTATTACAAGATTGTTCATAATATGGGCCTCTTTACACAGAAGAGGAAAATCCAACTTTGCCACATGGTGCCAACATTCTTTGAAGATTAATGTTGTTTGCATTTTGTAAATTGTCCAAGGCTGAATTTATTTATAATACTGCCATGTGAACTTCAATGATGAGACTCTATTTTTGCAGTGTGCTCCAGTGCTAATGGTGATATAAAGAGAGATTTAAAGTGCAGCACTAGACACATATCTTGCTTAGCAGTACAAAGGAGAGTCATACTCCACCAGATTAACATTTCATTCATGACTAAAATATGTACTTGCACAGTTTAGTGCCAGTTCCATTGCTATGGCAGTCCAAGTGTAGGATTTTACTCCCCACCCATTTTCATGGTGTTCATGGCACTTTCCATAAACAGACCGAGTCTCCTATGAACTGAAATCTGTATCCTGTTCACTGCTGTGTAACGTCAGGTTCCACATGTATGCTGACGACACCTGGCTCTACCTCACCACCATCACCTCTCTCGACCTCTCCACTGTCTCTGATTTGTCACACTGCTTGTCTGACATCCAGTACTGGATGAGCTGAAATTTCCCCCAATTGAATATTGGGAAGACCGAAGCCATTCTTCGTCACAAACTCCGTTTCCTAGCCACCGACTCCAGCCCTCTCCCTGGTCACTGTCTGAGGCTGAACCAGATTGTTCACAACTTTGGTGTCCTATTTGACCCTGAGATGAGCTTCTGACCACATATCCGCTCCATCACCAAGACCACCTACTTCCACCTCTGTAACATTGCCCGACTCAGCACCTGCCTCAGCTCATCTGCTGCTGAAACCCTCACCCACGCTTATGTTACCTTGAGACATGATTATTCCAATGCTCTCCCGGCCGGCCTCCCATCTTCCACCATACATAAACTTGAGCGCATCCAAAACTCTGCTGCCCGTATCCTAACTTGCACCAAGTCCCGTTCACCCATCATCCTGTGCTCACTGGCCTATATTGACCCATGCTTTTACCAGGCGTAAGATTTCTAAGGGTTTTCAGCGGGCAGAGGTTCTCCAGAAAGTGGAACTATCCGCCCGCAGAGGCCCTTCTCTAGGGCAGGCGTCCGATCTGTCAAGAGCATTCTAGACAGATCGAAAATGCCGGTTTTCAGCGCATGCGCTTCGTATGCCTGAAACCGGCATTTCCGATGTCCCTATGGGTGTAGGCATCGGAAAATACAGGCCTATATAAAAACAATTGTAATTGTGATTCTTAGAAATCACCTAAAATTTGGCTGCCTAAAGTTTGTGTGCATTGAATGATGGGAGAAAAATTGATTTCATCAGCCTTCCAACTAATCTGATTGGTTTATATTGACAACTTCTAATCCTAGTAGGAAACAAAGCTGATTCTTCTTGTGAAATGCTGACAATGTGATCCGTGGTTTGCAAAGCTGAAGACTGACATTTATGCACAGGCTCCATGCTATGTACCGAAGTGGCCCACAAAGACCAAAAAGCTGTACAGTCCAGGTATTGGACCAAAATTTACTGTAAAAATAATGTGGAGGCTCATCACGCTCAGTTATTTATGTGCAAATCAGACAGCAACTTCAGGCAAGTGCAGATGGCAGTTAAATGCGAAAATCCAGACGTTGCTGTCCGAGATGCACCGCTCCTCTGTAAGCAGCGTCTGGCTCCTCATTCAAATGTATTGAATGGTGTGACGTTCCTGTACTGACGTCATAGATACTGACTAAACTCGCTACAGATAGTTAGGGATTTTCCATTCAGTCTAAGTACCCATTTAATTACATTTTAAATTTAAAATGTATTTCTCTTAATCCAGACTTTCTTTCACTCTCTTTATTTTGCTTTCTGTACCTTATTTGACATTGAATTCACTATTCTAACATACACTTCCAGGTTCAGACTTTGCGCTGCTCATTAACAATACTTCAGTCTGATTGTTTAATCAGATACACAGTTGCTTGCCCTGTTCTCATAGGTCCCAGATGCCCTGTAGAGGGCCCCGTGTCGGTTCGATGTCTCGCTGACAGCAACTTGCCGTGCAGAAGCTTATGGAAATTAAACGAGCAAGTGCAAGTCTGACAACAACAAATTGCATTTATATAGCGCCTTTAATGTAGTAAAATGTCCCAAGGCACTTCACAGGAGCGTTATCAAAAAAATTTGACACCGAGCCACATAAAGAGATATTAGGCCAGACTTGGTCAAAGAGGTAGGTTTTAAGGAGCGTCTTAAAGGAGGAAAGAGAGGTAGAAAGGCGGAGAGGTTTAGGGAGGGAATTTCAGAGCTTAGGACCTTAGGGGCAGCTGAAGGTACAGCCGCCAATGGTGGAGCGATTAAAATCGGGGATGCGCAAGAGTCCAGAATTGGAGGAGCGCAGATATCTCATAGAGATGGAGGAGATTACAGAGATAGGGAGGGAGATGAGGCCATGGAGGGATTTGAAATGAGGATGAGAATTTTAAAATTGAGGCGTTGCTTAACCGGGAGCCAGTGTAGGCCAGCGAGCACAGGGGTAATGGGAGAATGGAACTTGGTGCGAGTTAGGATACGGGCAGCTGAGTTTTCGCTGAGCTTAAGTTTATTATTCATCGGTCAGAGTAAATTCTGGCCCATTCTGATTAAAACTACATGGTCAATTTTATTGTTGAAATGATACTTTGAAGTAGAAAGACCAGCAAGTTATGCAAAGTACAATAAACTGTCAACATGAAAAGAGAGTCCAAAATCTTTGTAGTTCTTTGCAGTAGCTTTTGACCGAATCGGAGGTAAGTTGGGAGATAGTCCCCTTAGCCCTCCACGTGGAGGCAAGGAACTGATGACCTGTGGGTTTTATCAAAAGAAAGCACTTCAGAATCGTAAGGTATGAGCAGAGCTTCCTGGCCATCATATAATCGGTTTGCTTTTAACAACTGACAGCAATTGCTAACGCAACCCTATCTGGATCATAGGAATTGAGTCATCAATCAGCGTAAGAACTTATCCTTCAAATAACATATAATTTGATTAACTTGGGCACAAAGGATTCGGCCCAGTTGCACCATGTGCAGTTGCTATTGCAGTTCACATGGAAACGTTTGGGGCTCGATTTTAATAGCCCTGAGGAGGCGGATTTGGAGGTGGGTCTGCAGCAAAAATTGGAAAATGTGTCTTCAGACACCCAACCCGCCTCCATCCCACCCCCACCCGATTTTCGTGAGTGTCTGTTCAGCCGCTCCCAAACTGACCCGACTGGAATCAGTGGGACAGGTAGTTAAGGTAGTTAGCAGCCTGTTAACTGCCTTGCTAATCCTATTTTCATTGTGGTTTCCCATTTTCGTGCTTCTGGCTCCTGTTTCCCGACTTGTCAGAAACAGGCTAGGTTCAAGGAGACGAGTTGCTGGAGGACATGATTTGTAGTCATTGGTGGAGCACTTTAAAAGTGCCCCAGAAACATGGCTGACATTCAAATGCAACAACTTTGCTGTTGTAGGTATGGGATAAGATTTTGCACATCTACTGACCTTGTGACTGTTCAAGCTGACACCCATCTGCAGTGTGACCTGAATGGAATAATTTCAGGCCACTTTGACTGTGCGCTTGCAAGCTTGTTGCCTCAAATGAAATCTATAGCTAGGGGATGGGAAAAAATTATGCTCTTTCAATCTGGTCCTCATAATCAGAGGAGTAGCAGCCACGTGGCTCAGCACAGATCTTCCTGGGAAGAGGAATAGGAGGAGGACGAGGGGAGCCTTGCAAGCACTGTTGTGACCAATGCAGCATCCCTCCAGTTCACTGCTGCCCGTCATGCCACATTCGCATAAGATTACTCTTCAACCAGAGGTAACCCTAACCCTAACCCTACTGTCATGAATCTTACCATTCATGTAGAAATGACTCATGAGATAACACTGGGCGGCCAGCTGGTGGCGCCGTCCAAGGAAAGTATAAATACTCGGGCGTGGGCCCAGCTTGCTCAGGATGTTTTTGTAACCAGGAACTAGTGATGTAACTAGAGCTCATGGTTGTGAAACAGTTGATTAAAGCCTTGTTTTATACTCAAACCAAGTGCTTAGTAGTTTTCTTACGTCAATTTAATCAACTGTATATCGGCTCCACGCTCTGAGTGATTTCGGGAACAGCCAGCTACGACTTCAATGTAGAAGGGAACTCCGACGTAGTAATCAATCCATCATGGACAAACTACTCAGACCTGCCCGTCTTGACCTGGACCCGAATTCACCTACAACTGCTAAAGTATGGAAACACTGGTATCGTACCTTCAGCAACTTCCTCAGGGTGTGTGGTGAAAATGTTTCTGATAAATTAGAGATACTTGCCAATTATGTATCTCCTCATGTGTTTGACTATATCGAAGACTGTGTAGACTATGACTCCACTATCCTAATATTACAGCGACTATATGTTATGGCCCCAAACTAAATTTTTGCTCGGCATGTACTGGCCACAACTCGACAACAACCTGGGGAATCACTTGACGAATTCCTTCAAAAGCTTTGCAGGCTCAGCAAGGATTGTAATCTTAAAGCTGTCACAGCTGAGCAGTACCAGGAGGAGTTAATTCGTGATTCCTTTATTAATGGGATTGCATCTCCCTTCATACGCCAGCGTCTGTTGGAGAATAAAACCCTCAAGTTACAGGCTGCCTATGACCAGGCATGTTCTCTGGACTTAGCAAAGAGGAATGCAGATACCTATCTTCTACCACGTGCACGGGCTGCTGCTATCACTTTTAGTGACTCCTTCAATAGGCCTTGGGCGGAAGCCCTCACTGATGATGACTCTAACCTAGCTGATGACAATGTTACCTTAGAAGCCTTCACTGATGATGACCCTGCCCTAGCGGCATCTTGGCAATCTGGAAGGAAGTGTTTCTTCTGTGGAGGTGCATTCCACTATAGGAAATTTTGTCCTGCTCGTAACGCAACCTGCAATCATTGCAGTAAGAAAGGTCACTTTTCTAAGGTATGCCAGTCAAGAGCCTCTGTTAGTAAGAAAGGCCACTTTTCTAAGGTATACCGGTCGCGAGCCCCTGTTAGTTTTGCAGCTACTATCTATAAAACTGCTCCTCCCCCAAGAGCCACTACTAAGATTACAGCTGCTATCTATAAGACTGCTCCTCCAAAAGGAACCACTACTAAGGTTACAGCTGTCAAGGGTAAAACTGCTCCTGCTGTTTTCCCCAAAGTCTGACCCATGCAGCCACGAAGGTTTTGGTAAATGGACACATTTTGAGTGCACTAATCGACTCATGCAGCTCTGACAGCTTCATTAGTGAGCGGGCTGTCAGTAAGTTAAAACTGCATATTTACCCCTTGGACAGGGAAATTGCAATGGCTCTGATGACACTGACCACCAATTCTTCCGGCTTTTGTCTTGTCGACCTTATTTCTCCACCTGGCTCAGGGTGCTCAAAAATCTATGCAGTGATGTGCTCCTGGGACAGGATTTCCAGAAACAACACAAAAGACTCACTTTCGAGTTTGGAGGGTCAAAGCCGGAGCTTACTATTTCCAAAGTACCGTTTTGTTCGCTTTCGGCTGCTTCGCTCGACGAGCCCTCCTTGTTTGCCAATCTTTCCCCCCGATGTAAGCCCATAGTCACTAAATTACGACGTTTCAGCCAAGATGATCTATCCTTTATCGAGGCAGTGATCTCTCACCTTCTCGCTGACGGTATCATTGAGCCATGTTCATCTTCCTGGCAGGCTCAAGTCGTCATTGTTAAAAATCCTCTGAAGCAACACAAGAAACGTCTTTGCATCGACTACTCGCAAACTATTAACCAGTATACCGACTTAGATGCCTACCCACTACCACGCATCGATGACATGGTCAATAACCTTGCCAACTACAAGGTATTTTCAACTTTTGACTTAAAGAGCACATACCATCAAGCACCGTTAAAAGACTCTGACAAAAAGTATATGGCCTTTGAGGCCAATGGTCAGCTTTACCAGTTTTGTCACATTCCATTTGGGGTCACCAATGGGGTAGCCGTCTTTCAATGGGCAATGGATAGCCTAGTCAAACAGGAGAACTTAACGGACACTTTTCCATATCT